>NC_142927.1:31715021-32357521 GCF_054131065.1 Drosophila arizonae
GCCGGCGCTTGAGCGTCGCAAGAAAGTTGGGTGAAAAGAGATACACAAAAATTGAAGCATACAATGTGTGTGTGTGTGTGGCCGATGTTGAGGTTTCTTTTGTGCATGCCTTCGGTTGAGATGTGTTTTTTTTTTACGTACATACATACATATGTACATGTTTACGTACTTGCTGCTGGAAATGCATGTACAATAGGAAAAAATAGTGAACAAAAAAGCAATATTTAAATAAAAAATATATTTTTTTATATTTATTAAATATATTAAATAAACATTATAATACTTCATTTAATTAACAAACTAAATATATTAAAGCTTAACATAAGAGAAATATAAACATTATATCGCAAATAACAAAATATTCTGTTTTTTTTTTTTTTTCAGTCAAGTTTAAAATAAAAATTAAATTACAAATTATTGTTTTTAAAAAAAGAGTGTAAGAAGAGCAAATTGTCTACCGTTTTTGGACCTAATCTATTTATTTTTTCTGTTATTATGTTGCCCGCTAAAGAAAATACTCTTTCAGCTGCTGCACTACTTGAAGGTATTGCAAGAAGTTGCAATGCTAACTTAGATAATAACGGATAGCAATTTTCTTTGGTTTTCCACCACTCAATGGGTTCGAAATCCTCAGTTAAAGTAACTCTTTCACCAGAATAACTTTCAAATTCTTCTGGGGGCGATTTTAAATTGTTATTGGCCTGAGCTACCAGTTGGGAGAAGAAAAAAGTTGTTTTTGGCACAAACATATCTCTTTTAGGAATCGCTTCAAGTGGACAATTTGGACTTGCTGGGTTTGATTCTAATGTACAAGAATTATTTTGCGAAGGTTGATTTGAAAAACGAACATAATTGTACATTTGTTCAAAGCAAAAGTTTTTAATTTCTTTGTTGCCGTGATTTTGTCCAAGTTTGAAACTTTTTTTGCTTCAGTTGGCTGTCGTAATGAGAGACAACATTTGTGCCGCGACAAATTTGATGTTTGGTTGGCAACAAATTTTAAGACTTTTCCGCATTTGTTGCAAAAAACCCAACCTTCGAAGACGCTTTCATTTTCTTTATATATATCATACAAAATTGACCAGATTATGCTTTTGCCTTTATGTTTTGCGGCTATTTTATAAACACCACGATTTATTTTAATTTTAATTTCCTCAGATGTCATTTCGATGCCAAAATCAAACACGAAGTAAACTAGGAAGCTAAGAAAGGAGCTAAAGCAAAATCAAAACAACCGTTACTTTGACACTTACACCATGGTGACTGTAAAACACTTGGGTGTCATACATGTGTTTTGTCTACTTGTGTTTGTTGCTCATTGCTCTTTTCACACTCTCGCTTTTTATCTACGTTCGCTGTAAGTGTAAGTGGGACCGGCAAGCGTTGACGAAAAATACTTGAGTGACAAGCAAAAAGAAAACGGTACATTGTTGTGAGTGACAGCAAGATATTGCCTGCATGAGCAGCACTCACACAATTTTTTATAAGTGTGTGTTTATGATTTGCTGAACCAGTGCTGATTAGCACCGGCACACAAATTTTATTGAGTGTGACTAAGGTGGCACACTTGCAGCTCTCTGGCATCAACCTATGTAGAACTGATCGTTCAATAGATAATAATAATAATAGATAATAAGTTTGGGTCCTAATTAACAAGTGAAATTTTCATTAGGATTGTCTCGAAGAGTACATCTTTTTAAAGTACCAGTTGAATCAAGATTCGAGATTCGTTGCTCAAGAATGATCATTCCGGCTATGCATATATGTTTGTGTGAATTTTATATTTGGATCCAAACTGGAAGAATGGAAAATAAAGTACAAAACAAAGACTGCGTAATACTCGTTCATGGCTCAGAAGCTAATATAATGTTTACCAAAACAACAGCTTATTGTAGTACTTCTAATTATCTATGGGCTATATAAAGTACTAGCTGGCCCGGCAAACGTTGCATTGCCCTCTATATTATTTCTAGGTATTTTGAATTTTTGAGTGTTCGCTAGAAAATGTCGTGATTCTAGTGTTTCGCCATAAAGCAGGGAACGCAATGGCTCTGGTGGCGGGACCACTAATGGCAATGTCACTTTACCACTAAGGCAGCACAAACCGGGCGTTTCACCAGCAAACTTCAATGCGCCACAATGCTGGCAAACAACGTCCATTGGACCAATGCAAACTAAACGATTCAAGCTATAGTCAATGGTGCAATCATATCGAAACGCTTCTCGATTCAAATCAATCCTTGAACCATTTCTTATTGCCATTTCACGGGCTGCCTCTCTTTGAGAAGCACGAATTAAGCCCCTTCTTTGCTGGGTACTAACGTGGCGCTCTTCTCGGGCGATTTCTCGCTCTTCGTCAGATAATTGACTCGCGATATTCCGTTGCCTAATTGCATTATGGGTCCGCCGGGAAAGATTAGATCTTCTAGGACGCGGCATTTTTATTAATAGTAATACTGCCCTCGCACAAAACCATATAAAACAATCGAGAAATATAAATATAAATAATTTACACAAATTTATGTTTGAGACAAACAAATACCTGAACTTTCGAGATATTTAGCTTTTGTAAGCCAAAAATACACTTTCTAATAATTAACTTTTTTTTTTTGAATTTTGAATTTTTTATTTATTTTTTGAACAGTCAGGTATTAATCTTTTGATTTTTTTGAATTTTTGCAGATTTTTTATTTGAAATATTTTTCTTTTTGATTTGGAATTTTTTTTTTTTTTTATTTTTTTTAAGTCTTTTTTTTTTTTTTGTTGAATAGTCTTTTTTTTTTTTTTTTTTTTTTTTGTTGAAGAATAAGGTCTGCTCGAGGCTGTGCCGTTGACAGGACCGAAACTGTCACTGTTGTCAAGGCTACTGAGTATAAATGGAAATTTGAATCTTTACGGAAAAATCCGCGTTTTTCAAGTATTCGTCAAATTTTTTCAGTATTTTAAAGATCTACTGACCTACTCGTGGCGGAGACAAATCCAACAAATAAGAAAACCATGAAAATTGGTCCAGCACATATCAAGTTATAAGTGTTGGAGCACTTTTACACAACTCTCTTTTATATATAGAAGATATGTAAATATATACATATATATAATATTATATATATATATATTATATAATATATATATAATATTATTATATATATCTTTCAGGATTGTTGAGTAATAGGCCTATATGCTGTAACACTAGGGCGGAAATATCCTGAACCCATTTTCAATGGGAAATCAGGGTATAATGGTTTTGTTGAAATGTATGTAACAGGCAGAAGAAGGCGTGGCAGACCCCACAAAATATATATATTCTTGACCAGCTGAGTCGATTTGGTCCTGTCCGTCTGTCCGTATGTATGAACGCGTCGATTTCAGAAGATATAAGAGCTGGGGACTTCAAATTTTTCTTTTAAATTTTTACAACGCGGATATTGAGTTTATCATTAAAAATCGATAACTCATCCCGATATTTTTTATCGATAAAAACCCGTATCGAAAACCAGTTATAAAATTATATCCTCTACACCTTTATTGCTAGTCTCCAAATTTTTAATGTATGCTTATATGCAACTTATGCAATTTCGGTTTTTAATTTAAAATTTACAGTTAAAATAAACCCACCTCTATATCCACCCCCTCACCATCACTTTGGAAAAGGCGTATTTTAAATACTAGAGACTTGTGCTTTGGCAAATACATGTATATTCATGTTATAATCATAATAAGTTTCATGAAGATCGTATATCCACAAAAAAAGTTATTAAACAATTAAGTTCTCATAGTAAGCGCACACTGCAGCCCATGCGTGTTTATGCGTAGGTGCTTGTGTGTGTATGTGTGTGTGTGTGTGTATGTGTATGTGTATGTATGTATGTATGTATGTGTGTGTGTGTGTGTGTGTGTGTGTGTGTGTGTATATGTGTGTGTGTGGGTGTGTATGCGTGTGTGTGTATGTATGTCTGTGTGCGTGTGTGTGAGTGTAAGCTGAAAGACGCGAAAAAATCTTTGAAATAGCTATTGCTCCAAGGGTTCAGGAGATCTAGTAGTCGAGCAGTCTCGACTAGAGCTTTCTTACTTGTTAGAATAAACATTGGTCTTTCTCATTTCATTTAGCTGATCTGACACTAACTGGGGCATATAATGGATGAGCTGCTTTTGAAAAATTATGCACTCAAATTTGGGTTTCTGTTTGGATCGCATTGGCTTTGGTAAGTTTGATTCAATTTGGACTCACTTGTTTAGTCTATCCGTGTCGTTGTCGGCCAGGTTGAGGAGGTAGGCCACGAACTCGACGTCGTTCTTGAACTGCAGCCGGGTGCGCATATGCTCCCATTTTTCGGCGTTCTTTGTGCCGATGTAAATGTTTTTGCTGTAATTCTGGTGGCGATATTTGCGTCGTTCGCTGGCAGCACTGCCGCTGCCACTGCCACTGCTCGACTGTTGATGGTGCAGCTGAGGCTGGTGCTGCTGCTGCAAGTGGTGGTGGTGCTGCTGCTGTTGATGCTGATTTTGCTGTTGCGGCTGTTGTTGATGGTGATGCGAATTGCCGCTGTGCCGCGATAGCTGCTGCTGCTGTTCGTTGATGGCACTGCAGAGTGTCGAACTCAGCGCATGATTGCTGTTGTTGTTGGTGGAAAAGCTAATGTTGCTGTTGCCACCAATAATGCTGTTGCTTGGCGCTGGTAAGCTGTTGCTGCCGCAATTCCCTCCGCCGCTGCCGCTGCCCACTCCAACATTGCCTGCATTGCTAGCCATGTCTAGCACTGTGGCATTCTCAAGCTGGGCCGCTGCCACGTTTGCTGCATTTAGTTTAGCTGCAGTTGCTGCTGCTGCGGCGGCTGCTGCCGCTGCTGCGGCAGCGGCCACAGCACTCATATGCAGACCGCCGCTCTCGGCGGCAGCGGCGCCGCTCAGATGCCCCGAAGTCAACGCTGTGCGACTGTCCACATCCTCATCGTCTTCGTCGTCGTCATCCTCGTCTTCATCGTCGTCATCGTAGTCCGCCTGTTCCGTTTGACTGTGATCGGGCGAGTGGAGTCCGTGGGGTAAATCGGCGGGCAATGTTGGTGCTGCTGGGGCGGTGGTTAGGCTATGCATATTGTTAATATTGTTGTTGTTGTTGCTGTTAATGTTGTTGCTGCTAATGTTGTTGTTGGCTAGGTGCTGCTCCATAGCATCCTCATCATCATCGTCCTCATCATCGTAGTCTTCGTCGTCCTCGTCTAGCAACTGCTCCTCGTCTTCCTCCTCCTCATCCCTTTCATAATCACGCTGCTTGCTGTTGTTGCTGGTGCTTTCATTGTTGTTGTTGTTATTGTTGTAATGATTTTGATGTTGCTGCGGCTGTTGCTGTTTGCCATTGTGCAATGCATTGACAGCGGCAGCAACAGCCGCCGTTGTGGCTGCTGCCTGCGCTGCAGCTGCTGCCGCTGCCTGCGCCGCTATTGCATCGCTGTTGCTGTCGTCGCTGCTTTGCGAGCTGTTGCTGCTGCTTCTACTTCTGATGTTGTTGTTGTTGCTATTGTGTTGCAAGCCATTTCCAATGCTTTCACTGTTGTTGTTATTGTTAGTGTTGTTGTTGTTGTTGGCATTGTTATTGTTGCCCGTATTAATGCTGTTGCTACTACTACTATTGCTGCCACTGCTGGCACTCAGTGCCGCTGCTGCAACTGCCGCAGCGGCAGCGGCAGCGCGACTGAGAAAGGGTGCGCGTGGCACTAAAGGCGTATCGGAATTATCCGAGCTCTCATTAAAATCATATGCGCTAAAATCGGCGACATTGCTACTGCTGGCTGCTGCTACTGCTGCTGCTGTTGTTGCTGCTAATGTTGATGTTGCTGACGGTGCTGTTGTTGCTTTCGACATAGTTGCATCTGTGTTCAATTTTCTGCTGTTTTGGTTATTGTTGTTGCTGCTGCTGGCAATGCTGCTGCTGGAGGTGCTGCTGGTGCTGCTGCTGCGACTGCTGCTGTCGCCGGCGCTATAAGGCGTCGCGGCCTGGCAGCGCTTTAAAACCGTTGTTGTTGTACCTGCTGATGTTGTTGCCGTTGCTATTCTTGCTGTTAGTGATGCGCTTTGCCGAACGCTGCTCAGTTTTTGCTATTTGTTGTTGTTGTTACTGCTGTTACTGCGGCGCGAAGTACTACTGCTGCTGCTAACGACACCTCTTTCGGCTTCTGCTTCCGTCGCTGTCGCTGCCGCTGCTGGCGATGCTTCTCTTGGCGCCTCTCGTTGCCTCTGCTGCTGTTTTTGCTTCTGCTTCTTCTTCATTATTCACACAAACAATTCGCGTGCGAGGTTCACACACACACACACACACACACGCACACGCGCGCAAAGAGAAACTAGCGCGCACACACACACACCTTACACTCACACACAGCACACTACACTAGCTGTTGTTGTTGATGCTGCTCCTGATGTTGCTGTTGCATTGTTGCCGCTGTGGTTATTATTATAGTTATTGTTGTTATTTTTTTTTTTATTGTTATAATTATTTCTATTACTATTATTGTTGTTGCTGTTTTATCCTGTTTCTGCAATTGATGCTGTTGTGGCCTTTTTTTTTTTTTTTTTTTTGATGAAACGTAAAAAAAATGTTAAACGTTAAATACGTCGTTTTATCTACACTCGTGTATATAAGCTATACAGAAATACACACACGCACACACACATACGGCGACATCGACGTTGGCGTTAACATTCGTATTAACGCTGGCAGCGCAACGTCAGCGAGCGAGCAGCAGAAACAGCAAAAATTAGCAAGCGCGAGAGGGTAAAAAATATAAATCGAAAAAAAATTAAAGAAAACGCAGAAGCTCGTTGGAAATGAGGTCCCGTTACTCGTTGCAGCTTTCACGTTGCCTGCATGCGTTTCATTTCGCCGTCTGGCAACGCTGTGCGTCAAAAGTTAAAAGCGAGCCGTTTTTACTGCTCTTGCTACTGTCGCTATTTTCTTCCAAGTTTGTTCCACACAAATTGTTTATCTTGTTATCTTCGGCAAATGCATTTATAACATATTTATGAATATATAGGCTTAGGTAGCTATGTTTTCCAATCGCAGCTTTTACGTCCACGCCCCACAGAGCAGCCGCTATAAAATACACAATGCGACCAAATAAGAAAAGACGAAGGTGGTGTATATGAAAGAACATTTGCACGCAACAAAAATAACATAAAATCAAGAATGGGAAAAGGGCGTATGGAAGGAAGTGAAGAACATCTGCGAGGGGGCCAGTCGCACTGTTATTTGTTGCTGTTTTTGTTGTTGTCGATGCCGTTGTTGTTGTATGCTAGAATTATTTCGCTTTATTTTGATATTCTGTCTCTCGCTATCCTTGTTAATGCGCGGGTGAGTGTGTGTGCGTGTGTCTCGGAGTATAACACCCACCTAATGTGTGTTCAATGCGCTGGGCAGCGGAGCGATAGACGCCTCGCCTTCCGTGCGGCTGCACTTTTTGTCATTTGCTTACTGCGTTGCGAATCCGGTTCGTTTTATAATTTTTTTTTTTATAATTTTTTTATTGTAATTCACTTTTCACTTGATTCTCCACACACTTCAAAAGAATATGTTAAAAAAAATGTTGAGTAATTTTTGCATATCTTTTCAATAGCTCTGTGTTTAAAAATTGATTTGTTGCTGTTATTTTATTTCTTTTATTTGTGTGGTATATTTAAGGCTATTTTTGTTGTTTGGGAATCTTAGTTTGATGCCTGATTCGAGCGTTTTCTCCGCAGCGTTCATATGCCGTTACTCGTTGGTCGCGACGGAATGAAGGACTTTTTATTTATGTGTATGTCCTCGTCGCAGCCATCGTCGTCGTCGCTGTCGCTGTCGCTGCCGCAGTCGCGTCGCTGCCGGAGCTCCAGTAATTTCTCTATGTCTATGGCTGTGCCTGCGCGCGCTTGGTATGTATATACACATATACATATTTATGTGCATATAGTTGTAATGCTCGCTATTGGAAGTGTATGTCTGTATGTGAAAAAGTTTCTGCGAGCGACGCCGCCAAAACGCCACACAGAGACAGCCCGCCGCACACACAGACAGCCAACCAAACTCTAGCAGTCCAGAAGCTCAGCTAAGTCGCGGTGTTGCCATCGTCTATGTATGTATGTGGAGAGGCCTTGTACGTGTGTTGTACATGAGTGGGCGTGTGTGTGAGTGAGTGAGTGTGCTTGTACTTGTACACGCGAATTGAGATGACGGCAACAGCGACAGCGACGACAACAGTGACTGCGAGGATATTGTTAGCTACACTGCAGGAGAACGCATAGTGACAGTTGACACACAATCGAACTTGTGTTATCGATACTATTTGAACATATTTTATTGTGAGCATTATTATAATTATTATACTATGAAAAATATACCTACATATATGTATATATACATATACATATGTATATATATACACAGTATGTACGAGTTTTATTTTATAAGAAATGTACAAACAATAATTTTATGTTATTAATATAATATGATTTGCAAGCCTAACAATATTTATTCTAAACGAATAAATTCAATAAAGTAAACCAAATACATTTTAGAACTAAATTTCGCTCAGTGTATCTATTTTGGCGCCTGACATCACCACACATATCGTCATCTGCGAAATGTACTATATAGCTGCCTTTGTTCTCGCGTCGCCTTCGTCCTATCCGCCATCGTGGCCCTCCGCCATCCGCCTTTGCCGCCTTGCGTTTGCCTATGCCTTTGCCTTTGCTTTTGCTGTTGCCTTTGAATTTTCCTTTACCACCGTATCTACGTTATCGTAGTCGTTATTGCCACGACGGCCGTCGCTGCTGTCACAGTCAGCACCGAATGGTATTGGGGTTGGCAACTACAAGTAAATGGCGCCACCCCCAAATATGGTCTGTACCAGAGTCAGAGGTAGCCTCAGAGAAAGAGTCGGAGTTGAAGGCGGACGCGGAGACGAAGACGGCGGCGTGGTCGTATCCACCCGCCCCACATTCACAGTGGTCATAAATCGAATTTTTGTTTACGTAGTGGTGAGCTGCTGGGAAGCGAAGCAGTTGACGATCCCCGAGCTACCTCTTACTGAGACCATGGCCCACAGCTCGCATCCAGCCTGCCTGCCATGCCACTGCTAACGCCGGCAGTGACTGCGGCTGTGACAGCGGCTGCGACTGCGACTGCAACTGCGACAGGGACAACGACAGCGACAGCAACAGTGACAGCGGCCCCACGCGACTCGGCGTGAATGCTTTACGGTTTGTTATGTTTTGCTATACCTTCCCTGCGACTGGGTGGGTCACTGTCTCTCTGTATTGGTGTGTGTGTGCAGGGTGGTTGCTCTGCCGGCGTCTATATGGGCAACTGGCAGCGCGTCGTCCTCGTCTCTGTGGGCGGTGGGGTGGCTGCTACGTTTATGCTTATGCGCCTGCTCCTGCTCGCAACTAGCAGCTCTTGCTGCGCTCGTTGCTTTTGGCGCCCCTCGAACGTATGCAATGCTTTTTTGCTTTTGGTTTTGCTTCTCTCCGAAATGGGGGTTGCGAAACTAAATTTCCTTAACATTCGTGCGTCTGTGTGGGGAAAATGTTGTGAAAACTAAATGTACGAAAGGTATCCAATGGTGTCTATGTGCAGTGTGTGTGTGTGAGTGTGTTTATGTGTGCGTTACTCGATTCTTTTACTCGTTGCCCATGTTGACTCGTTACATTTTCAAAAATTTAATACCAAAATATACATAAATAAATTAACTTATTGCTGGATAAAAAGCTTAACACTACAAAATATTTTCGATTGTTAATTTTTGAATTTATTTATTATTATTAATGCGCAAATAATTTTTTCTGCAGTATTTTTCATAGTACAGTCGAGTCTCGATAATTTATACCCCGCCAAATCGAAAATCGCGATGAATCGAAGAAAATTCTATCCTCTTGAAAAAAGTTCGTTCCAGGTATAATGGTTTTGTTAAATGTATGTAACAGGCAGACGTGGCAGATTCCATAAAGTATATATATTCTTGATCAGGGTGACGAGCTGAGTTGATTTAGCCCTGTCCGTCTGTCCGTATGTTTGAACGCGTGGATCTCAGAAGATATAAGAGCTTTTTTCCTAGGTCCGTGTATAGCACGCGCATATCGACTTTTGCTTTAAATATCGATCAATTGCCCCGTTATTTTGTTATCGATTAAAAACGTTATCGAAAACCAGTAATAAGTTTATATATCCTACATATTTAAAGCTAGAGTCTCAAATTTTTTATGTGTTTTTATATGCATTTTATACAATTTCGGTTTTTGTCAAAATTTACCCTTCACCCCTAATTCACCCCCTCATCCTCACATTTCTAAAAGGCGTATTTCAAATACTAGAGACTTGTGCTTTGACAAATACATACATATCCATGATATAATCATAATCTGAAAGTTTCATGAAAAAACTACATCCACAAGAAAAATTATTGAACAATTAAGTTCCCTTAGTAAGCCACCACTGCAGCCAATGCTTGTTTATGCATGCGTGTGTGTGTATGATGTGTGTGTATATGCCTGTGTGTGTGTGCGTGTGTGTGTGTGTGTGTTTGTGTGCGTGTGTCTGTGTGTGTGCCTTGTGTAAACAGAAAGACGCGAAAAATGATTGAAACAGCTATTGCTTGAAGGGTTCAGGGGATCTCGTAGTCGGGCACTCTCGACTAGAGCTTTCTTACTTGTTTCTAATAGCATGTTTGTCAACAGTAAGAGAGAGACTACAAGATTTTCTGAGGCCTTTGATCAACTGGTATTTCAATAACTCTACGCCTCAGATATCCACATATACACACATATACACATTTAAATCCTTTAAAGTACACATAAATCAATATTGAAAATTTGGAAATTCTATATTTAAAGATATAGAAGATATAATTTTATAACTGATCGATAAGGTTGTTAGTCAATAACAATCAATTAAAACTGGATATAATTTTTGATCAGACAAATTTGATATAAGCGTTCCTTGTACTCGTACACGTACGTACAATTTTCTATTGTAGCTCTTGTACTTTTTCAGATGGATGTGCTCAAGTTCAACAATTACTACTAATTTATTAATTTATTGTTAAATAAATATTTTTTCCCCATTAGATGAGTTTTTTCCAAAGTCAAGTCTGCCAATAAGGAAAAGCCGATATTCCCTTTTCATTATTATCATTATCATTATCATTAAAAAGTTCGACTAAATATAAGCTTTTAGCCTTTTGTGAAGCTCTGGTATTTTTCTACCATTGACGAACTCTACTTAATTTCAAGCTTAATGCTTAAAGCTCCAAGATAGTCGACGGCAAGAACATTTCGATATGAGCTTTTATGATGTTTTGAAGAGGCTTTATCAGAAAGCTGAGCTATGAAATGCGCCCCCTAGTGCTGTCCTTCACAACTATGAATATGCTAACCAATGCAATTGAGGGTTGGCAATGACTGGCTAAATAAAACGCATGCGTCGCTCTCTTCTACACTATCATAGTCTGCCTCTCTGAGATGCCCTCCAGCTCTATTTTGGACGCTCTCTGATGATGTCCATTGGATTCGTTCGTCGTTTTGGGGTTAAAGCGATGCAAATGTCAAAGGCATGATTCCAGTTACAATTTCAGTTTCAGTGCTTTCTGTGCACTTGGACCACATGTCAGCGTATACAAATCCCCCCAAAACGGTATTTCACGAACACGACAAAGTATTTTGAAGCAATAATTTTAATGCAGAGATAGATAGCAAACAAATTTCAATAAAAACACACGAGTCCCTTTTTATATATTTTTTTACTGATTACTTTTGTGTGTAAAATGTGTTCAATGTGTTCGTCATGCAATTTCCACGCTGTTCAGAACGCGCGCGTGTTCTCCTGACTTTTGTGTGTGCATCGATATGTGTGTTTTTATATGTGTATACGTGACTGTATTGGCTGTGTATTATATAAAGTGTCTTGCCAATCGGCAGCTGACAATTGGCAGGTGCATTGATTTTCATGCTGATTAACTGGCTCCTCAGTGTTAAGTCTTAAAAGAGCACACAGAAAATTTAATTAAATAAATGCAGACCCATACGTATGCTACATCATCACGCGGATACACACACTTGTACTCACATGGGCCAATGTTACATACACATACACAGATATCTGCTGCCTGTGCACTATGGGGAAAAATTCAAATTAATAACTTGAAAACTAAGCCAGATTTTTTGTTCCGTTTTTTTTATATTAATAATTATACCCTCAAAAATATATTAAAAAAAAATAATTTTAATTTTTTATAAAAAAAATGTTTTAAAAGAATTTTGCTTGTTAATACTTTAAAATAATAATTTTAGTTGAAAACAATCGATCTTTTTATAAAATCGAAATTTATTTTCTTCAATTTCGAGTTCCAGACCAGCCAAAAATATTAATCCGCTAAAAAAAACTTCGGATTCTTTAACTGATTTAATTGTGCCTTCAACTTTACATAATATATATATTTTGGCAAATAAGCGGCTTTTGCTTATTTGATATGATTAATATGTATGTCTTTGTAAAGTTTAGTTTTATTTACAAGAAATGGCATTTGACAACACTTGCTAATTTTACAAAAAATGAATTGAATAAATTCAAACATCAAATTTTATTTGAACCAACGCATAGTAGAAACCCCAATAATTCATATCCTTTTTAAATTTCTCAAAAATTATGTCTGGTAATTGAATAACGACGATTTGAAAATCGGATACCACAAATTGTAAGCTGAAGGCACATGCTTTTAACAGTGAACTGTTATTCAACATTTTGGGTACAGTACCTTAAAGTTTGGAGTTTTATTAAGATGTTAACGTAAAAAAATAAAACATTTTAATACTTAGAAAAAACGACTAAAAACCCGAAAAACGGAAAAATTTCCCATAGTGCTGTGGGGGCGATGCGTTGTAGCAACATGTCTTTGACTAAGATATTCGCACTCGTACTTTTTGCCCATTACTTACAGCTACACACACACACATGCACACTCTCACATACACACACACGTACTCACACTTGCACGTATTGGGATTGCGTGCTCGTATTTATAAATTTATTATTATGACTAGATTGTTAACGTTCGTATGAATCGCAACTCTCTCCCTCTCTCTCTCTCTCTCTCTGTGGCCCTCTCTTTACCCACTCTCACGCTCTTTTGCCCTTCGAAATGTCAAAATATTGCGGCAATAAAATTGTTTGACTCGCGTTCTCAGCTGCGCTGCACAGCGCGACGTTGCCAGCTGGAAGTTTGCCTTTCGCAGCGAAGTCACATGCTTTTGAGCTTTCTAATGCCAGGGCAGGCAGTCGCGCAGTTGTCAGCAGTTAACATATGTATGCTGGGTAAGTTTTTTACTGTGCAAAGTCCCATCTATGTATGTATTCAAAGCGTTACTTCAATTACAAATTAGTTGTATTGCGCAATGACAGATTTGACTGCATTTTGAAAGTGAGAATTTCACAAGCAACATTCATTTCCACTTTAGCCTCCTGCGCAACGTATCCTGCCTGCTTCCAGCCCTAGATATGACAATAAGAGCTGAAGACCCACAGCTGGCACCACTGCAATAACGGCTCTCTCTCTCTCTCCCTCTCTGTGTGTGTCATTCTCTCCTCAATTTTCGTTTGTTCTGGTGCTCTCGTATCGTCATCGATGGCAAGTGGCATGTCGGCTGCAAGTTTAGTCCTGACTCATACGCGTAGTTGAAAAGTCCTTCGAATAGCCTTCTCAAAGTTCGCAAATCAAATATATTTTTTTCCAGTGTCTTACCTCTCTGTGTATGTGCGTATCTATCTATCTCTATATATATGTATGTATATGTATATGTATATATATGTATATGTATGCGTGTACACTATATATATATATATATATATATATATATATATATATATATATATATATATATATATGTACATAAATATGTGTGTGTATGTGTGTGTGTGTGTATTTGTCCATGTCAGCGTACACGCACGCGTGTGTTATTGTAGATGTGCGTGGGTGTGTTTGTGTGTGTATTTGTATAACGCGCAGGCATTAGCAAGCAGTACAACAAAAACAATAAAACAACAACAAGCATATAAAAATTTACAAACTCAAGCCGAGCAATACACATACATTTTCACACACACACATGTGCAGTGCCGCCCTTAAAAACAAAATTAAAGATAAAGTTTGAGCTAAGCAAAGGCAAGAACAAAAGCTGTGATTCCAAACCAAAGGCGCGAAGTAGCTAAACCAGGCAAAGACATTGCACAAGACACAGGACAGAAGGCAGAAGCGGTAATGTTGCCTGATGTCGTTGTTTTTTTTTTTTTGATTTTTTTTCTGTTGAGCTTCCATTGTTGTTGCATCCGATAAAGTACAGCATCCAAAGGCGTCGAAATCATCGATGAGCCACGATACTGGCTGCTGGCGACAAAGAAAGCGAACAAAGAAAATGCTTAAACCGACATCCTTTGTTTAATCTAAACCATTAGCAAATCGGGGGCCACTGAATTTGTGAGCCGTAGATTTTGTGCTGTCCTCTTTGGCCGCTTCACCTCTAGCTGCTCGTGGACTGCTATTGGTTAATTTTTTGTGTTATATTATATTCGTTGTCGCTGTCGATATCTCTGTCCCAGTCGTAGTCGCCATCGCAGTCGCTGTCACAGACATTCTGAGTCAGCGCTTGAACCTGCCGCTCGCCTCTAGCCCGGGCTTACGCGGAGGGTAGTTTTTTTTGTGTTTTCATTTCTCGTTTTCCTCTCTTATTATTATTTTTACCACGTTGCGTCTTCAACTTCAACCACTTACCGCCGCTGCCATCGCTGACGCAGTCTACGTCATCAATATCGACGACGCCCGCGCCTTGCACCCTGCTCCGTTTGCTGCTGTTGCTGCTGCTGCTGGGGCAGCCATAGAACAACAAACTAAAACTTGGTGTCATTGGCACTCTCCTTTCTTCTTTTCATTCTTGTTTTTCTTGTTTTATATTTTTTGTTTAAACTTTCCGCTGGTACATCGCGTGCTCGACGCGCATAAAGTTAAAATGAGACTTGGCCAACGCACAGAAAATCAATTGATTAAAGAGTCGTGTATACATACATACATATGTATATACATATAAAGCGAGAGAACGGAAATGAAAAAGAATTAGGCAGGTGAGAGAGAGGGATAGAGAGAGGGAGTAAGACTAGCGGTACACTATGCGCATCAATCTTTCAATATTGCCTTAGGGCTATGATTTACATGATACGAACGAACCGCTGTAGTCGGTGACAACAATAACAAAAACAAAAACAACAACAGTAACAGCTGTCAAAAGACAGACAAAAGAAGAGGCACAAATCGAAATGAAATGAACTATTAAAAAAATGTTGAGTGAAACAAACATAAATAAAAATAAAAATAAATATAAATGATAAATATAAATAAAATAAAATAATAAATAGAACAATTATAAAGAATATATTTTTGCCTTCGTATAAGATTCGCAATTGTTACACTCACAACTGCTCACCGCTCACTGATCGCCGGTAACGTAACCGCTTAACGCTCTCATCACCACTGAATACTAACAACAACACGACAACCACGACCATCACCACCACCACCACCAACACTACCAAGACCACCACCACCACCACCACCAACACTACCAAGACCACCACCACCACCACCACCACCACCATCAACACCACCAACCAAGCAACCTACTAGATAGACATAAGAACCACCAACTAAGCAACCAAGCACAACTCAACTCTGCTTTGAGCCTCGAATATCGACTCGACTCAACTCAACTTAAATATTTGGAACAAAAACATCGCGCTCTTTGATGACGCTTCTCACAATGTCGTCAACGTTTTCATTTGCAAAATGTGAGCGATTCTTTACAGTTATAACTTACTACATATGTATCTAGATGCATAGATGAATATGTACATACAACCTATATTGGTATATGGGCATTTCCATCATTAATCTTTTGAATCTATCACTAATGTTATTGAAAATTAAAGTTTGCTTTTCTTCAAGTTTATGCTGAGTTTTTGCAAATGTCCATATGCCTTGAGCTAGTTCTCGTTCTTGTTCTTGTTCTCGTTCTAACTTTCAATAAATAAAAATACATTTTAACTAGTTTAGTTGCCTATCCGCACACGCCCTTACCTTAAACCCTCACACACCGAAACTCCAGAATATTTTGATATCCAAAATATTATTTATTTTGCCAACTAGTGGCAATTTTTTTGTGTCCTGTTCCATGTTTTATTTATGTAACCGTTAGCTAACTAGCTTACATAGTTCTTTTTTTTTAGGTTCCGTTGTACGACATCTTGATTTTAGGAGCAACAACATTAACCATACTTTCATACTTTCCTGTCTCTAGCTCGTCTAGCATTTCCAATTATTTATTCTCCTAACTTTCCACCAACATGCAAAGTCATGCACCTATGACAAGCTGCCTTAGATGCCCAATTATTATTTTTGTACATTAATGCACAATCTGTAGTTAAAGTCATGCTCAAGTTTTCCAAATAAGTTTAACATTGGACAATCCACTTGTAAATACATTTCTGCTCTGCTGCCTTCCCCTACTCGTAATCAGGTCAATAAGAACCTTAGCCAAATAATTTCTTTCTATAAGTCCGAATTGTGAATTGAATGAATAAAATAAACAGAAAATTTCGTTAACTTTTTTATAATTATTAAAAATTCAAATAGTGTTTTTTGTTTTTATTTTTAGTTCCTACGTTTGATGCGTTCCTTCATTCGTGCGCTCGTTATCTTAAACAATTCCATTAGATAATATAATATATATTAAAATATATACATATAATATAAAAAATCAAAAAACCAGCGACAGAAAAGCGAAAATTAAAACAGATTAAGTAAAAGTATGCCGAAAGTGTTTCTAATCTTAAGTTCTTCAAATTCTCTCTTAAAATAATTCCAATACACACAAAATGCACACAAACAAACCAATATAAAAACAACAACAAAATCCAATCGAACAATCATTCATCGAAATAAACGCAGCCAAATCTGAGCAATCGATTTACTCCAAGCCATATGAGTTTTTACCAGAAGGTAAGTTAAATAGAACAAATATTAACGAACAAAAAGACAAATGTTGCTTTTTAGCTCTGTCCGTCTGTCCGTATGTTTAAGCGCGTCGATCTTAGAAGATATAAGAGCAAGGCTCCTAGGTTTGTGTCTACCACGCGCATATCGAGTTATGCTTTAAAACTCGGTAACTTAACCCTTTTTTTGTTATCGATTAAAATGATTGGAAAGCAATAATAAATTTATATCTGCAACATCTTTAAAGCTAGAGTCACCAAATTTTAAATGTAGATTCATATGTATGTACTTTATAGAATTTCAAATTTTGTCAAAATTTACTCCCTACCCCTATATCCACCCCCTCACCAGCATATTTGTAAATGACGTAGAGACTTGTTCTTTGGCAAATCCATGTTATAATCATAATCTGAAAGTTTCATGAAGAAAGTACATCCACAAGAAAAGTTATTAGACAATTAAAGCATGCTTACAGTTTGACAAGAAAGTGTTTACACAGGGAACATATTTTAATGTTTTGCTTTGAAGCGAAATAAAAACAGTAAGAATGTGCATATTCAATTTTTTTTTTTTTTGTTAATGAAAATAGGTAAATAAAACTATATACTATATTAGTAAGTAAAAAAAAAATAACAATATAACAAGTCTCTAGCTCTAATATCTTCGGAAATCGACGCGTTCATACATATGGACAAACGGACGGACAGACAAAGGGGCAGGGCCAGCTCGTCACCCTGATCAGAAATATATATACTTTGTGGGGTCTGCCACGCCTCCTTCTGCCTGTTACATACATTTCAACAAGCCATTATACCCTGATTTCCCATTGAAAATGGGTTCAGGGTATAAAAACAAAGAAGTAAAAACAAGTAAGAAAACTCTAGTCGAGAGCTCGACTAGATACTACCCTGAACCCAACAAATATAAATGCCCATTTAGTATGGCTGAAATTTCAATTTCGATGTATTTAAAAATATAAATAAAATACCAAACTCATTTAATAAAATATAAAAATACTTTGAAACAATTAAAAAAAATTAACATCAGTTGCATCGATCGGGATTCGAACCGCGACTTCTCGATCGAGCGTCATGCAGCTAACATACTAGGCCACCTCACTCCTGCTAGTGGCGCTGGCAAAACTCACATAGACTCACTGCTGCAGCGCCATCTACCAAAACTGAACGAAACTAACTGCTGATGTGATTCTAAGAATCTGCTAGAATAACCAAACTATTAAAAACGCACATAAAGTATGGTTAAAATTTCAATTTCGGTGTATTTAAAAATATAAATATATTTTGAAACAATTAAAAAAAATGCACATCAGTTGCATCGATCGGGATTCGAACCGCGACTTCTCGATCGAGCGTCATGCAGCTAACATACTAGGCCACCTCACTCCTGCTAGTGGCGCTGGCAAAACTCACATAGACTCACTGCTGCAGCGCCATCTACCAAAACTGAACGAAACTAACTGCTGATGTGATTCTAAGAATCTGCTAGAATAACCAAACTATTAAAAACGCACATAAAGTATGGTTAAAATTTCAATTTCGGTGTATTTAAAAATATAAATATATTTTGAAACAATTAAAAAAAATGCACATCAGTTGCATCGATCGGGGTTCGAACCGCGACTTCTCAATCGAGCGTCATGCAGCTAACACACTACGCCACCTCACTTCTGCAAGTGGCGCTGACAAAACTCAAATAGATTCACTGCTGCAGCGCCATCTACCAAAACTAAACCAAACTAACAGCTGATGTGATTCAAAGAATGTTCTAGAAGAAGTTTGAATGTAGTATGTGTGCACACGCATACGTTGCTGTTGTAGCTGCTGCACGTGCGTTTGTTAATTGGCCAAATATTTGATTATTTTTATACCCTGAACCCATTGAAAATGGGAAATCAGGGTATAATGGTTTTGTTGAAATGTATGTAACAGGGAGAAGGAGGCGTGGCAGACCCCACAAAGTATATATATTCTTGATCAGGGTGACGAGCTGAGTTGATTTGGCCCTGTCCGTCTGTCTGTCCGTCTGTCCGTCTGTCCGTCCGTCCGTCTGTCCGTCTGTCCGTCTGTCCGTCTGTCCGTATGTATGAACGCGTCGATTTCAGAAGATATAAGAGCTAGAGACTTCAAATTTCTTTTAAAATGTCCGTAATTACAGCGCGCATATCAAGTTTATCATTAAAAATCGATAACTCATCCCGATCTTTTTTTATCGATAAAAAACCTTATCGAAAACCAGTTATAAAATTATATCTTCTACACCTTTATTGCTAGAGTCTCCAAATTTTTAATGTATGCTTATATGCAATTTATACAATTTCGGTTTTTGTTAACATTTACCCCCCACCCTTAAATTCACCCCCTCACCCTCACTTTTGTAAAAGGCGTATTTCAAATACTAGAGACTTGTGCTTTGGCAATTCCATGCATATTCATGTTACAATCATAATCTGAAAGTTTCATGAAGATCGTACGTCCATAAAAAAAGTTATTAAACAATTAAGTTCTCATAGTAAGCGCACACTGCAGCCCATGCGTGTTTATGCGTGGGTGCTTGTGTGTGTATGTGTGTGTGTATGTGTTTGTGTATGTGTGTGTGTATGTGTATGTGTGTGTGTATGCGTTTGTGTATGTATGCGTGTGTGTGTGTGTATGTGTGTCTGTATGCGTGTGTGTATATGTATGCCTGTGTGTGTGTGTGTGCGTGTTTCTTGTGTAAGCTGAAAGACGCGAAAAATTATTTAAATATCTATTGCTCCAAGGGTTCAGGGGATCTCGTAGTCGAGCAGTCTCGACTAGAGCTTTCTTACTTGTTTTTTATTAAATTTTGGCTGAACGGAATTTAATGAAACTTTCAGCATATGATATACATATTATATTGAATATTTGAGAAATTTAAAAAAAGAAAAATCATTCACAATTAGCTATAGTGGCATTTGATTTGAACTTGAATGTTTTTACTCGATAAAAACATAACGGGATGATTTATCGAATTTTAAAAGCAAACTCGACGTCCGCGCTGTATAAACGGTAATTTAAAAAAAAAATTCAAGTCTCTAGCTCTTATATCTTCGGAAATCGACGCGTTCAAACATACGGACAGACAGACAGATGGACAGGGCCAAATCGACTCAGCTCGTCGCCCTGATCAAGAATATATACACTTTTATACCCTGATTTCCCATTGAAAATGGGTTCAGAGTATAATGATCGAAATAGCCATTGCTCGAAGGGTTCAGGGGATCTCGTAGTCGAGTCGTCTCGATTAGAGCTTTTTTACTTGTTATACTCATTCACGAAAGTGAATTAGTATATTGGCGCTGTGCAATGTCCGTCTTGCTGTCCGTCCGTCCGTTTGTCCGTCTGTCCGTATGAACGCAATCTATTTCGGCGCTATTGAAGCTAGAGACTTGAAACTTTGGAACACATACTTGTGTATATCTCCGATTTATAGTGTTAAAATATTCCCGACCCGCCCACTAGGGGCGTGACAAATCGGAAAATGCATTTTCCGATATGCCAGAAATCATAATAGTTGAAGAGCTAGAAAGCTGAAATTAGGTAGGTAGATCCGCGTCGACCACCCAAGTTCAGTAGCTATGGCGGATATATCTACGCCCATTTTGGGCGTGGCAAATCGGATAACTTGTATATGCAAGAGTTTTACAGCTAGAACGCTGAACTATTTATGCTAGAGACCTCAAATTTTGTGTATATACTCGGGCTGATAAAACATAATTTTTACGCCTCTTTAGAGGCGTGGCATATCGAAAAATACCCAGTAATTTTCACATTTTTTGAGCGTAAGCATTCAATTTTGCCGATCTTTCTAAGATCTGACCAAAAATGAGGTGTCTACGCCCAGTAGGTGCGTGGCAAATCGGGAAAATCCGTATTTTCTACAGTATTAGAGCTAAGCTGAGCTGCTAAGTTGCTGATGGGATGTGAATGAATATTCCGCAGTCGGTAATGCAACGCTCTTACTTGTTTTTTTGTTTGTTGTTGAGCGAGTGTGTAGGTGTGTGCTCGACTGTTGTTTGCTTAATGTTTAGTTCTCACTTTCACGCAATGTTTTCATTAGAATACCTAACCTCTCCGCCTCTTTGTCTCCGAAAACGAAGAAGAAAAAAACAAAGAGTGACAGCGATAGCATAAAGTAAAGAAAACCTACGGAAAATATAAGGGAAAAGTCAAGAGCGCTGAAATAAAAAGTTTAACCACACACACACACGCATACACATACAAACACACACACACACAAATTACTACGAATAAAATGAGTAATGGTGGACTTTTTTCGGTAGGGGCTGCGGGTTGACTTTGGGTCGCTTATGTTCTCATTTCTTGCCCGGCTGCTGCGGACGAACTTTAGCTCGGACTATGGAACGGCCCAGCAGAAGGACATACGCCATCGAAATTTTTGTAAACTCAGATGCCCGGCTGAGCCCTACTTTTGTTGTTGTTTATTTTCCTTGCCACATTTTAAAAATAACAAAGGAAAACTTTGAACGTTTTCTGGGGCCACCTAGGCCTGTGTGTGGCATCAGTGTTTGTGCCCTGCGCTCTTTCGGTTTTCATATTTCCTATCAGCTATCTTCAGTTAACACTGGCGTCGCTGTCAACATTAGTGACTTCTGGAAGATGCCGATAAAACAGCCGAATTACGTGAATCGGCTTTACCAAAAAAACCCAAATTGAAGTTGTTCACACGCAGCAAGCCTGTCACTACAGCACCGTCGCTGCCTCTGATTCAACTGTGTCATCACAGTTATGAAAGGCCTCTTGGCGCCCCTTAATGACCTGTGCCTGCCAGTTTCCATCCGATATTCACACGTTGTTCTCTTTCAATTGAAAATTTCTCTTGATCGATTTGGTTGTGTAATGGGAGAGTCAAGCTAAGGGTTTCAGTATATGCCGTTCTCGCGGCCAAATTTGTTGTATTTTATATTAACCTAGCAAGTGTTTGTTTTATGTATTATGTTAGTTTGGGGCATATAATGCTTCTACAAATCTGCATTGAATTGTTTACTCTTTACCTTGCCATCCATCGCTTCCTATGAACTTGCCGCGCTTAATCAATAAAGAAACTGTCGAACGGCTCAGCTTAGATTGAAACTTGACAACTTCTTGTGGTATTTGTGTGGCAGTTGGCATTTTAGCTTCGACATTATGTTTTTATCTCCTGAACCCATTGAAAATGCGAAATCGGGGTATAATGGTTTTGTGAAAAAGTATGTATGTAACGTGCAGAAGGAATCATCGCAGACCCCATAAAGTATACATATTCTTGATCAGCACGACGAGATGAATCGATATCACCCTGTCCATCTGGCCGTCCGTCCGTATGAGGAAGCCGATCTCAGAAGATATCAAAGCTAGAGAGCTGAAATTTAGCCGATAGCTCATCCGATGTCGAGAATAATCGAACAAAAATTTTTTAAAACACTTTTAGACCTAGAGACTTCAGATTCACTGTGTAGATACGATCGATACGAACATTTTGTTATTTAAAGATTTTGGATACCACGCCCCCTTCGCCCTCAATTAAAAGAAAAACGCATTTCAAATACTAGAGACTTGTGCTTTGGAATGTACACACATTTTAACTATATGATTACGCTCTGAAAGTTTCATTAAGATTGTATGTCTACAAAAGAATTTATTCAACAAATAAAGTCTCATAATATTGTCCACACTGCAGCGCAGTTAGCAGAGCGCGTGCTTATACATACGTGTGTAAGCATGTGTATGTATGTGTTCTTAAAGGAAGTGCAGAATGAATAGAATATCAGCTGGAGGGTTCAGGGTATCTCCTAGTCGAGCCTCAACTGGAGCCTTCTTACTTGTTATAAAATTGGAAATCAGGTGGTTTTGTTGAAATGAAGGTAACAGAGAGAAGGAGCCGTGACAGACCCCACAAAGTGTATATATTCTTGATTAGAGCTGAGTCGATTTGGTCTTGTCCGTCTGTCTGTCCGTCCGGCCGTCCGTATGTATGAACGCGTCGATTTCAGAAGATATAAGAGCTAGAGACTTCAAATTTAAATTTTTAAATGTCCGTAATTACAGCGCGGATATCAAGTTTATCATTAAAAATCGATAACTCATCCCAATATTTTTTATCGATAAAAAACCTTATCGAAAACTGGTTATAAAATTATATCTCCTACACCTTTATTGCTAGAGTCTCCAAATTTAATGTATGCTTATATGAAATTTATACAATTTCGGTTTTTATCAAAATTCACCCTTCACCCCTAATTCACCCCCTCATCCTCACTTTTGTAAAAAAGCGTATTTCAAATACTAGAGACTTGTGCTTTGGCGAATACATGCATATCCATGTTATAATCATAATCTGAAAGTTTCATGAAGAAAGTACATCCACAAGAAAAGTTATTGAACAACTAGGTTCCTATAGTAAGCCACCACTGCAGCCAATGCGTGTTTATGCGTGCGTGCGTATCTCTGTGTGTGTGCGTGTGTGTGTGTGTGTGTATGATGTGTGTGTGTATGATGTTTGTGTATATGTGTGTGTGTGTATGCTTGTGTGTGTATGCTTTTGTGTGTATGCATGTGTGCGTGTGTGTGTCTTGTGTAAGCAGAAAGACGCGAAAAATGATTGAAACAGCTATTGCTCGAAGGGTTCAGGGGATCTCGTAGTCGGGCAGTCTCGACTAGAGCTTTCTTACTTGTTTTCCTATAGTGCAGTGTCAGGTTGCTATTGTAGCTACTTACTAATAAACGAACTGCACAGTAGTTGAAAAGCAAATCCCTATTACTAAAGCTTAATTAGTGATACACTGTGAGTGTGTTTACACTTATCCCTCTGGTATATTTGTTTGCGTGCAGATTTTGTTAGGATTTCAGTTTGGAAAATGTGTTCATTAGAATACAACTGTTTGCCTACTTTTCATCATTTTTATCATCGTTCGGGAGCTTTCTGGACCAAATCTCCGTTGCCTCATTAATGAGTTATTGTTGTTGCTGTTGTTTCTTTCAGTTGGTGTTGCAGTGGTTCTTTGCGAACCTCGCTTGAACCTAAGTTGCGCCTAGCCAAGTCGACAACAGACTTAAGCACCTATGCATACGCCACGCATGCTTATTAGCACTGTGTCATTCATGTTGTGCAACGCCTGATTACACAAGTTACACTCAAGAGCTTAGCATCCTTCAGGCTGCTAGCCACCTCCTCCGCCAGCCAGCCATCACTTTCATGCTGGCGCATAAATCACAGTAACCTGTAATCATTCACTGCAGGCACAGTAACCTAGCGAACCAGTTGGCAATCTGTGTTGAAGTTTGCATAAATAACCAGCTGCTGACATAGTTAATGAACGCCGACTCATGCCGCTGCTCAAATGTCCATCATAATGATGTGAAATTGAAACTGAATGAACTGTTGCAATATAAAGTGATTTTTTATTGGTGAAACCCGGTCTGATAATTGGCTAAAGCTTTGGAATCATCTCGCAGCTTTCCTTGCTTAAAACAAGTAAGAAAGCTCTAGTCAAGACTGCCCGACTACGAGATTCCCTGAACCCATCGAGCAACTAATATTTCAATAATTATTCGCATATGCACACATACACGCACACACACAGACGCACGCATAAACACTCATTGGCTGCAGTGTTGGCTTACTATAGGAACCTAGTTGTTCAATAACTTTTCTTGTGGATGTACTTTCTTCATGAAACTTTGTGATTATGAATATATTGGGTAGTCGAAAAAGTCTTTTCGTATTTGTAATGAAACTTCAAATCATTTTTTTAATATTTATAATAAACTTTATTAAATCAAATATGCCCCATTTTGGTCGACCACCTTTTGCCATTTTTCCACTAGAGACATATGTAATTCCATTCGTGTAAAACTTCTGCATTGACCGAAATTAATGGTAGTCCGAAGGTGCAAGGTCAGGGCTATATGGTGGATGGATTAAAACTTCCCAGCCACGCTCTCTCAGTGTTTGCCGGGTCATCAAAGATGTGTGTGGTCTGGCGTTGTCCTGATGGAATACGATGCCCTTTCTGTTGATCAGTTCTAGCCTTTTTTTTCGATTACTTGCTTCAATCTCATCAGTTGCTCACAGTAAAGTGTCGAATCAATTGTTTGACCAGGCTGAAGCAGCTCATAGTGGATTATTCTTTTCCAATCCCACCAAACACACAGCATTACCTTTCGAGCCGTCTATCCTGACTTTGCGACCATTTGAGCTTCACCACTCTTGCACCATAATCTTTTTCGCACATTATTGTCGTATTTGATCCATTTTTCGTCTCCTGTTACCATTCGCTTCAGAAATGGTTCGATTTAATTTCGTTTCAGCAAAGAATCGCAAATGTTAATTCTGTCCAATAAATTTTTCACAGACAATTCATGTGTTATCCATACATCGAGCTTCTTTTTGTAGCCAGCCTTTTCTAAATGGTTCAGAAATTTGTTTGATTACGAATGGTTAGTTCATTTGCGATGTCATGGCTGCTTATGTGACGGTCCTGGTCAATCCTTTCCATAATTTCATCGACTTTTTCAAAGATTGGTCGACTAGAGCGAGGTGCTTCTTTCACATCGAAATTTCCAGAACGGAAGCGAGCGAACCATTGTTGTGCTACACGAACTGATAGAGCATCGTCAACGTAAACATCACAAATTTCATTAGTGGCTTGCGTGGCAAGATTTTTTATCAGGGACCGTAACGATTATAATTTTTATAGGAAAAAATTAAAAAATAATTATTATTTTTTGATAAATAAAAAAAAAAATTATATTTAATTGTTAAAATTGATTTTTATGATAAAAATTAAAAATAATTATTACAGAACAATTTTTATATAAAAATCAAATCATAACTCTTACTTTTAATTTTTATAATAACAAGTAAGAAAGCTCTAGTCGAGACTGTTCGACTACGAGATCCCCTGAACCCTTAGAGCAATAGATATTTCAATAATTTTTCGCGTCTTTCAGCTTACACAAGAAACACGCACACACACACACACACAGGCACGTAGGCACACACAGGCATACACACACACACACGCATACAGACACACATACACACACACACACGCATACAGACACACATACACACACACACACGCATACATAGACAAACGCATACACACATACACATACACACACACAAACACACATACACACACACATACACATAGATTATGATAATAACACGAATATGCATGTTATTGCCAAAGCACAAGTCTCTAGTATTTGAACTACGCTTTTTACAAAAGTGAGGGTGAGGGGGTGAATTTAGAGGTGGGGGTAAATTTTAACAAAAACCGAAATTGTATAAATTGCATATAAGCATACATAAAAAATTTGGAGACTCTAGCAATACAGGTGCAGAAGATATAATTTTATACCTGGTTTTCGATAAGGTTTTTTATCGATAAAATAAGATCGGAATGAGTTATCGACTTTTAATGATAAACTCGATATCCGCGCTGTAATTACGGACATTTAAAAAAATTTGAAGTCTCTAGCTCTTATATCTTCTGAAATCGACGCGTTCATACATACGGACAGACAGACGGACAGGGCCAAATTAACTCAGCTCGTCACCCTGATCAAGAATATATATACTTTTTGGGGTCTGCCACGCCTCCTTCTCCCTGTTACATACATTTCAACAAAACCATTATACCCCGATTTCCAATTGAAAATGGGTTCAGGGTATAAAAACTCGCGGACAATAACATCACGTTTACGACCCATTGCAATCAATCACCAAATTATAAAAGAATCAATGCATACAAAAAGCTTAACGATGCTGCGTTAACCACTGCTTATCGCGAATCGAATTCTAACAAGTAAGAAAACTCTAGTCGAGAGTGCTCGACTAGATACTACCCTGAATCCAACAAATAAAAATGCCCATTTAGTATGGCTGAAATTTCAATTTCGATGTATTTAAAAATATAAATAATATACCAAACTCATTTAATAAAATATAAAAATATTTTGAAACAATTAAAAAAATTAACATCAGTTGCATCGATCGGGACTCGAACATCGACTTCTCGATCACGCGTCGTGCAGCTAATACACTACGCCACCTCACTTCTGCAAGTAGTGCTGGCAAAACTCAAATAGATTCACTGCTGCAGCGCCATCTACCAAAACTAAACGAAACTAACAGCTGATGTGATTCAACGAATGTTTCTAGAAGAATTTTGAATGTGTGTGTGCACACGCATACGATGCTGTTGTAGCTGCTGCACGTGCGTTTGTTAATTGGCCAAATATTTGATTCTTTTTTATTAATTTTTGACTGAACGGAATTTAATGAAACTTTCAGCATATGATCTACATATTATATTGAATATTTTAGAAATTAAAAAAAAAAATGAAAAATCATTCACAATTAGCTATAGTGGCATCTGACTTGAACCCATTGAAAATGGGAAATCAGGGTATAATGGTTTTGTGAAAAGTATGTAACAGGCAGAAGGAATCATCGCAGACCCCATAAAGTATATATATTCTTGATCAGGACGACGAGCTGAGTCAATATAGCCCTGTCCGTCTGTCCGTCCGTATGAGCAAAAGAATCTCAGAAGATATAAGAGCTAGAGAGCTGAAATTTGGCATGCATACTCGTGTATACCATAGCACTGACCAGAGAACAGTGACCATAGGCAGTACGAGTTAGCTTTATTTTTTTGAATAACCCATCCGATAACTTAATTATCGAGAATAATCGAAAAATCGATATTGTTTTTTCAGCCTAATTTGAACACTTTTAGACCTGGAGACTTCAAATTTGCGTTGTATATAAAGTTATTGGATACAAAGATTTTGTAATTTACAGATTTTGGATACCACGCCCCTTCGCCCTCAATTTGCAAAAAACGCATTTCAAGTACTAGAGACTTGTGCTTTGGAATGTAAACACATTTTAACCATATGATTACGCTCTGAAAGTTTCATTAAGATTGTATGTCTACAAAATTATTCAACAAATAAATTGTCATAATATTGCCCACATTGCAGCGCAGCCCAAGCGCAGCCGCTGCTTACTGCGCAGTTAGCAGAGCGCGTGCTTATAAGTGCATGGGTATGTATGTGTACATAGAAGAAGTGCAGAATGATTAGAATATCAGCTTGGAGGGTTCAGGGTATCTCCTAGTCGAGCAGTCTCGACTGGAGCCTTCTTACTTGTTTTGAATTCGCCATATAAGAAATCCTTATGTGGGTTTTGTCTCTCTCTTCTTGTTAGTTCTTTTGACCCTCAATTTTTTTAAATGCGTAACTCTTATTTGCGGTCCTTGTTTTTCTTATACAAAAATTTCAAAATATAGCGAATTTCTTCTTTATTTTCGCTCATTTTGAACAGCTGTAACTTTTTTCAAATTCCTTGAATTACATTTTTTTTTTTGGCAATCGAAACTTAAAGTGCTACCAATCGAACACCATATGGTAGTACACAATGTTATTGGTAGCACTGGAGATATACGACGCCAACGACATCTATTGGCAAAATACGAAAAGACTTTTTCGACTACCCATATTTGCCAAAGCACAATACATCTTTCACAAATGTGATGGTGAGCGGGATAAATTTTGACAAAAACTGAAATTGTATAAAATGCATCTCGTAGTCGAGCAGTCTCGACTAGAGCATTCTTACTGTTTTTTTTTTTTTTTTTTTTTTTTTTTTTTTTTTTTATAAAATTTTTATTTTGTTATTTTAGATAGCGGCATTTGTGCTTAGCAAATGCACACTCTTGAATGTCATTATTACGGAAGTTTTTTGAAGATAGTCCATCTACAAGAAGAGTTATGAAGCAATCAAGTTGTTTTTTTGTAAGCTGAGGAGAGGCGGAGAGGTACTGAAATATCTGTGCCTAAAACGGATCAAAGAATCTTTCTCAGTTGTTATTATACTTATTAAATGAAATGAGTATATTGGTTTTGTGCAACGTTCGTCTTGCTGGTTGTCCGTCCGTCTATTTGTCGGCACTATTGAAGCCTGCGTGGCAAATCAAAAATACATTTTCCAATATCACAGAAATCATATTAGTTATTAGAAAGCTTAAATTTGGAATGTAGATATTTTATCTATATATATATATATCTATATATTATTACTGACCACCCAAGATCAAAAAGCTATGGTGGATATATCTACGCCAATTGGGGGCATGGTAAATCTACTAAAACTGTATCTTCTACAGTATTAGAGCTAGAAACTAAAAACTTAGCGACTAAATCACGATCAGCGATCAGCATCCACGATTGATTTGCACAAAAAGAATATAAATATGTACATATATACATACATACATAATATACATACATATAACGATCGACTGCAGCATTCTAGTTTTTTATACCCCGAACTCATTGAAAATGGGAAATCAGTGTATAATGGTTTTGTTAAATGTATATAACAGGCAGAAGGAGGCGTAGCAGACCCCATAAAGTATATATATTCTTGATCAGGGCGACGAGCTGAGTCGATTTGGCTCTGTCCGTCCGTCAGTCTGTCCGCCTGTCCGTATGTTTGAACGCATCGATCTCAGAAGATATAAGAGCGAGAGCCTTGATTTTTTTTTAAATGACCGTATATACAACGCGGATGTTGAGTCTGCTTTCAAAATTCGATGAACCATCCCGTTATGTTTTTATCGAATCAAGATATTTAAGTTCAAGTTAGATGCCAGTATAGCTAATTGTGAATGATTTTTCATTTTTCAAAATTTGTCAAATATTAAATAGAATATGTAGATCATATGCTGAAAGTTTAATTAAATTCCATTAAGCCTTCGAAAAGTGAGGTGGCGTTGTGAGTAGCGATGTGACGCTCGATCGAGAAGTCTCGGCTCGAACTCCGCGCGCGCGCAACTGATGTTAATTTTGTAATTGTTTCAAAATACTTATATATTTAATTAAATGACTTTTTTATTTAATTAATATTTTTAAATTCACGGAAACCGAAATTGAAATTTTAGCCATACTAAATGTGCATTTTTATTAGTTTGTATATTTATTAGTATCTAGTCGAGCACTCTCGAATAGAGTTTTCTTACTTGTTGTACATAAATTTGAAGTATAAGAACTTTATGTAAGGTTTATGTATGGAAGGTCTATCGGACCGATACCTATGCATGATGTAATAGGCTCCACTATGTGTGCAGATATTCATACTTGTCGCGCTCAGAAAAGTTCTGCTTTCGGGCATTGAAAGTGACTGCTGTTAAAGAAGCCCAAAAGAGGCAATGTAGCTACGCTATAGAGGCGTGACCCTGATTAACATCGGGAGCTATATCCAGTAGGTGCCAAACGCATTATGACATATCAAGCCGAACAGACTCCAGACGCAGCCACACACAACTCACTAATTAAGCTCCATCATTTCAGGCAGACTGCAGCAGCTTATTCTCCGTTTCAGAAGTATGTATGTCTGCTCTCATGTATGCCGACGAGGCGTGGCGACGCATCAAGTTATAACACTTTGTATTTTTATACCCTGAACCCATTGAAAATGGGAAATCAGGGTATAATGGTTTTGTTGAAATGTATGTAACAGGCAGAAGGAGGCGTGGCAGACCCCACAAAGTATATATATTCTTGATCAGGGTGACGAGCTGAGTTGATTTGGCCCTGTCCGTCTGTCTGTCTGTCCGTCTGTCCGTCTGTCCGTCTGTCCGTATGTTTGAACGCGTCGATTTCCGAAGATATAAGAGCTAGAGACTTCAAATTTTTTGTAAAATGTTCGTAATTACAGCGCGGATATCGAGTTTATCATTAAAATTCGATAACTCATCCCGATCTTTTTTTATCGATGAAAAACCTTATCGAAAACCAGTTATAAAATTATATCTTCTACACCTTTATTGCTAGAGTCTCCAAATTTTGAATGTATGCTTATATGCAATTTATACAATTTCGGTTTTTGTTAAAATTTACCCCCCACCTCTAAATTCACCCCCTCACCCTCACTTTTGTAAAACGCGTATTTCAAATACTAGAGACTTGTGCTTTGGCAATTACATGCATATTCATGTTATAATCATAATCTGAAAGTTTCATGAAGATCGTACGTCCACAAAAAAAGTTATTAAACAATTAAGTTCTCATAGTAAGCGCACACTGCAGCCCATGCGTGTTTATGCGTGGGTGCTTGTATGTGTATGTGTTTGTGTATGTGTGTGTGTTTCTTGTGTAAGCTGAAAGACGCGAAAAATTATTGAAATAGCTAACACTCCAAGGGTTCAGGGGATCTCGTAGTCGAGCAGTTTCGACTAGAGCTTTCTTACTTGTTTTTTTTTTTTTGTTTGACTATAGCCCAGCTAGTTATACACGCCTCATGTTGCGTTAACGCTAAAAAGGATTAAACATGCTTAATAATTCGTATGCGCTTGATATTATTTTTTTGCCAAGTCCTAAAAAAAGTGATTTTAATTCATATTCACTTTCTGAATATGGGTCTATAAATACTCCTAAAGTTACTGCAGCCTCTCTGGCTGCCTCCCTTAGGACATTGAAATCATCTTTCTCTCCCGGTGCCGATAATATTCCTAGTTGTGTGATTAAAGAGTGCAGTGTTTCTCTTCAGTCACAATTACTAAAATTGTTTAACTTGTCCTTAGATATTTCTGTGTTCCCTTCCATTTGGAAAGAATCTTTCATCATTCCCTATTATAAAAAAGGTGGAAGATCTGATATTTCCAATTATAGAGGCATTGCGAAATTATCTGCTATTCCGAAGTTATTTGAGAAAATTATAACATCGGCCTTGCAGCATTTTTGCAAATCGATTATTCAACCATCTCAACATGGTTTTGTTCAAAATCGATCAACGTCCTCTAATTTACTTGAGTTTACTTCGCTTGTTAGTGACAGTTTTTCTAAAAAAAATGCTAACTTATGTTATTATATGTTATACTGACTTCAGTAAAGCATTTGACTCAGTACATCATCACATACTAACTCTTAAGCTTGAACGCTTAGGATTTTCACCTAGACTTGTGTCTTGGATTTCAACCTATTTAATGGGTTGTTGTATGGTCTCCGAAGCATAGAAAGCTGAAATTTGGTATGTAGGTTTGCGTCGACCAGCCAAGATCACGAGCTATGGCGGATATATCTCCGCCCATTGGGGGCGTGGCAAATCGGATAAAACTGTACTTCATTTTTCCGATTCCTAAAGGTATACACCTAGAATGCTGAAAGCACGTAAGCTGATGTTTTAATTCTATAAAGATGGGTGAAAAAATTATATATCTACGCCTACTAGGGGCGTGGCAAATCGGACCTGAAGATATAGTGATTTTTCGAATTCGGCTATATTTTGGACACCATTGATGCTAGAGACCTGAAATTTTGTATATATACGCGGGTTGACCACCCAAGTCCAACGAGTTATGGCAGATATATGTATGTCCGCTCATAGGGGGCGGGCAAACCGCAAAAGCTTATATCTGCTAGAGTTTAAAAGCTAGCAGCTTAAAATATGGATAGTTGAGTTACTGGTAGCCTCCTCTATCGATGCCCCAAAAATAATTTTTAAGCCTCTTCAGGGGCGTGGCATATCGAAAAATACCCTGTAATTTTCGCATTTTTTGAGCGTAAGAATTCAAATTTTGCATTTAAGTTACCGGTTGCTCGTTCTAAGAACTGGCCAAAAATGAATGAGAAAGCGACATTTCCTATTCATAGACTTGCCCTGCTGTCTATCTATTTAGCCATGTGAGTGTGAAGACAAATCAAAAACAGGCTTACTTATTCCAGCCAAACGTATGCTGGCTCATATCTCAACGTACTCCATTATACTGAAAATATCGATTTCAAACTATTCACACTTTATAAAAAAGTTCTTTCCGGGTTTTTACTGATGGTCCTTTAATACAAGGGCTTAAAGTCCTGTCATCCTGCCCATTACAATAATATATCCCTTAACAAGTAAGAAAGCTCTAGTCGAGACTGCCCGACTACGAGATCCCCTGAACCCTTGGAGCAATATCTATTTCAATCATTTTTCGCGTCTTTCTGCTTACACAAGAAACAGGCACACACGCTCACACAAAAACACACGCACACACACCCACGCCTAAACACGCATGGTATGCAGTGTGTGCTTGCTATGAGAACTTAATTGTTTAATAGCTTTTCTTGTGGACATACGATCTTCATGAAACTTTCAGATTATGTTTATAATATGGATATCCATTTTCACAAAGAAAATTTGCCCTGATTTTCCATTTTTATACCCTGAACCCATTTTCAATGGGAAATCGGGGTATAATGGTTTTGTTGAAATGTATGTAACAGGCTGAATGAGGCGTGGCAGACCCCATAAAGTATATATATTCTTGATCAGGGCGACGAGCTGAGTCGATTTGGCCCTGTCCGTCCGAATGTATGAGCACGTCGATCTTAGAAGAGGTCCGTGCATATCACGCACATATCGAGTTTTTCTGTAAATATTGATAAATACTCCCGATATTTTATTATCGATTAAAAACCTTACCGAAAACTAGTTATCTGATTATATCTCCTACACCTATAGATCTAGAGCTTCCAAATTATATGTATTTTATACAATTTCGGTATTTGTTTAAATTTACCCCCCACCCCTATATTCACCCACGGAAAAATTATTCCACAAAAAACATATATAGACAGGTCACATAATACACTATGTACACAAAACAAGTAAGAAAACTCTAGTCGACAAAGCTCGACTAGACACTACTCTAGACCAAGCTAATAACAAGTAAGAACGTTGCAGTCGGGCGTTAATACTCCTTCACATCCCATCAGAAAATTAGTAGCTATGTTTCGCTCTAATACTGTATAATGTGCAGTTTTCTCCTATTTCCTAGGGCCCTACTGTGCGTGAAGCTTCTAGCTATTATACGTTAAGAGATATAAGATTTTGCTCGCCTCCTGCGAGCGGACATATATCCGTCAAAGCTTTTTGGTCTTGGGTGGTCAGCCCGAGTATATATTCAAAATTTGAGGTCTCTAGCATCAATTGTGTCTAAAATATAGCAGAATTTAAACCAGTAAGAAAGCTCTAGTCAAGACTAACCGACTACGAGATACCCTGAACCCTTCGAGCAACTGATATTTCAATAATTCACACATGCACACACACAGCCATACGCACGCACGCATAAACACGCATTGGCTGCAGTAGTTGCTTACTATGGGAAGTTAATTGTTTAATAACATTTCTTGTGGATGAACTATCTTCATGAAACTCTCAGATTATTAGGTTATGTTTAAAAACTGCGCATTTTTCCACTATCTACGTGTCTGCCACAAAAGTGGAGGAGTGTTAATCAACATGGCTGGGAATAGGGGGAGAAATGGGAAAATAACATGAACCAACACTCACGTGTACCGCCTTTTGATGACCGCTATGTCTTTGCTGCTCTCTCCGTCCTCCGTATTCTTCGAAACCCCCAGAAATACGCCGCTTGTCTTCGATTGGCTTTCTTCCACTTTAGTTACCGTCGTTGCGTTCTTCGCTTTTTCTTTATACTTCATTTTCAATTCAATAGTTATAATATTTTCAACTTAGACTCTAGCCACTAATCATTCTCACAATTCCCTAACCGCTTCTTGCGGTGGTCACTTAACTAATCACTCTTTCAATCTTGACCGCTTCGCGCGGTCACATCCGCTCTTCTCGGCGGTCGCTTACTCACTGCTCGACTACGAGATTCCCTGAACCCTTCTAGCAATAGCTATTTCAATCATTTTACGCGTCTTCCTACTTACACACACACACGCACACACTCGCATACACACACATACGCATACACACACACACATACACTCACACAAGCAGCCACACATAAACACGCATGGGCTGCAATGTGCGCTTACTATGATAAATTAATTGTTTAATAACTTTTCTTGTGGACATACGATCTTCATGAAATTTTTAGATTATGAATATAACATAGAATATGAATATAATATTGAAATACGCCTTTTGCAAATGTATGGGTTAAGGGTTGAATTAGGGGCGGCGGGTAAATTTTGAAAAAATTCGAAATTCCACAAAGTACATATAAATTTACATTAAAAGTTTGGTGGCTCCAGCTTTAAAGATGTAGGAGATATATACACTGCGCGTCATCAGGTTAGCGCCCCCATTTACACTCAACCTCAAAGCTAAATAAAATCTAAACCATCAGAGCTCCATCTTTGAATTTTTTTTTTACATTATACTCCATTTATTTCTCTTTAAAATACAAAAAGAATGGCTACTGTAACAATAAGGATTATTTTTAAATAATTTTTTTTTGTAAAATGTACAAAAAACATGTAACAAAAATTTGGTCATCAGATTAGCGCCCCCTGCGCTAAATTCAATTTATTTAAGTTAATGACCAAAAATAACACCTGTATTTTAGGCTATTATTATTATACCCTGAACCCATTGAAAATGGGAAATCAGGGTATAATGGTTTTGTGAAAAAGTATGTAACGGGCAGAAGGAGGCGTGGCAGACCCCACAAAGTATATATATTCTTGATCAGCGCGACGAGCTGAGTCGATATAGCCCTGTCCGTCTGTCCGTCCGTACGTCCGTCCGTCCGTATAAGTGCGTCGATCTTAGAAGTTATAAGAGCTAGAGAGCTGAAATTTGGCATGCATACTCGTGTGTATCATACGCAGTACGAGTTAGCTTTATTTTTTCGATAAATCGTCCGATAACTTTTTTGTCGAGAATAATCGAAAAATTGATTTTGTTTTTTTAGCCTAATTTGAACATTTTTGGACCTGGAGTCTTCAAATTTGCGTTGTATATAAAGTTAATCGATACAAAGATTTTGTAATTTACAGATTTTGGATACCACGCCCCCTTCTCCACCAATTTGTAAAAAACGCATTTCAAGTACTAGAGACTTGTGCTTTGGAATAAACACACATTTTAACCATATGATTACGCTCTGAAAGTTTCATTTAGATCGTAAGTCTAGAAAAGAAATTATTCGACGAATAAATTCTCATAATATTGCCCACACTGCAGCGCAGCCCAAGCGCAGTCGCTGCTTACTGCGCAGTTAGCAGAGCGCAGGCTTAGGCGTGTGTGTAGATGTATGTGTATGTATGTGTGCATAAAAATACAGAATGATTAGAATATCAGCTTAGAGGGTTCAGGGTATCTCCTAGTCGAGCAGTCTCGACTAGAGCCTTCTTACTTGTTTTTAAGTAATATTAGTAGTGCGTAGTGCCGTTTTTTGTTTGAAATTACTTCAAAATTTCGATTAGGAGGAGAATTATAAAGCTGTTCACTATTATTAAAGGATATGGTTGACCAAGCGTGTTCAGTACCTTCGATTAACTCTTTCTTTGCACTATAATGCTTTCCGGACTCATATTCTTTCCTGACCAACCATCCCCAGACGTTTTCAATGATATTAAGGTCGAGTGAGTATGGTGGCCACTCCATGAGATCAATTTTTTGGCCCTGAATCCAGGACTTCAGGGATTTGGATTTGGAGCATTATCATGCTAGGAAATCTAATGCCGGTTTTCAGACAGATTATAGGAATGCGGAACAGCAGTTTTAAACACGGTGTTATAGTCCTATGCGTTCATGCGCGATGTCAAAAATTGAAGCTTACAAGCGCTGTAGTAAGATATTGCACCCTACATCAATGCCATTTTTATGGTTGCATAGTCTAGTTTCAAAGTATGCCTCAATCTTTGATTTTCAACCAAAGATAAAACTGTTTCTTTACCCATACTATAAATATATTAAATACTTTAGGCTTCACAAAAAATTTGGTGAGTGTAATTGCCAAAATAAGCAAGATAATTACAATTGCATTTGGGGGCGCTAATCTGATGACGCAAAATAAGTGCACACATTTTTTCCGAAAATAGAGAAGAATAGAAAATAAAACATAACGGGTTTTCACTCGCGCTTTTCTTTGGTGTGAGAGACATCTCATATGATGATAATGAAATAAAAACAAGTAAGAAAATTCTAGTTGAGAGTGCTCGACTAGATACTACCCTGAACCCAACAAATAAAAATGCTCATTTAGTATGACTGAAATTTCAATTTCGATGTATTCAAAAATATAAATCAAATACCAAACTCATTTAATAAAATATAAAAATATTTTGAAACAATTAAAAAAATTAACATCAGTTGCCATCGATCGGGATTCGAACCGCGACTTCTCGATCGAGCGTCATGCAGCTAACACACTAGGCCACCTCACTTTTGGAAGCTGCGTTGGCAAAATTCAAATAGCGCCATCTACCAAAACTAAACCAAACTAACAGCTGATGTGATTCAAAGAATGTTCTAGAAGAAGTTTGAATGTATGTGTGCACACGTATACGCTGCTGTTGTAGCTGCTGCACGTGCGTTTGTTAATTGGCCAAATATTTGATTATTTTTTTTTATTAAATTTTGGCTGAACGGAATTTAATGAAACTTTCAGCATATGATATACATATTATATTGAATATTTGAGAAATTTAAAAAAAAGAAAAATCATTCACAATTAGCTATAGTGGCATCTGATTTGACTTGAATGTTTTTACTCGATAAAAACATAACGGGATGATTTATCGAATTTTAAAAGCAAACTCGACGTCCGCGCTGTATAAACGGTAATTTAAAAAAAATTGAAGTCTCTAGCTCTTATATCTTCGGAAATCGACGCGTTCAAACATACGGACAGACGGACAGGGCCAAATCGACTCAGCTCGTCGCCCTGATTAAGAATATATATACTTTGTGGGGTCGGCCACGCCTCCTTCTGCCTGTTACATACATTTCAACAAAACCATTATACCCTGATTTCCCATTTTCAATGGGTTCAGGGTATAACAAGTAAGAAACTCATTTAATAAATTCAAACATACGGACAGACGGACAGGGCCAAATCGACTCAGCTCGTCGCCCTGATTAAGAATATATATACTTTGTGGGGTCGGCCACGCCTCCTTCTGCCTGTTACATACATTTCAACAAAACCATTATACCCTGATTTCCCATTTTCAATGGGTTCAGGGTATAACAAGTAAGAAACTCATTTAATAAATTATAAAAATATTTTGAAACAATTAAAAAAGTTAACATCAGCTGCACCGATCGGGATTCGAACCGCGACTTCACGATCGATCGTTATGCAGCTAACACACTACGCCACCTCACTCCTGTGAGAGCGTCACACGAATGAGTCATCGCATTGCGTCTGAGCGAAACAGATGCTAAAGAAAAAAGAGAGTGACGCTCAGAGAGAGACGTGTCTACACAATTTTTTTTGAGTATGATGCGAGAAAGAGAATAAACGAAGAAACGCTCAACTCTCATTTGCAAGCTCTGGTTTATTTACAATCTTATTATACTACAAGTGGTTGTGGTGCTGGCTCGGATGGCGCGCGATGCTTGCGGGACGGCCGTAAAGCATTGCTTCGCAATCATCCTAACATATGTAGAGTTTCGATTGAAAATGAGAAGAAAACAAGTAAGAAAGCTCCAGTCGAGACTGCTCGACTAGGAGATACCCTGAACCCTCCAAGCTGATATTCTAATCATTCTGCACTTCTTTTATGCACACATACATACACATGCATCCACGCTGCGCTTGGGCTGCGCTGCGGTGTGGGCAATATTATGAGAATTTATTTGTCGAATAATTTCTTTTGTAAACATATGATCTTAACGAAACTTTCAGAGTATAATCATATGGTAAATATGTGTGTACATTCCAAAGCACAAGTCTCTAGTACTTGAAATGTACTTTTAGTACTTTTACAAATTGGTGGAGAAGGGGGGGGTGGTATCCAAAATCTGTAAATTACAAAATCTTTGTATCGATTAACTTTATATACAACACAAATTTGAAGATTACAGGTCTAAAAATGTTCAAATTAGGCTAAAAAAAACAAAATCAATTTTTCGATTATTCTCGATAAAAAAGCTATCGGACGATTTATCGAAAAAATAAAGCAAACTCGTACTGCGTATGGTACACACGAGTATGCATGCCAAATTTCAGCTCTCTAGCTCTTATAACTTCTGAGATCGACGCACTCATACGGACGGACGGACGGACGGACGGACGGACGGACGGACGGACGGACGGACAGACGGACAGGGCTATATCGACTCAGCTCGTCACGCTGATCAAGAATATATATACTTTGTGGGGTCTGCCACGCCTCCTTCTGCCCGTTACATACTTTTTCACAAAACCATTATACCCTGATTTCCCATTTTCAATGGGTTCAGGGTATAACAATGCCTGATTGGAATATCAGGTTCAAGGGATTTCAACGTCTAGCAGTTTCGACTAGAGCATCCTTACTTGTTCTCAATTGATCTAAAAAAACATGCCCTCTTCAAATTATTATTAAGCTTCTCTATCAGCTTGTGAAATGGTATACTTCGACATGCATCAAGTTATTGTAAATAATGTTTGTGGAATCCGTAATATTGTGTTTGACAAACAGTCGAAATTGTACATAGTTCAAGGTATCTCCAAGACTGTCACATCTAAATAGGCAGCTCTTATTGAATATATCTACACTGATCTGATAGAAGGGCAGTTAAATTTTATTTATAAAATACATTGTTTGAACATCGCTAGACAGTAAATGGCAGTTGGTCGTCTCAAAAAATTATCGATAATAGCTGTTCGATCGCTGAGATAACCCGATATCTGTTTGTGAATGTTCTAATCATTGTTATTATGATATGAGTCGTGTTGAAAGCTATTTGCAATGTTTCCGACGCGTTTGGCTTCGGCCCTCATTTCTTTCTGTCTTGCCATTTGGTAATTTTCCAGCTGTTCTCTGCTTTTAATTGGTTTTAATGAACTTTCATGTGATTTTATTCAACTGCTGCTTTGGCAATATGCTCGCTCCCTTGTATAATTACAGGGGCCATTGCATTGGCTCCAGACCAGGTTTCGACCGCTCTCCTTTCGCTGCACTCCGTGTAGGGGATCGCCCTGCCTTGGTTGTGCTGAAGTGCGTGGCTTTCATTAATTTTAATGAGTTTTAAAAGTTGTTGCCATTTTTCCCCCACCATCATCACGCTAAGCCTCTATCCCCGAGGTCTTAATGCCCCTCAAGCCACTAACAGGGGCAGACGCTTCTTATTTAATTTTATTTCATTTATACACTTTTTCAGCAAGTTTCGCCAGCATTTTCTGCTTTTCTCTTGTTTTGGCTGTCGTCATTTGTACACAACAGCAACGCCAGAGTTTTATCTATCCCACACACACGCACACACACACAGATGAATATAGTGCACGACATTTGTTTCTATTTCAAGTTGCAAACGAATGACTAGAGACAACATTGCGTATACGAAACAGAGCCTGCCGAGCCAAACCCTCTTTAGATTTGTATGTGTATGTGTTTTTCGTGCTTAAATGACTCACAGCTGCATTTGACTATGTGTGTGTGTTTAATTCAGTTGAAGCTCCTATGTGCTCTAAAAAACTAAAGGGAGGCCAGTGGGGCTAGCCGCCTCTACGACATCTGTTTGCTGAATGCAGGAAAAAATGATATAAAAGGAAACGAGAAACAAGTAAGAAAGCTCTAGTCGAGACTGCTCGACTACGAAATCCCCTGAACTCTTCGAGCAATAGCTATTTCAATAATTTTTCGCTTCTTTCTGCTTATACAAGAAACAAAAATTTATCAAAATTTACCCTCCACCACTATATTCACCTCACCATCACCTTTGTAAAAGCGTATTTCAATTACTAGAGACTTGTGCTTTGGCAAATACATGCATATCCATGTTATAATCATAAACTGAAAGTTTCATTAAGATCGTATTTCCACATGCCCATGCGTGTTTATGCATGTGTGTGTATGTGTTTGTGTATGTGTATGTGTGTATGTGTGTGTGTGTGTATGTATGCCTGTGTGTGCGTGTGTGCGCGTGTGTGTGTGTGTGTTTCTTGTGTAAGCTGAAAGACGCGAAAATTGATTGAAATAGCTATTACTCCAGGGTTCAGGGGATCTCGTAGTCGAGCAGTCTCGACTAGAGCTTTCTTACTTGTTTTTAAGTAATATTACATAGTAGTGCGTAGTGCCGTTTTTTGTTTGAAGTTACTTCAAAAATTCGATTAGGAATGCAATTATAAAGTTGTTCAATATAATTCAAGGATATGGTTGACCAAGCGTGTTCAATACCTTCGATTAACTCGGTCTTTGTACTATAATACTTTCCGGACTCATATACTTTCCTGACCAACCATCCCCAGACGTTTCCAATGATATTAAGGTCGATTGAATATGGTGGCCACTCCATGAGATCAATTTTTTGGCCCTGAATCCAGGACGGATCGGGCGGTCTGATTTGGAGCATTATCATGCTGGAAAATCTAATGCCGGTTTTCAGACAGGTCATAGAAATGCGGAACAGCAGTTTTAAACACAGTGTTATAGTCCTATGCGTTCATGCGCGATGTGAAAAATTGAAGCTGGCAAGTGCTGTAGTAAGATATTGCTACCTATACCAACGCCACACAACCCCCCCCCCCCCCCCTGCAGCGGCTTGGAAACCGTTCCAAATAATGTTCTTCTACGAGTAGGTCATGGATATAATAATTATAGCCATCAGTTCCTTCCAAATTCAATTTTTCTCATCAGAAAAGTCAACATACTGCCATTGGGTAGACCACGTCATGTTCGCCCGGGAAAAATTAATGTGTATTTCTTTTCTCATTCTTTCTGATGTATTTTTTTTTAAATTCTGTTTCTTTAAGTAATTAACTTTCTTAATTGCTCTTTGTACCGTTGATAAGCTCGTCTTAACACCGATTTTATCCCTAATATTGGTGATCGATTCGTGGGAATTCGAAGCTAATGCTCTTCTATTTCCTTCTGAAATCACTTGTTTATTGCCGCTCATATAGTTTTTTCTAAAGTTTTCCCTATTTGTATGAAAATTGCCAATTAGTTTTCTGTTTTTATACCCTGAACCCATTTTCAATGGGAAATCAGGGTATAATGGTTTTGTTGAAATGTATGTAACAGGCAGAAGGAGGCGTGGCAGACCCCACAAAGTATATATATTCTTAATCAGGGCGACGAGCTGAGTTGATTTGTCTGTCTGACTGTCTGTCCGTCCGTCCGTCTGTCCGTATGTTTGAATGCGTCGATTTCCGAAGATATAAGAGCTAGAGACTTCAATTTCTTTTTAAAATAACCGTATATACAGCGCCGACGTCGAGCTTGCTTTTAAAATTCGATAAATCATCCCGTTATGATTTTATCGTGTAAAAACATTCAAGTTCAAGTCAGATGCCACTATAGCTAATTGTGAATGATATCTCATTTTTTTAAATTTCTCAAATATTTAATATAATATCTAGATCATATGCTAAAAGTTTCATTAAATTCCGTTCAGTCAAAAATTTATAAAAGATAATCAAATATTTGGCCAATTAACAAACGCACGTGCAGCAGCTACAACAGCATCGTATGCGTGTGCACACATACATTCAAAATTCTTCTAGAAACATTCGTTGATCACATCAGCTGTTAGTTTCGTTTAGTTTTGGTAGATGGCGCTGCAGCAGTGAATCTATTTGAGTTTTGCCAGCACTACTTGCAGAAGTGAGGTGGCGTAGTGTGTTAGCTGCTTGGCGCTCGATTGAGAAGTTTGGGTTTGAATCCCGATCGATGCAACTGATGTTAATTTTTTTAATTGTTTCAAAATATTTTTATATTTCCATAAATGAATGTTCTATTTAATTTATATTTTTAAATACATCGAAATTTAAATTTTAGCCATACTAAATGAGCATTTTTATTAGTTGGGCTCAGGGTAATATCTAGTCGAGCACTCTCGATTAGAGTTTTCTTACTTGTTTTTCCTGTTTTTCCAGCAATTTTATGGTAGCATAGTCCAGATTCAAAGTATGCCTCAATCTTTGATTTTCAACCAAAGATAAAACTGCTTCTTTACCCATACTATAAATATATTAAATACTTTGAGCTTCACAACAAATTTGGCGAGTGTAATTGCGAAAATAAGCAAGATAATTACAATTGCATTTGGGGGCGCTAATCTGATGACGCAAAATAAGTGCACGCATTCTTTGCGAAAATAAAGAAAATTGAAAATAAAACATAACGGGCTTTCGCTCGCGCTTTTTTTTTTTTTGGTATGACAGACATCTCATATGATTATAAGGAAATCAAAACAAAAACAAGTAAGAAAGCTCTAGTCGAGACTGCTCGACTACGAGATCCCCTGAACCCTTGGAGCAATAGATATTTCAATAATTTTTCGCGTCTTTCAGCTTACACAAGAAACACGCATACACACACACACAGGCACGTACGCACACACAGGCATACATACACACACACGCATACAGACACACACACACTCGCATACATACACAAACGCATACACACACACATACACATACACACACACATACACAAACACATACACATACACACACACATACACAAACACATACACACACAAGCACCCACGCATAAACACGCATGGGCTGCAGTGAGCGCTTACTATGAGAACTTAATTGCTTAATAACTTTTTTTATGGACGTACGATCTTCATGAAACTTTCAGATTATGATTATAACATGGATATGCATGTAATTGCCAAAGCACAAGTCTCTAGTATTTGAAATACGCTTTTTACAAAAGTGAGGGTGAGGGGGTGAATTTAAGGGTGGGGGGTAAATTTTAACAAAAACCGAAATTGTATAAATTGCATGTAAGCATACATTAAAAATTTGGAGACTCTAGCAATAAAGGTGTAGAAGATATAATTTTATAACTGGTTTTCGATAAGGTTTTTTATCGATAAAAAAAGATCGGGATGAGTTATCGAATTTTAATGATAAACTTGATATGCGCGCTGTAATTACGGACATTTGAAAAAAAAATTTGAAGTCTCTAGCTCTTATATCTTCGGAAATCGACGCGTTCATACATACGGACAGACGGACAGACGGACAGACGGACAGACAGACGGACAGGGCCAAATCAACTCAGCTCGTCACCCTGATCAAGAATATATATACTTTGTGGGGTCTGCCACGCCTCCTTCTCCCTGTTACATACATTTCAACAAAACCATTATACCCTGATTTCCCATTGAAAATGGGTTCAGGGTATAAAAACTAGGAAGTTTTGTGTGCATTTCCACAATATTAAATGTACATTATTATGCTTGCGTTCAATTTATTAAATGCTATTTTTAATTTGGTTCTCTTTTCAGGTATGTCTCGAGTACAACCGAAGCCGCGCCTTGACTTTCGTAGCTTTGGGGTAGACGCATTGCGTAATAAAATGTTTGGAGCACACAATTAATGGCTTACACAAATAAACAAATAAGAACGTTGCAGTCGAACGGGTGATTTACCGTTTTAATGATGGGCGCTTCAAGCTCAGTTGACGGGTCTCCATTTCATAGTGGGCGTGGACATATAATTTATAATGAGTCCAAGGTGAGGTAAAATTCAGATGCTTACGCTCCGAAAATGTCAAAGTTACAGAATATTTTTCAATACGTTACGCCCCAAAGAGGCGAAAAAGCTATATTGGTCAATCGATAGAGCTTATAACAGTTTCAGAAAGACAGACGGACAGCAAGACGGGCATTGCATGAAACCCATATATTTTTATCCTTTTGGGAATAAAGTTTGAAGAAGCTCATCATGGGTTTACCAGCGGTGGCAACGCACAGTGGTTGCGCCCATAGGCCAAAAATCAAAAAGTCCATCTCAACCAATTTTGACAAGACCCACACAAATTGTCTCGTAAATGTCCAAACTATTTAATGGCAAACCGTTTTTTTGCGGGAATCTAACGGGATTTTGTAAAAATAGCATTGAAAGCTTCAAAACTGGTTCAATGTTGCAATTTTTCGCAGCGAAGAGAATTTTTTATTACACCAAAAGCAAACTTTAAAGTGGTAAAACGTTTGATTGAGTGGTCAAAATTCAATTATTTAAAATGGAATTTAGAGTTGAAGGTATTTATTATTAATTTATAGCTTAAAAATTATATTAACAAATTAATTTTTTTAGAGAATTTGTTTTGAAAAACTTATTCACTTTTGTGTGTTCTGTAAACGTCTTTTTCATGTTTAGTTACAGTTTTAGTTGTGATCCCACAAAATTCCATGAAATGAAATTTATGTCATCGTGTTTGCCTATAATATTTGTAAGAAATATGTTAAAATTTGCCAAAATTTGCCCATGGATGTATAGTATGTAGTAAATATACTAAGGGCACTTTTAGTTTGCATGGGTAAGTTTTACCCAAAAAAAAAATATATCTCTTGAAGAATAATAGCTAGAGGCTTCACTATTGGATAATTAAGTTACTAGTAACTTCTTCTATCGATGTGCTAAAATAATGGTTACGCCTCTTTAGGGGCGTGGCATATCAAAAAATAGCCTGTGATTTTTTCAGTTTTCTACAGTATTAGAGCAAAACTTAGCTATTAATTGCTGATGGGATGTGAATGAATATTCCGCAGTCGGAACCGTCCGACTGCAACGTTCTTACTTGTTTTCAAGGTTATGTTGCAGTGCGTATTTGCTGTGCTTTGTTTTTGTTATACCCTGAACCCATTGAAAATGGGAAATCAGGGTATAATGGTTTTGTTGAAATGTATGTAACAGGCAGAAGGAGGCGTGGCAGACCCCACAAAGTATATATTCTTGATCAGGGCGACGAGCTGAGTCGATTTGGCCCTGTCCGTCTGTCTGTCTGTCCGTATGTTTGAACGCGTCGATTTCAGAAGATATAAGAGCTAGAGACTTCAAATATTTTTTTAAATATCCGTATATCGAGTTTATAACAAAAAATCGATAACTCATGCCGTTATTTTTTATCAATAAAAAACCTTATTGAAAATCAGTTTTAAAATTATATCTCCTACATCTTTCAATCTAGAGTCACCAAGTTTGTAATGTAGATTTATACCTCCCATCCCTATATCCACCCTCTCACCCATATATTCGTAAAAGACGTATTTCAAATACTAGAGACTTGTGCTTCATCAAATGCATGTATATCCATGTTCTGAAGTTTCATGAAGATCGTATGTCCACAAAAAAAGTTATTAAACAATTAAGTTTTCATAGGAAGCCACCACTGCAGCCAATGCGTGTTAATGCGTGCGTGCGTATCGTGAGTGCGGGTGTGTGTGCATATCAAGTTTTTCTCTATATATCGATAACTACTCCCGATATTTTATTATCGATCAAAAACCTTATCGAAAGCTGGTTATTTAATTATATCTCCTACACCTTTAGAGCTAGAGCTTGCAAATTTTAAATGTAGACTTATATGTTGTATATATAATTTCGATTTTTGCTGTAATTTACCCCCACCCCTATATCCACCCCCTCAACTTCACCTTTGTAAAAGGCGTACTTCAAATACTAGAGACTTGTGCTTTGGCAAATACATGTATATCTATGTTATATTCATAATCTAAATCATCTAATCATCAAGACAGTCCATCCACAAGAAAAGTGATTAAACTATTAAGTTCCCATAGTAAGCCAAAACTGCAGCCAATGCTTATGCGTGAGTAGATATGTCTGTATGTGTTCGTGTATGTGTGCATATGCGAAGAATTATTGACATATAAGTTGCTCGAAGGGTTCAGGGGTCTCGACTAGAGCTTTCTTACTTGTTTTTATACCCTGAACCCATTGAAAATGGGAAATCAGGGTATAATGGTTTTGTGAAAAAGTATGTAACGGGCAGAAGGAGGCGTGGCAGACCCCACAAAGTATATATATTCTTGATCAGCGCGACGAGCTGAGTCGATATAGCCCTGTCCGTTTGTCCGTCCGTCCGGCCGGCCGTCCGTCCGTCCGTATGAGTGCGTCGATCTCAGAAGTTATAAGAGCTAGAGAGCTGAAATTTGGCATGCATACTCGTGAGTACCATACGTAGTACGAGTTTGCTTTATTTTTTCGATAAATCGTCCGATAACTTTTTTATCGAGAATAATCGAAAAATTGATTTTGTTTTTTTTAGCCTAATTTGAACATTTTTGGACATGGAGTCTTCATATTTGCGTTGTATATAAAGTTAATCGATACAAAGATTTTGTAATTTACAGATTTTGAATACCACGCCCCCTTGTCCACCAATTTGTAAAAAACGCATTTCAAATACTAGAGACTTGTGCTTTGGAATGTACACACATATTTACCATATGATTACACTCTGAAAGTTTCATTACAAATAAATTCTCATAATATTGCCCACACTGCAGCGCAGCCCAAGCGCAGTCGCTGCTTACTGCGCAGTTAGCAGAGCGCAGGCTTATGCGTGCGTGTGTTATGTATGTGTGCATAAAAGAAGTGCGGAATGATTAGAGTATCAGCTTAGAGGGTTCAGGGTATCTCCTAGTCGAGCAGTCTCGACTGGAGCGTTCTTACTTGTTTTATTAAGTGTAGAACCTGTACTTCATAAAGAGTACTATAACAACGCAAATCAATGATTATAAGAAGAACCAAACCCTATAAAGAGTTATGAGGATTTCAAATTATGGAGGTCTTATTGATGTCCAATAGTTTGAGCAAAGTCGCTTAAGCCTTCTTAATGGTTTGGCGGGAAGTAGTCCTCTTGCAATTAGGCTGCGGTGTCTAAATAGTCTTTCACTGTACCTGCTTGTGAGCATGCCAATCTGCTCTTCGACAGTATGCAGTCTTAGATCTTTGTGGAGTGTGTTACTACATATGTACGTACCAGAGACAGTTTGTTATCTGTCAAAGTACTCTATTCTGCAGTACTTGTATTCGTTTGTAATTAGATTTGGCAGCAATCCCCCAAATATGTATTCCATAAAACCAAATAGGCAAAATGCAATGAACATATACCGTTCTTTTGCATCTCATCTGCAGTTGCAGCAGTCTATGACGACATTTCTTGGCTGCAGCTGTGAGGTGTGTCCCAAAGGTAAGGCACCTTGTGTGCTTCACCAATCTATGGACCTATTTCACAGTCCCGGGCCCCTTTCGAAAACCAAATTGAAGATCCGGCAATGTATTGCATTGGTTTGTATTGGTAGAGATCCGATTTGCAATAGTCCTCTCTCATAACTTAGACAGAGAAGGTAGGAGACTTTTTGGCCGATGTGACTCTGAATCCGTTTCTGGCTTGCCTGGCTTGTGTATCATTGTAATTGCAGCTAATATCCATTGCTTTGGAAAGACTTGCAGCCTGAGCGATTTTGTGCATTTCCATAGAGAATAGTTGGAATCAATAGTATAGTCCATAGAAGCGAGATTCTGATTGAAGAAATCATTTCTAATTTCCCTTAGGAGGTTACGTAGCTCTCTTGCAGTCGGTCCTAAGGATCTTGAGGTTGAATCGCTCTTCTTCGGAGGCTCCTCTTTCTTATAATTAATTCTTTAGCCGCTCTTGAGAGAACAATGCCATAACCATTCCAGGAGCAGATGGGGTTGACGCAGAAGCAGCTATATATATGTTTTCGGTTGGAGAATCAACGGCCTTCTCAATGTCTTCTCCATAGTTCAGGGTGGGGCTCAGTTCGATGGCGGATTCAAGACGTTGTGTGAACTCCGTGATGTTAGCGCTGTTGTTGCTCAACCGTGGGCTTGGTCTGATGTTGGAGCCATCTACTTGCAGGTTAACAACGAAAGCTATGTAGTCAAAATCAGTATATAGTTGCTTGTGACTCCGATATTCCATGGTAAAGAGCAAAATCGATTCAGCTAGGTGTGTGACTCGACACATATGGATATCTGGTTGGTGATCCCGTAGCGAGAATGCTAGCCCCTCTTGCTCGGCTAGCTCTCGGCCCCTGGGTGAGTTTTACGTGTGTCGCGCATTCCAGTCTTCACCAACCAGATATCTTTGGCCGCTGGAGACAAGTATGTTACTGAAGTGCCTTTCTTCAAGTCTATTCCTTGGCGGACAGTAAATTGCGCTGAATTCCATATCTCCCAGACCTGTGGCAACTTATTTTGAGGATATTTGCATGGATTTCGTTTCCAGAATTCCCTGTGTCAAATGTCAAAGAGAACTCCTGAGTAGTTCTGAGTAGATGGCTTGTAGCTGAATAGAAAGCATATCCATAGATATTTACTGTTTCCCCTCGGCTTTGCCTTATCTCGTTTAGCAGCAGAATGTCCAAATAAGGATCTTGATCGAGTTCAGGGTGAGGTGGAGGCGTTATTGTGGAGCTGATGATTACACGTATTTCCTTCCAGTCCATTGTTTTAGCATATTAGCCATATCGTGAACCATGCTGTCAAGTCGTTCTAATCGTTGGCTGTTTTGCTTGTTTTTTTGTTGTTGTTCTCTTTGTTGCTCTTGGAGCCGTAAGAGAAATTGCTACTGCTGCTGTAGTTGCAACTGCTGTTGCCATTTCAGAAATTGCTGTTGTTCTAGTAATGACTGAACGTCAACTGGATGGTGCTGTTGGTAACTATTACCTTTTGGAGCATATCAATTGATTTGTTTCTGGGGCTGGGGAGGTGCATTGTCGCCACGGGATATTGCAGCATAGGATTTACCTCCAGAATCACTCTAGGATTGCTGGTTTCTTGTGTTTGGTGCTGTTGTCTCTGTTTTAATTGTTGCTGCCACAAATTTGCCTGTTTTTGACTCGTATCGTATCGTATCGGAGTGTTGCTTTATATGGAACTCCTGATACCACCGGCAGCCTTTGTACCCTCACTTCTCTACCTCTCTACCCTCACTTTTTGTTGGCACAGTGTGTTAAATTATAATGTATATTTCATTAATTTCTGGACATGGTCTTATGTTATTAAACAAGCATGAACGTTGCAGACGGGCGTTACCGACTGCGGAATCAGTCATTCACATCCCATCAGAAATTTAGTAGTCTAATACAGTAGAAAATTCAGTTTTTCCCGATTTTCCACGTCCCTACTGGGCGTAGACAACTCATTTTTGGTCAGTTCTTAGAAAAATCTAACGGTACACTAACTGTAAAACTTGAATGCTTGCGCTAAAAAAATGTGAAAATTAAAAAGTATGTTTCGATATGCCACGCCCCTAAAGAGGCGTAAACATTATTTTTCAGTCATCGATATAGGAGGTTACTAGTAACTTAACTATCCAAATGAAGCTTCTAGCTATTATACTCTTAAGTTATGTACAGAGCAACAAATCCATTTTTTTTTAATCCTTAATAATTTCGTTGTGTAGCTCGTCAACAACTATTCTGTAAGGTTTATCTTCTTTTAGTTGATAAGTGTGAAACTAAATCCCAATAGAATAAAAATAATTGATAATGGCTCTATATGTATCACAGTCTTTGGGAAGTATTCGGGCTGTTTCACCTTAATTGACTTTGATGGACACGCTATTTAGGCTAGTTACCTCCTTGATGAGTTCAAAGAGATCATTAAGGTCGGTAATACTAACCACTATTTGCGGTGGCTTTGGGGAACTAAGCTTATTAGCATTAGATGTATTGGCCGTATCGTTAGGATTCATATTGAGAGTATTCTGAAGTACAGCATCAGAAGAGCTATTATTTGCTTCATCAGAGAATCTAGGAGTTTCGTCATCGTAGATTTCACTCGCTTCATCAATGTCCATATCTAGCAAGGCAAGTCTATTGCTAGAGTTTATTGTGCTGGTTGTTGTTGACGTTGATTCTAGTTTTAAGTTTTTGTTAGACCTCTGAAGGCTTGTAAAGGGAGAAGAAAGTTTCTTCCTTTTATTTTTATACCCTGAACCCATTTTCAATGGGAAATCAGGGTATAATGGTTTTGTTAAATGTATGTAACAGGCAGAAGGAGGCGTGGCAGACCCCATAAAGTATATATATTCTTGATCATCTTAAAAACTAATCGAAAACCAGTTATAAATTTATATCTCCTACATTTTTAAAGTTAGAGTCTCCAAATTTTGTATGTATACTTAAATGTATTTTATACAATTTTGGTTTTTGTCAAAATTCACCCCCCACCCCTAAGTCACCCCTCACCCTTACATTTGTAAAAGGCGTATTTCAAATACTAGGGACTTGTGCTTTGGTAAATACATACATATCCATGATATAATCATAATCTGAAAGTTTCATGAAGAAACTACATCCACAAAAAAAGTTATTGAACAATTAAGTTCCCTTAGTAAGCCACCACTGCAGTGCACTGCAGCCAATGCGTGTTTATGCGTGCGTGCGTATCTCTGTGTGTATGCGTGTGTGTGTGTGTGTGTATGATGTGTGTGTGTGTATGATGTGTGTGTATATGCCTGTGTGTGTATGCGTGTGTGTGTGTGTGTGTGTGTGTGTGTGTGTGTGTGTGTGTGTGTGTGTGTGTGTGTGTGTGTGCGTGTGCGTGTCTTGTGTAAGCAGAAAGACGCGAAAAATGATTGAAATAGCTATTGCTCGAAGGGTTCAAGGGATCTCGTAGTCGGGCAGTCTCGACTACAGCTTTTTTACTTGTTCGTAATCAATCTGATTATTACCAAGCTGATAGTTCGAGAATTATTCTCATCCATTTCAATTGGATTATACTGCTAGAAGTGTATTTTGTCTTACTTATTTGCGAAGCAGCATATCAGCTACGCACAGCGTTTATTTCCCCTCTTGTGCAGTGGCGCTCACGAAAAGGGGTAATAAGTTTGGCACTGGTGGGCAGCGAATATATTAGCTGAAGAACTAGAAAGCTGAAATTTGGTATGTACATTCTGTCAAATAAGTACTCGGAAATCTCAAGTATCACACAAACAACTTATCAATCATTTAAATTTATTATATTCCCTTCAAAATAGACCCCTTCTGGGGCAATACCTTTATTCTAACGAAATTCCAATCATCGAAACACTTTTTAAAGCTATATTCTGGGATGGTCCGCCACAAATCTGGTCTTTTGCGACGAACATTCTCTCTCAAACGCCTCATAACGCCAAGATAATATTCTTTATTGACGGTTTGACCCTCCGGTAAGAATTCCGAATGAACAACACCAAGAATTCTTCAGTTGAAGACGTCAAAGGTCGTCCTGAACGTGGTAAATCGTTCACTTCCTCTCGCCCCTCTTTGAACGATTTATACCTAACGTAACCTTGAGTTTTTGGCGTGGCGTGGCTGCTATAAGTTAATTTTATTTTGTTTCAAAGTTGATCTGAGTTAATTTTATTTTAATTCAAAAGTTGATCTTTATTCGTTGAGTTGAAACTTAAGACTAAAACATGCTAGTTGAGGTTGAGAAAATAGTTGGCGTTGGTGGCATTGTCGCTGGCAGCGACAAAGCTTAAGAGTAGCCTGATACTGCCGTTAGAAAGCTGCAGCATCGCCTGATACTGCCGTTGCATTATGCTAAAGCTCCCGCATCGAACGATATTGCCGTTGTTCTGAAAGCTGCAGAGCAACACTAACTCTCAGATAAAGGGTGCTTTTTCTTTTCTGTTATCAATATCTCTTCCTGCCTTAGCGTCTGCTTGTCGTCAAGCAGTTGTAATTGATTATTCCCAGCCAACCACTTCTCATTTTCCGCGATTTACAAAATGATATCTTATTTTAATTAAACTAGGGATACAATTTGGTTCACAGTGGGATTTATGTATTACTAGTTTTAGAATTATGTACAAGATTAGCCATTTTATAAAATATGTTAATGAGTAATTGAATGTCTAAAGTCTTGCTATTTATTAACTCTTAAGTTGCTTTTATGAACGATTTTTCTTGTTTCTGTCAAGATTGTTGACCCTCTGTCTTCCTTGACGAATTCCTTGCCGATAGTTTTGATCCTAATCTGGTAATGCATTTCACAAATATTTCTTGACCTGGTACGTATGTAGCTAAGTATTTCTTTACGTTTCTTGTTGTGATATTCTAGATCGACAAGCTGCTTTTTTTTCTGTCAATAGTGTCTTTCCTGCTTTTTTCGTATTGTTCTGGGTCAGTAGTGGTATTTCGTTCGAAAAACACGTCCAATGGTCTTTTATTCGTTACTGAATGGATTGAGTAGTTATACCCATAAATAGCTCTTTCTAACAATTCTTCATATGTCTGATAATTCTGTTTTGATTTAATACACCTTGTCCTTCCAAAAGGAGTCTGTTCCGTGCAATGGTCCAGAATTATAAAGCAACTTGCGGTCTCTTCGAATAAAAATTCGTACTGTCTTTATTATACACTAGCTGGCCCGGCAAACGTTGCATTGCCCTCTATATTATTTCTAGGTAAAAAATTGTTGAAAGCTATGTTGTTCAGGCTGGGATACACTGATAAATTTATTAATCGGATTTTCATTCAAGCACCTTGTTGTAAACGACATTCTTCGTTTTTTGGTCGGGTGCAAGAACAAATAATGCGGATCGTTTGCCAACACGTGAGCATGCCACGTACAATTGACCATGAGAAAAACACGCATTTTCTAGATTGAGGCCACAAATAGTCAAAGATTGGCCCTGTGACTTGTTGATCGTCATGGCGAAGGCAAGACGAAGCGGGAATTGAATTCGTTTAAATTCAAAGGGCATATCTGTTGAGCTCATCGGAATCCTAGGAATAAGAACTTCCTCATCTTTAAATTTTCCTTTGAGTATCAACGCGTGAATCACATTGCTCATCAGTTTTCTTATCACCAAACGCGTTCCATTGCACAGTTTTGGTTGGTTTAAATTTCTAAGCATGCAAATCATGGAGAATTGCTCTTTTCATAGCTGTGTTCATTTCTTGACGCCGGTCAAGTTGTTCTTCCATATTGCCCATGAAGTATATTTGCAAGAATTTTTGCTGTGCATCTTCAATAGGTTGCAATGATCCAATGCGATGGCAAATCTGGCCTTGAATCTTTAAATTCAAAGCCATAGTTATAGTTATATTTACAAACACTATTTACAGAAATCTAACAAACTACATTATTCAAAATTTTTTTTGGCAGTCATAGAAAATAAAATTTTTAACGTAAATTACCTTAAATATCCGTCTCCAATATTTTCCGCCCCAAATTATGTCATTTGGAAACAGGCATTGTATTTTTGAGTGTTCGCTAGAAAATGTCGTGATTCTAGTGTTTCGCCATAAAGCAGGGAACGCAATGGCTATGGTGACCGCTAATGGCAATGTCACTTTACCACTAAGGCAGCACAAACCGGGCGTTTCACCAGCAAACTTCAATGCGCCACAATGCTAGCAAACAACGTCCATTGGACCAATGCAAACTAAACGATTCAAGCTGTAATCAATGGTGCAATCATATCGAAACGCTGCTCGATTCAAATCAATCCTTGAACCATTTCTTATTGCCATTTCACGGGCTGCCTCTCTTTGAGAAGCACGAATTAAGGCCCTTCTTCCCTGGGTACTAACGCGGAGCCTTTCTCGGGCGATTTCTCGCTCTTCGTCAGATAATTGACTCGCGCTATTCCGTTGCCTAATTGCATTATGGGTCCGCCGGGAAAGATTAGATCTTCTAGGACGCGGCATTTTTATTAATAGTAATACTGCCCTCGCACAAAACCATATAAAACAATCGAGAAATATAAATATAAATAATTTACACAAATTTATGTTTGAGACAAACAAATACCTGAACTTTCGAGATATTTAGCTTTTGTAAAAGTCCAAAAATACAATTTTTAATAATTAACTTATTTTTTTTAATTTCGAATTTTGAATTTTGAATTTTTTATTTATTTTTGATTGTTAGGTTTTAATCTTTTGATTTTTTTTTTATTTTTGCAGATTCTTGATTTGAAATATTTATAAAGTTTAAAAGTCCGAAAATATAAAAAGCCAAAAATACACTTTTTAATAATTACCTTTTTTTTTTTTAATTTCGAATTTTTAATTTTTATTTATTTTTTGAACAGTCAGGTTTTAATCTTTTGATTTTTTGCAGATTTTTGATTTGAAATATTTTTCCTTTTGATTTGAAAATTTTTTTTTTTTTTTTTTTTTTTTTTTTTTTTTTTTTTTTTTGAATAGTCAGGTCTGCTCGAGGTCAGGAGACCGTAGACTGACTGACTACATTTGTTTATTTACTTCTACACTATTGTCAAAACTGTCACTGTTACCAAGCCTACTGGGTATAAAAAAAATTTGAACATTTGGGGAAAAAACCGCGTTTTTCAAGTATTCGGCAAATTTTTTCAGTATTTTTAAGACCCTATACTAAACTCGTTGCGGAGACAAATCCAACAAATCAAAAACCATGAAAATTGGTTCAGCCCAAATCAAGTTATAAGCAGTCTTCACTTTTACACAACTTTCTTTTATATATATAGATATATAAGAACGCAAGCGCAGCTTGCACAGTGAAAGCGCATCTATGCGCAAACAGCGAGCGACACCATCAGAGCGCACTCCCGTGCTCGCGCTCTCAACAACAAATGGCTCTTAATAGTTTACTACTTCAATGTAGAATTCAAGGCAAATGCCTTAACATCTGCTGCGTTGAAACGCCGTAGGACTTCAATAAAATAATGACGACAACAACGCGCACCCTACCATCTCCGCCGGCTATGGCTTCTGTCACCACGCCCAGCATCCACTGTTGTGGAGAAGCATTGTCCGAGCACGACTGCTCCGACCTCGATGTTCTGCCTCTCCTTCGTCCACTTCGACTTCTGCTGGAGGCTGAGAAGGTAGTCCCTTGACCAGTCCCTCCAGAGCCGCCGCTTGATGTTTAATGTCAGCTGCCATCTTTTTAAGTGCGTCAGCTTGACGTCGTCGACTGGCTCGGTGGACACGATTGACAGTGGCGCGAGCGTTGCTCCGATCAGGAAGTGCCCTGGCGTGAGTACTTCGCCGTCGTTAGGGTTGCTGTTGGGAGCGACCATTGGCCGCGAATCGAGCACGGCCTCTACCTCGACCAGCACGGTGACTACCTCGTCCTGGCGCAAGATTGCGCTGCCCATTGCCTTCAGCAGCAAACCCTTCGCGGATTTCACCGCCACTTCCTAAAGGCCGCCGAAATGTGGCGCTCGAGGAGGAATGAAAACAACTTCCATTCCCCGCTCCGCAGCAAACGTTTCCGTATCCGCTGTGTTGCCATGGAAAGTAGCTTTGCGGTGCAGCGTGCGTGCAGCACCCATGAAATTGGTGGCGTTGTCGCAGTATAGCTTCCGAACAAGCCCACGTCGACCAATGAACCTGGATAAACACTTCAAAAAAGAATTCGAGGTTAAATCGGTGACTAATTCGAGATGCACAGCCTTCGAGGTAAAACAAACAAATATGGCAATATACATTTTAACTGGTGATTTACCACGAATTCCCAGCAAAACTAGTATTGGACCACAAAAGTCCACTCCACTGATCTCAAATGGCCTATTTCCATGTAAGCGATCAGCGGGAAGATTACCCATTATTTGGGATAAGAGTTTCGGCTTGTAGCGAAAACAATGTACGCATTTTCTAACTATGTACTTCACTGCAAGCCTCTCGAGCATTGACCAGCCACAACTGCTGACGAAGCAGGCCCATTAGTACCAGTGGATTGGCGTGGCAAGCAAGCGTGGCAGAGCGATGCAAATGCTCCAAATAAAGCGTCACAAAGCGACACTTTTTTGGAAGCAATTAGGGGAATTTGGCAATACGTGCTAGTGGTGCCTTCAATAGACGACCTCCGACTCGTAGCAACCACAACACACGCCTGCCATGCTGATGTGGGTGCAAAAAAGGCGTCAGTTTTTGCAATGACGGTTGCAACCCGATTGATTTCTTTACTTTGTTAATTTCTTCGCTGAATTCGATGTGTTGAATTACAGATATGACTGCAAGGAATGCGAAACTTAATTCAGAAGCTGTAGGAATCAGTGAAGAATGACTCTCTTGTTTTCCATTGATAAAGCGGAACATATATGCAACGATGCGGAGTAGCTTAGAGAATGACGAAGTTGATTCAATAAGTTGTGCGATGGGGTTTGTCACCTCATCGACCGCGATCATAGTAATTGTAGATCTAGCAGCTCAAACTCTTTTGATAAGGTGATTTGTAGGTTGGCTGGTCACAACGTGTCAGAAAGCTTTAAAAATCCTGGTCCGCAAAACCGCAATGAGGTTTTAAGCTGCTCAACTGAACATCCCCGAGATACAATATCTGCTGGGTTATCTTTAGTTGGTACATGCCGCCAAGATACGTTAGTTGTCAACTCTTGGATGGTTGCCACGCGATTAGCAACGAATGTGTTTAAGCTAGATGAATGCATTCGCAGCCAATGATGCACAACCTCCGAGCCTGACCAAAATGTGACTTGATTGATAGGATATTCTTTACTGCATCCCACAAGGTAGCTAACAATTCTGCAGCACATAACTCCAACCGTGGAACAGATTTTGTTTTCAAGGGCGCTACCTTCAATTTGGCGACTAGCAGCCTGGTAGTAATACCCTCATCTGTTTGCATTCTTACGTATAAACAACAACCGTAAGCTCTCGTTGAGGCATCAGCAAATCCATGGATTTGGCATCCTTTTGCTTTGAGTGTGCCAACGTAACGAGGTATATGCAACGAGCTTAAGTTTGAGAAACAGCTAGTTACTGCCTCAAATTATTGCCTCATTTGAACAGGCAATTGGTCATCCCGCCCAAGTTTGTGCAACCACATTTCCTGTAAAAGGACCTTCGCACGAGCTACGATCGGACTTAACAAACCTAAGGGGTCGTATAACCTTGCCACAAATGACAAAACGGATCTTTAGGTCTGTTGAACTTCTACTGGACAGTTCATGGAGTATCTAAAGCTGTCATTCATCGGACTACAAATTAATCCCAATGTTTTTGTGTCCTCTTGATGACCAATGACTATATCGTTTCTAGTTAGTTGTGCTGCGAGTTGCTTACAATTGGACGAGCATTTTGTGAGAGGAAACCCAAACGCTTGAAGAATTGCTATCAAGTCTCGATGCAACAAGCACAATTCTTCAACGCTATCTGCTCCTGTCAACAAGTTATCAACATAGAAATCTTTGGCTAACGATCTTGCAGCAGATGGATGAGTGGAAGCATGCAAGTCACTTAGATGTTTTAAACATCGAATTGCTAAGAATGGAGCAGTCGCTGTCCCAAACGTTACTGATTTAATTGAAAGATTTGTAACGGATCAGTGGGCGTTTCCCTCCACACAATAAGTTGAAAGTTGCGGTGGGACTCGTCAAGCTTAATTTGACGGTACATTTTAGCGATGTCTGCTGTAGCAGCCCAAGGGCAAAGTCGAAATCTTAGCAAAGTCTCCCATAACTGCGGCTGGATGGTCGGACCCACCATGAGTAGATCATTCAGCGACAATTGAGAGGAGGACTTGCTAGATGCATCAAACACTACTCGAAGTTTAGTGGATGCGCTGTGCGGTCTTAGCACGCATTGATATGGGATGAAATAATGCGGCTCTCTCGGAATTTGATTGTCAGTTGGGCTCATGTGACCCAAGGCCAAGTACTCTTTCATAAAGTCAATGTACATTGGCCGAATGTCTTCTTGCTTGCTCATTCTTCTTTCCAAAGCCAGAAAACGTCGCTTGGCTGTGTCATAAGACAATGTGGGCTTGATTTGAATGGCAGCGACACTCTGAACCGACCCGAGGTAGTTTGGCAAATAGTCTCCACAAATGACTTCTCACACAGTTGTTGCTCTGGGGTATACAAATTCGAATTAATTGTATTTGGCTTTTCTTCCAACTCCCAGAATTTGCGAACTATCGAATCTATAGCTATGTCGTCGGCTACGACGCTAATGAAAGTCGACGAACTAGTAGCTGCATTCAATGTTCGGCAGCGACCAGATACAATCCAACCAAAGGCAGTCAATTGCAATTTTGGGCTGTTATCAGATCCCTTAATTTTGCCTTCTCTTAATATATCAAAAAAGATATCAGCACCGAGCAACAAATCAATACGTTGTGTCTTGTGGAACTGAGGATCAGCTAATTGTACGTTCTCAGGTACCTCGATCTCTTCAGTGTGCTTCTCTGGTTGGTACGATGAAATGGAACGTAACACACCAAAGTCTGTTCGGATTTCTAGGTCGTCCGTTCGGGACGCTATCGAAGTTTGAACGCTGTGACGAACAGATGACTGACAATTAGCAATGCCCAACAATTGAATCCCAGAACTTTGCCTTTCTAATTTCAACTGTTTTGCAAGTTCTTCAGTTATTAAATTAACTTGCGAGCCCGAATCTAATGAAGCTCTAGCTAAATGATAAGATCCAGATTGATCTTTAATCTTCACAACTGAAGTTGCCAAAAGAACTTGATCAGAGGCTATCCGTGCGTGATTTACAGATGAAATCTGTGACGAAGTGACACGAGGGACTGCTGATACAACTGCTGAGCTACTTTGAGCCGCCTCAGAGCTGTATGTATGCAGTATGGTATGGTGCGGCTTAGAGCACACACGACAGTGGGCTGATTTGCAAGCAGCCACTGAGTGTCCTGTTTGCAAACAATTTATTCAAAGCGGATAGCTCTTTGCGAACGCAAAACGTTTCTGACAGGGTATTGCTACGAATGACGAGCACGAGTAAATGAAGTGATCATTCTTTTTACAAAACATGCATTTAGGACTCTGTGGCTGACTTGGCAGAGCGACAGCTAGTGAAGTTTTTCCAATTCTTTTCTTACTATCCTGAGCTGCCTTACGACTTGGACCGGATGATTCTTCAGCACTTAAATGCTGATACCGTCTGTTTAAGGCAGCTTCACAATCTTGCCCCAATGGAAGTTTATTGTAGTCAAGATTCTCTTCCTACCTAGAGCGCGTGCCAGTGTTCGCTTTCATCATTACTAAATGGATGAGAATGGCATTCGAAATCTGCTTATCAGATCCTAGCGATAATAGGGACTCGTAAAGGGCACGTACTGAGTCTATCAGCATGCGCAAAAATGACGCTGAAGGTTCAGACATGTGTGGGAGATCAAATAGTTTCGAAATGCTGTTAAAAAATATGAGACCCTGATTGTCGTACACATTTTTTAAAGCAGCTAACGCTTTTGGGTAATTAGCATCTGTCACCTGATATGCCTTGACAGTACCTAATGCTTCCTTCTCAAAAAGTCCGATGAAATTCTTATATTCCGAATATTCACCGCTAAACCTTGGCAACTTTTTATTCGGTAGATTCCTAGAGTGTGACACTGAGCTAATCATCGTAGAGTTAGCGGGACTCTCAATTTTAGGTTGGCTATCACTACCTCGCTTCATTAGAAGTGCCTTTGTTGACACACATAAATCCTCTGACGTTGACCGAGGCACTAAATCTGCGTTAATGTGGTCCAACTCTTGTTGTGTTTTAAAGGCCTTTTCTATGTAGCGGTTCAATATCTCAAGTCGACATTCAATTTCAAATGGCTCTACTGGTTTAGTGTAATCCATCAATGATTTGTTTATGCGAGTTAAATCGTTTGTAACATTTTTGTATGCGGCCAACAGAGCTTCGACACGCTTCGATGATAACTCGTCCATAGACCGATTCTTTCCTCGCTTGCCAGTCATGATGCTATAAGTGATGCTCAGTTGACACCAATTTCAATCGAAACAAATAGAAGTTCAATAAAATATATGACAACAAGCGAAGAGCAACTCAAGAATGTTAACAAATGCGCCCGATCGTAATAAATCTCAATATACAGTGCTTATCATAATTATAGCCCACCCAGCAACTTAAACTTTGAGCCAGTTTTAACAACATATTTAAGGGTTTTCAAAAATAAATTTTACAGCACTTTGTAGACTGGAGCATGTTTAGTAGATTTTATTGAAATTTATGCTCAATTTATGGAAAACTAAGAAAGGACCGTTAACTTTTGCTCTGTGTTAGCATTTTTGCTTGCATTTTTATACCCTGAACCCATTGAAAATGGGAAATCAGGGTATAATGGTTTTGTTGAAATGTATGTAACAGGCAGAAGGAGGCGTGGCAGACCCCACAAAGTATATATATTCTTGATCAGGGCGATGAGCTGAGTCGATATAGCCCTGTCCGTCTGTCCGTCCGTCCGTCCGTATGAGTGCGTCGATCTCAGAAGTTACAAGAGCTAGAAAGCTGAAATTTGGCATGCATACTCGTGTGTACCATACGCAGTACGAGTTTGCTTTATTTTTTCGATAAATCATCCGATAACTTTTTTATCGAGAATAATCGAAAAATTGATTTTGTTTTTTCAGCCTCATTAGAATACTATTAAACCTGGAGACTTCAAATTTGCGTTGTATATGAAGTTAATGGATACAAAGATTTTGTAATTTACAGATTTTGGATACCACGCCCCCTTCGCCCCCAATTTGTAAAAAACGCATTTCAAATACTAGGGACTTGTGCTTTGGAATGTACATACATTTGAACATTATGATTACCCTCTGAAAGTTTCATGAAGATCGTACGTCTACAAAAGAAATTATTTGACAAATAAATTCTCATAATATTGCCCACACTGCAGCGCAGTCCAAGCGCAGTCGCTGCTTACTGCGCAGTTAGCAGAGCGCAGGCTTATGCGTGTGTGTGGATGCATGTGTATGTATGTGTGCATAAAAGAAGTGCAGAATGATTAGAATATCAGCTTAGAGGGTTCAGGGTATCTCCCAGTCGAGCAGTCTCGACTGGAGCCTTCTTACTTGTTGTGTATCATAATTATAGCCCACTGTCGCAAAGTTGAGTTTATTAACTGCGGAACAGACTTTTGGCATTGTAATTTAGATAGTTTTTAAGAGATGCCGCTTGCAAAACAATTATCTTATTATGAAAAGGGCCGTATTTTCTCACTTTTCGAGTCAGGAGAGTCTATTTCGAGTATTTTACGAATTTTAAAAAGAAATCAAAGTGTAATTAACATTTTTTTGGATAACCCCGAAGAATAAGGATCAAGAAAACGTACTGGGTGAAAACCGTTACGAATTGCGCACGATAAACGCAAAATTATTAAGAAAGCCAGCAACAGCCCAACGGCTTGTACAGCTTTAGCCGCATCCATGTCAGCGATGACTGTTTAGCGAGTACTTAAGACCTCAGGAATCATAAATAGGTCTTAACTAACCAAAGCATCCATGTTGCTAAGTCGCCACAAGGTTGCTCGACTTGATTTTGCCGAAAGACATACTGCGACCGATCTGACATACGCGCGTTTGAATCGTCGTCTTTTGGCCTACAGTATATTTATAAATTTTTACCCTAACTGGTCATATTTTCTGATGGGAAGAAGTTTAACCTGGATGGTCCTATGTTTTTTTTCAAGGACAGACTTTGGAGGTGGCTCCGTCATGATTTGTGGTACATTTTTATACCCTGAACCCATTGAAAATGGGAAATCAGGGTATAATGGTTTTGTTGAAATGTATGTAACAGGCAGAAGGAGGCGTGGCAGACCCCACAAAGTATATATATTCTTGATCAGGGCGACGAGCTGAGTCGATTTGGCCCTGTCCGTCTGTCCGTCCGTCCGTCTGTCCGTCTGTCCGTATGTTTGAACGCGTCGATTTCCGAAGATATAAGAGCTAGAGACTTGAATTTTTTTTTAAATGACCGTATATACAGCGCGGACGTCGTGTTTGCTTTTAAAATTAGATAAATCATCCAGTTATGTTTTTATCGAGTAAAAACATTCAAGTTCAAATCAGATGCCACTATAGCTAATTGTGAATGATTTTTCTTTTTTTTAAATTTCTCAAATATTCAATATAATATGTAGATCATATGCTGAAAGTTTCATTAAATTCCGTTCAGTCAAAAATTAATAAAAAATAATCAAATATTTGGCCAATTAATAAACGCACGTGCAGCAGCTACAACAAAAACATTCGTTGAATCACATCAGCTGTTAGTTTCGTTTAGTTTTGGTAGATGGCGCTGCAGCAGTGAATCTATTTGAGTTTTGCCAGCGCAGCTTCCAGAAGTGAGGTGGCGTAGTTTGTTAGCTGCATAACGCTCGATCGAGAAGTCGCGGTTCGAATCCCGATCGATGCAACTGATGTTAATTTTTTTAATTGTTTCAAAATATTTTTATATTTTATTAAATGAGTTTGGTATTTTATTTATATTTTTAAATACATCGAAATTGAAATTTCAGCCATACTAAATGGGCATTTTTATTTGTTGGGTTCAGGGTAGTATCTAGTCGAGCACTCTCAACTAGAATTTTCTTACTTGTTTTATATTCGTTTATTGACAATCTTTATAATACAAATTGCAAATTGCGTGGTGGCTAGGATAGTGCGCGATGCTTGCGGGACGGCCGTAAAGCATTGCTTCGCAAGCATTGTGCGCTACCTTAGCCTGGGACAGCTCGTCTTCTCATTCGCTCGACTCTGCGGAGCTCCATCATCACTGTGGCCGCGAAGGTGCTTGTTAGTTCCCAAGCTTCCTCCGATTCCAGCATGGCGTTGACAATGTTGTCCGCTCTGATGAAGCGGCCCACTGCCTCTTCCAGACGACGCCTCTCCTCCAGGAACCGTACACATTCGAAAGGAATGTGGTTGGCGTCTTCTACATGCCCTCGCTCGCACCAGGGGCACTCGTCAGATTCTTTGTGGCCAAAGAGCTTCAAATAGCTCCGAAAGCATCCATGTCCAGAGAGGATCTGCGTAAGGTAGAAGTTTACCTCGCCGTGTTTGCGGTTGACCCATGGTTCAAGCTTCGGGATGAGCTTGTGCGTCCACCGCCCTTTAGATGAGCTATTCCACTTCCTTTGCCATCGTGCGATGCTGTTCGCCCTGACAACGTTGAGTCGCGTAGGCCCGTGCGAATTCCGCTCCACGGCTTCGGCGACCAAATACTCCAGTGGCACCATACCGGCTATGACGAGCGCCGCGTCATCGGAGATAGTCCTGAAAGCGCAGCTGACTCTGATTGCGCTCAGTCTGTAGATCGCGCAAATGCAAATGTGTGTGTGTGTGTGCGTGTTTCTTGTGTAAGTAGAAAGACGCGAAAAATTATTGAAATAGCTATTACTCCAAGGGTTCAGGAGATTTCGTAGTCGAGTACAAATAAGTAAGAAAACTCTAGTCGAGTGTGCTCGACTAGATACTACCTTGACATTATAAATTAATTATACCCTGAACCCATTGAAAATGGGAAATCTGGGTATAATGGTTTTGTTGAAATGTAACAGGCAGAAGGAGGCGTGGCAGACCCCACAAAGTATATATATTCTTGATCAGGGCGACGAGCTGAGTCGTATGTATGAACGCGTCGATTTCAGAAGATATAAGAGCTAGAGACTTCAATTTTTTTTTTAAATGTCCGTATTTACAGCGCGGATAACGAGCTTATCATTAAAAATCGATAGCTTATCCAGATGAGTTTATCGATAAAAACCTTATCGAAAACCTTTATTGCTAGAGTCTCCAAATTTTTAATGTATGCTTATATGCAATTTTGGTTTTTGTTAAAATTTACCCCCACCTCTATGTCCACCCCCTCTCCCTATTTCAAATACTAGAGACTTATGCTTTAGCAAATACATGCATATCCATGTTATAATCATGAAAGTTTCATGAAGATCGTATGTCCACAAAAAAAGTTATTAAACAATTAAGTTCTCATAGTAAGCGCACACTGTAGCCCATGCGTTTTTATGCTTGTGTGTATATGCTTGTGTGTGTTTGTGTATGTGTGTGTGTGTATGCGTGTGTGTGTATGTATGCCTGTGTGTGTGTAAGCTGAAAGACGCGAAACATTATTGAAATAGTTAATGCTCCCGTAGTTTGTTTATATTTTAATTGTGTCGTTTTGATCTTAGTAAACTAGAGACACAAAGGTGTGCTTAACTCCTTTCTCACAATATTTTGCCTTGATTTCGTTTTTGTTTAGCTTTTGTTCACCGTTGTTTTCTTCTCGATTTTTTCATTCTTATACTTACTACCAATAATTTGACCACCTTTCCTGATAGGACCAGATTGTTCCTTTTTAGGTTTCCTACTAGGGTTTCGCTGTCCATACATGTGGTCCACCGATGTGCAATTTTACAATTGAGTGCCAAATTGCTGCAGAGCTTTCCTATGCCGATTAAATTAATAATTGGGAGTCTTCTTTTAGAATTGTTCTGCTGGATACCAATTGCGTAAACGTAGTAACGGTTTTGCTCTATTGTTTAAAGCACAAGTCGGTCACTGCTCGGGCGCCAGTTAATTTTATTTTGTTTCAAAGTTGATCTGAGTTAATTTTATTTTAATTCAAAAGTTTATGTTTATTCGTTGAGTTGAAACTTAAGACTAAAACATGCTAGTTGAGGTTGAGAAAATAGTTGGCGTTGGTGACATTGTCGCTGGCAGCGACAAAGCTTAAGAGTAGCCTGATACTGCCGTTGCATTATGCTCAAAGCTCCCGCATCGAACGATATTGCCGTTGTTCTGAACGCTTCGGAGCAACACTAACTCTCAGATAAAGGGTGCTTTTTCTTTTCTGTTGTTTTTATAAAGTTATCAATAACTTATATTTTAGACACTATTAATGCTAGAGACTTCATATTTGGTATATATACTCGGGCTGACCACCCAAGACCAAAAAGCTTCGATGGTTAGATGTCCGCCCCCAGGGGGCGTGGCAAACCGCAAAAGTTTATATATCCTTAAGTATAATAGATAGAAGCTTCAAATTTTGATAGTTGAGTTACTTGTAACCTCCTTTATCGATAACTGAAAAATCATTTTTACGCCTCTTTAGGGGCGTGGAACATCGAAAAATACCTTGTAATTTTCACATTTTTTCTAGCGTAAGCATTCAAATTTTGTAGTTGAGGCACCGTTAGAAACTAGTAGGGCGTGGCAAATCGGGAAATCGCATTTCTACTGTGTTAGAGCTAAACTTAGCTGCTAAATTGCTGATGGGATGTGAATGAGTATTCCGCAGTCGATAACGCCCGACTTCAACGATCTTACTTGTTTTCTTACTGTCGAAATATCGATATCCCTAGGAACAGCCCGAACTGTCGAGCTAGTAGTTGATGTAGGATTGTTACCAGTGTAACGAACCTTCGGTTTATCCCGAGTCTAAGCTGGGCTAGTTTCAGCTAACTGTGGATTCGTGCCTACAAATTTATTTGTTGAAGCTCCTGCGATATTAATTAGTCACTTGTGATTTATAGTTTATAGCGTAAAGTATATTTTCTTGAATATAAGCTGGTAAATTTACACGTCACTTATTTTTTGATTCTATGCTGGTTCGCTTTAGCAGGGCACACCGGCTGAGTGCTGGTTCAACGTACTCCGGCTGGGAGAGTGTTGTGCTAAAACACGCTAGTTTCAGTGGAACGATTCGGAAACACCAGGATTTGGGCCTGTGAGCTCCGGCAGTTCGCTCGGCTCTCCTACTATTCCACTTGCTCACAGCAAAACACTAGCTTCGTTTCACTCACAACACTTCTCTTACGCACGGCTACGTGAACTTACTCAAATATGCAGAACTCGCTTAAGCTGCTGGGCTGCACCAATGTCCTTGTTGGTGCCGCTGACGATCCTGCTTGCCTCTTTAGTCGTCGCAAGGATTCCCACTGGATGTTCTTGCTGTTCTTACGATGTTCTTGCTGTTCCCACGATGTCCTGGGAGTCCTGATCTGCCACTCACGTTAACTTTCACTTTACTGTTTCGCTTCGGCACTCTTGTCACTCTGACCTTCACTCTTAATAATCACTTTTTAATTCCCCGTATGGAGCTGCCGGTGGCCTTTTATAGCCCAGCCACAGGCCCTGCTGTGGTACCGGATGGTAACGGGGCATGTTCAGCTCTGGAGCGGGGCCTTTCTGCCGTTCGTGCCCATAAAATCGGTAAAGTGGCGTGATCTGGGTGACGCCATTTTCCCGCCAAATTGCGTGGCAGTCTCCCATTGGCCGAAGTACCGTTGGTGCCCTGCGAGTGTAAGTGTCCACTACTATCACCCGGCCCGAACGGCACCTCGGCTAACGGTCCTCGATGATCGACGTGCGTGCGACGCGGCCCATTGCTGTAGGAGCGAAAGAGGCCGACTAAAGTAGGACCTACAGTACTCGCGTCGTTGTGTGGAGTAACACGTATATGCAAAGGCACAGCAACTACGTATGTTCATATACAATAATACGTGCATACCAATATTGCTCCTCACACCAGCATTAGTTTTGTAGGCTCACTAGCGGTAGAGGAGGCAAAAGACGTAGCTTGGATTGAAGCAATGGCAAGACATAATTACTAGGAGTAACAGTCACAATGCCTGCCCCAAACTGGGTAGCACCATAAGTAACTAAGAGTTTTATGCAGTGTGACGAACAAATATGCTGCTGCAGAAGGAGTATGAAGCGGTCTGGCGGCTGCTAGTGTTGTAGCATTGCGAATTGCCGCGGCTGGGCAGTCAGCTTGGCCCTCGACTGTGTTGCTTTGTTGCCAGCGCGTGCCATGCCAAATTTATATGCAACACCAGCAAGCGAGCCAACCTCACTCGCCACAGAGTTTCAGCCCCAGTCGCCGAGTGACCGAAGTTAAACCAATATTATTCCGCCTTTGCTGTCCCAGCTTCCTTTCCTTTCCTTTTCTTTCTCAGTTTTTTGTATTTTGCTCTTGCGTAATTCTTTCGTTTTTCAGTTCCCCACAGTGCACTTTGTCTGTTAGCTCAATTTTCGCTTGAGCGCCGCTCTCTCGATTTCTTTCGGTCAGTGGCAATAGACTCCGACCGTTGGACGCCGTCCGGAAATGCAGCGCTTGCAGCTGCATATTGCACATACAGCTAGAGAGAGAGAGCGAAAGGGAGAGTGAGTACATTCCATACAGTTTTCACGTTGCAGAAAACTTGTGAATTTCGCGTCGTTTGTGACAGCATGGGGGCATAAAAATGAATGTCGTATTTATTTATTATACCCTGAACCCATTGAAAATAGGAAATCAGGGTATAATGGTTTTGTTGAAATGTATGACACAGGCAGAAGGAGGCGTGGCAGACCCTATAAAGTATATATATTTTTTATCAGGGCGACGAGCTGAGTCGATTTGTCCCTGTCCGTCTGTCCGTATGTATAAACGCGTCGATCTCAGAAGATATAAGAGCTAGAGACTTGAATTTTTTTTCCTAGGTCTGTGTATATCTCGCGCATATCAAGTTTTTCTCTATATATCGATAACTACTTCCGATATTTTATTATTGATCAAATGGTTTTGTTGAAATGTATGCAACAGGCAGAAGGAGGCGTGGCAGACCCCATAAAGTCAGAGCTCGCAAATGAGAGTTGATAGTTTTTTCGTATATGCTCTGTTTTGTATCAAAACCGAAAAGCTTGTGCAGACACGATCTCGCTCTGAGCGACACTCTTTATTTTCTTTAGAATTTGTTTCGGTCAGACGCATTGCAATGACTCATTCGTGTAACGCTCTCAAATGAGTGTAGCGTGAAGACCAGAGCTTGCAAATGAGAGTTGATCGTTTTTTCGTTTATGCTCTTCTTCGCATCATAACCAATAAAATTGGGCAGACACGTCTCGCTCTGAGCGTCACTCTTTGTTTTCTTTAGAATCTGTTTCGCTCAGACGCAATGCAATGACTCATTCGTGTGTCGCTCTCACGTGAGTGTCGCGTAAAACTAACACGATTTTCCCTCACACAAAGCCTCTCAGCAAAAAACACTTTGACTAAAAAACTCAGCAGAAAATGTTTTTGCCTTCGGGTGCATGTAAATACACGCATACATACATACAAAAAGAACGCAAGAATCGCGCGTGATTACCCATACAAACGCAACTGACAGTTTGCTTCATTTAACTCGAGCAAACGATCAGTGTTTGACTTGAGCGATACGAAGACAGCGAGCTGATTGTGTCAGTGAAAGACACTTATTTGCAGACAACAAAAAGTATATATATTTTTTATCAGGGCGACGAGCTGAGTCGATTTGTCCCTGTCCGTCTGTTTGTCCGTCCGTCTGTCCGTATGTATGAACGCGTCGATTTCAAAAGATATAAGAGCTAGAGACTTCAAATTTGTTTTTAAATGTCCGTATTTTCAGCGCGGATATCGAGTTTATCACCAAAAATCGATAACTCATCCCGTTACTTTTTTATCGATATAAAACCTTATCGAAAATCAGCTATAAAATTATGTTTCCAACATCTGTGGAGCTAGAGTCTCCAAATTTTAAATGTATACTTTTGTATATACATTTTATACAATTTAGATTTTTGTTGCGCAGCCCATGCATGTTTATGCGTGGGTGCTTGTCTATATGTGTGTATGCGTGTGTGTGTGTGTGTGTGTGTGTGTGTGTGTGCGTGTGTGCCTGTGATTGATGATGAATGATTGAAATAGCTATTGCGCGAAGGGTTCAGGGCATCTCCTAGTCGAGCAGTCTCGACTAGAGCTTTCTTACTTGTTTCGTCAATGCTCTCACTTGGGCGTTGCTGCTGTCCATGTTATGTAGTGTGTCAATTTCTGCTAATTGCGCAGTAAGCAGCGACTGCGCTTGGGCTGCGCTGCAGTGTGGGCAATATTATGAGAATTTATTTGTTGAATAATTTCTTTTGTAGACATACAATCTTAATGAAACTTTCAGAGCGTAATCATATGGTGAAATTGTGTGTGCACAAGTCTCTAGTACCTGAAATGCGTTTTTTTGCAAATAGTAGGAGAAGGGGGCGTGGTATCCAAAATCTTTTTAAATTACAAAATCAAATAAATTACAAAATCTTTGTATCGATTAACTTTATGTACAACGCAAATTTGAAGACTCCACGTCTAAAAGTGTTCAAATTAGGCTAAAAAGAACGAAATCAATTTTCGATTATTCTCGATAAAAAAAGCTATCGGATGATTTATCGAAAAAATAAAGCAAACTCGTACTGCGTATGGTACACACGAGTATGCATTTTCAGCTTTTTAGCTCTTATAACTTCTGAGATCGACGCATACATACGGACGGACGGACAGACGGACAGGGCTATATCGACTCAGCTCGTCGCGCTGATCAAGAATATATATACTTTGTGGGTTTGCCACGCCTCCTTCTACCCGTTACATACTTTTTCACAAAACCATTATACCCTGATTTCCCATTTTCAATGGGTTCAGGGTATAAAAATAACATAGTAGAGGTTCGAACTTCGAAGCTCCCCTACTCTAACATAATTTCCGTCGCCCTTAGCACCACTGCTTTGCTTGACCAGCCAGTTGGCAACTGACAGTTGCTAAAATAGAATAATTAATAAGAGAGCGTCATCAGACAAAACTACAGTAACGGCTAGAAAGTCCAGAAATCAATCGAAATTCTAAGAATGTGAGAAAAGGCACGCTTCGGTCTGTACGCATAGAATAGACGATGAGTGTGTGCACAAGCATAGGAAAATCGCGCTGATCTGCTGTTAGCTTGAAGCCGGTATCCAATATATGGATATAAATATATGTATATTACTAAAAGTCAAAATTGTATAAATTATATATGTATGTAATTTGAATGCAAAAGCTATCGATGATTTTCCAATTTTAATGGGATCATGCCATGAAAATTGCACAATATACTCTAGTTGACAGCGTTTGGGCTGTGAATGAGTCTTCTGCAATCGGTATCGCCCGCCTGCAGCGTTCTTACTTTTTTCAAAATCCAATTGCAGGAAAAATTCCAAAACATCGGGCTACGGAATTCTTGATTTTTAAAAAACTAATTTGGTTTTTTCCGTTTTTTTCTTTACTGATCAATTTATCATAATTTGTAGCGATTAATCGTATGTAGAAGTGTTTGTCATTGCCGTTGAATTAAAACTAAATAGTTCATTAGGTCAATTTTCTATGAATGAACCAATCGATAATAGAGTGGAACTAACAAAACTAAAATATGATTTATATTTTATTCAATACAACTAATTGTGAGCTAAATATGATTTATATTTTATTCAATATAACTAATTGTGAGCAATAATATCGAACTTCTTGATTATATGTAAATAAAAAGTAAAAATTCTCTAACAGAGCTTATAAAGCAATTAAAAAGAATGTATGCAACTCATTTGATAGCTGTAGTACAAAATGTTAATTAATAGAATGTTAATATTAATAGAATGTTAATTAATAGAATGCCAGCAAATTTTAAAATAGTGAAAAATGTTGATTCGTTTTCTTGCATATGTATATATTTTGCGAGTAAACAAAAATAGTATCATTCCAATACTAGAGTTACTCTATTCAAAGAACATTGAAAGTATTGAACACCAATATAAGAAAATTCACCCAATTCGGTGGGGAAAATTTTAAGACTCTACATAGTTTAGGGTGAGAGGTGTGCTTATAAGTATTCGGGAGGAAATAAAAAATGTAGGGACTTGGTCACTCACTTTGCTTTCCTTGCCATGGTCGACCACGCAAGTGGTAAGAAGTTTTAGTCAGGTCAATACTATAAAAACATAACTACGCAATAGAATAAATATTGATATGCTTACTCAATTTTAAGCGTCAGGTAAAATTATATTTAAATATCAATAAAATCAAAGCAAAAACTATCAGCTTTTTTGTCCGATTTTTTTTTTTCACAAAATTTCAGCTTTTTTTAAGTACATATATTCCCACTAAAAACCGCTTTTTTTGCTCAACAAAAGTTGGCAACACTGGTGCAAGACCTAATCCCGTCATCTGTTGGGAGTGGGGAGAGTATGTTGTTAGCTGTGTCTTCTACCTCGTTTGGCTCAGCACTGATCAGGGGCGTAAACTGCTGCTGTAGATGGATGGCAAATGCTTCGACTTGTGGCTCATCACCCGTTAACCAAGCACCAGATGTGCTGCGGATAGGGTAACGACGCATTGGTTTCCTTTTAATGATTCAGGTAAACTTCCACAGGTGAAATTCAGCATCGAACGGAGAGTCTACTCGTTCCAGAGCATCACTTATTCGTCTGTGTTGAAGAGCACTGAGAGCAACTTTGAGTTGCCTGGTGGCTTCATTGTACCTCGTTTTGTCCATTGACGTTCTTGAGAGCATCCAACGTCGTCTTGCCCACCTTCTGTACGTGAGGGGATTTTGTATTTCCAACGGAAGTGCGATGTTCTGCTGAGGGCGTTCTAGTCTGCGTCGGGGGAGTGGAATAGCTAGGAGTACAACTTCGACTATTGTTTCGTGTAGCAAAGAGTTCAGGTGGCGTCTGAAAGCTCCTAGATCAGATTCTGGCGGCAGGAGCTGTTTTTTTTTTTTTTGTAGGGAAAGGCTGAGGCTGTGCGTGCACTGTCACTATGAGGGGAAGATGGTCTGAAAATAGATCGAAGCACTCTTTTATCCTAATCTGGCGGCCGGTACCTTTGTAAACAGCAAAGTCAATTGCTGACCGCATAGTCGAATGGGACTCTAATGTGTATCCTGCTATTTATACCCTTCACACGGTATTCTCAAATTAAGGTCCTTTTTTAATTTATTCCAAATTGATTTAAGGGCATGTCTTGCAATGTTATTGGTTGCTGTTTAACAATTGAAAGTGCAAATATCACATCGCACACGCTCAACCACCTATATATATATATATATATATATATATATATATATATATATATATATATATATATATATATACTCTATAAAATGGGCGTAGTTTATATATATATATATATATATATATATATATATATATACATAAACAGAACGTGTGACAGTTTGATGTTTTTGTAGATTTATTAGATCATTTGAATTCCATGCCAGACAGCCGCTCTTTGAGGAGCGGAGGGGTGGAAGCCAGTACATAGCACTATGGGCCAAAAGCTCGATTTTTTGGAATTAATTAATAACTTTTGAACCAGTCAAGATAATTAAATTTTGGTTGTTTGCATTTGACTTTCGTTTGCAACACGCGTTTTTGATGAAAAAATGGGTGTGGCACCGCTTCTCTTTCATATTATTAACTGTCCTAACTTTTTTGCTTTTAAGTAATTTACACCAAATTCACATATTAGGTGTGTTTTTATGTTTTAAAGTCCCTGTAAAAAAATTATCAAAATCGGTTGACTATATCATATAGTTTTTATAGTAGAAGTTGGGAAAAAATGTTTTTCAAGGAATAAAAGGCTATATATTATGATTTTAAGCACTAATAACATTAAAATATATCTCTTTTATTGTTAATATTTGTATTCTTCATTATCTGAAGCTAGCATGCCATTAAACTCAAAATTTGAAAAGTCCTGCCATTCGGAAAAGCTTATTTCCTCTTCCTCATCTGCGACGAGGTTAGTTGCTGAAAAATTAAATTGCGCAAAAACTGCGCAAAAGTGCACGTTGAACTTAAAGGTCTTAGCTCGGAAATGAATACTCTATAAAATGGGCGTAGTTTCATTGTTACAAAATGCTACAAACGCAAGTTTTCTTTTATCAAAAACAAACATTTTTTTTTTTTTAAATTATGTCAAAGACAGCTTTTTGACTTACATAAAACTTCACATCACATGCAGATTTTGGACAACACAAAACTGTAAACATAAAGCCCGATTCCATATTTTCCACCAAAAATTTTAATTTAATTGCAATTATTTTTATTTCAATCGGCGATTGAAATTCACATAAAGTTTTTACAAAATTTTTAATGCGCGTGTCATGCATAACAGCTCTGTTGAACAACAGTTTTGTTAGCAGATCGCGCCTCTATTAAAATTCTGGGTATGTAACCTTTATATTCAGGGTATTCCTAATGGATTGGCATTAAAATCATGTAAATTTATTCAACATGAAAATAAGACTTTTTTTTTTTAAATCGGGCTTTTGACCCATAGTGCATAGCAGGCCGCACATGCTTTACATTCACATGTGTGTTGTATTGCTGCTATCATACTTTATCGCCTTTATCGTTTAAGCAATGGTAACAGTTCTTCCAGCAATGCAGCAAAGGTTTAGGAAATGGCTGACATTCTTTGGTAGCCTTAGCGATTACCCTGCCAATTTTGCGGCTCCTACAGCCCACATACTCCCATTTAGTCCTAACTTAATGTACTTTGGAGTGCGCCCATAAAAGCAGGCAACGACTTGTTGCGGACATTTAAAGTGTATGGCATTTCAAAGCCTAGCCAACCGCTAACCTATGCCTATGCCCATCCCATGCCCCATGGCCCGGCTTAGTCTTTTAAGGCTGTTAGCTTTTTACTGCGTTTTGCAGCCCATGCAGCACGTTTAAACAATTGCAAAGTTTTATGCGTTTTCTGGGACTATGAGGCAGCAGCAACTTGTCCCGCATGGCTCAGGCATGCATCCAGCCCAAGATCTCATAACACATGCCGTGCAGCAGAACTTTTTGTGATGCTGTTTTTGGGTTGCCAAAGCTATAGCCAGGGCGCGCTCTCCGTGAATAATGCACGTTTTGTGGCACAACTGCTGAGATAGCGGGTGGCTAATTGAATAACCACACAAGCAGAGTGGTATAATAAATGGCAAATGACAAATTCCATAAGCGATTTCGTCTGTCGATTTGAATGCCCTCAGAATGTTTGCGTTTATCATTATAAACAAGTAAGCTAGCTCTAGTCGAGACTGCTCGACTACGAGATCCCCTGAACCCTTCGAGCCACTAATATTTCAATAATTTTTCGCACATGCACACACACACGCACACCCACAGACATACGCACGCACGCATAAGCATGCATTGGCTGCAGTGGTGGCTTACTAAGGGAACTTAATTGTTTAATAACTTTTCTTGTGGATGTACTTTTTTCATGAAACTTTCAAATTTTAATTACAATGGAGGACAAAAGTATTTTGACAACGCATTGCAAAAACTTTAACCGCTTATTTCTGCGTGTTGAGAGAGGTAACGGTACCCATTATATTTTTCAGAGAGAGCAAACATAAAAAGCTATAAATGACCAAAATATTGCAGTGATAACATAACTCATTATTTTTCTATAATTATATGCATGGCAGATTGTCATTATTTGGGTGGACAAAAGTATTTTGACATTAATATTTATTAAATAAAGTGAGACAAAAACTTAACAATGGTAATAGTAACTAAAATATTAATAAGAATTAAACCCTGCTTTAACATCTGCAAGCGTCTAGAGATCGATCTAACCAAATTTTGTAATGTTTCTATTGAAAAATCCTGCTAAAGTCCTCAAACCTCATGAATCCCTCTCCTTGGGCGTTCTTGATAAGTCTAATCTACGTTTTACTTTTGCGTAAGCCTACACATTCTCTATAATATTGAGATCAGAGCGCTGAGGTGGCCAATCATGTGTATTGACTTCAATATTCCCAGAAAATTCAGCTATAATATGGACCTTGTGGCATGGAGCAGTGTCCTGCTGCAGTATACATGATTTTCCAATGAGCCAGTGACCGGAATTCGATAAGTGGTCATTCAGGACACGTAAATAATTATCCCTCTTCATTTTTTCATTAATTAATATCGAATTGGAGAGGCTACTGACACATGCGAGCCCCCAGGGCATTACCGATTCTTCACCGCGTTAGTACATAGGCCCCTTTTTTGCGAATATTCTTTGGCAACCTGCTATAAATCGCTTTTTTATCCAGGATACTCAAAGGAACTATCATCCATCCATAATACTTTTCCCCAGAAGAATTGTGGCTTGCCTATGAAGGTTTTTGCAAATCGATACCTTTTTAGTTTATTTTATAGTGATATTAAGAGTATTGGAACATCTATAACGTAGAAAAATTGGCATTCTTTTGCCGACTTGTGATAGTTTTTCTGCTTATTGATAATTTATGATTATTTTTAAGTTTGATCGACATGACTTTTAGGAAAATCCGCACATTTTCTTTAAGATTTGTCAATATGATGCGGCCTTCTACAGGTTTTTGGAATGAATTTTTCGATCTGGCTTTCTTGTTTTAGTGAATAATTTTTTTATTGTTTGTTAATTTAGTTATAAATTGCTCATAGAGGTGCATTTTATAAGGCTGTAAGGTTTTCCTCGGAAATACCTGCATTATTCTTCGTTCGCGACTAATTTTTTAATGATTTCACTTAATCACGTTGTTTGCCCATAATTTACCGAAAACTATGATAAAATAATGGCTATTATTAAAGAAGACACCAAAAATAACTTAATAAATAAAAATATGTATTTTTTAATCCAAGCAAATTACCGAAAATGAATTTAAGAAGGAATGTCAAAATACTTTTGTCCACCCAAATAATGACAATCTGCCATGTAAATAATTATAGAAAAATATTGATTTATGTTATCACTGCAATATTTTGGTCATTTATAGCTTTTTATGTTTGCTCTCTCTGAAAAATATAATGGGTACCGTTACCTCTCTCAACACGCAGAAATAAGCGGTTAGAGTTTTTTCAATGCGTTGTCAAAATACTTTTGTCCTCCATTGTATAACATGGATATGCACGCATTTGTTAAAGCATAAGTCTCTAGTATTTTAAATACGCCTTTTACAAATATGTGGGTGAGAGGGTGAATATAGGGGCGGGGGGTAAATTTAAACAAATATCGAAATTGTGTAAAATACATATAAGTCTACATTTAAAGGTGTATAAAATACATATAAGTCTACATTTAAGATTTGCAAGCTCTGGCTCTAAAGGTGTAGGAGATATAATTTAATAACTAGCTTTCGATAAGGCTTTTAATCGATAATAAAATATCGGGAGTACTTATCGATATTTAAAGAAATACACGATATGCTCATGATATACACGTACCTAGGAAAAAAATTTCATGTCTCCAATTCTTATACGAGCCCCAACCAATAATTCGAACAGCATATTTTTTTTGCAGTGTGCAATGTTGAACACACTATATTATCAATACAACTAAAGATAACACATACCAATGCATTTCGTCTTAAAGAGAATTTTATTCTCTTCACGATGAACAAAATTTTTTGCTGTATTTCCAAAAACAACACCAATATGAGTAATTTATTCAAACGGTTGGCTGCTCTCTTTTGGTTTATGGGAGAATAAACAAAAATTGTGCTGGACTCTTGGTTTTAATCGATGGAATAACGTTTCATGAGCAACACCTGATCACTTTACAAAAGAATTTGGGAGAATTAAGTGAGCATATGAGTTTTACTACTGAACAAGTAAGAAAGCTCTAGTCGAGACTGCTCGACTACGAGATCCCTTGAACCCTTGGAGCAATAGATATTTCAATAATTTTTCGTGTCTTTCAGCTTACACAAGAAACACGCACACACACACACACAAACACACACATACACACACACACACACACATACACACACACACACACACACGCACGCACACACAGGCATAAATACACACACACACACATACACAAACACATACACACACAAGCATAAATACGCATGGGCGCAGTGTGCGCTTACTATGAGAACTTTTTATTGTTTAATAACTTTTTTTGTGGACATACGATCTTCATGAAACTTTCAGATTATAATATGGATATGCATGTATTTGTTAAAGCACAAGTCTCTAGTATTTGAAATACGCCTTTTACAAATGTGATGGTGAGGGGTGAATATAGGGGTGGGGGTAAATTTTAACATAAACCAAAGTTGCATAAATTGCATATAAGCATACATTAAGACTCTAGCAATAAAGGTGAAGAAGATATAATTTTATAACTGGTTTTCGATAAGGGTTTTTATCGATAAAAAAAAGATAGGGATGAGTTATCGATTTTTAATGATAAACTTGATATCCGCACTGTAATTACGGACATTTAAAAAAAATTTGAAGTCTCTAGCTCTTATATATTCTGAAATCGACGCGTTCATATGTACATACGGACAGACGGATGGACAGACAGACGGACAAGGCCAAATCGACTCAGCTCGTCGCCCTAATCAAGAATATATATACTTTGTGGGGTCTGCCACGCCTCCTTCTGCCTGTTACATTTCAACAAAACCATTATACCCTGATTTCTCATTGATAACTGTGCTACATTATTGCAAGCCTTGTCCTCAGGATATTCTATAAATGTAGACAGATTTCGAAAATTTGTGTTGGATACAGCAAGAGAACTGATACAAAAATAAAGTTGGTATTACCTCCCCCCGTCAGTCCACAAAATATTAATTCATGCACCTGATGTCATTGCACATGCATTAGTATCTATTGGAGAGCTCTCCGAAGGAGCTGCTGAATCCAGGAATATGGACATAAAAATATACCGACTCAACCACACTCGAAAGATCTCTCGTATAGCAACAAATACAGATTTACTTAATAGATCTCCGATCCTTTTATAAGTAGATAAAAAAAGCTTCAAAACAAAAATAAATCTGTTCTGTTAAAATCCGTTTGAATTACTTAATTAATTTTTTTACTTCATATTATTCCATTTTTATGTTTTCATTATCATATTTTGTTCAGTAAAATTTAACTAAAATAAAATGATTATGTTTTTCTTATTTAGTTTCTTATAATAAAAAAAAAAATTATTTTACTACTCACTTTTAGTCTTTATTCAAAATTCTTCATCATTTAATAGCCTGGGAGGGTCCCGATCTTGTCACAGTATGACAATTGGTTGATAATTTGTAAGTACTAAATAAATCTAGTTTCAAAATTTCATAATATAATTCCAACGCAAAGAATTTTGGCCACCATTTCCATATAGCACCGTCCACTGTTCCACCGTCGCTCTATGCCTAGGAGTCGCGTAAGAGGTGGCTATGACAATATTTCCGATAGCCGTATCAATTTGTACTGTCGCAGCTTGCCGCCATTCAAAGGGAAGATTTGACTAAAATTTCTGCTCCTCCACGAGTTTTATTACTAGGAAGGTTGACGTACACAAGGTCGTATCCGCTGACTTATATAAATAAGCCAAACTTGTGAGATGTGTTTCACGAATGAGAATTATATCTACGTTGTAGCGCTTGACACAAAATGTCAATTTCAGGCATACTTTTGAGAGTCTGTTAGCGTTGAATACAACCATTTTTGCATAGGTGTGCGATGATTGTAATCATCATCTAGGTCATCTGCACTAGTTGAGCCTGCATAAGCTTGATTAATTGTTTAAGCTGATCTGAGTTTGTGATTTCTGGAGTTAATTTTGTCACATATGAAAAGAGGGGCTTGAATAGCGCCATCAACGTTAAAAGGTCCGTTTTGCGAGCTGATTTTGCAAAAGGCTTGCCATGGTCCCTAAGAGAAATGGCGTCCCTGTATGATGCAGTATGATCGCTTCCGCAGTGGGCGAACGTTGTAGGCACACTTTTTGGTCTATCGCATTCGGCTGACAGGTAATTGCCTAAACATTTCACGTATCTTTCTGCTTTTCAGCAGTAAATCTGTGCATGACCAAATATCTAATATCGTTCACTCGTCGCGGGGGCTCCATCCTTATTATGGCATTACAGCCTTACAGTACTCACCTGAACTGACTGTTTCATAAAAGAACTTGTGTAGCTTGATGATGTCGTTCATCGATGAGATAACAGTTGGAGGTCAGGTCATTGTCATCCTCATTGGGGTTGGCAGAGAACTTGTTTTAATTGTTGACTCCGTATGTTATAATGTTTATGATCGCACCTGGCTCCGTTTCTGATGGGTGAGAAATGTCCATTTATGAAGATGAATATGATAATGATGTCGAGGCCTTGAGTAGAGCCTTCTTCTTCAATAATGAGGAAGACGTTTGCTTTCATTTGACTGGGAACTTCATCCATTTTGTTGGTGATTGCCACGAAATGGTTTCATCGCCGTTGATGGTTTGCCCATCCGGCACCCTCATGGTGCCAGCTAGAGGAGTCGCAGGATTTGATTTGTTCTTTGTTCTTGCAAAATTGTTTGTCACCAAACTACCGTTATGTTCGCCCAAGAATTGATGATTAAACCGTCCGCGGACACGTTGACACATTGAAAGTGCATAGATGACTGCTGAGAATTACATTAGCATTGCCATTTTCATTTCTTACTTGTAGCATCTATCACAACACTGTGTTATTATTATTATTATTATTATTATACCCTGAACCCATTTTCAATGGGAAATCAGGGTATAATGGTTTTGTTGAAATGCATGTAACAGGGAGAAGGAGGCGTGGTAGACCCCACAAAGTATATATATTCTTGATCAGGGTGACGAGCTGAGTCGATTTGGCCCTGTCTGTCCGTCCGTCCGTCCGTATGAGTGCGTCGATCTCAGAAGTTATAAGAGCTAGAGATTTGAAATGCATGCATACTCGTGTGTACCTACGCAGTGCGAGTTTGCTTTATTTTTTCGATAAATCCTCCGATTTTTTATCGAGAATAATCGAAAAATTGATTTCGTTTTTTTTTAGCCTAATTTGAGCACTTTTAGACCTGCAGTCTTCAAATTTGCGTTGTATATAAAGTTATTCGATACAAAGATTTTGTAATTTACAGATTTTTATTTGCTTTGGAATGTACACACATTTTAACCATATGATAACGCTCTGAAAGTTTCATTAAGATTGTATGTCTACAAAAGAAATTATTCAACAAATAAATTCTTATAATATTGCCCATACTGCAGCGCAGCCCAAGCGCAGCCGCTGCTTACTGCGCAGTTAGCAGAGCGCAGGCTTATGCGTGCGTGTGGATGCATGTGTATGTATGTTTGCATAAAATAAGTGCAGAATGATTAGAATATCAGCTTAGGGGGCTCAGGTTATCTCCTGGTCGGGCAGTCTCGAATGGAGCTTTCTTACTTGTTATTAATGCCATACGAGCTTATTATCTATTAATTCCGCCCATTTGGGCGCGCCGGCAAACTTACGTTAGCTGTCGCAATTATACATATTTACAAATATTTAGAAGTATTTACAAATATTTACAACACAATACAATAGGAACATAATGATTGCAGCTGTACATCAACTTCTGTCAACCGATCGGAGAATCAGGTCCCTTGGTTGTCTTCTCTAGGAGTTCGGTATGTAATGAGCAAGTTTGCTAGCCTGTTTCTGTGCCGCTCCAATCTGTCATTGTACCAACTCGAATCCTGGTTTATTGCATCAAAGAGAGTGGCGAGTTTCAGGTCTCTCTGCAGTATGGTATTTCTAAGAAACCAATCGCAGCCGGTAACCAATCTTATAATTTTATCACAAGCCGGCCCCCATATCTCCATGTAATCGCCGCTACGTGCTTTGAGAAGGTGAGTCGGCGATCCAGTATCACTCCGAGATATTTGGCATAATTCGCCTGCGGCACTAGATTTCCCCCCAAGAGCATGGCTGGCGGCGTTCTCCTCATCAGCGTATAACAAACATTGGCCAATTTGCTGCTGTTAATGGCTATGTTCCATCGCCTTGCCAAGTCCGCCAATTTTGTTGCATAATCTTGGATGCCGTTCGCTGCATCGTACTCACATCAGGACCTGTAGGTGATGCATACGTCATCTGCGAAGGTGGCAAGCATTGAGGAAACATACAGGCTATCTGCGGCATATCTATGTTATTAATGTGTAAGGCAGATTTGATTTCGCTGATATGCTCTCATTGATGTGAATAATTAGTTAAAGCATTAGCCGGTTTTTATCACAACACAACACAAAGTCAAACAGGACGGGGCCATGCGAAATTGGGTCAACATATAGGCGAAGCGTCAAGTGGATCAACACAGCGGCGCAACAGACTCTAAGTAAATAATATGTATAGTACCGCTGCCATTAGTAGGAAACCCAACTGAACTCAACTCGAGGCATGTGAAACTAACTCTTAGCGGCTGCAGTAAAGGAATACTCAACAGCCGAATGGGTGTTTGGGATGCTGGTTTAAGCGGACTGCCAGCCAAATCCAAATGCATAAAGCTAGTAGTTGCTACAGAGGGACACGGAGGCGAAGCACCGAAAACCAGCGCCAGAGGTAAGGATGTGCCGAAAGTTACAACAAACGAAACAGCTACAAAAAAAAGCTGGATGCTGAGTTAGCCTATTCGAGTTGGCATTTGACTTCAGTAAAAAGCACTCCAAAAGTGGCAAAAAAAAAAAATAGGACCTCGACGGGCAAACACCAGAGAGGAAAATGCGTTCGAACAAGCACCTATTTCAAACACACACACACACACACTTGCAAAAAGGCTGCGCCGAAAAGTTCGCAAATTACATATATTCAAGTGACGTGAGTGACGGCCTGGCAGTTTACAATCACAACTAATGCTGGTATTTAGGGAAGATGGGTGGTTAGAGCAGTGCAGTTGCCACCGTTGGTCAAACATATCTAATTATAGCATAGTTAGCCAAAGCTGGTTTTAACACAGCATGGCATATCAAGTTTACAAGCAACAAGACAGACTCAAGTTGAAAAGCATTTGCACGACTCATGACCATTCAAGTTACTCAAAAGACACACGAGAGAGATTATTAGACAGTCAAAATATACATATTTCGAAAAGCACAAGATTCATTGATTGAATGGATCGCTAAACTTTTGCGAGTTTCTGGGACTTGGTGAACAATTGAACTGGTGCCGGAAAGACAACGACCTTGCCGCGGTTCTTCTGTATTAAAACCTCATAGTGATAGCCACCCATGAGTAGTGAATGAGCTTCCTGGTGCTTGTACTTCTCGGCAATGGGCAATAAGCTAACTCTTGTGCAGTTTATGTAAATAACTGGTACGGAAAGAATCAGGGCCATCTCGTAGGCAGTTGCCGATTTCGGGCACCAGATGGAGGCGCTGTCAAATGGCAGCTTCTCCTTGGCAGCCAACTCGCTCAGCTCTTGCGTGTGGCGGAATGTATGCAGGGTAACCACAGTGCTGGGATGATTGACGCTGAAGTAGCTTTGATTGAAGTCGCATACGACAATTGGCGAACCCTCCACCATGCTGTATTTGAAGCCAATGTCATCAGGCTTCATCATGGCAATCAGCTCGGCGCCCAAGCACTCAGCACGAAGCAGCGCCTTGGCATAAAAATCATGGCCCTTCACCTGACGATGCATCACAGTCATCCGATTACGCACCTTCTCGATCAGCTCTTCCCGCATCGTCTCGTGCACAAATACAGCCCCAATAAGCTTCCTGCCAATAGGCTCGTACAACGTTTGCAAAAGTGGAGCAATTGCTTCATCGATATTCCCATCCTGACACAAGACGATCATGCTTGGCTCTACCCATTGGGAGTCGCTTTGATCCCCCGGATATGGTGGCTGGCGCCAAGAATAAGCTTGCCCAGCCATAAGAAAGTCCTATTTTCAGTGATAAAACCGCAAAGGAATAGAATAGCGTACAACTTTCAACAGATTTTGATCTTCTATTGAGTTTCACTGGGATAAAAATAAAGTATATTTAATTTGAAAGCTAAATGAAGTATTAAGCATAACCTGATTGATAGCATTCAATCGCTCTATAAAAGCCAACTTAATTGAAAAGATATATAAATCCACAGACGAATTGGTTACACGAACATGTGTTCGTCAAATATACGAATGTGGATAGGAGTGTTCGTACGAATATTTTGTTCGCCGTTTGCGTTCGCATAAAAATAAAAATGTTTCTTACGGGTATCTTACGGGTATTCGTACGAACGTGTTCGACAATGGATTCCAGTGTTCGCACGAACATCATTTCTAGGAATATTTCGGACGTCAACATAGGCCAAAATGAACCGAAAATTTCTTGATTGTTTTCAAAATGAGCCGGTTTGTGGCAAAATAAAAGCGAAAACTATCAAAATAAAAAGTTGCGCAACAAATCATGGGACGAATTATAATTAAAATATAAAGTTATAGTCAAAGCAAAAGTAAATTGTCTGAACGCTTCATACAGGCGGGAACTGGAACAAAATAAAAAGAGGCGCAAAGTCAGGTGCTTTCTTTTGTTTTAAATAAACATTCATTGCAATTAAGCTCGATTTTGTTTACTTCCGCTGGCATGTTCACAGTCCAAAATTTGTTTTAAAATGATGTTCGCGAACATGTTCGTGTAACAAATTCGTCTGTGGATAGCAAGGGGTGAAATCCATATACTATGTAGTCACGTACAGCTATTAATAAATATTTATGTATTTACTATTTTCAAATAATAGATCAAATATAAAAGCATCTAAAAGCCTCGAACGCATTTATGCGTAATACATATCTTAGATATGCACAAATGAAACTTGGCAATCATGCCCATAACCCTATTGCGTTCTACATCAAAGCTTTGTGCTATGAATGAGTATATGAGGGCTGCTTGACTGGCTGGTAATCTGGTTGGGCTAATCCATCACTACCACTTGATAGTTTTGAACGAATACACTTTACTATGATGTTGTTTATGTAAATATATTTATTTATTTACATTTTTTTTACATTTTTACAAATATTTTATATCTTTCTGTTTAAATTAGGTTATAATGCTGCCATATTTTAAAAACTTGTTTATTTTATGTAAGTTTTCGGGATAGGGATTAGTAAGGAGCCACATGGGACAGTTGTCATGGAAGATTTCGGTTTTAAGGTCTGATGTGGCGGGACAATTGATGAGTATATGTTGGATGGTGGGATCTGTGGTGGTGTTGCAGTTAGGGCATGATAGGGTGTTGCCGGTGTTGAAGTGTGCTTGTTTTGAGAATATTGTGTGTCCTAGTCGAAGTCTAAGTATTTTAGTTTGATCCCAACGTGTAATAATTATATTCATTCACGAAAGTGAATTAGTATATTGGTTTTGTGCAATGTCCGTCCGTCCGTATGAACGCAATCTTTTTCGGCGCTATTGAAAGTAGAGACTTGAAATTTGGAACACATACTCGTGTATATCTCTGATTTATAAAGTGTTAAAATTTTAGGGGCGTGGCAAATAGGAAAATGCATTTTCCGATATGCCCGAAGTCATATTAATTGAAGATCTAGAAAGCTGAAATTTAGTATGTAGGTAGGTCCGCGTCGACTACCCAAGATCACGAGCTATGGCGGAGTTATCTTTGCCCATTGGAGGCGTGGCAAATCGCATAAAACTGTATCTCCTAAAGTTGTAAGCCTAGAATGCTGAAATTTTGCACGTAAGCTGATGTTTCGATGCTATAAAGATTGGTATATATAATATACATCTACACCTAATAGGGGCGTGGCAAATCGGACCTGGAGCTATAGTGATTTTTCGAATGCTGCTCTATTTTAGGCCCTATTGATGCTAGAGACCTGAAATATGGTTGACCACCCAAGTCCAACGAGTAATGGTAGATATATGTCCGCCCAAAGGGAGCGTGGCAGAAGTAAAGTATAATAGCTAGAAGCTTCAAATTTAGATAGTTAAGTTACTAGTAACCTCTTCTATCGATGACCCATAAATAATTTTTACGCCTCTTTAGGGGCGTGGCATATCGAAAAATACCCTGTGATTTTCCTATTTTTTAGCGTAAGCATTCAAATTTGGCAGCTAGGGTACCCTTATCTCGTTCTAAGCACCAAAAATGAGGGTGTGGCAAATTGGGGAAAACTGCATTTTCTAAAGTATCAGAGCGAAACTTTGCTACTAAATTGCTGATGGAATGTTAATGTAACGCCCGACTGCAACGTTCTTATTTTTTTTATACCCTGAACCCATTTTCAATGGGAAATCAGGGTATAATGGTTTTGTTGAAATGTATGTAACAGGCAGAAGGAGGCGTGGCAGACCCCACAAAGTATATATATTCTTGATCAGGGCGACGAGCAGAGTCGATTTGGCCCTGTCCGTCTGTCTGTCTGTCCGTCTGTCCGTCCGTCCGTCTGTCCGTATGTTTGAACGCGTCGATTTCCGAAGATATAAGAGCTAGAGACTTGAATTTTTTTAAATGACCGTATATACAGCGTGGACGTCGAGTTTGCTTTTAAAATTCGATAAATCATCCCGTTATGTTTTTATCGAGTAAAAACATTCAAGTTCAAATCAGATGCCACTATAGCGAATTGTGAATGATTTTTCTTTTTTTTAAATTTCTCAAATGTTCAATATAATATGTACATCATATACTGAAAGTTTCATTAAATTCCGTTCAGTCAAAAATTAATAAAAAATAATCAAATATTTGGCCAATTAACAAACGCACGTGCAGCAGCTACAACAGAAACATTCGTTGAATCACATCAGCTGTTAGTTTCGTTTAGTTTTGGTAGATGGCGCAGCAGCAGTGAATCTATTTGAGTTTTGCTAGCACCACTAGCAGGAGTGAGGTGGCCTAGTGTGTTAGCTGCATGACGCTCGATCGAGAAGTTGTGGTTCGAATCCCGATCGGTGCCACTGATGTTAACTTTTTTAATTGTTTCAAAATTATTTTATATTTTATTAAATGAGTTTGGTATTTTATTTATATTTTTAAATACATCGAAATTTAAATTTCAGCCATACTAAATGGGCATTTTTATTTGTTGGGTTCAGGGTAGTATCTAGTCGAGCACTCTCGACTAGAGTTTTCTTACTTGTTTTTTTTTTTTTTTTGTTAATATTCTTTAAGTAGTTATCTGTGTGTATTAGGCTTGTATTTATTCGTTGCTACCAGTCGTTGCATAATTTAATTTTGCTCTTTAATTTTTGGTTTAGTATGTTTTTTATGGATTTGTTAATGTCTATTATGTTAAAAATGGGAATGCAATGAAGGGTGCGAAGATTCACATTTTGTCCCAGGATTGGACCCTGGGATCCGTAAAATAATAATTAAGCTATAAGCAAATAATTATAATAATAATAATAAGCAAAAACATGAAGTTCCAACAAATATAATTTAAACAAAACGGACATACGCAATGACAACACGGACGAGGACAGAGAACAACGGAAGAAATCTAAGGGCGCTCAGCTAGCGCACGCATGCAACAACGACTATAACAACGGCGAGTAACGAAACGGCGCAACATCGGACAATAACAGCGACAAACGGACAGCGACAGAAAACGTAACGGAGGAAGCAAACGGCACTCACCTAAGTACAGTCTGCATCGACGGGCAATGCACACAGTGCAGCAAAGAAACACCAGCAACAACAACAGCGAGTGCAGCGGCAAGGAGTTAAGAGCGGAGAGTGAGATCGAGAGTAAAAGTTCTTGCTTATCATAACGCACACAAATGCAGCGAGATTGCAAAGCTGCACCGAAACTCTCAAGCAGCGAAGCGACGCCACGCCAACGGCCGGTTTGGCTGTGTGCCAGATAAGCCAACATTTTGAGAACCCGCCATAGCACATAGTGGGTGCAACAGGATTCAGCTCCGAGTACTATACACCAGAACTGGGTCGAGGCGACGATCCATTTGGCTATCGCTAGGATTGACCTACAGACTCGAGGACTGCCACGTGGCTCGCCAGGGTACATAGCGGGTGCGACGCGACCCCACGCCGAGCGCAATATGCCAGAGCTCGGGTGAGGCGGTGTCCACGTTGACAGCTGACCAGACTAATTCGCGGACGCAAGGCCTATCGGACGGCTCACCAAAAACACGCGACGGGTGCAGTGCGACTTAGCTCCGAGTGTTATACATTACAGCTGGGTCAAACGGAGCTTAGTCCAGGCGGTTTCACTTGGCTAAATTTACTAAATTCCTTGTAAGTGACCCTGGGGGAGCCTGAGATGTGTACCCCGGGCATAGAAACTTCTTTACAAGGGGCATTTTAATTATGGCTTTGGCTGTAATGTCGGCTACTTCATTCTCCTCAACGCCACAGTGGCTGGGTATCCAGAGCAGTTTTATTTTTGGGGAAGATTTTGTAAGTAGTGTTCTTATGGTTACAGGGTATAGGTTGTTGTTGTTGGTGTTGGAGATGGATTTAATGGATGATACGGAGTCTGAGCAGATTATTTAGTTCCCAGCTTGTTATGCCCTGAACCCATTTTCAATGGGAAATCAGGGTATAATGGTTTTGTTAAAAGTATGTAAAATGCAAAAGGAGGCGTGGCAGACCCCACAAAGTATATATATTATTGATCAGGGCGACGAGCTGAGTCGATTTGGCCCTGTCCGTCTGTCTGTCTGTCCGTCCGTAAGTTTGAACGTGTCGATATCAGAAAAATAAGAGTAGGGACTTGAAATTTGTTTTCCTAGGTCCGTGTATACCACGCGCATATCGACTTTTACTTTAAAAATCGACTTTTACTTTAATAATCGATTCAGGGTATAAAGACAAGTAAGAATGTTGCAAAATTTGAGGTCTCTAGTATTAGAAGTGTCCAACATATAGCGGAATTACAAAATCACTATGTCTTCAGTACCGATTTGCCACGCCCCTAATGGGCGTAGACATATAATTTTGTCATGACACTTTAAAGAATCATAACATTAGCTTACGTGAAAAATTTCCACGTTCTAACTGTAAAGTTCTTGGAAATACAGATTTATCGGATTTATCACGCCCCCAATCGGCGTAGATATATCCACCATAGCTCGTGATCTTGAGTGGTTTTTCAACTAATATGATTTCTGGCATATCGAAAAAGGCGGATCGAGAAAATTTGTAACACTTTACAAATCACAGATATACCCGAGTATGTGTTCTAAATTTCAAGTCTCTAGCTTAAACAGCGCCAAAGAAAATCGTGTTCATACGGACAGACGGACAATACGAACATTGCACAAAACCAATATACTAACTCACTTTCGTGAATGAGTACTACTAATTCACTTTCGTGAATGAGTATAATAATTCACTTTCATGAATGAGTATAATTATTGTCGCCTCTTGCCGGCTGGTTGGTATTAGTACCTGTAACTCTTTGGGTATCCACATAGGCTACATTCATATTGCTGGCCATAAGCAGGTGTCAGCGTTCACTAGAGATGGCTCGCCTCATCTTGGCATATTGGACATGTATTGTCCCTGGGTGACTACGACAGCGCATCAGCCACTGCTTGAGTCAATTTACTATACATGAATATAGTTCATAAATATACATATATATATATATATCTATATATATAAAAGAGAGTTGTGTAAAAGTGTCCAAGCACTTATAACTCGAGATCTGCTGGACCAATTTTCATGGTTTTTGATTTGTTGGATTTGTCTCCGCAACGAGTTTAGTATAGGGTCTTAAAAATACTGAAAAAATTTGCCGAATACTTGAAAAACGCGGTTTTTTCCCCAAATGTTCAAATTTTTTTTATACCCAGTAGGCTTGGTAACAGTGACAGTTTTGACAATAGTGTAGAAGTAAATAAACAAATGTAGTCAGTCAGTCTACGGCACAGCCTCGAGCAGGCCAGTCTATTCAACAAAAAAAAAAAAAGACTATTCAACAAAAAAAAATTTTTTTCCTAATCAAAAAGAAAAATATTTCAAATCAAAAATCTGCAAAAATTAAAAAAAAAATCAAAAGATTAAAACCTGACTGTTCAAAAAATAAATAAAAAATTTAAAATTCGAAATTCAAAAAAAAAAAAAGTTAATTATTAAAAAGTGTATTTTTGGCTTTTTATATTTTTGGACTTTTAAACATTCTAAATATTTCAAATCAAAAATCTGAAAAAATTAAAAAAAAAATCAAAAGATTAAAACCTGACTAATCAAAAATAAATAAAAAATTAAAAATTCGAAATTTAAAAAAAAAAGGTTATTATTAAAAAGTGTATTTTTGGCTTTTTATATTTTTGGACTTTTACAAAAGCTAAATATCTCGAAAGTTCAGGTATTTGTTTGTCTCAAACATAAATTTGTGTAAATTATTTATATTTATATTTCTCGATTGATTTATATGGTTTTGTGCGAGGGCAGTATTACTATTAATAACAAGTAAGAAGGCTCCAGTCGAGACTGCTCGACTAGGAGATACCCTGAACCCTCCAAACTGATATTCTAATCATTCTGGACTTCTTTTATGCACACATACATACACATGCACGTATAAGCACGCGCTTTGCAAACTGCGCAGCTAGCAGCGGCTGCGCTTGGGCTGCACTGCAGTGTGGGCAATATAACGAGAATTTATTTGTTGAATAATTTCTTTTGTAGACATACGATCTTAATGAAACTTTTAGAGCGTAATCATATGGCTTAAATGTGTGTACATTTCAAAGCACAAGTCTCTAGTACTTGAAATGCGTTTTTTACAAATTGGGGGCGAAGGGGGCGTGGTATCCAAAATCTGTAAATTACAAAATCTTTGTATCCATTAACTTTATATACAACGCAAATTTGAAGTCTCCAGGTCTAAAAGTGTTCAAAATAAGCTGAAAAAACATTGTCGATTTTTCGATTATTCTCGATAAAAAAGTTATCGGATGAGTTATCGAAAAAATAAAGCAAACTTGTACTGCCTATGGTATACACGAGTATGCTTGCCAAATTTCAGCTCTCTAGCTCTTATATCTTCTGAGATCCTTTTGCTCATACGGACGGACGGACGGACGGACGGACGGACGGACGGACGGACGGACGGACGGACGGACGGACGGACGGACAGACGGACAGGGCTATATCGACTCAGCTCGTCGTCCTGATCAAGAATATATATACTTTATGGGGTCTGCGATGATTCCTTCTGCCTGTTACATACTTTTCACAAAACCATTATACCCTGATTTCCCATTTTCAATGGGTTCAGGGTATAAAAATGCCGCGTCCTAGAAGATCTAATCTTTCCCGGCGGACCCATAATGCAATTAGGCAACGGAATAGCGCGAGTCAATTATCTGACGAAGAGCGAGAAATCGCCCGAGAAAGGCTCCGCGTTAGTACCCAGCAAAGAAGGGCCTTAATTCGTGCTTCTCAAAGAGAGGCAGCCCGTGAAATGGCAATAAGAAATGGTTCAAGGATTGATTTGAATCGAGCAGCGTTTCGATATGATTGCACCATTGATTACAGCTTGAATCGTTTAGTTTGCATTGGTCCAATGGACGTTGTTTGCCAGCATTGTGGCGCATTGAAGTTTGCTGGTGAAACGCCCGGTTTGTGCTGCCTTAGTGGTAAAGTGACATTGCCATTAGTGGTCTCGCCACCAGAGCATTGCGTTCCCTGCTTTACGGCGAAACACTAGAATCACGACATTTTCTAACGAGCACTCAAAAATACAATGCCTGTTTTCAAATGACTTTATTTGGGGCGGAAATTATTGGTAACGGATATAATCCGACATTTAAGGTAATTTACGTTAAAAATGTTATTTTCTATGACTGTCAAAATAAAAAAAATAAAAAAAATTTTGGAATAATGTAGTTTGTTAGATTTATGTAAAAAGTGTTTGTAAATCTAACTATAACTATGGCTTTGAATTTAAAGATTCAAGGCCAGATTTGCCATCGCATTGGATCATTGCAACCTATTGAAGATGCACAGCAAAAATTCTTGCAAATATACTTCATGGGCAATATGGAAGAACAACTTGACCGGCGTCAAGAAATGAACACAGCTATGAAAAGAGCAATTCTCCAAGATTTGCATGCTTAGAAATTTAAACCAACCAAAACTGTGCAATGGAACGCGTTTGGTGATAAGAAAACTGATGAGCAATGTGATTCACGCGTCGATACTCAAAGGAAAATTTAAAGATGAGGAAGTTCTTATTCCTAGGATTCCGATGATCTCAAAAGATATGCCCTTTGAATTTATTTGAATTCTCGCTTCGTCTTGCCTTCGCCATGACGATCAACAAGTCACAGGGCCAATCTTTGACTATTTGTGGCCTCAATCTAGAAAATGTGTGTTTTTCTCATGGTCAATTGAACGTGGCAAGCTCACGTGTTGGCAAACCATCCGCATTATTTGTTCTTGCACCTGACCAAAAAACGAAGAATGTCGTTTACAAGGCGCTTGAATGAAAATCCGATTAATAAATTAATCAGAGTGTATCCCAACCTGAACAACATAGCTTTCAACAATTTTTTACCTAGAAATAATATAGAGGGCAATGCAACGTTTGCCGGGCCAGCTAGTATATATATATATATATATATATATATATATATATATATTGCGAATTGTTGAGCCTCTGCATCCGCTCGATGCACAGCTGATTGAGCGTGTAGTACATCCGGACGCTCTTTAAACGACGCTTGACATTTTCCAGCTGCCCAAGAAGACTCGGACATGACGCCAGATGAAGCACCAGAGACCGAACTGCGACGAGAGTCATCCACAGACGATTCTTGAATTACTTAAATCAGAAGCCAGTTCGTTTCTGTGTCAGAGATGTGCACTTTCATCGGCCGGCTTTCCGCCGTCGCCATTCATTTCAGAAAATGCATTTTGTCAGCGTTGAATGACAACAAGATTGCCAACAGAACAGCAGCAACTGCGATAAGCTCTTCTGATTTTGTAAGCATCCAGAGACCGAACTGCGACGAGAGTCATCCACAAAGATTCTTGAATTACTTAAATCAGAAGCCAGTTCGTTTCTGTGTCAGGGATGTGCACTTTCATCCGCCGGCTTCCGCCGTCCATTCATTTCAGAAAATGCATTTTGTCAGCGTTGAATGACAACAAGATTGCCAACAGAACAGCAGCAACTGCGATAAGCTCTTCTGATTTTGTAAGCATCCAAAGTGTCCTTGACAACCGATTTGGCAAGTGTACGTCAATCAATCGGACAATCAGCTAATAAATCACAAGACCAACAGCTTTTGCAATGCTTTCTCGATCAAAACTGAATGTACTCAGAAGCGATCGATAGCAAAGTCAACTATATCAACCACACAAATGATGAATACGTTGACCAACTAAAAAATTATTATAGATTTAAGTTCTTTTGAAAATTGAACGAATATTTTACAATCGGCTGTGCTTGACTAATCTTTATAAAATGAGCGGCATAAAATGCAAAGTCGCACACTTAACTTTGTCACATATTGGCGTGTGCAGCATCCCGTTTCGCTTGTGGCAATCGTTCCAAGCAAAGCCGTGCAAAATTATGTCAATGGCATCGTTGTCCTGACCGTTTCGCTCTCGCGATTATCGCTATTTCCACATTCAAAGCGTCCAAAAACAGAAAATATATATACACGAGTGAGAGAGAAAAAGAAAAAGTGAAAATGGGAGAAGCAGACTAAATTGATGCGTTCGTTGCCTATCAAACCAAAATTGAATGCAAAAATCTCATCCAAAATCGATTAGAGAACAACAATCCAAATGTCGAAGGGAAAGAGATGAAAAAGCTAAATGAGGGAAGTAGCTGAAGAAGAAGTATGAGTAATGCCCACATTTGTACCTATCCCAAGCGATTGGGCATCAAAGCCAGTCTGTTGTAAGTAGTTGAAGTCCGGCACAGCACGCCAACTTGTTAGCATAATACATATGATTTGTCAACAACAGAAAAGAGCTAGCAAGCCACAACGGCACCGTCACCTGTCGTCGCCTTCACAGCAATATAGAATATTTCATTTACTGTCATTCACTGTAAATCCTTTAAATTAAAATCAAATCATTAAAACAGAATTTCATAGCTGTGGCTCTGATATACCAAACTTTGTGCTATCCCCCGTCAAATGATCATGATGACCATGATAATGACAATAATGATGCGACATCATGCTCATTTTTAATATTGAGGCTAATTTGGAAATTTGCATGGGTTTGTCAAATTTCCAAACTTTTCGCTTAGCCGAATATACCTACACATGAATGTCTATAAATGAAAATGCAATGCGTATCCAAGAGCCGAAATGATTATATTTGGTAATGCTCGGCTTGATACTACCCTGAACCAAACTTATAAAAATGCACATTTAGTATGCGTAAAATTTCAATTTTGATGTTTTGCATTGGTAAAACTAAAATAGATTCACTGCTGCAGCGCCATCTAGCAAAACTAAAGCAAACTAACTGCTGATGTGATTCTAAGAAAGTGCTGCTGCACATGCGTTTGTGAATTGGCCAAATATTTTATTATTTTTTAACGTCGATTGACTGAATGGAATTTAATGAAACACAGCATATGATCAACATATTCTATTGAATATTGTTTAATTTAAAAAAAAAAAAAAGAAAAATTATTCACAATTAGCTATACTGGCATCTGACTTAAACTTGAATGTTTTTATTCGATAAAAACATAATGGGATGATTAAAGGCTCGACATCTGCTACTGTATATTCGGTAATTAAGAAAATTAAAGTCTCTAGCTCTTATATCTTCTGAAATCGACGCGTTCAAGCACACGGACAGACATACAGACGGACAGGGCCAAATCGGCTCAACTCGTCGCCCTGATCAAGAATATATATACTTTATGGGGTCTGCCACGCCTCCTTCTGCCTGTTACATACATTTCAATAAAACCATTATACCCTGATTTCTTATTTTCAATGGGTTCAGGGTATAAAAAGCGATTTAGAGGTATTACTGTCAAATATTGTTCTAATGATATTTTCCCTACCGTCTTTCCCAGGTGTCGACGCTATCGACTTGTTTCATGTTGTAATTAAAATCCTTTCGGTAAGTACTTCACCATAACATACGATACATATATGATATAGAGTGTTCGGGAGTTGGAGACAAAGCTAAAAAGTAGCCTCCAGTTTGGCAAACAACATTTGAGAGCAGAAAGGAAATCGATATAAGAAATATAAAAGACAAAATTTCTTAATAATCTGATACGGATACGGAATTTGGATTGAGATTTCAATTCAAATTTGTATTTTCTATTTGCTACTTGTTTGGAACAAAACTTTCCCCACTTTCAAGAGGAAAGGATGAAAAAAAAAAAAAAAAACAAGTAAGAAAGCTCTAGTCGAGAGTGCTCGACTACAAGATCCCTTAAACCCTTCAAGCAACTGATATTTCAATAATTATTCGCACATACACAGACACACAAACAAACATACGCGCGCACGCATGAACACGCATTGGCTGCAGTGCACTATGGGGAAAAATCCAAATTATCGGGTATTAATTAATAACTTGAAAACTAAGCCAGATTTTTTGATCCGGTTTTTGTATTATTAATATGTATACCATCAGAAATATATTTTAGAAAAATGGGCGTGTCACCGCCCACCCAAAAAAAATTATTTAAAATTTTGTATTAAAAAATTTATTTTTTTTAAAGAATTTTGCTTGTTTATACTTTAAAATAATAATTTTAATTGAAAACAGTCGAACTTTCATAAAATCGATATTAGTTTTCTTCAGTTTCGAGTTCCAGATCAGCCAGAAATATTTATCCGCTGAAAAAATTAGGGTTCTTCAACTGATTTAATTGTGCCTTCAACTTTACATAATACAAGACGTACAACTTCATTAGACAGCGACCTTTATGCTTTGAAACTCGTTTCTAAAGATTTGCTGAAGAAATAATCTGATCAGATGTATCCATTGCTCTATCAACCATCAGCGAAATTATGGATTCTGCTATCCTTCTATGCGTGATGAAATTAGTCTGATTTATAGACCTGGTTGTGCAAATTAAAAGCTGCCTTGCCAAAAATGCCTACAGGATGAACAGTATTTTCCATAATTTGCCTCAAATGAACAATTATTTTATAAACATTTGCTGTCATAGGCAGTCATTCATAGTTCTCAGCTAGTTTTTGTTCCTGCTGCATTTCTTTCATTTGGCATTTATATTTTGGCAAAAAAGCGGCTTTTGCTTTTTTAATATCATTAATAAGTTGAATCAATATTAGTCTTTTTTAGTTTCGCCTTAAAAAAAAATCTAAATTACTATTTCTTGGTTATAGTTGCCTTTTTCATTGAGCCAAATATCACACAGGTCAGCTCATAGTCACCTGCTAAAAATTGATTTGTGCCGGTTGTGCGCAAAAGTGCACATTGAGACAAAGGCACTAAGATCCCAATTGATTACTCTATAACATGCAATTGGAATTATACTTATGCGCCCTTGTGGCTGTTTTATATGTCTTTGCAAAGTTTAATTTTATTTACAAGAAATGAAATTTGACAACATTTGCTATTTATACAATAAATGAATAAAATAAGTTCAAACATCAATTGGTTTTTAAGCCAACGCATAGTAGAAGCCCTAAAAATTCATATCCTTTTTAAATTTCTCAAAAATAATGTCTGGTCATTGAATAACGATGATTTGAAAATCGGCTACCACAAATTGTAAGCTGAAGGCAAATGCTTTTCGAAGATAACAGCTGACTTTAACAGCTGTTAGGCTTAACAGTGGACTGTTATTCAATATTTTGAGTACAGTACCTTAAAGTTTGGAGTTTTATTAAGATGTTAACATAAAAAAATTATAAATTTTCATACTTCGCAAAAATGACTAAATACCCGAAAAACGGCAAAATTCCCCATAGTGCAGTGGAGGCTTACTATGGGAACTTAATTGTTTAATAACTTTTTTGCCGATGGAGATCTTTATGAAACTTTCAGATTATGACTATAACATAGACATGCATGTATTTGCCAAAGCACAAGTCTCTAGTATTTGAAATACGCTTTTTACATATGTGATGGTGAGGGGGTGAGTTAGGGGTGGGGGGTAAATTTTGACAAAAACCGAAATTGTATAAAATGCATATAAGCATACATTAAAAATTTGGATACTCCACAAAAAAAATTATTAAACAGTTAAGTTGTCATAGTAAGCGCTCACTGCCGCCCATGCGAGTTTATGCTTGTGTGTGTATGTGTATGTGAATGTTTGTGTGTGTATGTGTGTGTGTATATGTGCGTGTATGTACGCCTGTGTGTGCGTGCGCGTGTGTGTGTGTGTGTGTGCGTGTTTCTTGTGTAAGCTGAAAGTCGCGAAAAATTATTAAAATAGCTATTACTCCAAGGGTTCAGGGGATCTCGTAGTCGAGCAGTCTCGACTAGAGCTCTCTTACTTGTTTATTAATAGTAATACTGAATATGCACTCGCACAAAACCACACAAAACAATCGAGACAACCTATGATAAGACATTTACACTTAACTGTAGAATAAATCTTCTTTAACTTAATAAATAATCTACACAAATTAATGTCTAAGACAAACAAATATAACAGTACCTACCAGAACTTTCGAGATATTTTGCTTCTGAACGCACGCGTAAAGTTTTTCAATCATGTAAAAACAAGTATGAAGACTCTAGTCGAGACTGCTGGACTAGGAGATAAAAAAAAAAAAAACAAGTAAGAAAGCTCTAGTCGAGACTGCTCGACTACGAGATCCCCTGAACCCTTGGAGCAATAGATACGATCTTCATGAAACTTTCAGATTATGATTATAACATGAATATGCATGTAATTGCAAAAGCACAAGTCTCTAGTATTTGAAATACGCTTTCTACAAAAGTGAGGGTGAGGGGGTAAATTAGAGGTGGGGATAAATTTTGACAAAAATCGAAATTTTATAAATTGCATATAAGTATACATTAAAAATTTGGAGACTAGCAATAAAGGTGAAGAAGATATAATTTTATAACTGGTTTTCGATAAGGTTTTTTATCGATAAAAAATATCGGGATGAGTTATCGATTTTTAATGATAAACTTGATATCCGCGCTGTAATTACGGACATTTAAAAAAAAATTTGTCCCTAGCTCTTATATCTTCTGAAATCGACGCGTTCATATATACGGACAGACGGACAGGCGGACGGACAGGGTCAATTCAGCTCAGCTCGTCACCCTGATCAAGAACATATATACTTTGTGGGGTCTGCCACGCCTCCTTCTCCCTGTTACATGCATTTCAACAAAACCATTATACCCTGATTTCCCATTGAAAATGGGTTCAGGGTATGAAAACAAGTAAGAAAGCTGTAGTCGAGACTGCCAGACTACGAGATCCCCTGAACCTTTCCAGCAATAGCTGTTTCAATCATTTTTCGTGTATTTCTGCTTACACAAGATACACACGCACAGACACACACACGCATACACAGACATAATACACACGCAGACACACACACACACGCACACACTCAGAGATACGGACGCACGCGTAAACACGCATTGGCTACAGTGGTGGCTTACTATAGGAACCTAATTGCTCAATAGCTTTTCTTGTGGATGTACTTTCTTCATGATTCTTTCTTTCAGATTATGATTATAACATGGATATACATATATTTGCCAAAGCACAAGTCCCTAGTATTTGAAATACGCCTTTTACAAATGTGATGGCGAGGGAGTGAATTAGAGGTGGGGATAAATTTTGACAAAAATCGAAATTGTATAAAATGAATATAAGTATACATAAAAAATTTGGAGACTTTAGCTTTAAAGATGTAGCAGGTATAAATTTATTACTGGTTTTCAATAATGTTTTTAATCGATAACAAAATAACGGGGCAAGTTATCGATATTTAAAACAAAACTCGATATGCGCGTGCTATACACGGACCTAGGAAAACATTTCAAGTCTCTAGCTCTTATATCTTCTGAGATCGACGCGTTCATACATACGGACAGACGGACAGGGCTAAATGAACTCAGCTCGTCGCCCTGATCAAGAATATATATAGTTTATGGGGTCTGCAATGCTTACTTCTGCCTTAATTACGAAAACATTATACCCCATCCCAATTTGAGTGGGTTCAGGATATATAAAAAAAAACACACACACAAGACAGTGATAGCAAAATAGCCTTGTAAAATGGCCGAAAATGGGAACGGGCAGCTGAGCTGAGCAGAGCTATAACAAGAGTGCGACAGCAAGGAGTGGAAAATGAATTTAAAGCGACAGATTAATGTAAATGCGAGATGCCAGACGTTGTAAGGCAGTGCCAGGCTTCGTCTCGCTGTGAACATTCCAAATTGTCAATGTAGTGGCAAATAGATGGCTTATAGTGCTCCAACATAGAACGGTTAGAGCTTGAAGATCTGGTACAGAAATGAGCATACAGAGCGCATATATTTCAGGCAATGAAAATGTTTACCAAGCTAGCCCTTCTTTGTGTTAGAGCTATGCTTGATGGTATACATTGTTAGCTGTTGTGATGATTCTTGGGATACTTTCGTAACCATCGCAGCTTTCCATTTCAAACTGTTTCCCAATGCTAAACGAAGCGTGCAGCGCACACGAACGCGTCCCGTTCACAGATCGACCTTTGCGGCTTCAACTCCTTCCGTTGGCTTACTCCTGTTGTGTGTGGCATTCCAGAAACGAAAACATATTTTCCATATGAGCGCACAAAGCGTTGCAAAACCCACAACAACAACAGCAGTGACGGTAATGATACGGCTTAGTTGAAGCGGGCTCACATATGTATGTAAACCGGTATGCCCAATATTGCCTTTTGGGTATTTTGTAATTGCTCTACCCAACTTCTTCTTCCGGCTTGCCATCTCGCTACCCGCTTATTTTCAATGTTAATCCTTTCTGAAATTTTTAGTTTGATTGTTGGGAAAATATTTTAAGTTGCAGACGCAAGCACCGCCGTACGACACAGTACTATGATGCAAGGGACTCGGAAATGGAAGCCAAGCGGGCCGTATGCTACAAGGAAAAAGGAGAGCAGCAGTAGACGCAAGCTTGAAGTTGTCAGCAAAATGTACGGATGAGTGACTTGATTCTTAATCATAAATATGTGACACGAATTTTAAGCCAAGCAATATCCGCTAATATGCGCCTAGCGAAAACATTGTATAGTGATTTTTATACCCTGAACCCATTGAAAATGGGAAATCAGGGTATAATGGTTTTGTTAAAAGTATGTAACAGGCGCAAGTATATATATTCTTGACGACGATGTATATATATTCAGGGCGACGAGCTGAGTCGATTTGGCTCTGTCCGTCCGTCCGTCTGCCCGTATGTTTGAACGCGTCGATCTCAGCAGATATAAAACCTATAGACTTCAAATTTGTTTTCCTACGTCCGTGTATAGCACACGCATATCGAGTTTTGCTTTAATAATCGATAACTTGTCCCGTTATTTTGATAGCGATTAAAAATATTATCGAAAACTAGTAATAAATTTATATCTCCTACACCTTTAACGCTAGAGTCTCCAAATTTTAAATGTATACTTATATGCATTTTATACAATTTGGATTTTTGTCAAAGTTTAACCCCCACCTCTAATTCACCCCCTCACTATCACATTTGTAAAAGGCGTATTTCAAATACTAGAGACTTGTGCTTTGGCAGATATTAAACAATTAAGTTCTCATAGTAAGCGCACACTGCCGCCCAAGCGTGTTTATGCTTGTGTGTGTATGTGTGTGTAAATGTTTATATGTATGTGTGTGTGTGCGTGTGTGTGTATGTGTGTATGTATGTATGCCTGTGTGTGCGTGCGTGCGTGTGTGTGTGTGTGTGTTTTTATACCCTGAACCCATTTTTAATGGGAAATCAGGGTATAATGGTTTTGTTGAAATGTATGTAACAGGGAGAAGGAGGCGTGGCAGACCCCACAAAGTATATATATTCTTGATCAGGGTGACGAGCTGAGTTGATTTGGCCCTGTCCGTCTGTCCGTCTGTCCGTATGTATGAACGCGTCGATTTCAGAAGATATAAGAGCTAGAGACTTCAAATTTTTTTTTAAATGTCCGTAGTTACAGCGCGCATATCAAGTTTATCATTAAAAATCGATAACTCACCCCGATCTTTTTTATCGATAAAAACCTTATCGAAAACCAGTTATAAAATTATATCTTCTACACCTTTATTGCTAGAGTCTCCAAATTTTTAATGTATGCTTACATGCAATTTATACAATTTCGGTTTTTGTTAAAATTAGCCCCCCACCTCTAAATTCACCCCCTCACCCTCACCTGTAAAAAGCGTATTTCAAATACTAGAGACTTGTGCTTTGGCAATTACATGCATATCCATGTTATAATCATAATCTGAAAGTTTCATGAAGATCGTACGTCCACAAAAAAAGTTATTAAGCAATTAAGTTCTCATAGTAAGCGCACACTGCAGCCCATGCGTTTATGCGTGGGTGCTTGTGTGTGTATGTGTTTGTGTATGTGTGTGTGTATGTGTGTGTATGTATGCGTTTGTGTGTGTATGCGTGTGTGTCTGTATGCGTTTGTGTCTGTATGCGTGTGTGTGTATGTATGCCTGTGTGTGCGTACGTGCCTGTGTGTGTGTGTGTGTGTGTGTGCGTGTTTCTTGTGTAAGCTGAAAGACGCGAAAAATTATTGAAATATCTATTGCTCTAAGGGTTCAGGGGATCTCGTAGTCGAGCAGTCTCGACTAGAGCTTTCTTACTTGTTTTATATTCATTTATTGACAAAATTATATAACAAATTGCAAGTTGCGTGGTGGCTAGGATAGCGCGCGGTGCTTGCGGGACGGCCGTAAAGCATTGCTTCGCAAGCACTATGCGCTACCTTAGCCTGGGACAGCTCGTCTTCTCGATCGCTCGACTCTGCGGAGCTCTATCATCACCGTGGCCGCGAAGGTGCTTGTTAGTTCCCAAGCTTCCTCCGATTCCAGCATGGCGTTGACTAAGTTGTCCGCTCTGATGGAGCGGCCCACAGCCTCTTCCAGACGACGCCTCTCCTCCAGGAACCATCCACATTCGAAAAGAATGTGGTTGGCGTCTTCCACATGCCCTCGCTCGCACCAGGGGCACTCGTCAGATTCCTCGTGGCCAAAGAGCTTCAAATAGCTCCGAAAGCATCCATGACCCGAGAGGATCTGCGTAAGGTAGAAGTTAACCTCGCCATGTTTGCGGTTAACCCATGGTTCAAGCTTCGGGATGAGCTTGTGCGTCCACCGCCCTTTAGATGAGCTATTCCACTTCCTTTGCCATCGTGCGATGCTGTTCGCCCTGACAGCGTTGAGTCGCGTAGGCCCGTGCGAATTCCGCTCCACGGCTTCGGCGACCAAATACTCCAGTGGCACCATACCGGCTATGACGAGCGCCGCGTAATCGGAGATAGTCCTGAAAGCGCAGCTGACTCTGATTGCGCTCAGTCTGTAGATCGCGCAAATGCCTCGGCTGTAGCTCGGCGTTGCCATCGCTCTTGCCCATATTGGCGCAGCATAGAGGATGACAGACCTAATGACGCTCATTAGGAGGAAACGTCGTTGCTGTTTAGGTCCCCGCGTGTTAAGCATGATTCTCGAGAGAGCTCTACAAGAATCAGCTGCCTTTTTATGCACATATTCTAAGTGCTCGCGGAAAGTTAATCTTGTGTCTATCATGACACCAAGATATATATGCGTGCGTGTGTGTGTGTGTGTGTGTGCGTGTTTCTTGTGTAAGCTGAAAGACGCGAAAAATTATTGAAATAGCTATTACTCCAAGGGTTCAGGGGATCTCGTAGTCAAGCAGTCTCGACTAGAGCTTTCTTACTTGTTTATTTATTTATTTAAAGATATTGACAAAACTAGAGTCAACTAAAATTATTAAAAGAACTTAACTATTTATTTACTTAAAGATATTGACATAACGATAGTCAACTAAAAAATAAAAAGCCTAAATTAATTACAGAATCAATGACAATAGTATCACCAACCCGAAGGGGGTATTTTATTTGCCAGTCCGGCCAGCTATGCCCCATTTCACAGCCAAATGTGGTCAGTGATACTATTGAGACTATGAAAAGAAAGTGTTAGAATGAAACTTAAAATAAATATTAAGTACGTTTTAATTCAGTACTTATACCTGGGCACTGCGGGTGATATCCCTAAGATAAGCTAATAGTAAAGATTTTAATTTAGGAAGAGAGAGCTCTAAGGAAAATACGTGATAATATTTATTAAAGTTAACTTAAAGAACATGAAACGCACTATGAAAAGAATAATTCGTAGTACACAACGGTAAATTAAGTGGACGATAGTGACTTGTTGTTCGGGATGGAACTGAAAAATTAAGACGCATCAACAAAGAGGGCAAATCAATATTACCGCTAATCATTTTATGCAGAAAAACAATTCCTAAAATTGTTCTACGATTGGTTAACGATGGAAGGTCAATGAGCTGAAGCCTACTATGATAAGACCGTAATCGTACATTACTGTCCCATCTAAGATCTCTTAAGACAAAAAGGAGAAAATGTTTTTGGACCGATTCGATACGATCCTGATACAGTTTATGCTGCAGAGACCATACAACTAAGCAATACTCTAAGATAGGACGCACAAGCGAAATAAATAATTGCTTGGGGATAAAAGGATCATTAAATTCTTTAGACCAACGTTTAATAAAGCCAAGCACACTTTTGGATTCATTGATGATGGTAGAAATATGAAGATTAAAATTTAGTTTACAGTCAAAGAACACACCAAGATCTTTGACTGTAAAGATGCGTTGTAAGGAAATGTCACTAATTTTATAATCAACAATTACATACATACATACACTTTGAGCAATTAAGATCTAACTGGTTCGCCACACACCAAAGGTGAAATGCATTAAGCTCATTTTGAAGGTGAAGATGTCCATTTGCACTGGAGTACTAAAGGCAAAGTTTTACATCATCGCCATACATAAATATAGTAGAATAAGAGATACAGCTAGGAAGGTCACCAGACGAAACAAAGATAAGTTTAGAAGTAGCTGATCTCAGCAAGACTCTTTGGGTTCTACCCTTTAAATAGGACGAAATCCAAGACACAAGTCTAGGTGAAAATCCTAAGCGTTCAAGCTTTAGAATTAGTATCTGATGATGTACTGAGTCAAATTATTTACTAAAGTCAGTATAAATAACATCAGTTTGCATTTTTTTTAGAAAAACTGTCATTGACAAGCGAAGTAAATTCAAGTAAATTAGTGGACGTTGATCGATTTTGAACAAAACCGTGTTAAGATGGTTGAATAATCGATTTGCAAAAATGCTGCAAGGCTGATGTTATAATTTTCTCAAATAATTTCGGAATAGCAGATAATTTCGCAATGCCTCTATAATTGGAAATATCAGATCTTCCACCTTTTTTATATAGGGGAATGATGAAAGATTCTTTCCAAATTTTAGGGAATACGGAAGTATCTAAAGACAAGTTAAACAATTTCAGTAATTGTGACTGAAGAGAATCACACAACTAGGAATGTTATCGGCACCAGGAGAGAAAGATGATTTCAACGTCCTTATGGCTGCAGCTAGAGAGGCTGCAGTAACTTTAAGAGTATTAATAGACCCATATTCAGGAAGTGAATATGGATATGAGTTGCTGTAAAGATCAACATAAGAATAAGTGGATTGAAAAACATGTGCAAATAAATCAGAAGAGTCCTGGTCATTGCAAGTTTTTACACCACCAAGGACAAATGAGGACGGCAAACCAGTAGATTTACGCTTCATGTTTACAAATGAGTAAAACTGTTTAGGGTCTCGTGCAAACTGATGTTTGCAACGTATCAGATAATTCTCATAACAACTAGAATTTAAAAGAATGAAATTTGACTTGGCTATGGAATATTAATCAACAGCTAAGCCAGACTTTTTATAATTTTTAAAACATTTAGTTTTAATGTTTCTTAAGTTCGAAAGTGTCTTAGCAAACCACGGAGGGCTATTTGCAATAAGCGAAATATGATTGAGAGGGACACAAACATCCAAAATAGAGTTTAAGGTAGTATAAAAAAACGCTGCTGCCAAATCGACTCATATAAAATAGACCAGTTTATCGAATTAATTAATTCATTAAGCAAAACAAAATTGCAATTACGATAAAAGCGACTTAGTTTAATAGGCAAAGGTGTATAAGTGAAATGATTATCAACAGCTAATAAAACCTCTAAAGTGGGGCTCATTAATCATGAGCGACTCATGATTAATGATCACAAGATCTAGTATGCGACTTAGATGATTAGAAATTGAGTTCATCTGAAACATAGACAGGTTAAACAATTCATCAAAAAGATAGTGATCAAGTGTCGGAATAAAGTAATTTGCATTACATGTTGATGACCAAAAAGTGTTCGGAATATTAAAATCACCCAACACAAGAAGCAAATCTCTATCATTTACATGTTCATAAACTTCTTTAATACAATTTATATGTTGAGCATAAGCTTGTACATCGGAAGAGGGAGGGATATAGGAACATGTGATATATAATGAGCACGATGGGAGAGTTAATTTAACCCGTATAATCTCCGCATCATGAAGGGATGAGAAGGTAAACAATTCAGAGAGGATAAGGGATTTAACAGCAATTAACACCCCACCCCCCTGCGCCTCGAACGGTCGAGTCTATAAGTAGTGAAATTACTTGAAAGAATTTGAACGAATACACTTGACTATTATGGTGTTTAGTTGCGTATTAATCTTCATTCTTCTGAGCTTGGGTTTATATACCCAGACTCATGCATAATTTTAACCCTGAAATCTAGTGCGTCTATTGCTGAGTGTGTAAGGCTCAGCATTGGTCATACATATTCTTATCTTATCGCTGAGTTTGTAAGGCTCCGCGTGGGTCTATTACCTATTCTTATTCTATCGCTTAGGTTGAAAGGCTCAGCGTTCGTCTCTTACATATCTGACTCTGGGGTTGCAAGGGTTGGTGTCCATTTGTCTATTTATAGAGTCTGTACATGTGACCCTTATCTTCTACCTGCTACGGTCGTAGAGTGCGTCGGAGGCTTGTATACGATCTTCGTATATTCATATGTTCATGCGTGAACAGAATTTCACTATTATGAATATTATTACTTAGCCATGTTTAAGTGAATGCGATAATATCATATTGTACACTAAAACTATGTAAGAACACATTTTTAAGTTTAGAATTTAATCCACGTACACTTTGATAAATCAGGGACAGCTGGGAAGAAGTTTGTAAATTATTTAGTTTTTTGGTACAATGCACTATGGTCAGAAAGTCGGATTTTTTGGCATAAAGTCCAATTTTAAAGTTAGAGCCTTGAAATTTGGTACATATTTTTGCTAAATTTTTATAGAATTTCGGATTTTGTTTTTTTTTAATCGGCCCATGTCTTCAGCCACCTGCCCTAGCACATTAAAAAAATTAATTAAAATATTTTTAATTAATTAAAATATTTTTTTTGTTTTTTAATACATTTTTTTTTCTTCCTTGTTGTCTAAAATAATGTTATATTGCTCTTCACAGTCAGATTCGTGATATAAATCAGAATCCGAATCTGAAGTTTCCGGATCGAAATTAATAGTTTTCTGGGTCGGCGGAGATACTGCCTTTAGAAGATATATGACATCTTGTGGAAGATTTTTCTTTTTGATTTGATTTTGTCTTTTATTCAGACATATGCTTTATATAAGCGGATCTGATGAATCCATTGCACTATAAAACACATCAGCCATGGTGTTTAGTCGGCTATTTTTTCTTGCATGTGATTTTCTGTCACTTTTGTAATATTTGTTCCGAGCTTCTCAAGCATTTTCGCCTAAACATCCCACCGGAACTAAGGATGAGTTCATAATTTGCCAGCCGTGAACTAATATTTTGTGGACAGTCGGAGACATTGGGTACCAAGGATATATACTAAAGTACATTGAAAATGTGCTCTTACAAAATTCCTTAAATTTGTCAACATCTGCAGAATAGTAAGACGAAATGTTAATCAAAATCACGAAGAAATTGTGTAGAAGGGCTTGATCAAAGTTTGTTACTGATGAAAACAAACGGGTATTAGAGAAGGCTCTTCTGGCTGTGTTTCTGTCATTACAATTGCCACTACCGTTTTGCTTGGGCATGTTTATATTGAGACCCATTTGTTTCCACATCATGTCTTGAATATTCTTTTTTCGAGACATTACTTCCATTTTGTCAGCCTGCTTAATATGCCACTTTCGAATTTCGAGCCTATATGACACATTTAGGACGAATTCAACAAAACGAATCCAGGCATGCAATGGACTCGCGCCGTATTGAAGACTTTCAGGTCTTGGGCAAAGTTTCCTGAATAAAAATCTGTGGTTTCCAGAAGCTCTGTTGGTTTTACAACACATATTGGGCAGCACTGAGTGGATGTCGTTCCAGTTAAGGTTTTAAGCACCTTGCCATCAATAAGTGTCATTTGCGTAGCATATTTAATGACAACTTCTTTGTCCCCCTTTTTATATAAATAATCCTTTAAGGGGGCGATTTGAACATCCAAACTTTTTTTTTCGAGTAATATTTTATATATTTTTAAAATTATTATCCGATGCTAGGTCACATGCTAACTTTCTTTTTAGGCGCTCTCCAGCATCTGAATAGTTTAGCTTCGGTCTACCCATTGCAGATGAAGATGCCAGATCCGTCACATTTTCATCTAACGTCAAATTAATTGACTGCGAAAGCCACCTTGCGTGTCGAGCCTTAAATCTTTGCAACATTCGATTGCACTGCGGAAAATATTTTTTGACATGATTCAGAAAAATCCTGATTTTTTCAGTAAATATATCCACCTGAGCAGCACTGAGATCAGATTTGTTTACTTTTTCCAATAGCCATATGATAAGTGCACCATCATCGCGCTTGTTGTTGTCCCAAACTTCCAGCAACGTTAAGCGCCGAAACTCATATTTGGCTGCAACATGTCAATTTATTCAAAAAGGAACAAAAAGGGGCAGAGGAAACTTATTAATTCCGAATATATAAACATTAATCTTGAACATGTCGTTTTTAGTTGCGCGCTCAAGCGCGCTCAGAACAAGTAATACACCACGAAACACGGCTCTATTTGTTAAATTTCACCTGTAAAAAGACACCAACAACAATTGCACATACACAGCTAAACATTCACAATCTTGACAAACTAACACTGAACATTAATTTTAAATACCTGTGCTTTTACTTTCCATGATTACAATATTCTTTTTCTTTAAACAATCACGCTCAAAACAATGACAAAGCTTAATAAATTTTAAGGTTGCATACCAATAATTTAAGCTTGCATTGAAACCGCTGACTTTAGTTGCGCGCCAAATTTAAATGACTAATTTGAAAATTTTTTTAAAAACGTTTTTTTCTTATCTAATGTGTCTATAATCAAAAAATAAGTTAAATTTTCAGTTATGAATACATAAAAAAAAAAGACTTTATGCCAAAATATCAGGCTTTTTGACCATAGTGCAATGTTTGCAATGAAGGTAAATTCACTGAAATGGGCGTCGATCTGTTACGATTTTTGGGTTTAAATTCATAATCAACCACATGAGGTGGCCAGAAATTAGGATCACATAGAGTTTTAAAGTATTCTACCGGCACATTGATTTTGAATGAAGCAATTTCACGCGGAGTTGCGAAATTAAACTTCGATATAAAAACATTGGCCTAAAGCTTACTTGAGATAAAAGCTGATACTGCCTCACAGGTCGTTTCAGATGAAAGCCTAGATAAGAAAACTTGCTTTCGAGGACAGACGACAGATAAGGCAATGCCAGGAGAGGCTGACTTATTATCACTCTTCGTTTGAACAACTATAGGAGATGTATCAAATTTTTGAACAGGGACGAGAGTTTCAATAGCAGCAGGGAATAGACTCAGGATCAGGTAATGTAGAGTCCAGTGAGTTAGGCGCCGATGATAAAACGGAAGCACAAGGTGAGGGTGGAGCGAGCGAGTTATGTGACGATGTTAGCACAGAAGGAGGTACCAACAACGACGGAGCCTCCAATTGAGAAGGGCGACTCTCGAAGGTATATTTAGTTAATATTTCTTCAGCAGCATCCACATCACTGGATAATTGCTTAGAAATATTCTTCAATTTTAAAAATTGAGCCCTAACAGCGCTATACATTTTAGAAAAATTAATCTGTTTTTCTAAGCACAACGGACAAGACCAGCGAACGCCCCCACTACCAATTTTTGCTGTGGACATAATCTTGTCATAATCACGACCAGTGAAACCTGCACATTTAGTGTGCATAAAATTATCACACAACCAGCAATGTACGAATTGCGGTTGCGCAGAGTCCACTGCCTGTCTGAACGAGCAACTCATATTGGCAATTGGGATCAAATAGAAATTACCGAAACTGAAGAAGCTAAATAAAAACAAGTAAGAAGGCTCCAGTCGAGACTGCTCGACTAGGAGATACCCTGAACCCTCCAAGCTGATATTCTAATCATTCTAGACTTCTTTTATGCACACATACCTACACATGCACTTATAAGCACGTGCTCTGCTAACTGCGCAGTAAGCAGCGACTGCGCTTGGGCTGCGCTGCAGTGTGGGCAATATTATGAGAATTTATTTGTTGAATAATTTCTTTTGTAGACATACGATCTTAATGGTGAATATGTGTGTATATTCCAAAGCCCAAGTCTCTAGTACTTGAAATGCGTTTTTTACAAATTGTGGGCGAAAGGGTCGTGGTATCCAAAATCTGTAAATTTACAAAATCTTTGTATCGATTAACTTTATATACAACGCAAATTTGAAGACCCCAGGTCTAAAAATGTTCAAATTAGGATAAAAAAACAAAATCAAATTTTCGATTATTCTCGATAAAAAAGTTATCGGACAATTTATCGAAAAAATAAAGCAAACTCGTACTGCGTATGGTACTCACGAGTATGCATGCCAAATTTCAGCTCTCTAGCTCTTATAACTTCTGAGATCGACGCACTCATACGGACGGACGGACGGAGAGAGCGCCAAAAACAATAGAAACACTAGAGTAAAATGCAAAATAATGCAAATATCCAACCGACGCTTCGCCAAACTTCACAGATTAAAACAAGTAAGAAAGCTCCCCCCCATTAACCCATTGTAAATGGGAAATCAGGGTATAATGGTTTTGTTAAATGTATGTGACAGGCAGAAGGAGGCGTGGCAGACCCCATAGAGTATATATATTCTTGATCAGGGTGACGAGCTAAGTCGATTTGGCTCTGTCCGTCTGTCCGTCCGTCCGTCTGTCCGTATGCTTAAACGCGTCGATCTCAGCAGATTTATGAGCTACAGACTTCAAATTTGTTTTCCTACGTCCGTGTATAGCACGCGCATATTGAGTTTTGCTTTAATAATCGATAACTTGTCCCGTTATTTTGTTAGCGATTAAAAACATTATTGAAAACTAGTAATAAATTTATATCTCCTACACCTTTAACGCTAGAGTCTCCAAATTTTAAATGTATACTTATATGCATTTTATACAATGTGTCAAAGTTTACCCCCCACCTCTAATTCACCTCCTCACCAACACACTTGTAAAAGGCGTATTTCAAATACTAGAGACTTGTGCTTTGGCATGGATATCCATGTTATAATCATAATCTGAAAGTTTCATGAAGATCATATGTTCACAAGAAAAGTTATTAAACAATTAAGTTCTAATAGCAAGCACACACTGCAGACCATGCGTGTTTAGGCGTGGGTGCTTGTGTGCGTGTATGCGTGTGTGTGTGTAAGCAGAAAGACGCGAAAAATGATTGAAATATCTACTGCTCGAAGGGTTCAGGGGATCTCGTAGTCGAGCAGTCGACTACAGCTTTCTTACTTGTTTTTTAAACCGTAGAAGTTAAATGTATAATAAAGTCACTTCTTAATATTTTTCTTAAAATTTTACCGGCAAGTGCAGCTGAATTTATTACAGTGCTTTGTATTAATTGTTTCTAAAATCAGTTATTTTCCACATGTATGAAAAACTGACAAGATAATTCCAATTGGAAATCCAGGTAAACCCCCTAGTTCTCCGTTGAGCTATCGTCCGATTAGCCTTCTTTGTGGTTTATCGAAAATATTCGAACGCCTGATCAAAGTCCCACTAAACACTCACCTGGAAGATAACAATATTCTATTACCAATACAATATGGAATCAGAGAGGACTATAGCTGCATCTTTCCCTTGAAAAAATAGACTAACTTTGTCAAAACCAAGTTTGATGAAAAGCAATCCGTTGGTTTGGTAACCATGGATATTGAAGCTGCTTTTGACATTGTTTGGCATGATGGTCTTATCCACAAATTAAAAGCTTGTAACACTCCAGCTTAAAAGTTGACTTATGGACATTTCTACGTATATTTGAGCAAAACTATGTCTGCTAAAAACCCCATCTGCGCAGGAGTCCCTCAAGATTCTGTCCTCGGTCCTATTCGCAATACAATATTTACACCTCTGATTTCCGCAAGACTTTAAGATCAAAAGCCTTAGTTTTTGCTGATGACACTATAATATTTTCCTCTGGTGCTTACTTCTCGGATATATACAATAGTTTGCAACACTGTCTAAACTCTTTATATGACTACTTTTATAGTTGGAAAATTAAGCTCAATGCCAACAAAACCAAAGCTTTATTTTTTTTACCAAAAAACGAAATTCTTGTTTTCTTCCTAGTATAAATCTTTAACTGAACGGAATTAAAATCTCATGGGAGAAATCTGTTAAGTATTTAGGAATTAATTTAGATAAAAAACTGTTATTTAGTGGCCATATTAGCAACATCACAGACAAAATAAACAAAACTTTTTGTATTCTTTACGTTTTCATAAACCGTTATTCTAAGCTCTCAACTAAAATGAGCTAACAATCTTTCATACTTCTAATGGTAATGTACGGAATATGAGAAAACTCCAAGTTGCTCAAAATAAAACATTAAAACTGATCCTTAATCTACCACGATATTACAGAACCATATCTCTGCATAAAATAGCAAATATTAATACGAAATATTAATATTAATATTAGAACGTTAAATGAAACAACTCCACATTTGCCGAATTCAGGATTGAAACTGAACTGTTTATTGCTTAAAATCCTAGTTCTTATATACCTAACAGAGACTCTTAAAACTACTTCCAGTCACTGGAAGGGTGCATTTTCTCATACAAACAAGTGCACAGAGGTTTACTCAAGTATCCCTTTTTTAGATCGCTGGGCCCAGGCTCACGTTACATTTACATATTGGTCGCTGCATTGGTCGTTGTAACTAAGGGGTGACATATTTATTACTTTGTGTCGGTTAACGCGCAGGTTATCGAGTATTGTCTCTATTTTTATACCCTGAACCCATTTTCAATGGGAAATCAGGGTATAATGGTTTTGTTGAAATGTATGTAACAGGGAGAAGGAGGCGTGGCAGACCCCACAAAGTATATATATTCTTGATCAGGGTGACGAGCTGAGTTGATTTGGCCCTGTCCGTCTGTCCGTCTGTCCGTATGTATGAACGCGTCGATTTCAGAAGATATAAGAGCTAGAGACTTCAAATTTTTTTTGAAAATGTCCGTAATTACAGCGCGCATATCAAGTTTATCATTAAAAATCGATAACTCATCCCGATCTTTTTTATCGATAAAAAACCTTATCGAAAACCAGTTATAAAATGATATCTTCTACACCTTTATTGCTAGAGTCTCCAAATTTTTAATGTATGCTTATATGCAATTAATACAATTTCGGTTTTTGTTAAAATGTACCCCCCACCCTTAAATTCACCCCCTCACCCTCACTTTTGTAAAAAGCGTATTTCAAATACCCTTTTTACAAAAGTGTGTGTATGCGTTTGTGTTTATGCGTTTTTGTGTGTATGCGTGTGTGTGTGTGTGTCTGTATGCGTGTGTGTGTATGTATGCCTGTGTGTGCGTACGTGCGTGTGTGTGTGCGTGTTTCTTGTGTAAGCTGAAAGATGCGAAAAATTTTTAAAATAGCTATTGCTCCGAGGGTTCAGGAGATCTCGTAGTCGAGCAATCTCGACTAGAGCTTTCTTACTTGTTATACCCTGAACCCATTGTAAATGGGAAATCAGGGTATAATGGTTTTGTTAAATGTATGTGACAGGCAGAAGGAGGCGTGGCAGACCCCATAGAGTATATATATTCTTGATCAGGGTGATTTGGCTCTGTCCGTCTATCCGTCCGTCCGTCTGTTCGTATGCTTAAACGCGTCGATCTCAGCAGATTTATGAGCTACAGACTTCAAATTTGTTTTCCTACGTCCGTGTATAGCACGCGCATATTGAGTTTTACTTTAATAATCGATAACTTGTCCCGTTATTTTGTTAGCGATTAAAAACATTATTGAAAACTAGTAATAAATTTATATCTCCTACACCTTTAACGCTAGAGTCTCCAAATTTTAAATGTATACTTATATGCATTTTATACAATGTGTCAAAGTTTACCCCCCACCTCTAATTCACCTCCTCACCAACACACTTGTAAAAGGCGTATTTCAAATACTAGAGACTTGTGCTTTGGCATGGATATCCATGTTATAATCATAATCTGAAAGTTTCATGAAGATCATATGTTCACAAGAAAAGTTATTAAACAATTAAGTTCTAATAGCAAGCACACACTGCAGACCATGCGTGTTTAGGCGTGGGTGCTTGTGTGCGTGTATGCGTGTGTGTGTGTAAGCAGAAAGACGCGAAAAATGATTGAAATATCTACTGCTCGAAGGGTTCAGGGGATCTCGTAGTCGAGCAGTCGACTACAGCTTTCTTACTTGTTTTTTAAACCGTAGAAGTTAAATGTATAATAAAGTCACTTCTTAATATTTTTCTTAAAATTTTACCGGCAAGTGCAGCTGAATTTATTACAGTGCTTTGTATTAATTGTTTCTAAAATCAGTTATTTTTCACATGTATGAAAAACTGACAAGATAATTCCAATTTTAAATCCAGGTAAACCCCCTAGTTCTCCGTTGAGCTATCGTCCGATTAGCCTTCTTTGTGGTTTATCGAAAATATTCGAACGCCTGATCAAAGTCCCACTAAACACTCACCTGGAAGATAACAATATTCTATTACCAATACAATATGGAATCAGAGAGGACTATAGCTGCATCTTTCCCTTGAAAAAATAGACTAACTTTGTCAAAACCAAGTTTGATGAAAAGCAATCCGTTGGTTTGGTAACCATGGATATTGAAGCTGCTTTTGACATTGTTTGGCATGATGGTCTTATCCACAAATTAAAAGCTTGTAACACTCCAGCTTAAAAGTTGACTTATGGACATTTCTACGTATATTTGAGCAAAACTATGTCTGCTAAAAACCCCATCTGCGCAGGAGTCCCTCAAGATTCTGTCCTCGGTCCTATTCGCAATACAATATTTACACCTCTGATTTCCGCAAGACTTTAAGATCAAAAGGCTTAGTTTTTGCTGATGACACTATAATATTTTCCTCTGGTGCTTACTTCTCGGATATATACAATAGTTTGCAACACTGTCTAAACTCTTTATATGACTACTTTTATAGTTGGAAAATTAAGCTCAATGCCAACAAAACCAAAGCTTTATTTTTTTTTACCAAAAAACGAAATTCTTGTTTTCTTCCTAGTATAAATCTTTAACTGAACGGAATTAAAATCTCATGGGAGAAATCTGTTAAGTATTTAGGAATTAATTTAGATAAAAAACTGTTATTTAGTGGCCATATTAGCAACATCACAGACAAAATAAACAAAACTTTTTGTATTCTTTACGTTTTCATAAACCGTTATTCTAAGCTCTCAACTAAAATGAGCTAACAATCTTTCATACTTCTAATGGTAATGTACGGAATATGAGAAAACTCCAAGTTGCTCAAAATAAAACATTAAAACTGATCCTTAATCTACCACGATATTACAGAACCATATCTCTGCATAAAATAGCAAATATTAATACGAAATATTAATATTAATATTAGAACGTTAAATGAAACAACTCCACATTTGCCGAATTCAAGATTGAAACTGAACTGTTTATTGCTTAAAATCCTAGTTCTTATATACCTAACAGAGACTCTTAAAACTACTTCCAGTCACTGGAAGGGTGCATTTTCTCATACAAACAAGTGCACAGAGGTTTACTCAAGTATCCCTTTTTTAGATCGCTGGGCCCAGGCTCACGTTACATTTACATATTGGTCGCTGCATTGGTCGTTGTAACTAAGGGGTGACATATTTATTACTTTGTGTCGGTTAACGCGCAGGTTATCGAGTATTGTCTCTATTTTTATACCCTGAACCCATTTTCAATGGGAAATCAGGGTATAATGGTTTTGTTGAAATGTATGTAACAGGGAGAAGGAGGCGTGGCAGACCCCACAAAGTATATATATTCTTGATCAGGGCGACGAGCTGAGTTGATTTGGCCCTGTCCGTCTGTCTGTCCGTCTGTCCGTATGTATGAACGAGTCGATTTCAGAAGATATAAGAGCTAGAGACTTCAAATTTTTTTTGAAAATGTCCGTAATTACAGCGCGCATATCAAGTTTATCATTAAAAATCGATAACTCATCCCGATCTTTTTTATCGATAAAAAACCTTATCGAAAACCAGTTATAAAATGATATCTTCTACACCTTTATTGCTAGAGTCTCCAAATTTTTAATGTATGCTTATATGCAATTAATACAATTTCGGTTTTTGTTAAAATGTACCCCCCACCCTTAAATTCACCCCCTCACCCTCACTTTTGTAAAAAGCGTATTTCAAATACTAGAAACTTGTTCTTTGACAATTACATGCATATCCATGTTATAATCATAATTTCATGAAGATCGTACGCCCACAAAAAAAGTTATTAAGCAATTAAGTTCTCATAGTAAGCGCTCACTGCCGCCCATGCGTGTTTATGCTTGTGTGTGTATATGTATGTAAATGTGTGTGTATGTATTTGTGTATGTGTGTGTGTATGTGTGTGCGTATGTGTGTGTGTATGTGTGTGTGTGTATGCGTTTGTGTGTGTATGCGTGTGTGTGTGTGTGTGTCTGTATGCGTGTGTGTGTATGTATGCCTGTGTGTGTGTACGTGCGTGTGTGTGTGCGTGTTTCTTGTGAAGCTGAAAGACGCGAAAAATTATTGAAATATCTATTGCTCCAAGGATTCAGGGGATCTCGTAGTCGAGCAGTCTCGACTAGAGCTTTCTTACTTGTTATTATTATGTATGTTTATGTTTGAGCACTAACTCAAAAGCTAAATTCGTAATGGAAAAATCATATTTAACTCAAGTTACGAGTAAATAGGGCCCTTGTCTTTCCCATCTAGTTTTAAGTTATCTTTTAAGTCACAATTAAATGTTTTCATCCATTTTCCTTTACCATCTAAATATATCAAACAATGTTCAAATTAAATTCTATGTAAATATGATATCTCAACTGCACAGACATCAGATAAACCATGTATAAAGAACAAGTAAGAAAGCTCTAGTCGAGACTGCTCGACTACGAGTATTTGAAATACGCCTTTTACAAATATGTGGGTGAGGGGGTGGATATAGGGGTGGGGGGTAAACTTTAACAAAACCCGAAATTGTATAAATTGCATATAAATCTACATTAAAAATTTTGAAATTTTAGCTTTAAAGTTGTAGGAGACATAATTCTATAACTGATTTTCGATAAGGGTTTTATCGATAAAAAATATCGGGAGTAGCTATCGATTTAAAGCAAAGCTCGATATACGCGTGGAATACACGGACATTTTAGAAAAAATTTAGGTCTCTAGCTCTTGTATCTTCTGAAATCGACGCGTTCAAACATACTGACAGACGGACGGACGGACAGATAGACGGACAGGGCCAAATTCAGCTTGTCACCCTGATCAAGAATATATATACTTTGTGGGGTCTGCCACGCCTCCTTCTGCCTGTTACATACACTTCAAGAAAACCATTATACCCTGATTTTCCATTGAAAATGGGTTCAGGGTATAAAAAGGAGCATGTCCAGATTTGCGCTTGAGTCGTGTGTGTCTTTCATTAAGAATTTGGCCAGACGAAGAAAAACCTGTCTTGATTGTCGCTGAGCTTACGGGAATACATAAAATACTCCTAGCCCAAACTGGCAACCTAACACGTATTTAGATTTTACAATCCGTACCCACGGGTACCCACGGTTTCCCGATGAAAACCCAGCCCGTGCCCACTCCTAATACGGACAGACGGAGGGACAAGACGGACATTGCACAAAACCAATATACTGATTCACTTTCGTGAATGAGTATAACAATTAAAAAGGCTCTAGTCGAGACTGCCTAACTAGGAGATACCCTGAACCCTCCAAACTGATATTCGAATCAATCTGAACTTATTTTATGTATACATATGTATGTATGTACAGTGCTTATCATAATTATAGCCCACCCAGCAACTTAAAGTTCGAGCCAGTTTTAACAACATTTTTAAGATTTTTCAAAAATAAATTTTACAGCACTTTGTAGACTGGAGCATGTTTAGTGGATTTTATTAAAATTTTTGTTCAATTTATGGAAAACTAAGAAAGAACCGTTAACTTTTGCTCTGTGCTAGCATTTTTCCTTGCATTTTTGTGTATCATAATTATAGCCCACTGTCACAAAATTTGAGTTTATTTAGTGCGGAACAGACTTTTGGCACCTGTTTTTTTTTTATTTTTATTATTTGAAATTGTTATATTATCGTTTTTTCCTATGCTTTCTACTTTGTATGGTCCTGTATATTTAAAATCTAACTTATGACCTGTTTATTTTTATGTCTATTGAATTAAAACAAAATCTAAACTATTGCTATCGTAATAAATTTTTTGTTTTTATACTCATTCACGAAAGTGAATCAGTATATTGGTTTTGTGCAATGTCCGTCTTGCTGTCCGTCCGTCTGTCCGTCTGTCCGTCTGTCCGTCCGTCCGTCTGTCCGTCTGTCCGTATGAACGCAATCTATTTCGGCGCTATTGAAGCTAGAGACTTGAAATTTGGAACACATACTCGTGTATATCTCCGATTTATAAAGTGTTAAAATTTTCCCGATCCGCCCACTAGGGGCGTGGAAAATCGGAAAATGCATTTTCCGATATACCAGAAATCATGTTTGTTGAAGAGCTAGAAAGCTGAAACTTGGTATGTAGGTCAGCGTTGACCACCCAAGATCACGAGCTATGGCGGATATATCTACGCCCATTGGGGGCGTGGCAAATCGGATAAAACTGTATCTCCTAAAGTTGTAAACCTAGAATGCTGAAATTTTGCACGTCAGCTAATGGTATGATTCTATAAAGTCTGAAGATAAATTATAAGTCTACGCCCGTTGGGGGCGTGGCAAATCGGACCTGAAGATATAGTGATTTTTTAAATTCTCCTATATTTTGGACACTATTGATGGCAGAGACCTCAAATTTTGTATATATACTCGGACTGATCACCCAAGACCAAAAAGTTTTGTCGGATATATGTCCACCCACAGGGGGCGTGGCAAACCGCAAAAGTTTATATCTCCTAAAGTATAATAGCTAGAAGCTTCAAATTTGGATAGTTGAGTTACTGGTAGCCTCCTCTATCGATTCCCCAAAAATAATTTTTACGCTTCTTTAGGGGCGTGGCATATCGAAAAATACCCTGTCATTTTCACATTTTTTTAGGGTAAGCATTCAAACTTTGCAGTTAGGGTAACGTTATCTCTTTCTAAAAACTGACCAAAAATGAGGTGTCTACGCCCAGTTGGGGCGTGGCAAATCGGAAAAACCTGTATATTCTACAGTATTAGAACGAAACTTAACTACTAAATTGTTGATGGGATGTGAATGAGTATTCCGCAGTCGGTAACGCCCGACTGCAACGTTCTTACTTGTTTCTTATTTGTTTCTAGCATTAGCCTAGCTCTCTTATATGCCTGTTCTAGTCTGAATTTTGATTCCTTAGCATAGTCTTCTACATTATATAGTGGCTTAATTCTATCTATGCTATTAAAATCTTTTGGCAAGTTTGACGTTTTGCCGAACACGAGCTCATATGGACAATAGTCATGTGCCATAGAGGGTGTTGTGTTAAAACAATATACGAAGTATCTTAACCATACGTCCCAATCTGTCTTATCGACTGATATATAAGATCGTATGAACTCGTTAAGTGTTCTGTGGCTTCGTTCCACGGTACCTACTGTCTGGTGATGGTGTGCGGTTGAAGTTATGTTTTTAATTTTAAGATTTTTACATAAGTCTTCAATTATTGAATTTTTATATTCTGTACCCATGTCCGTAATGAACGTCTTCATTGGACCGTATACCAGAATAAAATTTTCAAATATAGCTTTTGCTACTGTTTTCGCACTTTTGTCTTTAATTGGAATTGCTACAAGGTATTTTGTTAGATCGCAGATTAAAGTTACTGCGTATTCGTTTCTGTATTCTGATTTGGGTAAAGGACCGATCGTGTCAACAATTACCCTGTCGAAAGCTCTCTGTGGAGTTTCGGTAATAGTTAATGGAGTCTTTGTGTGTTTAGTCGTTTTAGACTTTTGACACTTCTCACATTTTTTGATATAATTCGATATATCTTTTGTCATTTTATTCCAGTGATAATGCCTTTTTATTTTGGCTATCGTTCTGGCTATGCCAGTATGACCTCCTTGTATTGAGTCGTCATGGAACGTAAACAGTATTGCTTCTTTTTCTTTATTATTATCGTTTGATAATAGGGTCACCGGCTTGAGTAGCGCTACTCTTAAAGATTTTAAATATTTATTGCCCATTAATTTAAAAGATTCTATTGAGATAATCTCAAAGATCTTTTCGCTCGGTGCCACTTTGAGTTTGCTAATATTAAGTATACCGGCTTCTGATTCAAGCCTTTGAAAGAACTGACCTAAGTCAAAAGTTTCATTGGTGTACATATTGCTAACATCAATTCTTGCGATAACACTCTTTCCTTGTTTTAATAAACATAAAGAATTTGTTATTCGCAAGGTCACTACTTTTCGTACTTCGTCATTTACAATGACTTCGTATACGTTGGGCTTAGAAGCATTTGGAGTCTGCTTTTGCAAGACCTCCTTTTCTTTTTCTTTTCCTGCGCAGGAATTTAACTGTTTACTTTGATTTCTGGTAGTGACTTTCAGAATTTTATTATTTGTCTGTATATTTTTTAAGTCTTTTATCGTTATTCTAGATAGCGCATCGGCTACGTAGTTGTCTTTTCCCTTTAGAAATTCTACCGTAAAATTATATTCCTCTAGTTCAAGTCTTATTCTGGTGAGTTTGGAGCTCGGATTTGTCATTGAAAATAGATATGTGAGTGGCCTGTGATCTGTTTTGACAGTGAAGTGTCTACCATAAATGTATGGCCTGAAGTACGTTATTGCCCAATGTATGGCTGTTAGTTCCTGTTCTGTTGTGCTTTTATTACTTTCTCCTTTAGTAAAAGATCTTGATGCGTATGCTACCGGGAGTTGAAATCCATCTTTGTTTTGTGTAAGGACTGCTCCACAAGCTTGCTTACTGGTATCCGTTATAATGCAAAATTCTTTGCTGAAGTCTGGGTATTGGAGGAGTGTTGGATTCATTAATGCCGATTTTAGATGTTCGAAGGCGTTTTGGCAATCTGCCGTCCATTCGAATTTGACATCTTTTTTGCATAACTTTGTTATGTGACGAGAATAGTCGGCGAAGTTTTTAATGAATCGTCTGTAGTAATTACAAAAAGCTATAAATCTTCTGGCGCTGTCCGCATCATGTGGGACTGGATAATTTTGAATGACGTCGTATTTTTTGTCGTCGGGTAAGATTCCTTTATCTGTGCATTTATGTCCTAAGAAAGTGACTTCATGCATAAAAAATGAACATTTTTCTGGATGTAACTTTAGGTTGTGCTGCCTACATTTCTCAAAAACATCAGTTAAGTTTTTGAGCATATGCTTTTCGGAGCAACCAATGACTATTAAGTCTATTAAGACTATTAACCGCGTGAAGCGATATGAACCGTTTGTTGTTGAAAATGAAGTAATATCTCTTGATCTTTCTTCGAGTTCTATTTGGTGAAAACCTGACATTAAATCTAGGCATGAAAAGAATTTCGCTCTACCTAGTTAATCTAAAATATCATCAATTCTAGGGAGTGGAAATTTATCGGACAACAATTTTTTATTGATCTGACGATAGTCAATTACTAATCGCCATTTTTTCTTTTCAGAATTCGGAAGTGTTTTCTTGGGTACTAATAACAAAGGGCTATTATAGGGAGATACGGACGGTTCGACTATTTTGTCGTCAATTAGTTTTTTGACTTGTTTCTGAATTTCTTCTTTTTGGCTGTGAGGATTTCTATAATTATACTCATTCACGAAAGTGAATCAGTATATTGGTTTTGTGCAATGTCCGTCTTGCTGTCCGTCCGTCTGTCCGTCTGTCCGTCTGTCCGTCTGTCCGTCCGTCCGTCTGTCCGTCTGTCCGTATGAACGCAATCTATTTCGGCGCTATTGAAGCTAGAGACTTGAAATTTGGAACACATACTCGTGTATATCTCCGATTTATAAAGTGTTAAAATTTTCCCGATCCGCCCACTAGGGGCGTGGCAAATCGGAAAATGCATTTTCCGATATACCAGAAATCATGTTTGTTGAAGAGCTAGAAAGCTGAAACTTGGTATGTAGGTCAGCGTTGACCACCCAAGATCACGAGCTATGGCGGATATATCTACGCCCATTGGGGGCGTGGCAAATCGGATAAAACTGTATCTCCTAAAGTTGTAAACCTAGAATGCTGAAATTTTGCACGTCAGCTAATGGTATGATTCTATAAAGTCTGAAGATAAATTATAAGTCTACGCCCGTTGGGGGCGTGGCAAATCGGACCTGAAGATATAGTGATTTTTTAAATTCTCCTATATTTTGGACACTATTGATGGCAGAGACCTCAAATTTTGTATATATACTCGGACTGATCACCCAAGACCAAAAAGTTTTGTCGGATATATGTCCACCCACAGGGGGCGTGGCAAACCGCAAAAGTTTATATCTCCTAAAGTATAATAGCTAGAAGCTTCAAATTTGGATAGTTGAGTTACTGGTAGCCTCCTCTATCGATTCCCCAAAAATAATTTTTACGCTTCTTTAGGGGCGTGGCATATCGAAAAATACCCTGTCATTTTCACATTTTTTTAGGGTAAGCATTCAAACTTTGCAGTTAGGGTAACGTTATCTCTTTCTAAAAACTGACCAAAAATGAGGTGTCTACGCCCAGTTGGGGCGTGGCAAATCGGAAAAACCTGTATATTCTACAGTATTAGAACGAAACTTAACTACTAAATTGTTGATGGGATGTGAATGAGTATTCCGCAGTCGGTAACGCCCGACTGCAACGTTCTTACTTGTTTTTTATATATATCGGTTCATCATCTTTCAATCTCAGTTTTTGTTTATAGAAATTATTTGTGGTCATTGGTTCGGTTTCTAAACCAAACACATCACTATATTGTACGCACAGTGACGTTAGCTGTCTATGGAATAATGGCGGAAAATTTTTTGATAGCTGGCTTAGTACAATTTTTTCTCTTTTTTCTGGAGTTGTTGTAACTACTTCGTAGTTTGAAAGTGGTTCATGTTTTAAACTATTTATGCTAATTAATTGGTCTTCGTTAGTTGTATTCAGTATTCTTAAGAATGCGTTTTGAGAATTTACTATGGTATTTGCTATGTAAACACCATGCTGAATTTCTTGATTTGGAATAAGTATACTTTCTTCTTCTGAGTTTATTTTAATGTTTCTGATTACTTGAGATCTTGCTGGCAGTATTAAGGAGTTGTTGCCAGAACTGTATGTTATTTGAACATAAATGGGATATTTTAAATTGTTTGGTCTAATTATTAGCCAGTCTTCAGTTGGATTGAAATCCAATACGCAGTTATATTTCTTTATGAAATCTATTCCTAGTATTCCATCACATGGAATAGCAAAGTTTGTATTCACGATGTGAAAATCGTGTGGAATTATATATTTTGAAGTTTGTATTTCTATAGACAAAATCCTTTGGATTTAGTAACTTCCTTACATATTCCTTGTATGTTAATTATATTGTTTGTTTGGATGTTTTGATAAACATCCGAATTTTCTTTTAATATTGAGATGTCTGCGCCGGTGTCGACTAAAAAGACTAATTCATTTCCTGTACTAGCGTTTGTGAATTTTACATATATATTTTTGCTGAGATTGATAGTGTGAATTTCCGATATCTTTACTGCTGATTTTCTAAAGGGTTTTGTGAGTTTCCCGATGTGTTTTGGGCCACCCTAACATTGTTGTTATTATTGTTATTATTGTATCGGTTATAACCGCTGTTCTGCTGGTTATTTCCTCTACTGCTTCCTCTATTACTTCTATTATTATAATTTCCTCTATTGTTTCCTCTATAGTTATTTTGATTGGTGTTTTGGTAGTTGTAGCGATCATTATTATTATTATAATAACCGCGGCCATTGCCTCTACCACGACCTCTGTTATTGAAATTACCTCGACCCCTTTGGGTGTAGAACACCGTGTTTGGATTTCCGGTCATTTCTGTACTATATTGTACATATTTGGCTATGGCATCGTTCATTGTTTTGAAGTTGCCAGCCTCAAGGATTGTTTTTAATTTACTCTGTTCGCAATTGTTAATCATTGCGTCAATGGCTTCCTTGGTACTGAATTTATCAGCATGTTCCGCTGGTAACCCTTCATCAATATACGAAGCCTCAAGAAGCCTTCGTAAATTGTCTATTTCGGTCGTGAATTTCTCGGCGGTTTTTCCTTTTTGTATAGTTTTAGATAGTTTGGCCTTTACTACGTCGGATGTTTCACCAACTATAGTATCTTGAAGTTTTTTTATTATAGCTTTTATAGTTGTTTCGTCTTGGACTTTATATAATATTGAGCCAATAATTTTTGATTTTATTACTTCAACAGCTATATCTTCAAATGTGCCTTTTGTAAGATCTACTAACTTCAAAGCTCTTATGAATCTTTGAAGATGTATTCTTTGTCCGTTGAATTCCGGAATGGCATTTGAAATGTCCTTTATAAAAGCTCTTTGATCGTTTATATTTGCCATTATGTTTATTTTTCTATCTACTATACTTGTATTAGAATCTATGTCTGAATATTCTTCTATTTCATTATCGGGTTCCGATAATGTAAATAGGGCTGGTATTGTTAGATCGTTTAGATCTTTTTCTTTTATCTGAGTTTCGGACTCAGAATCGGAATTTTCGTCAGCTGATTCTATGTTAGTGAATATAGCTAGAGGTGTGTTCAATACGGTTGGTATGAATATATCTAACTTATATTTTTCTTTTACGTTTATAAGGTTCGAACGTAGTTTGATCAATAGTTTTGAAATCTTTGTCCAATTCGATTTGCCAATTATTTCTCTATTGTCATTTACTAACGTTCGTGCGTCGTTGAATGAATCAACGAGAATTTTCGCATGCTTATTTAACGTTTCTTTTTGTATTGTCCTATTCTGTGTTACACATTTATAAGACTTGCTAAATTTTTCTTTTATTTCGCGTATATGGAGGCTGAGTTGTTCCCAATTCATTCTTAGGATTGAAAAGCTTGTTAGCGATGCGATCGCACCATAACTTTTTGGATTGTCCTAGTATGGGGTTATATTCAGTTACAATTTTAGCCTGTAAATAAGTAATGGTTGTCGCTAAGACAAGACGTTGCTCGATTTGGGTCAGACCATCTAATGGACATGTAACACCACCGAACGTTTCCATATATTCTCCTGAGAATTCATATACGCTGTTGAAGCACATTTAATGATCTCACTACGAATTCTGGCTCTCTGCTGAGTACTTGCTGACATAGGTCTCTAATATGTGCGTTTGACATTTTAGTTATTTCCTATATACTAGACAAATATTTGTGTTTTGAGTGTGTTTTTATTATTAGACATATATAAAAGTTTTCTCTTTTTTTTATACCCTGAACCCATTGAAAATGGGAAATCAGGGTATAATGGTTTTGTTAAAAGTATGTAACAGGCAGAAGGAGGCGTGGCAGACCCCACAAAGTATATATATTCTTGATCAGGGCGACGAGCTGAGTCGATTTGGCCCTGTCCGTCTGTCTGTCCGTCCGTCCGTCCGTATGTATGAACGCGTCGATTTCAGAAGATATAAGAGCTAGAGACTTCAAATTTTTTTTGAAAATGTCCGTAATTACAGCGCGCATATCAAGTTTATCATTAAAAATCGCTAACTCATCCCGATCTTTTTTTATCGATAAAAAACCTTATCGAAAACCAATTATAAAATTATATCTTCTACACCCTTATTGCTAGAGTCTCCAAACTTTTAATGTATGCTTATATGCAATTTATACAATTTCGGTTTTTGTTAAAATTTACCCCCCACCCTTAAATTCACCCCCTCACCCTCACTTTTGTAAAAAGCGTATTTCAAATACTAGAGACTTGGGCTTTGGAATATACACACATATTCACCATATGATTACGCTCTAAAAGTTTCATTAAGATCGTATGTCTGCAAAAGAAATTATTTAACAAATAAATTCTCATAATATTGCCCACACTGCAGCGCAGTCCAAGCGCAGTCGCTGCTTACTGCGCAGTTAGCAGAGCGCAGGCTTATGCGTGCGTGTGGATGCATGTGTATGTATGTGTGCATAAAAGAAGTGCAGAATGATTAGAATATCAGCTTGGAGGGCTCAGGGTATCTCGTAGTCGAGCAGTCTCGACTTTAGCTTTCTTACTTGTTTTAATTTATTCCTGTTTAGACCGTCTGTGCATTTATTTAGATCTTGTCTAGATCATTAGCTTGGCTTAAGGCCCTCTTTGTAATGCATTTGTTATGCAGCAAATATGCTTTATAAATTACATATGCACTCATAATAATGACGATTATAAACAGCAATATATTTGTTATTTTAGAGTCCATATTATTTGACTCAATTTTGTTTATTACGTTAGCAGTGGAATCCACTACCTTTGTGTCTACGAGTCCCATTTTGGGTGCTACTCTTAATTCGACTAATTTCTCTGATTCTATTTCTTCAAATTTACTTATGCTATTACTTCGCATAGAAGTATAAAACGATAATATAATGATTCTCGATAAGGTGCATTTCTTATATATTTATTATATATATATATTTTTTTTTTAATTCATAATCAACTACTTATTTTTTTTTTTTTTTTTTATTTTTAATTTTGTTATTCTTAATTTTTTTCACTTCGTCATTTATATTCTTTCTAATATAGTTTTCCTATTCGATCAGCGCAGTGATCTCCTGTCTAATGTTTCGTATGGCTGTCAGGCCATACTCTATTACGAGCAACGCAATTATCGCTCAGTATTACAAACATATCTTTACATTTCATGACTTAATTTAATTCCTAGTTTAACAATTTTTCTTTTAAATCTAAATTTATTTATATATATATATATAGAAATATGTTGCGCGCTCTATGTAGCGCTGCCGGCCCTATAGTACTTGGTCTGTTGGGGCGCCGGTGCTGGTTCCGCACAGGCTGTTGGGGCGCCGGTGCTGGTCCTTTTCATACATGTGTATACGCAGTGAGGCGTCTCCAGTGGTCCAGCGCAGTCAGCAGGGCATGTATCTTCCGGTTTTGTTTTGATTTCCTTTTTTGGTGGTACTGCTTGAAATTTGATATCGTTAATAATTTTTACTTTCTTGATGCTTTTTTCGTTTGTAGAGGATGAGCTTTTATATTTTTGCTGAATCGACTCGATATTGTCGATTTCTGCTTGTATTTTATTGCCTCTTTCCCAACTTATTTTCGTGTTGGTGGCAAATAACAGCTTTAGGAGTTCGGCTTTTTTATTCTTAAGCCTTCTATTAACTCCACTGCGCCTATTTTTAGGCATAGCTCAGAGCCTCTACTCACTCAGTTGATGTTGACATTCTTGGCCTTCTCGCTGGATGTGCGCGGCTACTTGTTGTCCTCGTCGACGTTGCTGCTGTACTTCTGGGCCTGCTGCTGCTGTTGTTGCTGATCCGGTTAGTCCTTAAAAGGACTGGTCACGGTCGCCATGTTGAAGCACATTTAACACAAGTCGAGAGCCTGCTGGCATGAATCGTTGTTGGATACTAAATAGTCGATTTCATCTGCTATTCTATAAAACATTTATTTTCAGTGGCACGTCTGTGCCTTTTTAGACTTCTTTTAATAATGAATTTACAGAATATATATTATATTCTTATAGCTAGAGCCGCATAGCTGTGCTGCCGGTTACGCCAGCAGCAGAGCGGCTTCGTTCATATGCATATATGCTTAGGTATAAGTGTTTATATATTAGCTTAATGGTCTGGCGAGAGTCGCAGACGGAGAGGGGGTAATGTGTCCACTTGTTTACGAAACAGTCGCGCATGCAAAATATGCCACCTCAGCGGAGTTAGTGCACATTTGAGGCCAATGCACTTGAGAGTGATCATATTACTTCTTATGTATGTATGTTTAATTGTAACAATGTATTTGTGACATTCTTTGTGTATGTAAATATATATGTTACTGAGTACAGTGAACATTTGATAAAGTGGACATACTACAGAACAGTGAAGAGTATATTCAGACTCTGGATAGTAGTCTCATTCCATATTTAAGGGAATTACGTGAGAAACCAATGGTTTTCCAACAGGATAATGCCAGAATCCATGTGAGCAGACGTACAAAGGAGTGTTTGGAGCAATGTCATGTTGATGTCCTTGACTGGCCAGCATGTTTTTCAGATCTCCACCCGATAGAAAATGTCTGGGGTAATCTTGCAAGACATGTGTATGCCAAAAATCGCCAATTAGACAGACAGTTGGATATCTTAAAACGCAAATTCTAAATGAATGACAAAGTTTCGAAAAGGACCTTTTATTAAATTTAGTGGTTTCAATGAGGATGAGAATTTTTGAGTTAAATAAAGCAAATGGAGGCCGGACTAAGTATTACCATTAGTTTTTCCATCAATCCGCAACGAATTCGGATTTTTTTTACCAAAATATGAATATGGGCTATAATTTTGATACAGGAAATGGTGCTGCTTTTCTTTATTTTTTACTCCTTTTTAAGAAATCGTTATTAAATTGTTAATTTTAATCGAAAAAGTTTTTTGTCATTCATAATTGAAATACTGAACTACTTTTTATACCCTGAACCCATTTTCAATGGGAAATCGGGGTATAATGGTTTTGTTGAAATGTATGTAACAGGCAGAAGGAGGCGTGGCAGACCCCACAAAGTATATATATTCTTGATCAGGGCGACGAGCTGAGTTGATTTGGCCCTGTCCGTCTGTCTGTCCGTCTGTCCGTATGTATGAACGCGTCGATTTCAGAAGATATAAGAGCTAGAGACTTCAAATTTTTTTTGAAAATGTCCGTAATTACAGCGCGCATATCAAGTTTATCATTAAAAATCGATAACTCATACCGATCTTTTTTTATCGATAAAAAACCTTATCGAAAACCAGTTATAAAATTATATCTTCTACACCTTTATTGCTAGAGTCTCCAAATTTTTATTGTATGCTTATATGCAATTTATACAATTTCGATTTTTGTTAAAATTTACCCCCCACCTCTAAATTCACGAGCACGCCTTTTGCCGCTTGGGCATGACAAAGGCTAACAGTGTGCCTGTGTTTATTAAAACAACTGCCAGCTGGGCGTGGAGCGTATAAGCAAAGCGACGAAGGAGGATGTTGGTATTTTCATATTCGATCAACATATGCACAATATTAAAGCTGAGAAACTTATCAATGATTTTCGTCTCTCTACTTTCAGTATATTGGCAACAATAATGGTCAGCACAACATTGACAACATTGGCTGGACAAACAACTAGTAGCACTAATCATCATCACCAACATCATCATCAGCAGCACCAGCAGCCACAGCAGTATCAACAGCAACCGCCTCATCACAGCAGTAACGGTAGCAGCTATAGCAGCTACCATCGCCTGCAAGCCCCAGCAACAACAGGAGCATCACCTACAGTCGTAGCTGGCGCTCATCAACGCAATCATTACGCGCACAACGAATTGGAGAACGACTGTGACAGCAGCAACACCTCCAACAGCAATTGCGGCTATCAACCACAGCAACCATTGACTTTATCCCAGGCGCTGCTCTCGACTTCGCCACCGCTGGACGATCAAATAAATTTGCTATTTCCCAAGTGCCGACCCAAACAACAACAGCAGCAACAGCAACAGCTGTCGAGCAGTGGCAATCGACAACAGCATGAAGACAGTGTTGATATAAATTTGAACAGTGCGAACAACACAACAGTAGCAGCAGCGACTGCAGAGATAACTGGAAGCAGCTCACCCGTTGTCACATCCATCAACACGCTTAGCTACTATAAAAGTGTGAACATAATAACACAGTCTCCTCCACCGCATTCAGCTTCGTCCCACTCTTCGGAGTCGCTGTCTTCGGTCACGCCGCGCATTTCGACAAATCCATTTTTGTGCGCACCACTGACACCACCAACACCGCCAACTGTTACATCGAACGGGGGCGATACGGACGTCGACGGTATTCTATTAACAGAGGACGAGGGCTTACAACAACCGCCGCAGCAGAAACAGCTTATTGAAGAGTCGGTGCCACAGACGGCATATCCTGCTTCTTTCTACTATCACACAGGCGATACCAGGCGTAGCCACAGCTATACAGATATGCCGCGAAAACGGAATAGCGCTATATCAGTCAACAGGCAACACCAACATCATGCGCTGCTTAACGGCATCAGCAACAACAACATCGGAAACGAAGCTGCATCGAACAGTCATAATCCATTTATCAAGGAGCAGTACTGGGAGTCGCCCACTACATATGCTAGCTCGTTGTTGCACTCACCTACGGAGTATCGTGATGAGCATCAACAGAAGCAGCAGCAAGAACAGCAGCAACTACCGCAACACACGTCGGCACGACGAGCCTATCATCAGCAAAGGGAGCAACTCGCGCCACTATTATACAGCATCGGACAGAGGCAAACGCAAACCCAAGCGCTGTCGCAATCGCAGAATCTTAAAGCGCCCCACGTAATGCGCGCGGGTCGCAGTCCCGTTACTCACAACTTGTCAGCTGTTGATTTTGGCACACAACATCAACCGACGCTTAGCGCCAGCAATCCGTGCGCCGAGGGGCTAACTCCACTGGCTAGCCACTATCTGTATGGCAGCAAATCGTCCCTGAATGAGCATCCAACCGATTGGGAGCCACGTGAGCAGCGTAAACAACGGTTGCGTGATGAGCGTGAACGCGAAAGAGAACAAGAACGACAGCGTGAGCAATTGCTGCTGGAACAACAGCAGCATCTTCAGCTGCAAGATGCGCATACAACACGCGATAATCACTTGAGCCACCTTGCTTCAGCACAAAAACATGAACAGCAGCAGTGCAAGCGGCTCGTCAATAACGACGATCGATTGATCAATAACACTGTCAATGAGTCAGCTGTCAGCAGCTATGGAGAAGCCGATACCTCAGAGAGTTGGCAGCGTAAGTATCTGATCAACATACAATGAGATCCTTGATAAGAATATACTTATTGAACTTGGGTCTTACCCTAAGTACATTTTCTCAGCTTCTCGTTCCCTTTGGGGAATTCATATACTAACAACATTAGGCTTCAGTTCCATGGTTTGGGACTGCTAAAATGTTTGAGTTGATTTAACTGCCCTTATTCATTCAAGCCCTACCAGTCTATTAGTTTGCATTTATGGGGATGACCCCGAATTTATTAAATTGAAGCAAATCATATATTATAACGTGATACCGCCGACAGAATGAAGGGCCTGCCCAAAATGTTTATAAGGTCCAAAGTTAGTTCTCATGTTTCTTTAACAGATCTACGCGTAACGACCGAATCAAATGCCCTGCCTTCGGAGGAGATCAAAAGCAGCAAACAGCAAACCGCTAACAAAACACATTTAGGCAGCCAAAGTCGCGCTCATGTCATGCTTGAGCCACCTACGCGACGCATCGTCGATGATGACGCAGCCTATCGAAATGGCTGGCAACTGGAAAGTAACTACACACTGGCCGTAGAGTCACGTCATGGCATCATAGGTGAGTAGGCCAATCATGCACACATATATACATATAGTAGGTATATATTAAATCGTCTAATCAATTGGTCTCACAATGCCCAGAATATGAGGGCTCCCCCAGACGCATTGGCTTTGCGACCAGTAACAGTCCCGCTGCTGACGAGCCTGAGGCAGCAGTTGACACAATAAAAGCAACTGCAGCTACGCCAACAATGGCAGCTCTGCAAACCATCAGTTGCAAAACAATTGCGGCCAACTCATTGCAGAAGACAGCGGCTCATGCAGCACTTGCTGCGCTTGCCCAGTGCCAGCCGTCGCAACAGCCACAGGCAAATCCAATTCGCCCCGGCTTTCCACAGGTAAAGTTGGTAATTCTCAAAAGCCACTTCAGTGTTCATATATTATTGCATATATTTTTGCAGCGCATAATATCGCCACCGCGTGAGCTGCGCAGCAGTTCCCCCACACAGCAGCAGCAACAGTATTATAACTATGGTAGTAATCATAGCAATAATAACAACAACAAGGCAGCATGCAGTGACAACAATGCCGAAGATACAAGCAATGATGTCTCTGAAATTGGCACCATATCCGATTTAACCACGCCAGAGGCACTCATTACGGCTACGCCCAACGAGTTAACGAGCTGTGCGGCCACTTCACCGCCACCTGCAGCAGCAACACCAACCACGGTAACAGCCACAGCAACAGCAACATTGGCGGCAACCACAATAACAGCAATCGCCAGCAACTCTTCGGCCATCGGTACAACACCAGGTCAATTAAGCCTGCATACCAAATCATCAACATTTGATTACCTCTACGAATTTTCTGAGACGCGCAAAGTACTAGAAGAGTTCTTCAAGTGTCCGTCGAACGACGAACAGCCCATTTTGGAGAATGGCAGCGATGTGGACAGCATTGTAAGTATACAAGAAAGTTAAGTTAGAGTGCTCTAATCGAAACTGCTCAATTAGGAGTCTTCTAAACCCTGCAAAGAGCCGATATTCAAATAACTTTACGCCTCTTCCATGCACACATACACATACACACACACCTACAGGGCGAGCTCTGCTCCTCTGTGGTAGGCGTGGCAAAACCCATAAATGATGTATATTCTTGATCGATGTCCGTCTGTCCATCCGTCCGTCCTTATGTATGTACGCTTTGATCTCAGAAGATATACAGGCTAAAGACTAAAATGTCCGTCTTGCTGTCCGTCCGTATGAACGCAATTTATTTATTTGGAACACATACTCGTGTATATCTCTGACTTATAAAGTGTTAAAATGTTCCCGATCCACCCACCAGGGGCGTGGCGAATCGGAAAATGCATGTTCCGATATGCCAGAAATCATGTTAGTTGAAGAGCCAGAAAGCTGAAATTTGGTATGTAGGTCCGCGTCGACCACCCAAGGTCACGAGCTATGGCGGAAATATCTCCGCCCATGTGGGGCGTGGCAAATCGGATAAAACTGTATCTCCAAGAGTTTTACAGATAGAGCGCTGAAATTTTGCACGTCAGCTAATGTTATGATTCTATAAAGTTAAAGACAAAAAAATTTAAGTCTACACCCATAAGGGGCGTGGCAAATCGGACCTTAAGATATAGTGATTTTTTAAGTTCTGCTGTATTTTGGACACTATTGATGCCAGAGACCTCAAATTTTGTATATATACTCGGACTGATCACCCAAGACCACAAGGTTTTGTCGGATATATGTCCGCCCACAGGGGGCGTGGCAAACCGCAAACGTTTATATCTCCTAAAGTATAATAGCTAGAAGCTTCATTTGGATAGTTAAGTTACTAGTAACCTCCTCTGTCGATGACTGAAAAATAATGTTTACGCCTCTTTAGGGGCGTGGCGTATCGAAAAATACCCTGTAATTTTTACATTTTTTGCGGGTAAGCATTCAAATCTTGCAGTTAGGGTACCGCTATCACGTTTTAAGAACTGACCAAAAATGAGGTGTCTACGCCCAGTAGGGACGTGGCAAATCGGAAAAACTGTATTTTCTACAGTATTAAAGCGAAACTTAACTACTAAATTGTTTACGGGATGTGAATGAGTATTCCGTTCTTACTCGTTTTTTTTTTTTTTTTATCCCATTAAAATTGGAAAATCATCGATAGCTATTGCTATCATTATTGCATCATTGCATTCAAATTACATATATAATTTATACAATTTTGATTTTTATTATATATTTATATCCATATACCGGCTTCAAGCTAGCAGCAGATCAGCGCGATTTTCCTATACATGTGCACACACTCATCTATTCTATGCGTACAGACAGAAAAGCGCCTTTTCTCACATTCTTAGAATTTCGATTGATTTCTGGACTTTCTAGTCGTTACTGTAGTTTTGTCAGATGACGCTCTCTCATTAAGTATGTATCTCATGCATGTAATTGCCAACGCACAAGTTTCTAGTATTTGAAATAAGTTGTATAAATTGCATATAAGCATACATAAAAATTAGGAGACTCTAGCAATAAAGGTGTAGAAGATATAATTTTATAACTGGTTTTCGATAAGGTTTTTTATCGATAAAAAAAGATTGGGATGAGTTATCGATTTTTATACCCTGAACCCATTTTCAATGGGAAATCAGGGTATAATGGTTTTGTTGAAATGTATGTAACAGGCAGAAGGAGGCGTGGCAGACCCCACAAAGTATATATATTCTTGATCAGGGCGACGAGCTGAGTTGATTTGGCCCTGTCCGCCTGTCTGTCCGTCCGTCCGTCTGTCTGTATGTTTGAACGCGTCGATTTCAGAAGATACAAGAGCTAGGGACGTAAATTTTTTTGTAAAATGTCCGTGTATTCCACGCGTATATCGAGTTTTGCTTTAAATCGATAGCTACTCCCGATATTTTTTTATCGATAAAAACCCTTATCGAAAATCAGTTATAGAATTATGTCTCCTACAACTTTGAAGCTAAAATTTCAAAATTTTCAATGTAGATTTATATGCAATTTGTTAAAGTTTAACCCCCACCCCTATATCCACCCCCTCACCCTCACCTTTGTAAAAGGTAGAGGTAGTAGAGACCTGTGCTTTGGAATGTGCTTATAAAATAATGGAGATTATACTAATCGTGTTATAATCATCCCTGAGAACAATTAGTGACCCCAATACATCTCCATACCACCAATTCAGAGCATCGAATTCTGTACTATATGGTATATTATATATACTGTACAAAATGAGTACAGTATTTTTAAGAACACTTTACTACTGTACAGTGCTGTGGTACTGGAAATGAATACATTCATGCAGATCTGTAGTATACATACATATACGAGTATATAGTATCTGACCTACATCATAGTATAATTAAACATTAAATTTGTATTTATGCAGGATATACAGTACGAGTTTCACAGAAACTTTGAACGTGACGAAGAGGAGAATCTGGATAGGGACGAAAACGAGGAAGATGATGAAAACGAGGAGATAGTGGATGAGGATGATCATATCGAGCAGGATTATCGCCAGCAGCAGCAGCAGCAGAAACATCAACAGCAACAACTACAATTGATGCAACAGCCGCTCACATCCGATCGCCATGTAGGCACATATACACAGCCGCAGTTGCAGTTGCAGTCGCAGTTACAGTTACAGGCGCAGCTGCAGTCACAGCCAGCACAGCTGCCACGACATTACAGCGGCAGTCCACTAATGCGGGACTTTGACTTTTTCCGCGAAACGGCAAGTCGCAGCAGCGGCGAGCGAGAAGGCGAACAGGATGGACTAAATCACAACCAGTTACTGAGCACCGGTAGTGGCAGCTGCTTGGGCCAAAGCGTGGGCCAGACCGTGAGTGTTGGCCTGACAGGCACACATAACTATCGCTACTCGCCGGAGACCACGGACTATGACTCTAACTGCGGCGACCTTGACAGTGAGTATCTTGCTATTGATCTATCCTACAAATTCTTTCGCATTTATCTGTATCACAGGCCTCTCAGGCGAAATAAATGGCGGTTTGTCTACATCCTGTTCAAACTATGCCAAGTACTATGCCTCGGCCATGCCCGTTTTGGAGGATGGCCTCTCCTCGGGACACACCAGTGACACAGAGAACAATAATAACAAGAACCAAGTACAGCTGGGTGTCCAAGCAAATCCGAGCCAGACACAAGGACTAAGTCAGAGTCAGGGTCAGAATCAGGGCAATCTCAGCGCAAGCACCAGCATTGGCGGCGGCATTTCTATGCTAATGGACATGCAACGGATCTCAACAAACAACAGCCTAAACAGCATGCAAAACCTAACCGTCTCCGTCGACAGCAATGGGGTCGGCCATCAGCTCAGTCATACGAGTCCCAGTAACGGACACGCCACGCAACACCAGCAGCAACCATCACATCGTTCACATCAACGAGAACTGCTCGGCCAGAGCCCCAGCAACAATAGCAATAGCAAAGTGTTTAAGAGCATAGATCCAGAGTTGGACTCCCTCTACTCAATCAGTAAGTAGATAATAAGCAATTAGTCTATTTACTAAAAATACTTAAAGAATGCTTCACAGATGTTTTCCACCGTCCGGACATGGTGCAGATGACGCCCCCACCACCGGCGCCAGCGCCGCATCGCAAGCCAAACTGCAACACCGATGTTGATCTGCTGCAGGCTGCCGGGCAGGGCAGCAAGGCCATCGGGTCGACGTTGCAACGTAGCTCCCCAACTGCCTGCATAGGCGTTGGTAGCAGCACTGCAAAGCCGCGTAGCGCTAGCAGCAATTGCAGCAACAACGGCGTGGGCGGTGCTGGAACTAGTAGTGGTGGCGAGGGTGGGGCTGGGGCACATGCGCCACCACCCATACCAGAGCGGAGCAATATGCCTGTCCAACGCTCACCATCGCCTGTAATGAGCTCGCCCGTATGGCTGTCACGGCACCTGGAAGGAAATGATGGTAAGGCACTGCTCGAATCGAGCTCCGACAACCACTCAAAGAGTCACAGCGCTGATGAAGAAGATGTAGACACGGATCTCGAAACAGATCGCCTACTGGGCCATCAGCGCCTGGACGATCAAGGCTACTACGACGAGAACAAGAGCTGGGATCGCAAGCCGCGCAGCTCTCTGCTAACCAAAATATCGCCCAAGCAACAGCAAATGCCCAGCACTAAGACTCGTAACGGATACAATGCATTGCTCAGCTCTACTCCCGAACTGGCGCCGCCGGTTCCACCAAAGAGCTCGGCGAGCCTAAGCGGATCGGGGGCTAGCAAGCTGCTCGATCTGGTCAGTGGTGGCATCGGTGTCGGAATTGGCGTCGCTGTTAGCGCAGAAGCCGCGCAGCGCAGCGATTCGTGCAGCTCCTCAGAGCACAGCCATAAATCACCTATAAAAGTATCCGGTGCTGGTCACGATATATGTGGCATGACAGCCACAACAGCTGCTGATGCAATCGTCTCTGCTGTGGTGGCTGCTGGCGTATTACCGTCCCATGGTAGTTCCAACAATGGCGGAGACTTAGAGCGGTCGGCTACGGGTATTGCCAAAGCAGATACGGAAAGCGAGGGCATAAATGGCGCGGGAATTGTGGGTGTTGCCAGCAGCGTAGCCAATGCTGTTATAAGTAATGGCACTAGCACTATCAACGGCTCCGCAAACAATAATAATAACAACAACAACAACGTTGTCATTGGCAGCAATAACAGCAGCGGCAGCGGCGCGGGCAGCAACAGTGGCGAGAAAAAAGTTAAAAAGAGTAAGAGCAAAGAAGGTAAATGTTTTGGGTTTATCCATCGTTTAATTGTTGCAATTTTAGTGGCTATAGTGTTCATATAGTCAACCTTAATTTAGACGTCAATATCAATATCCATATATGCTGCTCTTCATTGCACTATGCTGTACAAAACATTTTACAACTAGCGAGAAGAAAGCAGCCGCAGCCTACAAAAACAAAATCAACAAGTAAGAAAGCTCTAGTCGAGACTGCTCGACTACGAGATCCCCTGAACCCTTGGAGTGTTAGCTATTTCAATCATTTTTCGCGTCTTTCAGCTTCACAAGAAACACACACACACACACACACACACACGCACACACGCACACACGCACATACTCACACACAGGCATATATACACACACACGCATACAGACACAAGCACATGCACACACTCACATACACACACACATACACAAACACATACACACACATACACAAACACATACACACACAAGCACCCACGCATAAACACGCATGGGCTGCAGTGTGCGCTTACTATGAGAAATTAATTGTTTAATAACTTTTTTTGTGGACATACGATCTTCATGAAAATTATTATTATTATAACATGAATATACATGTATTTGCCAACGCACAAGTCTCTAGTATTTGAAATACGCTTTTTACAAAAGTGAGGGTGAGGGGGTGAATTTAGAGGTCGGGGTACATTTTAACAAAAACCGAAATTGTATAAATTGCATATAAGCATACATTAAAAATTTGAAGACTCTAGCAATAAAGGTGTAGAAGATATAATTTTATAACAGGTTTTCGATATGGTTTTTTATCGATAAAAAAAGATCGGGATGAGTTATCGATTTTTAATGATAAACTTGATATCCGCGCTGTAATTACGGACATTTTAAAAAAAATTTGAAGTCTCTAGCTATATATCTTCTGAAATCGACGCGTTCATACATACGGACAGACGGACAGACAGACGGACAGGGCCAAATCAACTCAGCTCGTCGCCCTGATCAAAAATATATATACTTTGTGGGGTCTGCCACGCCTCCTTCTGCCTGTTACATACATTTCAACAAAACCATTATACCCTAATTTCCCATTGAAAATGGGTTCAGGGTATAATTATTACAAAATATATAATAACTTTGGCATGCCGAAACTGTAATACCCTTGCCGTAGTACAGGTTATATAACTAGACAAAAATTATGAAAACACATCTATGAAGCTAAAACTATTATCAGAAAGTAAGTTTAAGGACTTCGTCAAAATACTTTATCATACATACATATACCTTACATTGGTACTGCACAATAAAACAAGCAAGAGTACTCTAGTTGAGATTGCTCAAATAGGAGATACTTTGAACCCTGCCAGCTGATATTCTAATCATTACGTACTTCTTTTATACACACATACGAAACACACGTACGCATAACTACGCACTCTGCTAACTGCACAGTTACCAGCGACTGCGCTTAGGCTGTAATGTGGGCGAAATTATGAGAATTTATTTGTTGAATAATTTCTCTTGTAGTGGGGCTGTGAAATTTTCAGAAAGTCATCATAATGGTCAAATGTGTTTGTGTGCGTATGTACATTCCGAAGTACAAGTACGTTTTTTACAAATTGGACGTGGTATCCAAAATATGTAACTTACAAAATCTGTGTAAATCTAAAGTCTATAGGTTTAATCACTGACCAAAGAACAGATAGATGAGACATGCAGAACAAACTTTTTCAACACCGAAAAAATTACTAGCCTCAGTCTCTTGAGGCTCGAGCAGTGAAAATATTGCACTACAAAGTCAGTGCGCTGCAAGCGCTCAAACGAAATGGTGCCATTCTTATATGAAGCGCAGCTATGCGCATTTCAAGTACTAGAGACTTGTGTTTTGGAATGTACACACATATTTACCATATGATTACGTTCTAAAAGTTTCATTAAGATCGTATGTCTACAAAAGAAATTATTCAACAAATAAATTCTCATATTGCTCACACTGCAGCGCAGCCCAAGCGCAGCCGCTGCTTACTGCACAGATAGCAGAGCGCAGGCTTATGCGTGCGTGTGGATGCATGTGTATGTATGTGTGCATAAAAGAAGTGCAGAATTAGAATATCAGCTTAGAGGGTTCAGGGTATCTCCAAGTCGTGCAGTCTCGACTGGAGCCTTCTTACTTGTTATACCCTGAACCCACTGAAAATGGGAATTCAGGGTATAATGGTTTTGTTAAATGTATGTAACAGGCAGAAGGAGGCGTGGCAAACCCCTGAAAGTATATATATTCTTGATCAGGGCGACAAGCTGAGTCGATTTAGCCCTGTCCGTCTGTTCGTGTGTCCGTCTGTCCGTATGTTTGAACGCGTCCTTATTTACAGCGCGGATATCGAGTTTATCATTAAAAATCGATAACTCATCCCGATCTTTTTTATCGATAAAAAACCTTATCGAAAACCAGTTATAAAATTATATCTTCTACACCTTTGTTGCTAGAGTCTTCAAATTTTTAATGTATGCTTATATGCAATTTATGCAATTTCGGTTTTTGTTAAAATTTACCTCCCATCCCTAAATTCACCCCCTCACCCTCACATTTGTAAAAGGCATTTTTCAAATACTAGAGACTTCTGCTTTGGCAAATACATGAATATCTTAGTTATATTCATAATCTGAGCTGAGTTGATTTGGCCCTGTCCGTCTGTCTGTCCGTCTGTCCGTATGTATGAACGCGTCGATTTCAGAAGATATAAGAGCTAGAGACTTCAAATTTTTTTTGAAAATGTCCGTAATTACAGCGCGCATATCAAGTTTATCATTAAAAATCGATAACTCATCCCGATCTTTTTTTATCGATAAAAAACCATATCGAAAACCAGTTATAAAATTATATCTTCTACACCTTTATTGCTAGAGTCTCCAAATTTTTAATGTATGCTTATATGCGCTTTATACAATTTTGGTTTTTGTTAAAATTTACCCCCCACCCTTAAATTCACCCCCTCACCCTCACTTTTGTAGAAAGCGTATTTCAAATACTAGAGACTTGTGCTTTGGCAATTACATGCATATTCATGTTATAATAATAATAATTTTCATGAAGATCGTATGTCCATAAAAAAAGTTATTAAACAATTAAGTTCTCATAGTAAGCGCACACTGCAGCCCATGCGTGTTTATGCGTGGGTGCTTGTGTGTGTATGTGTGTGTGTATGTGTGTGAGTGTATGCGTTTGTGTGTGTATGCGTGTGTGTGTGTGTGTATGTGTGTCTGTATGCGTGTGTGTGTATGTGTGCCTGTGTGTGCGTACGTGCCTGTGTGTGTGTGTGCGTGTTCCTTGTGTAAGCTGAAAGACGCGAAAAATTATTGAAATATCTATTGCTCCAAGGGCTCAGGGGATCTCGTACTCGAGCAGTCTCGACTAGAGCTTTCTTACTTGTTTTAAATGACCGTATATACAGCGCGGACGTCGAGTTTGCTTTTAAAATTCGATAAATCATACCGTTATGTTTTTATCGAGTAAAAACATTAAAGTTCAAGTCAGATGCCACTATAGCTAATTGTGAATGATTTTTCATTATTTTAAATTTCTCAAATATTCAATGTAATATGTAGATCATATGCTGAAAGTTTCATTAAATTCCATTCAGCCAAAAATTAATAAAAAATAATCAAATATTTGGCCAATTAACAAACGCAAGTGCAGCAGCTACAACAGCATCGTATACGTGTGCACACATACATTCAAACTTGTTCTGGAACATTCTTTGAATCACATCGGCTGTTAGTTTGGTTTAGTTTTGGTAGATGGCGCTGCAGCAGTGAATCTATTTGAGTTTCGCCAGCGCAGCTTCCAGAAGTGAGGTGGCGTAGTTTGTTAGCTGCATAACGCTCGATCGAGAAGTCGCGGTTCGAATCCCGATCGGTGCCACTGATGTTAACTTTTTTAATTGTTTCAAAATATTTTTATATTTTATTAAATGAGTTTTATATTTTATTTATATTTTTAAATACATCGAAATTGAAATTTCAGCCATACTAAATGGGCATTTTTATACTCATTCACGAAAGTGAATCAGTATATTGGTTTTGTGCAATGTCCGTCTTGCTGTCCGTCCGTCTGTCCGTCTGTCCGTCCGTCCGTCTGTCCGTCTGTCCGTATGAACGCAATCTATTTCGGCGCTATTGAAGCTAGAGACTTGAAATTTGGAACACATACTCGTGTATATCTCCGATTTATAAAGTGTTAAAATTTTCCCGATCCGCCCACTAGGGGCGTGGCAAATCGGAAAATGCATTTTCCGATATACGAGAAATCATGTTTGTTGAAGAGCTAGAAAGCTGAAACTTGGTATGTAGGTCCGCGTTGACCACCCAAGATCACGAGCTATGGCGGATATATCTACGCCCATTGGGGGCGTGGCAAATCGGATAAAACTGTATCTCCTAAAGTTGTAAACCTAGAATGCTGAAATTTTGTACGTCAGCTAATGGTATGATTCTATAAAGTCTGAAGATAAATTATAAGTCTACGCCCGTTGGGGGCGTGGCAAATCGGACCTGAAGATATAGTGATTTTTTAAATTCTCCTATATTTTGGACACTATTGATGAAAGAGACCTCAAATTTTGTATATATACTCGGACTGATCACCCAAGACCAAAAAGTTTTGTCGGATATATGTCCGCCCACAGGGGGCGTGGCAAACCGCAAAAGTTTATATCTCCTAAAGTATAATAGCTAGAAGCTTCAAATTTGGATAGTTGAGTTACTGGTAGCCTCCTCTATCGATTCCCCAAAAATAATTTTTACGCCTCTTTAGGGGCGTGGCATATCGAAAAATACCCTGTAATTTTCACATTTTTTTAGGGTAAGCATTCAAACTTTGCAGTTAGGGTAACGTTATCTCTTTCTAAAAACCGACCAAAAATGAGGTGTCTACGCCCAGTTGGGGCGTGGCAAATCGGAAAAACCTGTATATTCTACAGTACTAGAACGAAACTTAACTACTAAATTGTTGATGGGATGTGAATGAGTATTCCGCAGTCGGTAACGCCCGACTGCAACGTTCTTACTTGTTATTTGTTGGGTTCATGGTAGTATCTAGTCGAGCACTCTCGACTCGAATTTTCTTACTTGTTATTTAATGCTTTCATGTTAAGATAGATAGCCCGTTTTCAATTAAAAGCGCTAATGCCACCTTTAGCAGTTATGGATACTGAGGGATTCAATGATTGCTTATTTTCCATATCCCATAAATTGTCACTGCTCATATTTTTTTGCAACACAAGTTTTATTGGTTTCTTTAATGAAACCAAATGAGCATGTAGCAATATGAGTTTTGAATTATTGCTCTCTGAGACAAGCTTAGAAGCTAATTTCCTCTTTAATCAGGGTCCTGCTTCGTTATAGCTTAAGGTCTTCCGACCTCTCATATTCATATTGTTGCCGTGGCAGTGTATCGTAAGATTAACACTAGATGCTAGCCAAGGCGTATGTTTTTGCTTAAATCAATTCATATTACGATTACATTTGCGCAAATTATATTTAATAAATGATCTAAAACTTTAGACTTTTTGCATAATAATGTCCAGTTGCACATTAGATATATTTTCGCTGTTTACATTTTCCAATATAAACTTTCTGACAGCGCTTTCATGCCTATTGTTGCTGTTCCAAACTTCTAGCAAAATCACGTATGTATCTGCAACATACGATATTTGGCCAAATGGAGCAAAAACCCTTTATAGCATTTGATTAAGGAACGTTTAGTGAATACCTTGCCACTTAAACATTTCATAACGGACTCTAACATTATAAGCTGAAAATTCAATTAGCAAGACATTGGAGTATTTCACACTAAATCAAGAGGCACAGAAAATCTTTTGAAACATATTATTTAGCATATTTTGGACAAACTTTCCGTAATTAAACTTTTTCGTAATTGTTATTTGTAATTGTCTTTTTTAACGCCGAAATGGGAACTATTGCTCACACTTTTTGCAATTCACAATGCAATCCTGAATTAGCTGACTTCGACAAAGCTGAAAACATTACAGGCAGTCCCCAAAATTTTATAAATTTTTTTTTTTTTGCCCATAGTGCAGTGGTTAAAATGTATTACGAACATGGCAACCGTAAAAAATAAAACTGATTTTCGTTTGCACCTCCTGTTTTAAGTGTTCTCCGGGTATAGCGACGTAAAATCGTCAGTCCCTTGAGCGTCGTTATAACCGGATTCTATTGTAGTAGTAATATTTGTATAAATGCAGGCTGATATTAACTAAAATTTTTGTTTAATATATCAGATATACATGTATGACATAACAATATTTTTGTTGTAATTTACTGCCTTTCTTCAAATAAAATGGGTAAAAACATTATTTTAATAGATAAAAAAAAAACACAAATTTTTTAAATTTATTGTGCAATCGTTGCGTTGTCGATCCTCGGATATACATATGAACATATGTATGTACATATTTGCTTTGGGAAGTGCAGCACACACACGCACACACATACAACATTTATATGCACCCAGAATATACAATTACACATGCAACTTGGTTTTATTGCTTAGTAGTTTACTAATCGATTTATTCTGTTCCATCAACAACAACAACAACAATACTCATTCGACCGATAGGCGGTGCAGTGCTCATCGAAGGCGTTCTGTTTCGGGCAAAATACTTAGGCTCCACCCAGCTGGTTTGCGAGGGTCAACCCACAAAATCAACTCGAATGATGCAAGCTGAGGAGGCCGTGTCTCGCATCAAGGTGAACTACCTACATATATTACCTACATATAACTTAAGAATAAACAAAAGTATAATAATTCTATAGTATGATAAATTATGATATAAAATATATAAATAGTGCGGATAACCCGCAAAGCCACATATGTATGTATATTTCATTATATTATTTACTTACTTTTGTTGTTGTTCACTGCAATTCTTAGTGTTAGTTTAGATATCTGAAGGTTTAGCTTGGGCTCAACTTTAAATTGTAATAACAATCTTTTCGTTCGTGTTTTTTTAGACTCATTCACGAAATGAAAGAGTATATTGGTTTTGTGCAATGTCCGTCTTGCTGCCCGTCCGTCTGTCCGTACGAACGCAATTTATTTCGGCACTATTGCAGCTTTGAAACTTGGAACACATACTCGTGTATATCTCCGATATATAAAGTGTTGAAATTTTCCCGTTCCGCCCACTAGGGGCGTGGCGAATCGGCAAATGTATTTTTCGATATACCAGAAATCATAGTAGTTGAAAAACTAGAACGCTGAAACCAAGATCACGAGCTATCGCGGATATATCTCCGCCCATTGGGGCCTGGCAAATCGGATTCAAATGTATCTCCTAAAAATGTAAACCTAGAATAAGCTAAGCTACGCATCTATAAAGATGAGTGACAAAATTATATATCTACACCTACTGAGGGCGTGGCAAATCGGAACTGAAGATATAGTGTCTTTTCAAACTCTTCTATATTTTGGACACTATTGATGCTAGAGACCTCCAATTTGGTATACATACTCGGACTGTCCACCCAAGACCAAACAGCTTCGCCGCAAAGGCTTACACATATGTATCTCCTAAAGTATAAGAGCTAGCTATAATATGGGACACCATCTAATTTGAGGGAGGCACACGCCAATGTTCACGTCCCATGTCTACACACATGCATACAAATGCTTCTACAGGTGATATCCCATGATTTGTTAGCATCGCGTCCCCTGCGTATACACAATCAAACATATATACATAATATGTATTACATATGAGCGCTTCACAAGATTGACCAAATGCAAATGCTGGGCCTTAAAATTGCTACAGGCAGCAAGACTTTCACACACAGGCATACAAATGTTCATATATGTATGTAGCAAGGGACAGTGTGTGTGTGCATGCTCGACACGAAAACATTTTCATTATGCGCACCAACGCTTTCATACCCTTTCCACAAATAATAATTAAAACGCAAATATTTTGTACGAGCTGGGCAAACGGTTTGAAGAGTTTGGAATACTCTTCACACAGAATGGAAGAAACGGCAGTTTAACGCGAAGAAATTTCAATTTTTGTAAGCTGCCGCTTGTGCTCACATGCATATATACATATACATATTTGAGAGAACAGAGAGCAGAGAGAGCGAGAGAGCAAGAACAAAAATTGAGCATAGAGGCGTCTTTTATTCAACATTTGACCATCTCGGTCGAGCGCATGAAGCGAAATGATTGTGCTTTCGTATATTTTCGTAGCCCGAACCCAAAAGAGAAGAGCCGAGCAAATACGATAGTGATATAATCAAGAAGTTCGATATTATTACTCACAATAAGCACTAACCAAACAACACATAGACTAGACTGTTCGCGACGAGCTCTTTTCTTTTGAGTGAAGGGTATACCTAAATCATAAAAACGTTTGTCACGCGCATGCAAACAAAATGTAACGCATCGATGGATATTCGTGGGAAGGGTATGAAAGCGTTTGAGTGAGCATGCGTGGCAAACGCTTTTATGATTTAGGTATACTCTTCACTCAAAGGAAAGAGCTGGGATCGTCGCGAACAAAATTCAATTTTTGTGCGCTGCTGAGTTTGGTGATTTGGGAGACTATAGCGAGAGATAGAGATAGAGAGAGAGAGAAAGATATAGAGAGAGAGAGAGAGAGAGAGTAGGACAAAGAGCGCTTAGCTGTGCTTCATAAGAATGGGACCATTTGTTTGAGCGCTTGCAGCGCACTGACTTTGTCGTGCAATATTTTCACTGCTCGAACCTCCAGCGACCGAGCCGAGCAGATACGAAGTATAGTGGTCGACCAACTTAACATTTTTTGCTGTAGAAAAGTTTGTTCTACGTGTCTCATTTATGTGTTCTCTGGTCAGTGTAAAAACCCAAATCATATTTTCGATTCTGAGAGATATACATAAAGAAATGAGATGATCCAAAAAATCGATAAGCAATTGTATAAAATTGCAACTTATATATATACTTATATATATTATAATTATAAATTTTCGAAAAAAAAAAAATTTATTTACTTACATTTAGCTACTTATTCATAGTACATATGTTGCAGAGTTAACTATCGCTTGAGATACTTCAAAATGAAAAATAATAATCACTTTTTATTATTTTCCATGTATCAATTTGTCGCCATCTACATCAACACAACAATCCAATCTGCTCGTTATGAATGTGATGAATTTGCTAATCGAACCCACGTTATGCCATCCATGATCGAACAAAAATCGCATACAATAGGCTCTTGTAAGTATTAGTTAAGAACAACTTATATCAACTGAATATGTGATCTAATTTGCTCCAAATTAAACAAGCTTATGGAGATTTAATTGACGTATATATTCATTAACTGCTCTAAACAGGCACCCGATGGCGATGTACAGCCCAGTACAGAGGTGGATTTGTTCATATCGACGGAAAAAATAATGGTGCTAAACACCGATCTCAAGGAAATTATGATGGATCATGCGCTACGCACTATTTCCTATATAGCCGACATTGGGGATTTGGTCGTGCTGATGGCGCGTAGACGTTTCGTGCCGCAGGATATTGATGATGCACCGAAACCAAATCGCACTCCCAAAATGATATGCCACGTGTTCGAGAGCGACGAGGCGCAGTTCATAGCGCAGTCGATCGGGCAGGCCTTCCAGGTGGCGTACATGGAGTTCTTAAAGGCCAATGGCATTGAGGATCATCGGTTTGTTAAGGAAATGGACTACCAGGAAGTGCTCAACAGCCAGGAAATCTTTGGTGACGAGCTCGAGATTTTTGCAAAGAAAGAACTACAAAAGGAAGTAGTTGTGCCCAAGGCCAAGGGCGAAATACTCGGAGTGGTCATTGTCGAAAGCGGCTGGGGCTCCATGCTTCCCACAGTCGTCATTGCGAATCTAATGAGCTCTGGGGCTGCGGCACGTTGTGGCCAATTGAATATCGGCGATCAACTAATCGCCATCAACGGACTGAGCCTGGTGGGTCTGCCGCTCTCCACCTGCCAAACATACATCAAGAATACGAAAAATCAGACCGTTGTCAAATTCACAGTTGTGCCCTGTGCACCAGTTGTCGAGGTCAAAATCAAGCGGCCCGAGACCAAATATCAACTCGGCTTCAGCGTCCAAAATGGAGTGGTAAGTGCTGAAAGCAATTAAATAGTAATTTTGATTGATTGACTTCCCCCGATCTGCATGGTTAACTGACTTACTTTGTAACAAATTAACTGACGACTACCTCACAAACACTGGATGAAAGGAATCATATCTTGCCTAATTGAGTTCGCGAGGCTGACTTATTGATTTCACCAATGGGGAAGAAAATTCTACTGACAACAATTCCTTACATTTACTTAAATCTTTAACTACTTATACTCCATAGCCATCGAAAATGACTTAAGAGGATAGAATGTTGTATTCATGTTTATATTTTCTTGCATAGAACTATGAAATAAGTCAATCTAATTATGTCCATTTATTCGTTACATACGGCACAAATCAAAGATATAGCGTGGTAGTAAATAAATTATCAGTTGTTTCGAGTTTAATTAACTTAAAGTTCTTAAAGCCTGAGCAACAATTTATGAAATTTGAATTCCTGCCAATGCAGTATGGTCCAGATTAAGTTTTTTTTTTTTTTCTGGCATAAAGTCGATTTTTTTATGTTAATGTATCGTTGTTTATACCCGTTCACGAAAGTGAAATGAGTATATTGGGCTTGTGCAATGTCCGTCTTGCTGTCCGTCCGTCTGTCCGTATGAACGCAATCTATTTCGGCGCTATTGAAGCTAGAGACTTGAAATTTGGAGCACATACTCGTGTATATTTCAGATTTATAAAGTGTTAAATCCCGATCCGCCCACTAGGGGCATGGCAAATCGGAAAATGCATTTTCCGATATATCAGAAGTCATGTTAGTTGAAGAGCTAGAAAACTGAAATTGGGTATGTAGGTCCGCATCGACCACCCAAGATCACAAGCTATGTCGGATATATCTCCGCCCATTGGGGCCTGGCAAATCGGATTCAAATGTATCTCCTAAAAATGTAAACCTAGAATAAGCTAAGCTACGCATCTATAAAGATGAGTGACAAAATTATATATCTACGCCTACTAGGGGCGTGGCAAATCGGAACTGAAGATATAGTGATTTTTCGAATTCTGCTATATTTTAGGCACTATTAATGCTAGAAATCTGAAATTCTGTATATATACGCGGGTTGGCCACCTAAGTCCAACGAGCTATGGTAGATATATGTCCGCCTATAGGGGGCGTGGCAAACCGCAAAAGCTTATATCTCCTACAGTTTAGGAGCTAGAAGCTTCAAATTTAGATAGTGGAGTTACTGGTAGCCAGAAGAAGTGCAGAGTGATTAGAATATCAGATTAGAGGGTTCAGGCTATCTTCTAGTCGAGCAGTCTCGACTAGAGTCTTCCTACTTGTTTCGTATATGCTCTGCTTCGTATCATAACCGAAAAAATTGTGCAGACACGATCTCGAGCGGCACTCTTTATTTTGCTTAGAAGACTCTCAGCAAAAGACTGTTTGACTAAAAACTCAACAGAAATGATCTTTGCCTTCGTGTGCATGTAAATACATGTATACATACATACATAAAAGAACACAACAATCGCGTGTGATTACCCATACATACACAAAAGACAGTTTGCTTCATTTAACTCAAGCAAACGATCAGTGGCTGACTTGAGCGAAACGAAAAACAGAAAAAACGGTCTCGCTCAGAGCGTGAGCAGACCTAAGCCAGTCGCGCCAAAATCAGTTTCTGTCTGAGTTTTTAGACTTATTCACGAAAGTGAAATGAGTATATTGGTTTTGTGCAATGTCCGTCTTGCTGTCCGTCCGTCTGTCCGTATGAACGCAATCTATTTCGGCGCTATTGAAGCTAGAGACTTGAAATTTGGAACACATACTCGTGCATATCTCCGATTTATAAAGTTTTAAAATTTTCCCGATCCGCCCGCTAGGGGCGTGGCAAATCGGAAAATGCATTTTCCGATATACCAGAAATCATGTTTGTTGAAGAGCTAGAAAGCTGAAATTTGGTATGTAGGTCCGCGCCGATCACCCAAGATCACAAGCTATGGCGGATATATCTCCGCCCATTAGGGGCGTGGCAAATCGGATAAAACTGTATCTCCTAAAGTTATAAACCTAGAATGCTGAAATTTTGCATGTAAGCTGATGTTTTAATTCTATGAAGATAGGGGAAAAAATTATATATCTACGCCCACTAGGGGCGTGGCAAATCGGACCTGAAGATATAGTGATTTTTCGAATTCTGCTATATTTTAGGCACTATTGATGCTAGAGACCTGAAATTTTGTATATATACGCGGGTTGACCACCCACGTCCAACGAGCTATGGTAGATATATGTCCGCCTATAGGGGGCGTGGCAAACCGCAAAAGTTTATATCTCCTACAGTTTAAGAGCTAGAAGCTTCAAATTTGGATAGTTAAGTTACTGGTGGCCTCCTCTATCGATGCTTCAAACATAATTTTTAAGCCTCTTTAGGGGAGTGGCATATAAAAATACCCTGTAAATACCCCCCTTTGCTTTTCTAAGTGCCTCAATCCTTTTTGGCATCGAATCAACAAACTTTTTACAGGTTTTGGCACTGATTTTATTCCACTCCTCACAAAGAGCTTTCTTCAGATCATCCTTGTTGGAAATTTTGTGATTTCGAATTTTTTGCTCAATGATATACCAAAGATGTTCGATAACATTCATATCGGGACTCTGAGGTGGAGTTTCAATCATTTTGGGGCAATTGTAAAGCGCCCATGTCTTGTCAGGAGGTATGCTTGGGATCGTTGTCTGCTGCATAGAGCTTAAAAGTAGACCGAATCCCGAATTTTTCGGCACTTGGTATTAAATTCGACTTAAGGATGTTTTTATATCCATATTAGTTTAAAGTTCCATCGATAAAGGCCAAATTACCGACTCCACTTGCCGACATACACCCCCATACCATTACTGACCCACCGCCATGTTTGACAGTTGGACGTAAATTGGCTACATCCATCTTTTTATTTGGCTTTCTCCACACAGTGTGCTTGCCATCAGATGCAAAGATGTATTTCGACTCATCTGTAAAAATAACATCATACCTAAACTCCTTCGACTTAGATTGGTACTCCCTAGCAAAGTGTAGGCGCTTCTGCCGGTTTCTCTTATTTATGTATGGCTTGTTTCAAACAATTTGGCCATGATAACCGTTGCTACGAAGTACCCGTCTAACTGTTAAATCACTGATGTCCTTTTGTAAATATATTTTTAGCTCGTTCTTTATTTTTGAGGCGGATTTGAAAGGATTGTCTTTCATTTGGAGTATTATCCACCTTTCATCTGTTGCCGTCAGCTTCCTATTTGATTGAGCTCGGACTTTATTCAAAACTGCGTTATCCTTTTTATTCCTTTTAATGATGTACTGTACAGTGCTGGGAAGTCTGTTAAGTATATCTGCTATTTCTGCATAGCTTTTTATACCCTGAACCCATTGAAAATGGGAAATCAGGGTATAATGGTTTTGTGAAAAGTATGTAACAGGCAGAAGGAATCATCGCAGACCCCATAAAGTATATATCCTATATATATCAGGACGACAAGCTGAGTCGATATAGCCCTTTCCGTCTGTCCGTCCGCCCGTCCGTCCGTATGAGCAAAAGGATCTCAGAAGATACAAGAGCTAGAGAGCTGAAATTTGGCATGCATACTCGTGTATACCATAGACAGTACAAGTTTGCTTTATTTTTTCGATAACTCATCCGATAACTTTTTTATCAAGAGTAATCGAAAAATCGACATTGTTTTTTCAGCCTAATTTGAACACTTTTAGACCTGGAGACTTCAAATTTGCGTTGTATATAAAATTAATGGATACAAAGATTTTGTAATTTACAGATTTTGGATACCACGCCCCCTTCGCCCCCAATTTGCAAAAAAAACGCATTTCAAGTACTACAGACTTGTGTTTTGGAATGTACATACATATTTACAATATGATTACACTCTGAAAGTTTCATTAAGATCGTATGTCTACAAAAGAAATTATTCAACAAATAAATTCTCATATTGCTCACACTGCAGCGCAGCCCAAGCGCAGCCGCTGCTTACTGCGCAGTTAGCAGAGCGCAGGCTTATGCGTGCGTGTGGATGCATGTGTATGTATGTGTGCATAAAAGAAGTGCAGAATGATTAGAATATCAGCTTAGAGGGTTCAGGGTATCTCCTAGTCGAGCAGTCTCGACTAGAGTCTTCTTACTTGTTCCATTATTATGATGAAAAATCGCGAGTTTCCGCTCCTCAGGGGATGTTCGCTTCATTAAAAAAAAAATTACTCTAAATCTATGTAAAACATCAGCAAATCAGAGAGAACAATTTCTGTTACAGTTTCAACAACATTCAATTGCGCTATAATCAGCTGTACGATTTTCAGTGACACCATATTTTCGTATAGTTTGAAGTGTTGCTTCATTTTAAGAAAAAATGGGAGTCGCCTGTTTATTTTTAAACATAATATTGAACCTGTTCGCGCCACCAACCTTTTAAAAGAAATTTAGTGTAAAAATGTTATTTAATTTAGAAGTTATGGACTGAATTGTACATTCTTATTAGCTGTACGATTTTTAGTGACGCACACTGTATACATATAAATAAGCTTAATAGGTTTCCATAATACGGAAAGAAACGCTTTTATGAAATTTAAAGAAGTAAGAAGGCCCCAGTCGAGACTGCTCGACTATGAGATATCCTAAACCCTCCAAGCTGATATTCTAATCATTCTGGACTTCTTTTATGCACACATACATACACATGCATCCACACGCACGCATAAGCCTGCGCTCTGCTAACTGCGCAGTAAGCAGCGGCTGCGCTGCAGTGTGAGCAATATGAGAATTTATTTGTTGAATAATTTATTTTGTAGACATATAATCTTAATGAAACTTTCAGAGCGTAATCATATGGTTAAAATGTGTTTACATTCCAAAGCACAAGTCTCTAGTACTTGAAATGCGAAGGGGGCGTGGTATCCAAAATCTGTAAATTACAAAATCTTTGTATCCATTAATTTTATATACAACGCAAATTTGAAGTCTCCAGGTCTAAAAGTGTTCAAATTAGGCTGAAAAAACCATGTCGATTTTTCGATTATTCTCGATAAAAAAGGTATCGGATGAGTTATCGAAAAATTATGATAAACTTGTACTGTCTATGGTATACACGAGTATGCATGCAAAATTTCAGCTCTCTAGCTCTTATATCTTCTGAGATCCTTTTGCTCATACAGGAGGACGGACGGACAGACGGACAGGGTTATATCGACTCAGATCGTCGTATTGATCAAAAATATATATTCTTTATGGGCTCTGCGATGATTCCTTCTGCCTGTTACATACTTTTCACAAAACCGTTATACCCTGATTTCCCATTTTCAATGGGTTCAGGGTATAAAAATATAAAATTTGAGCTTTTTTTAATTTTTAACAAAAATTTACAATTTACAAAAAAGAGTTTTCCGCGGGATTTGAACTCGCACCCAAGCCAAATAGCATGTTTGTCAAAATAACTAAAATAAAGATCGCCGGAGCTTCTGCCTACAGCACCACCGCGTCGTTTCAAACAACAGTAATTAAAACAAAATCACATTTGAACGAATACACTCGACTTTGATGGTTTAGTTGCGTATTGATTATTATTCTTCTGAGCCTGGGTATAAACCCAGACTCATGCATAATTTTAACCCTGAAATCTAGTGCGTCTATTGCTGAGTGTGTAAGGCTCAGCATTGGTCATACATATTCTTATCTTATCGCTGAGTTTGTAAGGGTCCGCGTGGGTCTATTAGCTATTCTTATCCTATCGCTGAGGTTGTAAGGCTCAGCGTTCGTCTCTTACATATCTGACTCTGGGGTTGCAAGGTTTGGTGTCCATTTGTCTATTTATAGAGTCTGTACATGTGACCCTTATCTTTTCCCAGCGTACTACCTGCTCGTAGAGTGCGTCGGAGGCATGTATACGATCTTCGTATTCATATGCTCATGCGTGATCACATTTCTTTTATGACGCCATATATCAAAGAAAACAGTTACATACGTCCGAACACTTGACGAGTGCAGACGTGCCTAATTGTGAGCGGTCAACGCACGCAGCTTATTTTTTTGAGAGAGGATTTACACATTGTTACACACTGATTTACGCTCTGATTGCGCTCTCTGAGAGCGACAACACAGACGGAGCATTGTGATTGGCTGATTTAATCACGCCATAAATTTAGCCTTTCTGTTTAGTCAGGCTGTACTATTGCCATTTCTTCCCACTAGAAGCATCTTGTAAGCGGAATATTGGACTTTGGATCTCGCCCCATCCGTGTCGGTAGCATGGCAGAGGAAGGGGTCACGGGTTTGACAAATAACCGCGCCAAACCAATCTGGCAGGCTATTAAGGTGAAAATTACCAATAAGAGGAGAATTTCTCCAACACCCAATGATGGCTGGAAAGTCGCCAGGAGGAAGAAAAATTCCTCCTCGTCATCATCTATGGAGGACTTATCCTCTACATGCTCCGAAATGTCGTTTGAACCAGGAGAAATAACACGCATTAATAATAAGAAGATAACGCCTAGAGCAGCAGCTAGAGCCAACGCTGCTCGTGAATTGGAAGCGCTCGGAGAAACTGCTAGTACCTCGAGGAAATCAAATAGATTTGCACTCCTTGCAAATGCTGACGAAGAGAATGTTGATGATCAATCAGCTGAAACTAGGAAAAAGTCTGCTGTAGCAACTGCCGAGGCACTTAGCCAAGACCACCGCCAATATTCTTGCCGGACATTACTAACGTCAAGGAAATGGTCGACGATTTAAAAAGAGTCGCTGGAGCTTCTGCTATAAAGCAGGACGAGAAGGCCGAATCAGTACAACGGCCAACAATATAGAATCTTTTAAGGAGCTTAAAAATTATTTGGATGAATCCGAGCTGTGCTTTCGCACATACCAGCCAAAGTCGGAACGTGCGTATCGAATCGTATCGAATTACATCACACTGAATCCATTAATGTAATAAAAGAAGAACTGCACAACAAAGGGCATGATGTGAGGGACTTTGCATTTGAAAAGAACAGATTCGACAAAACCCCGAGTCCATATTGTTTGTGGACCTGGAACCCAAATTCAACAACAAGGAAGCGTTCAAAATAAACAGATTATGCGACGCAGTTGTAACTATCGAGCCACCCAGGAAATCTGATGACCTAGTTCAAAGCCCCCGGTGCTAAGACTTTGGACACACCAAACGATACTGTCGTCTCCCAGCTAGGTGCGTCAAATGCGGCGGAGAGCACAACTCGACTGATTGAACCAAAACTAGTGATGCGGAACCAAATGCCTGCACTGTGGAGAGGCACACACTGCTTCCTACAAAGGATGCAAGATATATCTAGCCAAACAGCGAAATGGCCCAAAAATAAAACTCCAACGCCCCCAACAATTCACCAATTACCCAACCAAGCCTTCATAAAAGCTGGAGTAACTTATGCCAACTTATTGAGAGATGTGAACAGCAAAAATCACAGTGCTAGCAACAACAACGACAACAGCTATAGCTACTCCAATGAAACCGTAAACGTCAACTCTATCTTAACACCGATGGAAGCCATGATGGAGAAAATGTTTAACCAATTCGGACAGCTTACGCAGTTGCTAACGACTGTCATAACGAAGTTATGCAAATAAGTCTCCGCATCATCCATTTGAATGCTAACTCTGCTTAAGAAGGCCAGAATTTGTACAATTTATCAAAACACAGTGCATAGATGTTGCACGATCATCCGAGACGCATTTTAACGCACAAACACACTTTCAAATCAATGGCTATGATACAATAGTGGCGAATGATCCTAATGGCAGAGCTAGAGGAGGGTCTGCAATAATAATAAAACGAGTCATAAAATGTGTACCCTTAGCCCCTATCGAACTCCCCTGGATCCAATCAACGCGTGCCATGGTGCACAGCCCCCATTTGAATATTACACTAACCGCTATTTATATCCCACCGCCTCATGCAGTTACACAGCAAATGCTGGAACAATACTTCTTAGACCTGGGGCCAAGATTCCTGGCTGCGAGAGATCTAAATGCTAAATATCCTTGGTGGGGATCAAGACTCTCAAACCCGTCCACTCAACTGGCGGACCTAGTTTTTGGCTAACTAATCCAGCATGCATACCTGACGTTCTAAATATGGCCCTCACCAAGGGCATAGACTCCAACAGGGTCTATGTCAAAAACTGTTTAGATCTATGTTCTGGCCATTGCGCAGTAATGCTACTGCTTAACATCCCTACAGAACTTAATAGAGACCCAACACAGATATTCAGGACGAGCACGAATATTGACCGGTACCAGATGTGGCTCGAGAGAAATATTGGACAGGAATCGGTGATCATTTCCAGGGATGACATAGATAACGCTACTTAATCCCTCACCAGGTTAATCCATGAAGCGGCATCCGCGGCCACTCCACCCAGAAGGCATAACCCAAACCTGCATCCACAAAGGGAACGCCACTTTTGGTCTCCTGAGGTAGCATTGGCAGTACGAGAAAAGCGGAAATTACGCAGAGTCTGGCAAAACACACGGAACCCGCTTGATAAGACTGCACTAAATAGAGCTATCAGGGAATTGAAAGATCTCCTTGCAAACCTTCGCAATGAAGCGCTTTCTGAGTTCGTCAAAAACCTTGAACCAGGATACGTGAAGAGACCAGCTAAAAGAAGAGTTCCCATTCAGGATGCTAATGGACAATGGCTCAGGTGTGATGCCAACAAGGCCATGCTTTTGGAGAGCATCTTCGCCAGACATTCACCCCAATCGTGATTTGCTCAGCAGAGGAAATAGATGAGAGGGAAGTCTTTATAGACTCCCCATGCCAAGTTGGCTGGCCTATTCCTGAGATTGAACCGGAGGAGCTAATAGAAACAGCAGCGGAGCTTAAAACAACGAAAGCAACAGGGTATGCACATTGGAGCTGCACCTATCAAAGCGTTACCAGAAACTGCCTGGGTAACCTTAGCAAAAATATTTAATAGGTGTTTGCAACTTGGCCACTTTCCTACCCAATGGAAATGTGCTGTAGTCGTACTTATCCCAAAGCCCGAACAACAATTGAGTTCCTATAGACCAATTAGCCTGTTGCCGGTATTCTCTAAGCTACTTGAAAGAGTAGTTTTACGTAGAGTGCTCCCCATACTGGCTGAAAAAGAACTCATACCAGACCACCAATTTGGATTTAGGGTGAAACATGGAACTCCTGAGCAGTGCCACAGAGTGGTTGACTGTATCCTGGAGCACTAAGAATAATCACGAAGACTCCATTCTACATGAACAGGTACCTGCACCGCGACCTCAACATCCAGTCAATCCACCAAGCCATACGTCAAACCTCAGAAAAATACACAAAAAGGCTGGATTACCACGCCAATCCACTCGCCATTAACCTCCTCAACAACAGTCAACATTTGCGTTAATTCAACCCTCCGTACACCCCCACTACATAACTAATTAAGTAGCGCCCTGAATGTGTACTATCCAATTTATTGAATGTTCAAGAAAGAACAGATTATAAATCAAGAAATTGATAAAAAAAAAAAAAATATATATATATATATATATAGATATATATATATATATATATATACTGCGCGTCATTAGGTTAGCGCCCCCCTTTACACTCAACCTCAAAGCTAAATAAAATCTAAACCACCAGAGCGCCATCTTTGAAATTTTTTTACATTATACTCCATTTATTTCTCTTTAAAATACAAAAAGAATGGGTACTGTAACAATAAGGATTATTTTTAAATAATTTTTGTGTAAAATGTACAAAAAATATGTAACAAAAATTTGGTCATCAGATTAGCGCCCCCTGCGCTAAATTCAATTTCTTTAAGTTAATGGCCAAAAATAACACCTGTATTTTAAGCTATTGTTATTTTTAAGTAATATTAGTAGTGCGTAGTGTCCTTTTTTATTTGAAATTACTTCCAAAATTCGATTAGGAATGGAATTATAAAGTTGTTCAATATTATTCAAGGATATGGTCAACCAATCGTGTTCAATTAACTCTGTTTTTGTACTATAATGCTTTCCGGACTCATATACTTTCCTGACCAACCATCCCCAGACGTTTCCAATGATATTAAGGTCGAGTGAGTATGGTGAACACTACATGAGATCAATTTGTTGGCCCTGAATGCAGGACTTCACGGATCGGACGGTATGAATTGGAGCATTATCATGCTGGAAAATCTAATGCCGGTTTTCAGACAGCTTATAGAAATGCGGAACAGCAAGCTTGCAAGTGCTGTAGTAAGATATTGATACCTACACCAATGCCACCAATAAGCAAGATAATTACAATTGCATTTGGGGGCGCTAATCTGATGACGCAAAATAAGTGCACACATTTTTTCCGAAAATAGAGAAGAATAGAAAATAAAACATAACGGGTTTTCACTCGCGCTTTTTTTTTATACCCTGAAACCATTGAAAATGGGAAATCAGGGTATAATGGTTTTGTGAAAAGTATGTAACAGGCAGAAGGAATCATCGCGGACCCCATAAAGTATATATATTCTTGATCAGGACGACGAGATGAGTATATAGCCCTGTCCGTCTGTCCGTCCGTCCGTCCGTCTGTCCGTCCGTCCTCCTGTATGAGCAAAAGGATCTCAGAAGATATAAGAGCTAGAGAGCTGAAATTTTGCATGCATACTCGTGTATACCATAGACAGTACAAGTTTATCATAATTTTTCGATAACTCATCCGATACCTTTTTTATCGAGAATAATCGAAAAATCGACATGGTTTTTTCAGCCTAATTTGAACACTTTTAGATCTGGAAACTTCAAATTTGCGTTGTATATAAAGTTAATGGATACAAAGATTTTGTATTTTACAGACTTTGGATACCACGCCCCAATCGCCCCCAATTTGTAAAAAACGCATTTCAAGTACTAAAGACTTGTGCTTTGGAATGTACACACATTTTAACAATATGATTACGCTCTGAAAGTTTCATTAAGATTGTACGTCTAGAAATTAAATAATTCAACAAATAAATTCTTATAATGTTGCCCACACTACAGCGCAGCCCAAGCGCAGTCGCTGCTTACTGCGCAGTTAGTAGAGCGCGTTCTAATACGTGCGTGTGTATGTATGTATTCCGAAATGAAGTACAGAGTGATTAGAATATCAGATTAGAGGGTTCAGGGTATCTCCTAGTCGAGCAGTCTCGACTAGAGTCTTCTTACTTGTTTCGTATATGCTCTGCTTCGTATCATAACTAACAACTAAGAAAGCTCTAGTCGAGACTACTCGACTACAAGATCCCCTGAACCCTTGGAGTGTTAGCTATTTAAATCATTTTTCGCGTCTTTCAGCTTACACAAGAAACACGCACACACACACACACACACACACACACACACGCACACGCACGCACGCACACATACACAAACAATTACATACATATACACACACAAGCATAAACACGCATAGGCGGCAGTGAGCGCTTACTATGAGAACTTAATTGCTTAATAACTTTTTTTGTGGACGTACGATCTTCATGAAACTTTCAGATTATGTTTATAACATGGATATGCATGTAATTGCCAAAGCACAAGTCTCTAGTATTTGAAATACCCTTTTACAAAAGTGAGGGTGAGGGGGTGAATTTAAGGGTAAATTTTAACAACAACCGAAATTGTATAAATTGCATATAAGCATACATTAAAAATTTGGAGACTCTAGCAATAAAGGTGTAGAAGATATAATTTTATAACTGGTTTTCGATAAGGTTTTTTTATCGATAAAAAAAGATCGGGATGAGTTATCGATTTTTAATGATAAACTTGATATCCGCGCTGTAATTACGGACATTTAAAAAAAATTTGAAGTCTCTAGCTCTTATATCTTCTGAAATCGACGCGTTCATGCATACGGACAGACGGACAGACAGACGGACAGGGCCAAATCAACTCAGCTCGTCGCCCTGATCAAGAATATATATACTTTGTGTGGTCTGCCACGCCTCCTTGGGCCTGTTACATACATTTCAACAAAACCATTATACCCTGATTTCCCATTTTCAATGGGTTCAGGGTATAAAAACACTGTGCAGACACGATCTCGTTTTGAGCGGCACTCTATGTTTTGTTTAGAATCGGTTTCGGTCAGACGCATTGCAATGACTCATTCGTGTGACGCTCTCAAATAACAGTCGCGTAAAGACTAATACGATTTTCGCTTACACAAAGACTCTCAGCAAAAGACTGTTTGACTAAAAAACTTAAGAGAAATGATCTTTGCCTTCGTGTGCATGTAAATACATGCATACATACATACATAAAAGAACGCAACAATCGCGTGTGATTACCCATACATACGCAAAAGACTGTTTGCTTCATTTAACTCAAGCAAACGATCAGTGACTGACTTGAGCGAAACGAAAACAGAAATAACAGTCTCGCTCAGAGCGTGAGCAGACCTAAGCCAGTCGCGACCAAATCAATTTCGGTCTGAGTTTTTTTTGATTGTGTCAACTGTTATTTACGAGCTATGATTTATACTTATAAATAAACTTAATAGGTATTCATAATACGGAAAGAAAAACTTTTATGAAATTTAAATAATATAAAAGAAACTAAAATAACAAAAATTTGCATTTTACAAAAAAGTGTTCTCCGCTGGATTTGAACTCGCACCCAAGCCAATTAGCATGTTTTTCAAAATAACTAAAATAAAGATCGCCGGCGCTTCTGCATACAGCACCACCGCGTCGTTTCAAACAACAGTAATTAAAACGAAATCACATTACTGTTAAGACGCCATACGAGACGAGTCTCGATGATTCGTACCCCGCTAAATCGAAAACCTCAATAATTCGTAAGAAATTGCTAGTCCCTTGAAAAAACTTCGTTAATTCGTAAAAATCCCATACATTTTGGTCCCCTCGTTAATTCGTAATTTTTCTGCCTACTCGGCCATGATCTTGCTCTTATAAATCGTTTCGAAACCTCTTATAATTCGTAATTTCGTTTCGTAACCTCTTGTAATTCGTAATTCTTGATTTTTCTGTTAAACTAGCGTTAGGCTGCAAACAGTGCAAACGCGCTGTGACGAAGACGAAGATGAAGACAAAGCTGAAGACAAGACAAGTTGCATAGTACAAAAAAAAATTCGTTGTCCAAACAGGAGCGGTTGAAGCTTGCGTTTCGTCTTCATCCCAGTGCACTATAGGAAAAAAAAACCCGAAATTTTGGCATAAATGCATTTTTTTTTTTTTGTTTTTTTTTGTGTTAATTTAACATTTATTTTCTTATTTTCCAATAATAAACATATTAACTAAAGTTGAAAGTATTTGTAAACATTTTTATGAATTTTCCCTACTATAAAACGTAGGGCTGAAAGTCACCTAACCCAGAGTTGCTCTGTAAGCAAAAAAAACGCAGGAAAATTTGTGTAACTTTCAAGTTTAATGCTGCGGCAAATAATATAAACTGTCAATTCCAATTTTTGAATACATTTGTTTCATTGTCTAATTTTTCTATGTTTTAATGTCGTGTAAAATAACTAAAATTTAAAAAAAATTGTTCGTGTTTCGTGGAGTAAAGTTAATTGTACACGTATTGTGTGAACCCTTTATTATTAGAGGCTATTAACAGTTTTGCTCCTTTTTGCTCCATTTCGAAAAAATAACAATTTTCTAGTAAAATATGAGTTTCAAAGCTGAGAATTTGTAGACGTATGGTCAAGCAAAAATTGCCAAGTAGAGCTAAACAAAATGTTGTATCCTTGATATGAACGAAAGTATGGAAAACATTATTTCTGCTCAAGTTTTCAAATTGATTGATTTTTTTAAACATTTTTGCCAAAAACTAGCCGGAATCTATAAAAATTCAAAAAAGGTCATTCATGGGAAGAATATTGAGAAACTTAAAAGAGCCGAGGTCCTCGCGAAATAAAATTCTCCATAAGGAAGCTAATTATGAAGAAGCTGGCACTCAAGTGCAGATAAAATTTGCTTCTGATCTTGCAAGACAAGAGGAACACACTATTTGCTATCTTTTCTTAGCCTTATATAAAATTTAGAGCGTTAAGTGTTTAAATATTGAAATATACATGAATAACTATGCTTCGTATCCCATGTCCCAACTGTGAATATAGTTTTGATCCATGAATACCAGTTGATGGATAGCTAGTATTCTTAAAGAAAACGCATCAAATTTAAAAAGTTTTCATGTCCAATTCCCATTGAAAATGGGTTCAGGGTATAAAAATATGTGCTGTAAGCTTTATGTTGAATATTAGTAAAAATTATGTCTAAGGAACTCATGATTGAATTAATAAGTAACAAGGCGGCGGGAAAAAGGCGTGGTCCAATCGTAGAGAAAAAAAATTCGAAATTCTAAATTAATTTATCTTAGGTGTATGTAAAATTTCAACCTCCTAGCTCTACTTTTAGAATTGATGCCAAAATTTCAGGCTTTTTATACCCTCAACCCATTTTCAATGGGAAATCAGGGTATAATGGTTTTGTTGAAATGTATGTAGCAGGCAGAAGGAGGCGTGGCAGACCCCACAAAGTATATATATTCTTGATCAGGGCGACGAGCTGAGTCGATTTGGTCCTGTCCGTCTGTCTGTCTGTCCCTCAATTTTTTTAAATGCGTAACTCTTATTTGCGGTCCCTGCTTTTTACAAAAATTGGGATTAATCAGGTACCACATTCATTCTGATAGGCAAACCCACGATCATTGAATGAAATCTGGTACTTAAACATAAGCGCGCCTTTTCAATTAAAACCCAAAATCGTTCACACCATTCTAAGTTGAGGGAGGCAAACGCCAATGTTCATCTCCCAGGCATACACACGCACATGTAAAGGCACACAGGCATACAAGTGCTTCTACAAGTTATATCCCATAATTGTGAGCAGCGCCTCCCATGCGTACACACAATCAAATGTATATACATACATACATACATATGTATGTGAGCACTTCACAAGATCGACAAATGCAAATGCTGGGATTAAAATCGCTATAGGCAGAAAGAGCTTCGCACACAGGCATACAAATGCTCATAGTACATGTAGCATACTGTAAGTGTGTGTGTGCATGCTCGTCGCGAAAACATTTTCATTATGCGCACCAACGCTTTCATACCCTTCCCACAAATAATAACGAAAACTCATGGCAAACGGTTTGAAAAGTTCGGTATACTCTTCACACAGAAGGGAAGGCATGGGTTCTCGCCAGTGTTGCGGGCAGCAGGAATTCTGGATTTTTAAAAGAATAATTTGCTTTATTTCCACTCTTTTATTTATTGAAGAAATTTTCGTATGTTATATGGATAATTCGTATGAAGAATGAAGTTTTCTTCATTGTAGTTAAATTAAAACCAAATAGTTCAGTAATTCAATTTACAATGAACGAACCGAGCGGTAATAATATGGAACTAACTAAACTAGGATATGATTTATATTTAATTCTGTACAGCTTATTGTGAACAACAATATCGAACTATTTGATTCTATGTAAATGAAACTAAAAGATTAAACTACTCAAGACGCTACAAAGTTTTGAGTTGAGAAGCGTGTTCTAAGGTTTTGATAGGATATAAGAAATTTAGGAACTTGTCCACTTTTGCATTGCTTTCTTTGCCAATGCCCAAGTGGGTAACATTTTTCGTCAGATCAATACTGTGATGCTTAACTCAATTTCAAGCATGAGGTAAAACATATATATTATAAAACTTCACAGATACGGCTTGCGGTGGTTGAAGAAATGATGCCATGATTATAAGTTGTTAAAAATACATTTAAATATCAATCAAATCAAAGCAAAAACATCAGTTTTTTCCGATTTTTTTCACAAAATTTTGGCTTTTTTTTAAGTATCTTCCCACTAAAAACAGCTTTTTTTCTCAAAAAAATTGGCAACACTGGTTCTCGCTGCGAAGAAATTTCAATTTTTGTGAGCTGCTGCTTGTGCTCACATGCATACATACATATACATATTTGAGAGAGCAGAGAGCATCATGAGAGAGAGAGAGAGTAAGGGAAACATTCACCGCAGATAGATCTTTTGTTCAACACTCGACCATCTCGGTCGAGCGCATGAAGCGAAATGATTGCGCTTTCGTATTTTTTTGTAGCCCGAACCCAAAAAGTGAGTAGCCGAGCAAAAACGAAGTGTCTGGGAGATAACTCCCGAAAAAAAGTGTGCAAAACGCTTTACACTACTTGTCCGGTCTATGTGTTCTCTGGCTAGTGATCTAATCGAGCACTCTCGACTAGAGTTTTCTTACTTGTTTTTATACCCTGAACCCATTTTCAATGGGAAATCAGGGTATAATGGTTTTGTTGAAATGTATGTAACAGGCAGAAGGAGGCGTGGCAGACCCCACAAAGTATATATATTCTTGATCAGGGCGACGAGCTGAGTCGATTTGGCCCTGTCCGTCTGTCCGTCCGTCCGTCTGTCCGTCTGTCCGTATGTTTGAACGCGTCGATTTCCGAAGATATAAGAGCTAGAGACTTGAATTTTTTTTAAAATGACCGTTTATACAGCGCGGACGTCGAGTTTGCTTTTAAAATTCGATAAATCATCCCGTTATGTTTTTATCGAGTAAAAACATTCAAGTTCAAATCAGATGCCACTATAGCTAATTGTGAATGATTTTTCTTTTTTTTAAATTTCTCAAATATTCAATATAATATGTAGATCATATGCCGAAAGTTTCATTAAATTCCGTTATTTAATAAAAAATAATCAAATATTTGGCCAATTAACAAACGCACGTGCAGCAGCTACAACAAAAACATTCGTTGAATCACATCAGCTGTTAGTTTCGTTTAGTTTTGGTAGATGGCGCAGCAGCAGTGAATCTATTTGAGTTTTGCCAGCGCCACCAGCAGGAGTGGGGTGGCCTAGTGTGTTAGCTGCATGACGCTCGATCAAGAAGTCGCGGTTCGAATCCCGATCGATGCAACTGATGTTAGTTTTTTTTAATTGTTTCAAAATATTTTTACATTTTATTAAATGAGTTTGGTATTTTATTTATATTTTTAAATACATCGAAATTGAAATTTCAGCCATACTAAATGAGCATTTTTATTTGTTGGGTTCAGGGTAGTATCTAGTCGAGCACTCTCGACTAGAATTTTCTTACTTGTTCTAAATGGTTTTCAATAAGGTTTTTTATCGATAAAACAGATCGGGAAGAATTAGCGGTTTGTAATGATAAACTCAATATCCGCACTGTAAATACGAACATTAAACAAGTAAGAAGGCTCTAGTCGAGACTGCTCGACTAGGAAATACCCTGAACCCTCCAAGCTGAAATTCTAATCATTCTGCACTTCTTCTATGCACACATGCATCCAGACGCACGTATAACAACGCGCTGTGCTGCCGGCGCAGTAAGCAGCGACTGCGCTTGGGCTGCGGTGCAATGTGGGCAATATTATACGAATTTATTTGATGGATAATTTAATTTCTAGACGTACAATCTTAATGAAACTTTCAGAACGTAATCATAATGTTCAAATGTACATTCAAAAGCATAAGTCTCTAGTACTTGAAATGCGTTTTTTACAAATTGGGGGCGAAGGGGGCGTGGTATACATAATCGGTAAATTACAAAATGTTTGTATGTTTGTATATATACAGTAAATCTGAAGTCTCAAGGCCTAATATTATTACAATGAGGCTGAAAAAATAAAATCAATTTTTCGATTATTCTCGATAAAAAAGTTATCGGATGATTTATCGAAAAACAAAAAAAAAACAAAGCAAACTCGTACTGCGTCTGGTACACACGAGTATGCATGCCAAATATCTTTCTAGCTCTTATAACTACTGAGATCGACGCACTCATTCGACGGACGGACGGACAAACGGACAGGGCTTTATCGACTCAGCGCGTCGCGCTGATCAAGAATATATATACTTTGTCTCTGCCACGCCTCCTTCTGCCCATTATATACTTTTTCACAAAACCATTATAACCTGACTTCCCATTTTCAATGGGTTCAGGGTATAACAAGTAAGAAAGCTCTAGTCCAGACTGCTCGACTACGAGATCCCCTGAACCCTTGGAGCAATATATATTTCAATAATTTTTCGCGACTTTCAGCTTACACAAGAAACACGCACACACACACACGCACGCACACACAGGCATACATACACACACATACATACACACACATACAGACACACACACACACACACACACACATACACAAACAATTACATACATATACACACACAAGCATAAACACGCATGGGCGGCAGTGAGCGCTTACTATGAGAACTTAATTGCTTAATAACTTTTGTGGACGTACGATCTTCATGAAACTTTCAGATTATGATTATAACATAAATATGCATGTAATTGCCAAAGCACAAGTCTCTAGTATTTGAAATACCCTTTTACAAAAGTAAGGGTGAGGGGGTGAATTTAAGGGTAAATTTTAACAACAACCGAAATTGTATAAATTGCATATAAGCATACATTAAAAATTTGGAGACTAGCAATAAAGGTGTAGAAGATATAATTTTATAACTGGATTTCGATAAGGTTTTTTATCGATAAAAAAGATCGGGATGAGTTATCGATTTTTAATGATAAGCTCGATATACGCGCTGTAATTACGAACATTTTATCTTCGGAAATCGACGCGTTCAAACATACGGACAGACAGACAGACGGACAGGGCCAAATCAACTCAGCTCGTCGCCCTGATCAAGAATATATATACTTTGTGGGGTCTGCCACGCCTCCTTCTGCCTGTTACATACATTTCAACAAAACCATTATACCCTGATTTCCCATTGAAAATGGGTTCAGGGTATAAAAAAAATTTGAAGTCTCTAGCTCTTATATCTTCTGAAATCGACACGTTCATACATATGGACAGACAGACGTCAGGCCCAAATCGACTCAGCTCGTCGCCCTGATCAAGAATATATGTACATTGTACTTTGTGGGCCACGCCTCCTTGTGATTTCCCATTTTCTGATTCTGATTTCCTGATTTCCCATTTTCAATGGGTTTAAGGCATAAAAAACCTAATTTAGACCATAAAGCAATGGTTAATATTCAATGAATGTGAACTGACAATATTTCACTTATAGATCTGCAGTCTTCTGCGTGGTGGCATAGCGGAGCGAGGAGGCGTTCGTGTCGGTCATCGAATCATCGAGATCAACAACCAGAGTGTGGTGGCTGTGCCGCACGAAAAGATCGTCAATTTACTGGCCACATCGGTGGGCGAGGTAAGAACAGAGCACGGAGGTACCCGAATCAGTAAGTCTTACGCATCTTTATCGTTAACAGATCCTCATGAAAACGATGCCCACATCAATGTTCCGCTTGTTGACCGGCCAGGAGAACCCCATATACATTTAAACAATGTCTATCGATAGGCGATAAAAACGTTCTTATTAGCTATCGATTGTGTGCGCTTTGTTTTGTTTGTTGTTTTATTATATTTATATCATTTTATTTATTTATTTATTTTATTGACTACTCTAGATTAAATATTGCAGTGGGAATGAGTTAAAAACAAATATATATATTCAATGACAAATAACATGAGTAAACATCTTGTTCCAATACATGAACTGTAAACACATAACAAATATATATCTACATACATATATAACAAATTAAAAAAAAAAAAAAAATTAATTTAAATTAAATTAAAAAAGTCTAAGAGTAAGGTTATCAAAAATGGATTGCAGGCCTGTTTGCAAAGCTTAGAACTATTAGTTAATAAGAGCAAGGAATTTGTTGCAACTCCTTTGCTATTGCTGGGGAAATTATAAACATATATGAAAAAATATATATACATATGTATATGTATGCATATATGTATGTACATACATATACATATGTATATTACCAATATAAACACGGTGACCTTCTTGCGAAAACGTCCTTAGCTTAGTTAAACAGAGTACAGAATACGATGATAGTTAAGGCCACAATGCCTTTGCCAACCCCTTACACTCTGACTCTCGCGCCCTTTCCTAATATGAAATACATAAATACAGTTGCATATAAAGCGTATGAAAGCTTCACAGCACATAAAAAATATATACCACGCATTGCTAAAAGCGTTAACGCATACATACACAAACACACCATATTTTAGGGAAATTTATATAAAAACAAGTAAGAACGTTGCCGTCGGGCGTTACCGACTGCGGAATACTCATTCACATCCCATTAGCCATTTAGTTTTGTTCTAATACTGTAGAAAATACAGTTTTTCCCGATTCACCACGCCCTTACTGGGCGTAGACACCTCATTTTTGGTCAGTTCTTAGAACGAGCTAACGGTACCCTAATTGAAAAATTTGAATGCTTACGCTCAAAAAATGTGAACATTACAGGGAGGCGTAAAAATTTTTTTTGGGTCATCGATAGAGGAGGTTATTAGTAACTTAACTTATCCAAATTTGAAGCTTCTAGCTGTTATACTTTAGGAGATATAAACATTTGTGGTTGGCCACGCCCCCCTGTGGCGGACATACATATATCCGAGAAAGTCTTTTGGTCTTGGGTGGTCAGCATCAATAGTGTCCAAAATATAGCAGAATTTAAAAAGTCACTATATCTTCAAGTCCGATTCGCCACGCCCATAATGAGCGGATCGGGAAAATTTATAAATCGGAGATATGTATGTATATACGAGTATGTGTTCCAAATTTCAAGTCTCTAGCTTCAATAGCGCCGAAATAAACTGCGTTCATACGGACAGATGGATAGACGGACGGACTCTTGATTCTTTTTCATAATAAGCTGAAATTGCATGTACATATGTACATACATACATATATATGCATGCATTTCTTTATATATATGCATGCATTTCTTTATTCAGTTTGTATAAGATACATTAGGATGTATTAGGATACTAAATGAAGAAGTGCTTTACAGATTTTTGTCCCATACATTGACCTAGAGTTGAGCAGCTTCAGTTATGTATGTATATACATACATACATATGTATGTATGTATTAGAGAGCTGCATGAGTGCCAAAAAAAAAAAACCGCAAACCAAATTAACAATGCTCATATTGAGATGTGTGGCACCGACGCCAAAACGAAAATTGTATGAGTGCAATCATATTTGACTTAGACGCACAATATTGTATTGAGCGACAAAGAATAAATACATATGTAAGTGTTGAACCCAAGTATATGAAGTGCTTCGATGAGTATACATATGAGCAGGGCTGCCAGCTTAGCCATTTACCGGCCAGATCTGGCCCTTTTCAACTGTCAATTCAGGAAAAATTGTAATCTAGCTGCTGATGGGAAAATTGGAATTTTTTTGAAAGCAATCCGGCATTATTTAAAGTGCCTCCAAAGTACTTGAATATTATTGGCACAAGCAAATCGTACACTGCCAAGGAGAAATTTGATTTTATTGAGCTCAATAATCGTGTGTCAATTTTCGAATAAACATATAATTCATAACAATTTAGAAAGCTCTAGTCGAGACTAATCGAGTACGAGATTCACTGAAGCCTTCGGGCAACTGATTTTTCAATAATTTTTCGCGTCTTTCTGCTTACACAAGAAACAACACATTCACACAAAAGCACGCGCGGATAAAGAGGCATTGGCTGCAGTGTGTGCCTACTATATGGGAACTTAATTGCTTAATAACTTTTCTGAGACTTTTTTTTATGAACATAAAAAAAAATCAAGTCTCTAGCTCTTATATATTCTTAGATCGACGCGTTCATACATACGGACAGACGGACGGACAGGGCCGAATCGACTCAGCTCGTCGCCCTGATCAAGAATATATATACTTGTATACCCTGATTTGGCATTTTCAATGGGTTCAGGGTATAAAAACTGAAATGGCTATATTTCTGGCTATTCTTAAATTTGATCTAGCCTATTCTAGCAGGTTTGAAAAGTTGATTTAGCAGTTCTTGGCCGGAAAAGTTGGCAGCAGTGCATATGAGTTGCGTCGCAGTTTGCTGAGAGAAACAAGTAAGAAAGCTCTACTCGAGACTGCCCGACTACGAGACTACTACCCTTCGAGCAATAGCTAATTCAATCATTTTTCACACACATTCAGATCGTAATTATAACCATAATATGCGTACACTTGCCAAAGCACAAGCCTCTAGTATTTGAAATACGCCTTTTACAAAGGTGAAAGTGAGGGAGTGGACATAAGGGTGGGGGTAAATTACAACAAAAATCGAAATTATATAAAACATATACAAGTCTACATTTAAAATTTGGAAGCTCTAGCTCGAAAGGTGTTGGAGATATAATTAAATAACTAGCTTTCGATAAGGTTTTTAATCGATAATGACATATCGGGGGTAGTTATCGATATATAGAGAAAATCTTGATATGCGCGTGATAAACACGGACCTAGGAAATAAAATTCAAGTCTCTAGCTCTTATATCTTCTGAGATCGACGCGTTCATACATACGGACGGACGGACGGACGGACGGACAGACAGACGGATAGGGCCAAATCGACTCAGCTCGTCGCCCTGATCAAGAATATATACTTTGTGGGGTCTGCCACGCCTCTTTCTGCCTGTTACATACTATTAACAAACCCATTATACCCTGATTTCCCATTGAAAATGGGTTCAGGGTATAAAAAGTCCAAGAAAAGTTATTAAGCAATTAAGTTTCCATAGTAGGCACACTCTGCAGCCAATGCGTCTTTATCCGTGCGTGCATATGTGTGAATGTGTTGTTTCTTGTGTAAGCAGAAAGACGCGAAAAATTATTGAAATATCAGTTGCTCGAAGGCTTCAGTGAATCTCGTACTCGATTAGTCTCGACTAGAGCTTTCTAAATTGTTATGAATTATATATTAATTCGAAAATTGACACACAATAAAATCAAATTTCTCCTTGGCAGTGTACGAATTGTTATTGCCAATAATATTCAAGTACTATGGAGGCACTTTAAATAATGCTGATTTGATTTTAAACAAGTAAGAAAGCTGTAGTCGAGACTGCTCGACTACTAGATCCCCTGAACCCTTGGAGCAATAGCTATTTCAATAATTTTTCGCGTCTTTATGCTTACACAAGAAACACGCCCACACGCACACACACACGCACGCACGCACACACACGCATACATGCAAACACACGCACGCACACACAGACATATATACACACATACACACACACATACACACACACACATACACACACACATACACACGCACATACACACACAAACACACACAAGCATGGGCGCATTGTGCGCTTGCTATGTGAACTTAATTGTTTAATAATTTTTTTTGTGGACATACGATCTTCATGAAACTTTCAAATTTTTATAACATGAATATATGTACATGTATTTGCCAAAGCACAAGTCTCTAGTATTTCAAATACGCCTATAGGTGTGGGGGGTAAATTTTAACAAAAACCGAAATCGTATAAATTGCATATAAGCATACATTAAAAATTTGGAGACTGTAGCAATAAAGCTGTAGTAGACATAATTTGGACATAATCTGGTTTTCGATAAGGGTTTTATCGATAAAAAAAAGATCGGGATGAGTTATCGTATTATATTTTTAATGATAAACTCGATATCCGCGCTGTAATTACGGACATTTAAAAAAAAATTGAAGTCCTAGCTCTTATATCTTCTGAAATCGACGCGTTCATACATACGGACAGACGGACGTACAGGGCCAAATCGACTCAGCTCGTCACCCTGATCAAGAATATATATACTTTGTGGGGTCTGCCACGCCTCCTTCTGCCTGTTACATACATTTCAACAAAACCATTATACCCTGATTTCCCATTGAAAATGGGTTCAGGGTATAAAAATGACAAATTTCCTGCCAGCAGCTAGAATACAATTTTCCTGCAATTGACAGTAGAAAAAGGCCAAATCCGGCCGGTGAAAAGCTAAGTTGGCAGCCCTGGCCTCAAGCGACGGAGCCGAGCAAATACGAAGTGTTGACAGGAAGATATATGCATGCAAAAACTCAAGTGCCTCGACGCCGAAATGCTTTGGTTAATTGTTGTATTGCTCTTTACGTCTTATTTACTCTCATTCTTTTTAGTAAAGGCAGGGAGATATGAGATATTGAGTTTATGCGATCTCCCACTCTATCAACACATTGTATGCCTATCACTCACTCACTCAGTCTCAATTCGAGTGCACTCTATTTTGCTAGGTTATGAGTGAGTGATGCCATGCAGCTCTCTAATATGTATGTATGTATTTATATTTACTTTCGGACTCTCAAGCTCTTTTGGACTTAATTAAAGCTTACTACTACACACAACACAACACTCGCAACACACACACACACACACACACACGCACACACACACACAGCTCTTGATACTAGACGCTTCGATTTCAACAACCATTTTCGTTTCGTTTGTTTTATTCTTCAACTTCAACTTCAAATGCCTACAAAACACATAATATTAATTAATTGAAATTAAAAAAGTGTAAATGATTGAAAGATTACCTATCCGATGAATTATATCAATACATTTATAATAACTAACAAAGATTACATATAAGCCGGAAAAAAGCTGAAAAATAAAAAAAACCTAATATTAATGTCATTATGTTATATCACTGTTTGGTCAGTGGTTATATACATATATTTATATAGCCTAACAGACATACATATGTATGTATGTATAAATGTACATATGTATGTATGTATCCTGATAAACACACACATATTAGCATAATGTAATATACTCGCTCGACAAAAATATTAAATAGTAAGAAGATAAGTGAATGTAATTAACTATTTATAATTAATAACAACAATGTGCTTAACATATAGACAAATTTTCATATAACATGTTTTCATTTTGGCTTGATCCGGTTGACGAGGCTGGCATGCCCACGCCCACCAATAAAAAAAAAAAAAAAATATATATATATATATATATATATATATTTTTATGTATATCTATATATTTATTTATTTATTTATTTATAAATATATAGATATACATAAATAAATAAATATATATGTAGCAATATCCAGCTTCAGCCGCCCAAGGCACATACAGTAGTGAGTCTAAACGATGGAAAGATACACTAAAAGAGAACTAACGCAGCAGCAACTATTATAGAAAAGAAAAATAAACAAACAAATAATATATAAGAGAGTAATTGTTTAACTTCTTTTCGTGGTGCAAATTGTTTATACATATTTATATGTATACATTATGTATGTGTATGCATAAAAATGGGTATATTTATTAAATAAATTGCATACAAATTGAATAAGGAGCAATCATTATTATTTGTAAACTAAAAGCAACAATAAAGTAAATTATATATAATCACATGCGTAACAAAAGTCAAACCAACCATTGAGCATAATAAACAAACGAAAAACAACATAAATAAAAACTTTTTTCATTCTGTATTCAAAATACATACATAGGTTGACAGGACTTAAATGATATGTAACTCATTATCAGGAGCCACTAGCCAATCGATTTCGTCGTGCTAGACAAATGGAAATAATCTCTCTTTGGAATAGAAAAAGGGGGAAAAAATGAGAGACAGCGAAAAAGACACAGATATAGTGAAAAAGAGGGAGAGAGAGAGAGCATCGATGAAAAATGCATACAGACTTTTCATGAGCTAAGAAATTTTAAAAATGTGCACTTTATCGTAAAAGGTGGACCAAGCGCAAAAATAATTAATAAATAAAATACAAAAGAAGAAAAAATAAAGAAAGCGAGATAGAAAACGCAAAGAAAGCGAGACAATATAACAGAAAGAGAGGTTAGAGTGAAAGAAGACCTTTTATGAATATAGGAAAACACATGCATTACATACAAATTGATGTAGAGATGGACATTGCATGACAGCCATTGAAACCACCTTGAAATTACTTTATTTTTATACCCTGAACCCATTTTCAATGGGAAATCTGGGTATAATGGTTTTGTTGAAATGTACATATGTAACAGGCAGAAGGAGGCGTGGCAGACCCCACAAAGTATATATATTCTTGATCAGGGCGACGAGCAGAGTCGATTTGGCCCTGTCCGTCTGTCTGTCCGTCTGTCCGTATGTATGGACGCGTCGATTTCCGAAGATATAAGAGCTAGAGACTTCAAATTTTTTGTAAAATGTTCGTAATTACAGCGCGGATATCAAGTTTATCATTAAAAATCAATAACTCATCCCGATCTTTTTTTATCGATGAAAAACCTTATCGAAAACCAGTTATAAAATTATATCTTCTACACCTTTATTGCTAGAGTCTCCAAATTTTTAATGTATGCTTATATGCAATTTATACAATTTCGGTTTTTGTTAAAATTTACCCCCCACCCCTATAGGCGTATTTCAAATACTAGAGACTTGTGCTTTGGCAAATACATGTACATATATTCATGTTATAAAAATTTGAAAGTTTCATGAAGATCGTATGTCCACAAAAAAAATTTATTAAACAATTGAGTTCTCATAGTAAGCGCTCATTGCGTCCATGCGTGTTTTTGCTTGTGTGTGTATGTGTTTGTGTATGTGTGTGTAAATGTTTATGTGTATGTGTGTGTGTGTGTGCGTGCGTTCGTGTGTGTGTGTGTGTGTGTGTGTGTGTGTGTGTGTGTGTGTGTGTGTGTGTGTGTGTGTGTGTGTGTGCGTGTGTGCGTGTTTCTTTTGTAAGCTGAAAGACGCGAAAATTTATTGAAATATGTAGCTATTACTCCAAGGGTTCAGGGGATCTCGTATTCGAGCAGTCTCGACTAGAGCTTTCTTACTTGTTTACTTTTGTTATACTTTTGCACACCAATTCTGTGGGTGAGGAGGTGGATATAGGGGTGGGGGTTAAATAACAAAAAAAAGTCTAAATTATATAAAATACAGCTCTAAAGGTGTAGGAGATATATTAAATAACTAGTTTTCTATAAAGATTTTAATCTATAATTAAATATCGGGAGTAGTTGTCGATTTAGGGAGAAAAACTCGATATGCGCGTTATATACATGTACCCAGGAAAAAATGGGATGGGTCACATCCCATCAAGAATTTAGTAGCTAAGTTTCACTCTGATACTATAGAAAATGCAGGCTTCCCCGATTTGCAATGCCCCTCCTGGGAGTAAAAACCACATTTTTGGTCAGTTCTTAGAAGAGATAACGGTACCCTAGCTGCCACATTTGAATGCTTACGCTAAAAAAATGTGAAAATGACAGGGTATTTTTCGATATGCCACGCCCCTAAAGAAGCTTTAAAATTATTTTTGGATCATCGATAGAGGAGGTTACTAGTAACTTAACTATTTAAATTTGAGCCTCTAGCTTCTAGCTATTATACTTTTGGAGATATAAGCTTTTGCAATTTGCCAAACCCCCATTGGCGGACATATACCCGACAAAACTTTTTGGTCTTAGGTGATCAGCCCGAGTATATATACCATATTTGAGGTCTCCAGCATCAATAGTGTCCAAAATATAGGAGAATTTAAAATATCTACAGGTCCGATTTGCCATGCCTCTAACGGGCGTAGACATAAAATATTCTCATAAGACTTTATAGAATCATAACATTAGCTTACGTGCCAAGTTTCAGCGGTCTAGCTGTAAAACTCTTGGAGATATGCCACGCCTTAAAAGGACGTAGATATATCCGCCATAGTGTGTGATCTTGGCTAGTCGACCCGGACCTACATACCAAATTTCAGCTTTCTAGCTCTTCAACTAACATGATTTCTGGTATATCGGAAAATGCATTTTCCGATTTGCCACGCCCCTAGTGGGCGGATCGGGAAAATTGTAACACTTTATAAATCGGAAATATACACGAGTATGTGTTCGCAATGAGTATAATAATTCACTTTCGTGAATGAGTATACAAATTTCAAGTGTCTAGCTCTTATATCTTCTGAGATCGACGAGTTCATACCCACAGACGGACTGACGGACAGACAGAAGGACATGGCCAAATCGACTCAGCTCGTCACGCCTCCTTCTGCCTGTTATATACATTTCTATAAACGATTATACCCTGATTTCCCATTAATGGTTCAGGGTATAACAAGTGCCAAAGAAAACAAATAAGAAAACTCTAGTCAAGACTGCACGACTAAAATATCCCCTGAACTCTTCGAGCATCTGATATTGTATTTCAATAATTATTTGCACATGCACGCACACACACAGGCATACGCACACACGCATTGGCTGCAGTGATGACTTACTATGGAAACTTAATTGTTTAATTGTAGTTATTTAATTGTTTTCGAAGGACGATCTTCATGAAACTTTCTGATTATGATTATAACATGGATATGCATGCATTTTCCAAGTGTCTAGTATCTTAAATACGCCTTTTACATAGGTGAGAGTGAGGAGGTGAATATAAAGGTGAGGGGGGCAAATTTTAGCATTTAAAAAACAAGTAAAAAGGCTTCAGGCGAGACTGCTCGACTAGGAGATAGCCTGAACCCTGATAATCACTCTGCACTTTTTTCCGGCACACATACATACACACGCACGTATTAGAACACGCTCTGCTAACTGCGTAGTAAGCAGCGACTGTGCTTGGGCTGTGCCGCAGTGTGGGCAATATTATGAGAATTTATTTTTTGAATAATTTCTTTTGTAGATGGACAATCTTAATGAAACTTTCAGAGCGTGATCATATAGTTAATATCATATAATTAAAATATGTGTATATTCCAGAGCACATGTCTCTAATACTTGAACTTTTTTACAAATTGGTGGCGAAGGGGGCGAGGTATCCAAAATCTGAGATCTCTTATAACTTCTGAGATCGACGCACTCATACGGACGGACGGACAGACGGACATGGCTATATCGACTCAACTCGTCCTGATCAAGAATATATATATTTTATGGGTTCCTTCTGCCTGTTACATACTTTTCACAAAATCATTATAGCCTGATTTCCCATTGAAAATGGTTTCAAGGTACAAAAAGTGAAGTGGCGTTGTGACTAGCGGTGTGACGCTTGATCGAGAAGTCTCGGGATCGAATCCAGATGTTAATGATGTTAATTTTTAGACTCATTCACGAAAGTGAAATGAGTATATTGGCTTTGTGCAATGTCCGTTTTGCTGTCCGACCGTCTGTCCGTATAAACGCAATCTATTTCGGCGCTATTGAAGCTAGAGACTTGAAATTTGGAACACATACTCGTGTATATCTCCGATTTATAAAGTGTTACAATTTTCCCGATCCGCCCACTATGGGCGTGACAAATCGGAAAATGCATGTTCCGATATGCCAGAAATCATGTTAGTTGAAGAGCCAGAAAGCTGAAATTTGGTATGTAGGTCCGCGTCGACCACCCAAGGTCACGAGCTATGGCGGAAATATCTCCGCCCATGTAGGGCGTGGCAAATCGGATAAAACTGTATCTCCTAAAGTTATGAACCTAGAATGCTGAAATTTTGCACGTCAGCTGATGTTTTTATACCCTGAACCCATTTTCAATGGGAAATCAGGGTATAATGGTTTTGTTGAAATGTATGTAACAGGCAGAAGGAGGCGTGGCAGACCCCACAAAGTATATATATTCTTGATCAGGGCGACGAGCTGAGTTGATTTGGCCCTGTCTGTCCGTATGTATGAACGCGTCGATTTCAGAAGATATAAGAGCTAGAGACTTCAAATTTTTTTTTTAAATGTCCGTAATTACATATCCGTGCGCATATCAAGTTTATCATTAGAAATCGATAACTCATCCCGATATTTTTTTATCGATAAAAACCCTTATCGAAATCCAGTTATAAAATTATATCTTCTACACCTTTATTGCTAGAGTCTCCAAATTTTTAATGTATGCTTATATGCAATTTATACAATTTCGGTTTTTGTTAAAATTTACCCCCACCCTTAAATTCACCCCCTCACCCTCACTTTTTTAAAAAGCGTATTTCAAATACTAGAGACTTGTGCTTTGGCAATTGCATGCATATCCATATTATATCATGATCATGAAGATCGTACGTCCACAAAAAAAGTTATTAAGCAATTAAGTTCTCATAGTAAGGGCTCACTGCCGCCCATGCGTGTTTATGCTTGTGTGTGTATATGTATGTAAATGTTTGTGTATGTGTGTGTGTGTATGTGTGTGTATGTATGTGTGTGTATGTATGCCTGTGTGTGCGTGCGTGCGTGCGTGTGTGTGTGTGTGTGTGTGTGTGTGTGTGTGTGCGTGTTTCTTGTGTAAGCTGAAAGACGCGAAAAATTATTGAAATAGCTATTACTCCAAGGGTTCAGGGGATCTCGTAGTCGAGTAGTCTCGACTAGAGCTATCTTACTTGTTATTCTATAAAGATGGGTAAAATTAGTAAAAAATTATATATCTTCGCCTACTAGGGGCGTGGCAAATCGGACCTGAAGATATACTGATTTTTCGAATTCGGCTATATTTTGGACCCTATTGATGCTAGAGATCTGAAATTTGGTATATATACGCGGGTTGACCACCCACGTCCAACGAGCTATGGTAGATATATGTCCCCCCATAGGGGGCGTGGCAAACCGCAAAAGTTTATATATCCTAACGTATAATAGCTAGAAGCTTCAAATTTAGATAGTTATGTTACCAGTAACCTCCTCTTACGATTACCCAAAAATAATTTATACGCCTCTTTAGGGGCGTGGCATATCGAAAAATACCCTGTAATTTGAACATACTTTGAGCATAAGAATTCAAATTTTGCATTTAGGTTACTCGTTCTGGCCAAAAATGAGGAGTTTACGGCCACTAGGGGCGTGGCAATCGGCATTTATAATGGCCGAATCGCGGCATTTATATGCGTCAGCCATTTATTTATGTATTTGTACACATATATAAGCTTAATAGATATTCATAATACGGAAAGAAAAATTTTTATGAAATTTAAAATATATAAAAGAAGCTTAAATAACAAAAATTTGCAATTTACAAACAAGTTTTTTCCGCTGGATTTTAACTCGCACCCAAGCCAAATAGCATGTGAAAAAGTATGTACAGTCCAGAGCACATGTCTCTAGTACTTGAAATGCGTTTTTTACAAATTGGCGGAGAAGGGGGCGTGGTATCCAAAATCTGTAAAAGACAAAATATTCACTATATGATTACGATCTGAAAGTTTCATTAGGATCGTATGTCTACAAATGAAATTATTCAACAAATAAATTCGTATAATATTGCCCCTATTGCAGCGCAGCCCAAGCGCAGTCGCTACTTACCGCGTCGTCAGCAGAACGCGTTGTCATACGTGCGTCTGGATGCATGTGTATGTATGTGTGCATAGAAGTGCAGAATGAATATCAGTATGAAAGGTTCAGGGAATCTTCTAGTCGAGCAGTCTCGACTAGAGCCTTCTTAATTGTTTCATATGCGTTAATGCCGATGCGTTCTATATTTTAGCTCCATAAATTATTATTGGAAGCATAATTGATTTGTAAATTGTTAGCTTATTATTAGTTGAGAGCTTAGAATTACGGGTTATGAAAGGGTAAAGAATACAAATAGTTTTATTTATTTTGTCTATGATGTTGCTTATATGTACAATAAATAACAGTTTTTGTCTAAATGAATTCCTAAATATTCAACTGATTCCTTCCATGAGATTTTAATTCCGTTTAGTTCAAGATCTATATTAGGTAGAAAACATGACTTTCGTTTTTTGGTGAAAAATAAAGCTTTGGTTTTGTTGGCATTGAGCTTAATTTTTCAACTATAGAAGTAGTCATATAAAGAGTTTAGAGAGTGTTGCAAACTATTGTAAATATCCGAGAAATGTGCACCAGAGGAAAATATTATGGTGTCATCGGCGAAAATTAAGGCTTTCGATCTTAAAGTCTTGGGGAAATCGGAGGTGTAAATATTGTATTGTGAATAGGACCGAGGACAAAACCTTGAGGGACTCCTGCGCAAATGGATTTTTTGGCAGACATAGTTTCTTTCAAATATACGCAAAAAATCTATCCGTCAGAAAACTTTTAACTGTATAGGTCAGGTAAGCTGAAGTGTTACAAGCTCTCAGTTTGTGGATAAGACCATCATGCCAAACAGTGTCAAAAGCAGCTTCAACATCCATGGTTACCAAACCTACGGATTCCTTTCATCGAACTTGGTTTGACAAATTTTGTCAGTTTGTCCAAGGGAAAGATGCAGCTATAGTCCTCTCTGAATTCATATTGTATTGGTGGTAGACTATTTTTATCTTCCAGGTGAGTGTTTAGTCGGATCTTGATCAGGCGTTCGAATAAACCACAAAGGCTAATCGGACGATAGCTCAACGGAGAACTAGGGGGTTTACCTGGTTTTCCAATTGGAATTATCGTGGCAGTTTTCCATACATGTGGAAAATAACCGATTTTCAAACAATTATTATAAAGCAGTGTAATAAATTCAACTGCACTTCCCGGTAAATGTTTAAGACAAATTTTAGGAATTTTGTCTAGTCCAGGTGATTTTTTGTTTTTAAGTGACTTTATTATACGTTTGACCTCTACGGTTGAAAAAACAAGTAAAGAAGCTGTAGTCGAGACTGCTCAGGGTTCAGAGGATCAACCCTTCGAGCAATAGATATTTCAATCATTTTTCGCACACACACACACACAAACACACACACGCATACACACACATACACATATACATAAACGCACACAAGCACCCACACCTAAACACGTATTGGCTGTACTGCACTATGGGGAAAATTCCAAATTATCGGGTATTAATTAAGAACTTGAAAACTAAGCCAAATTTTTTGATCCGGTTTTTGTATTATTAATATGTATACCATCAGAAATATATTTTAGAAAAATGGGCGTGTCACCGCCCACCCAAACAAAATTAATTAAAATTTTTTATTGAAATTTTTTTTTTTTAAAGAATCATGCTTGGGTATACTTTAAAATAAAAATTTTAATTGAAAAACAATCGAACTTTCATAAAATCGAAATAAGTTTTCTTCAGTTTTGAGTTCCAGATCAGCCAGAAATATTGAACCGCTAAAAAAATTTGGGTTCTTCAACTGATTTAATTGTGCCTTCAACTTTATATAATACAAGACGTACAACTCCATTAGACAGCGACCTTTATGCTTTCAAACTCATTTCTAAAGATTTGCTGAAGAAATAATCTGACCAGATGTATCCATTGCTCTATCAACCATCAGCGAAATTATGGATTCTGCTCTCCTTCAATGCATGATGAAATTAGTCTGATTTATAGACCTGGTTGGGCAAATCAGACGCTTCCTTACCAAAAATGCCTACAGGATGAACAGTATTTTCCATAATCTGCCTCAAATGAACAATTATTTTATAAACATTTGCTGCCATAGGAAGTCATTCATAGTTGTCAGCTAGTTTTTGTTCCTGCTGTATTTCTTCCATTTGGCATTTATATTTTGGCAAAGAAGCGTCTTTTGCTTTTTTAATATCATTAATAAGTTGAATCAATATTAGTTTTATTTAGTTTCGCCTTAAAAAAAATCTCAATTACTATTTCTTGGTTAGAGTTGCCTTTTTCATTGAGCCAAATATCACACAGGTCAGCTCATAGTCACCTGCTAAAAATTGATTTGCGCCGGTTGTGCGCAAAAGTGCACATTGGGACAAAGGCATTAAGATCCCAATTAATTACTCTATAACATGCAATTGGAATTATACTTATGCGCCCTTGTGGCTGTTTTATATGTCTTTGCAAAGTTTAATTTTATTTACAAGAAATGATATTTGACAACACTTGCTAATTTTACAATAAATGAATAAAGTCAGTTCAAACATCTAATGTTATTTAAGCCAACGCATAGTAGAAGCCCTAAAAATTCATATCCTTTTTAAATTTCTCAAAAATAATGTCTAGTCATTGAATAACGATGATTTGAAAATCGGCTACCACAAATTGTAAGCTGAAGGCACATGCTTTTCGAAGATAACAGCTGACTTTAACAGCTGTTAGGCTTAACAGTGGACTGTTATTCAACATTTTGGGTACAGTACCTTAAAGTTTGGAGTTTTATTAAGATGTTAACATAAAAAAATTATAAATGTTCATACTTCGCAAAAATAACTAAATACCCGAAAAACGGAAAAATTCCCCATAGTGCACTGTTGGCTTACTATGGGAACTTAATTGTTTAATAACTTTTTTGCCGATGGAGATCTTTATGAAACTTTCAGATTATGACTATAACATAGACATGCATGTATTTGCCAAAGCACAAGTCTCTAGTATTTGAAATACGCTTTTTACATATGTGATGGTGAGGGGGTGAATTAGAGGTGGGGGGTAAATTTTGACAAAAACCGAAATTGTATAAAATGCATTGTTGAGGCATTTGGATATATGCCCTCTTTATTATATAGAATTAGAAAAATATGAAGAAATTGAATTATTAAAATTGTATATGTTAAGAATGGAAATGAAACCACTGTAAAGTAGTTGTTATTGTACGCGCTAGCATGGGAGTGTCGCTCGCCAAACAATCGCTCTCCCGCTGCTCGCGTTTAGATGAGCTTTCTGCTGTGCAAGCTGCGCTTGCGTTGCTGTTAAAATTAAATAAAGTAGTACAAAATTGAACACCGGTGCCAGGCACTTCGTTCGTGCCTATTCAGAGAGACCGCATATTAAAGAATATATTACACACTGGCCCATCGACGGACCAGACTCCTTTTGGAAGGACATTTTTGGCGCCCCCGGGTGGACTCTCTCTTGAATTGAAGGAAGCTGGATTATGAATTTTTTGGATAATCAGGGAAGTATATAAATACATAGAGCACATAGATGACCAAGTAATGCAAGCGATAAATAAATAAATGCATTACTTGAGACATACAAAATAGTAATGTATGTACAATCTACGAATATGTACATTGTGTTAAGCTTATTTAAAATTGAAATTTAATAAAAAATAAAAAAAAATAAGGTGCATAATGTAATTGACCATTGATCTGCAAAAAATTCAATCTCCATTGCCTCGCATAGTCCAAGTTTTCTTTGGCGCCGTTAGTGTGTTACAGTTTTTTGCTCGTTTTCGTCTCGCACTTTCGTTTTGCGCTTGCGCTCACAACTCTCTCTCGCTCGCACGTTTAAGTTCGTTCTCGCTTGCACAGATAATTGCGCTCTTAATTTACGCTCTTCATTTGCATGCTCGCTAGCAATATCGTTTGCACTCGCGCTTACTCACAGTAGCGCTCTCGCATTGCGCTCAAAACTTGCGCTTGTCACTTGGATTTATTGCCGCTCAAAACTTACACTCTCGCTTTGCGCTCATCGTACGAGCTCGATCTACATTTTTATTTCAAGTTTGCAATATCGTTGCGTTCTCACTTGCACATACCGGCGCGCTCTCGCTTGTGCATGTGTAGGTGTGAATGCATTGCACTCAATCGCTCTACAGTCAAATATAAAAATAACTCAATATACCCATACTAATAGTCACTCAACAAACTGGTTGTTGTCTTCGCTATATCGTTAGCAGCTGTCTGTAACAGTCACTCAAGTATAGTTTAACACTGCCAGCGTAATATATTGAGATTTATTACGATCGCGCGCATTTGTTAATATTCTTGACTTGCTCTTCGCTTGTTGTCATACATTAAGTGAATTTTTATTTCTTTCGATTGAAATTGGTTTCAACTGAGCTTCACTTATAGCATCATGACTAATAAGCGAGGAAAGAATAGGTCTATGGACGAGTCATCAACGGAGCGTGTCGAAGCTCTCTTGGCCGTATACAAACATTTTTTTTTTTCTATATATGTTAATTTACAATCTATCCTTATGGACAATCAGTAAATTGTTTGGCAAGCTTTAAAGGGGGGTTACAAAAAGTGAACATTGGCGGGGGCTATAAGTAGCGGTATTACAATACGTATGTGTGTGGGGAGCGAGGAACTGTGAATTACTGGTCCGCAATGTGCGGGAGGTCTAGCGGATGGTGTCTTCTCAGTCTTCTGGTTGTCTAGTAGGTTGATCGCTAGAGGGTTGATGTGCCTGTCCAGACGTGACAGGTAGTTGGTTGACAGTCTGGCCACTTCGTCCTTCACAAAAGGGACGCCGAGCACTTCGTGTAGTTCCACGTTAGTGGTGTAGATGTTGGCGTCAGAGATCAGTCGCAGGGCTTTATTTTGGAAGCGTTGAATGAGATCACGATTGGTGGCGTTAGTGGTGCCCCAGATCGAGATTCCATATGTCCATAGGGGTTTTATAATGACCTTGTATATGAGAAGCTTTAGCCTTATTTTTAGCTTCGATTTTTTGCCTAGTAGCCAGAGGTGTTTTTTTAGTCTCTCGTCCAGCTGCTTTCTTTTTGATAGCAGGTGGGGCTTCCATGTGAGTCTTCTGTCGAGAATAAGGCCGAGGTACTTTGCTGTTACGCGTTCAGGGATAGTGGAGCCGTCTAGCTGGACGGGGGGGCAGTTTCCTCTTCTTAGTGCGAAAGTTGCGTGAGTGGATTTTTCGGCATTGACCATTATATTCCACCTAGTCAACCATGTGTTGACTAGGTCGAGCTGCCTTTGCAGTATGTTGGAAGCGATTTGTGGTGATGAGTCGCTGGCTAGAAAGGCTGTGTCATCTGCGTAGGTGGCGGTTAGCAGTCTGGCGTCCGGGACGATGGGCATGTCAGCGGTGTAGAGCGTGTAAAGCACTGGGCCCAATACGCTTCCCTGGGGGACTCCGGCTCTAACCTGTCTGATGTCGGATTTTTCGTCGCCACATTTTACGTAAAAACTTCTGCCGACAACAAAAGATTTAAGGAGCATGTAGTACGGTGCGGGAAGAGCTGCCTTGAGTTTAAAGAGCAGACCTGTGTGCCAGACTCTGTCGAAAGCCTGTTTGACGTCCAGAAACACCGCAGCGCAGTACTTTTTTTCCTCATAAGCCTCCAGTATTTTCTCGACGATCCTGTGGCATTGCTCTGGTGTTCCGTGACATACCCTGAAGCCAAACTGGTGATGGGGGATCAGACCGGCCTCTTCCAGTATTGGGCGAACTCTACGCAGAAGTAATCTCTCGACTACTTTGGAGAGTACCGCCAATAAACTTATCGGGCGATATGAGGCGAGATTAGCTCCAGGTTTCCCAGGTTTTCGGATCAGGATGATTTCGGCGCATTTCCACTGGGTGAGGAAATGTCCTAACTGAAAGCATTTGTTGACTATGTTGAGTAGAAATTCACGACCAGACTGCGGTAGAGCTTTAATGGCAGGTACATCGACTCCATCATATCCAGGCGACTTGGATGCTTTGAGCTTGCGGATCTCTAATGACAGCTCTTCTGTGGTGACTGCGGGAATTGGGGGAGCCATCTGGCAGGGAATGTCAAGGAAGTCCACTGTCGTGTTTTCGTCCTCGTTAGAGTACCTTGTAAATGGGGTGAAGGCATCGTATAGGTGGGTGGCAAATGCCGCTGCTCTTTCGCTGTCTGATCTGCACCACGTTCCATCTGCTCGCTTAACTGGCTCATTTTTGGTCGTTGGCCTTTTGATGTTTTTAGTGATGCTCCAAAGGTCATGTTGGGGGTGTCCTGGCTCCACTTCTTCTAGGAACTGGTTGATGGATTGCCTTCTCAGGTAGTAGAGCAGCTCCTTGAGTGCTTTTGCAGCTCTGTTGTGCTCTGTTTTGTCCCTGGGGTTGCGAGAGTTGTGCCAGTTACGACGGAGGCGCCTTTTCTCGGCAACCAGAGCAGCTACTTCTGGCGACCAGAGGTGGATGTCCCTATGAGGCACTCTTTTATGGGGTCTAGACAGAGGAGTGGCGTGAGAAACGGCGTTGTGAATTTCAATGTTGAGTTTCTCGACGGCGCAGTCCAGGTCGGCGTTAGTTGTTATTGCGAGCTCTGGATCTAAGCTGTTCTGTAACCACTGTTTGTATATCTGTATATTAGTATTACGTTTGAACAGTCTGCTAGTCTTGGAGTGGGTGCAGGCAGGCATATTGACCAGTAGTTTGACAGCACTGTGGTCAGAGCACAAGTCGATTGCTTGGCCAGTGGCGATTTTGTGTTTCGGGATTCCTTTTGAAATGGCTATGTCCAGCACATCTGGGATCTTGTCACTGTCGGTGGGCCAGTAAGTAGGTTGGCCATCAGAGTGGGTGTCGAGAGAGCTCTCTATTATGCACTTGTACAGCGCTCTGCCTCTGGGATTCGCAGTGCGAGAGCCCCACCAAGTGTGCTTGGCATTGAAGTCGCCTCCAACTATAAATTTCGGGCCAAGGTTGTCCAGGAGATTTTGAAATGGGCCTTGTCCGATGTTATGTCTTGGTGGACAATATGCGGCAGCTATTGTTATGTCACCAGTTGGGCGGATTACTCTGATCTTGGCGCACTGTACCCATACCTCTTGTTGAGCTGGCAGTTCAATGTACTTTATACCGCTTCTTATTATGACAGCCGCTCCTCCGCGGGCAGTGCCATTTGGGTGGTTGACAGATATAACGTCGTAGCCGTTTAGGGTGAAGTAGGATTTGTGGGAAAAGTGGGTTTCAGAGACGAGGAGGATGTCCACGCTTCTAGTTTTCAGGTAGTGCTCTAACTCTGGCCTGCTTTTGCACAGTCCGTTTGCGTTCCAGATGATAATATGGAGATTTACTTGCATTGCTGGGCCACAAGTGACGTGAGCAGTTGCGTTATGGCTGCAAATTGGTCCAACAATTTCTCCATCATGGCTTCCAGTCGGTCCAGTCTGGAATTGGTTTGGGCGGGAGGGGGTGTGTGTGAGGCGTGAGGTGTACCTTGCTGTTGTGGAAATTGTTGTGTTGGCTGCTGTAGACCACGGACTTTACTGGCGTACGACATCCCGGCACAGTAGGCTGTGAGGGGCGGCTTGAAGTTGTGGGTATGTGTCTAGGTTGTGGCGAGTGGAGCTCTTTGGCCTTCTGATAAACCTTGCAGCCTTTATAAGAGGCTGCATGGTTTTCATTGCAGAGAGCACAGCAGGGCGGGGCTTCACGACTCTTAGTGCAATCAATTGAGAGGTGATCCTGTCCGCATTTCACACATCTTGGAGGTAGCTTGCAGTAACGTTGGGAGTGGCCGAGTCCTTGGCAACGATAGCACTGCAGTACGTCTGATGGGGTTTTTGATTTCGAGCCCACGTACAGTATGTCCTTTAGTGGCTAGGTCTTCCTTAATGCTTAATGGGTCTGTGGAGTGATGGAGCCCCTTTATGACGATGCGGTAAGCTCGCTCGTCCTTCGGTTGGAAGGCTTTATAGTTGACTTTGTTGCCATTAAGGTAAGCCTTAAGCTTCGAAAAACTTTCCTTATCGAGAAGATTTATCCGGACGCTGCTATCCTTGCCAGACTTATAGTCAAAATTGATGTTGCCGATGGCCAGAGCAACGTCAGTGATCAGACCTTTAATGTCGCTAACATTCGGGATGAAAATTGGGGGCGGCTTGATCTCCTTGACCAGTGCAGTCTGGGTGGCTGAGGTGGTTGGCAGTGGGTCCGTCGTCGTTTCCATGTCGACTTCATCCAAGTTGTTATCGCTATCGTCAGAAAGGGCTGAGAACCGGTTCTCTCTGCTAAGACTGTTGACATAGTTTAGAAGCGCGGATTTGCGAAAGGGTTCTTTCCTCCTGGTTTCCCCTGGCTCCAGGCTGCTAGCTTCATCATCACTCATTTCCTTGGTGTGTGGGGTCTTGGTTGAGGCTTTCTCAACCTTTGCTTGCTTGGCAGTAGAAGCACCTTTTGCTCACTGCGACTGTGGGATCCTGGTTGGCACTGTCTGCCACTAAGAAGATTACACTAAACCAGTAGAGCCATTTGAAATTGAATGTCGACTTGAGATATTGAACCGCTACATAGAAAAGGCCTTTAAAACACAACAAGAGTTGGACGACATTAACGCAGATTTAGTGCCTCGGTCAACGTTAGAGGATTTGTGTGTGTCAACAAAGGCACTTCTAATGAAGCGAGGTAGTGATAGCCAACCTAAAAGTGAGAGTCCCGCTAACTCTACGATGATTAGCTCAGTGCCACACTCTAGGAATCTACCGAATATAAAGTTGCCAAGATTTAGCGGAGAATATTCGGAATATAAGAATTTCATCGGACTTTTTGAGAGTTTAGTTGACAACGAGCCAGGGCTATCAAATATAGAGAAGTTTAATCACCTGTTTTCATGCTTGGACAAGGAAGCATTAGGTACTGTCAAGGCATATCAGGTGACAGATGCTAATTACCCAAAAGCGTTAGCTGCTTTAAAAAATGTGTACGACAATCAGTGTCTCATATTTTTTAACAGTATTTCGAAACTATTAGACCTCCCACACATGTCCGAACCATCAGCATCGTCTTTGCGCATGCTGATAGACTCAGTCCGTGCCATTTATGAGTCTCTATTATCGCTAGGATCTGATAAGCAGATTTCGAATGCCATGCTCATCCATTTAGTAATGATGAAAGCGGACGCTGGCACGCGCTCTAGGTGGGAAGAGAATCTTGACTACAATAAACTTCCATTGTGGCGAGATTGTGAAGCAGCCTTAAACAGACGGAATCAGCATTTAAGTGCTGAAGAATCATCTGGTCCAAGTCGTAAGGTAGCTCAGGATAGTAAGAAAAGAATTAGAAAAACTTCACTATCTGTCGCTAGTCAGTCACAGAGTCCTAAATGCGTGTTTTGTAAAAAGAATGATCACTTCATTCACTCGTGTTTCTCATTCGCAGCAATACCCTGCCAGAAACGTTTTGCGCTCGCAAAGAGCTATCCGCTCTGCATAAATTGTTTGCGAACAGGACACTCAGTGGCTGCTTGCGAATCAGCCCACTGTCGTGTGTGCTCTAAGCCGCACCATACCATACTGCATAGATACAGCTCTGAGGCGGCTCAAAGTAGCTCAGCAGTTGTATCAGCAGTCCCTCGTGTCACTTCGTCACAGATTTCATCTGTAAATCACGCACGGATAGCCTCTGATCAAGTTCATTTGGCAACTGCAGTTGTGAAAATAAAAGATCAATCTGGATCTTATCACTTAGCTAGAGCCTTATTAGATTCGGGCTCGCAAGTTAATTTTATAACTGAAGAACTTGCAAAACAGTTGAAATTAGAAAGGCAAAGATCTGGGATTCAATTGTTGGGCATTGCTAATTGTCAGTCATCTGTTCGTCACAGCGTTCAAACTTCGATAGCGTCCCGAACGGACGACCTAGAAATCCGAACAGACTTTGGTGTGTTACGTTCCATTTCGTCGTATCAACCAGAGAAGCACACTGAAGAGATCAAGGTACCTGAGAACGTACAATTAGCTGATCCTCAGTTCCACAAGCCACAACGTATTGATTTGTTGCTCGGTGCTGATATCTTTTTTGATATATTACGAGAAGGCAAAATAAAGGGACCTGACGACAGCCCAACATTGCAATTGACTGCCTTTGGTTGGATTGTATCTGGTCGCTGCCGAACATTGAATGCAGCTACTAGTTCGTCGACTTTCATTAGCGTCGTAGCCGACGACATAGCTATAGATTCGATAGTTCGCAAATTCTGGGAGTTGGAAGAAAAGCCAAATACAATTAATTCGAATTTGTATACCCCAGAGCAACAACTGTGTGAGAAGTCATTTGTGGAGACTATTTGCCAAACTACTTCGGGTCGTTTCAGAGTGTCGCTGCCATTCAAATCAAGCCCACATTGTCTTGGTACGTCTTATGAGACAGCCAAGAGACGATTTCTGGCCTTGGAAAGAAGAATGAGCAAGCAAGAAGACATTCGGCCAATGTACATTGACTTTATGAAAGAGTACTTGGCCTTGGGTCACATGAGCCCAACTGACAATCAAATTCCGAGAGAGCCGCATTATTTCATCCCATATTGTTATACTTCTAGCTTTTCGCTATAGAGAAATAATAGAGTTTTTATATTTCAGTTTAGTTATATGATTAAGTTTATTTTATCAGATTAATTTTCAGTTACATCAATACGTCTATACACTTTAGAATATTTAAAGAAAGAGAGAGATCATTATTCAGAGTGACCAGATATTTACATATGATAAAATACATTAATACCATTAGAATTGAATCTGGTATTTAACCGATAGTTTAATACTATTTATAATAATGTTATTATTGTTATCGTATTTCAACACGCCCTCCTCAAAAATAACATTATTATAAATCTTACAAGTAATATTACAAAAATTAAATTCAAGAAATGTTAGACTAAAGTGGTTGGTGTGCTGTCTGGGAAGTGTTAAATGATCCAGCATTCGCTGCAAGGATACGGGGAAAACCCAGAAAACCCCGATCAGATCATTAAAAAAAACTTAAATACATATTCTTCACATACGATTCACAAAAATTTCAAATTATGTTAACTTATACAAAATAAACAAAATTAATTCAAATTAATATATATTAAAAAGTATTTTGACTTAGTTTAGTTTAAAAAAACTTCATTAACAAATCCTTTAGCATTCAATACATTCATTGTAATCCAAGTTTGCTTCTTAATTCCACGAAGCGTCCAGCGACCAATGGTTTTGTTAGAATGTCCGCCAGCTGATTCTCTGTAGGAATATACTCAATAATAATAATATTATTCTCTATTTGCTCTCTGGCGAAATGATATTTTATATCAATGTGTTTTGACCTTTTATGACTTGATGGATTGCTAGCTATACTGATGCAACCCTGATTATCTTCAAATATTTTTATTTGATTATTCAATTTAATATTAATATTTTCTGAGATAACGCCTCTCTTACTGCTTCGAATAATGCCATATATTCTGCCTCAGTAGATGAGGCTGCTACTGAATTTTGCTTCTTAGTATTCCAACAAATAAGGTTTGAATTATACATTTTGAATAGATAGCCTGTTGTACTTCTTCTGTCAATCTCATTTCCTCCCCAATCTGAGTCAACATACCCAACAAACATATGTGCATAATCCGAGTTTCTAGTAAAAACTAGTTTCATGTCAATATTTGCTTTCAAATACCTCAGAATTCTTTTTAATCCTTGCCATAGTTCTATATTATTTTTATTAGTGTATCCACTCAGAATATTGATGGCTGTAGCTATATCAGGCCGTGTACACAGCATTATGTACATTAAACTACCAACTAAACTACGACAAGGGGCATCGTAACTTGCATCGGAGTTCAGCATTTCATAGTTTAGCTTACTTGGAAGTGGAGTGCTAACAGTTTTGCGTTCTAGCATATTATATTTGTGCAAAACTTTTCTAATATATGCAGATTGACTTAATGATATTTTATCCTCCTCGACTTCAATTTTCATTCCGATGAAGTATCTAATTTCGCCCAAGTCAGTCATTCTAAATTTTGTTTTTAAATATTCTTTAAAGTTATTCATTACGCTTATATCTGATGTTGCTATAACTAAATCGTCCACATATAGTAATACATATATGTTCTTATTTATATCCCCATTATCTTTTACATATATACAGGGATCAACAGGTGAATTTTTAAATTTGAAATCTCTTAACACCTGCTCAAACACTTCAAACCACTTCAAACCATATTGCTGCTTGTTTAAGCCCATAAATAGTTTTATTTAATTTGCACACATTTTCATTATTACAGACAATTCCTTGAAGGATTTTCATAAATATATCTTCCTTCAATGTACTATTAAGAAATGCCGTTTTTACATTCATATGATGCACTTTGAAACTATATTGGTTTGCAATGGACAATATTATGCGAAAACTAGAAATTCTAGCAACAGGGGCAAATGTTTCATTGTAATCTATTTGATACTTTTGTGTGAAACCTCGTGCAACTAATCTTGCTTTATATCTTACAGGATTACCTGTTTCGTCATGTTTCAAATTAAACACCCATTTGCTATCTACAATATTCTTATTTTCAGGTCTTTTAACAATAGTCCATGTCTTGTTTAATTCATGTGCTAATAATTCTTCTTTAATAGCTTCTTCCCATAACGTCTTATCTTTTCTACTTCTTATTTCGTCGTATGTGTAGGGAGTTTCATTGAAAATAGTGTGAGCGTTCATTATGTATTTATTTAAATTTTCGTTATCTTCGTTGTAGGATATTTGTGGCTTATTCTTGAGTCTATCACTTCGAATCTTTGCGATATCACTCTCATTATTTTCCTTTTCCATTCAGGAAACTATCTTTATCATCCTTATTCTCATTCAGGAAATTATCTTTATCATCCTTACTCTCATTCAGGAAATTATCTTTAACTCCTCTCGAGTTAACCATATTCGTCTCATCGACTACCACATCCCTAGCAATAAAGAACTTTTCACTTTCAATGTCCCATAATTTGTAGCCGTTGGGTTCATACCCTACAAGAATACTTTTAAATGATTTATTGTCAAATTTCTGTTTTCTATTCTTGTTGTGCACATACACAGTTGAACCAAATATTTTTAAATATTTTAAAGTTGGCTTTCTATTATGCCACATTTCATATGGAGTGATAGCATGATCTCCAAGTGCCTTACTTGGAGTTCTATTTATTAAGTATGTGGCCGTCAGCACATCTTCACCCCAAAAAGACTTATCTAAACTCGCACCATTTATCATGGCACGAGCTTTTTTTGTTATTGTTCTGATCATTCGTTCCGAAACTCCATTTAACTGGGGAGTATACGGTACAGTTAAATGGTAACTAATTCCTTTCAAAACACTCGATAGGTATTCCCGCCCATTGTCAATATACAAGTTGACAACTTTAGCATTAAAATGGGATTCACTTTTAGCCACAAAATCTTTAAACATATTAAACACATCAGACTTATGTTTAATTAAATAAGTAACACAATAATGTGTAAACTGATCTACAAAAATAACATAGTAGTTTTTGTCATTTATAGTAGTGGGTGTTATAGGGCCGCAGACATCAGAATGAACAACTAGCAAAGGTCTATTTATATGTTCTTTATTCTTTTGCTTTTCGAGCTTAAGTCTTGCTTGTTTCCCATTTAAGCATGCCTCACATATATCGTCTGCAGGATTAACATTATCAAGAAGTCTATTGTCACTAAATAAATTTCTTCTTTTAATTTCTAGTATTTTTCCTTTGCTAATATGACCTAATCTTTCATGCCACAGTTTATATACATTTTTATTTTCAACATTTATTTTATACGCTTTAAATTCAAGAATTGGCATATCGTACGCACCTGGATTTTCAGCAATCGTGATTCCATTCTTTGTCAGTTTTACTCCAAGCTCATCAAATACTACTGCCACGCCAGACTCTTGCAGCCTCTTTACAGAGATCAAATTCTCTGTAAGTTCTTCGCAGTACAACACGTCCTCGAGTGTTATATTATAATCATTTTCCAGTCGAACAACTCCTCGTTTTGTTGCAAAGATGAAAGCATCATTCTTGGCGACAGCTATTTTTAAAGGTGTCTCCAAAATTCTATGATCCGTTAAAAAAGGGTATCATCCTTAATGAGGTGGTCAGAAGCACCCGAATCGAGGATGAATTTCACGTTCTTATTGTTATTTGTATTTTCATTTACACTTCTGAGCATAAACGCAAAACCTTGATTATTTGCTTGCTTGACTGTTGCAATATGTGCACTAGACGCGGCATTGGTTGTATTTTCTTTGTTTTATACCCTGAACCCATTGAAAATGGGAATATAATGGTTTTGTGAAAAACTATGTAACGGGCAGAAGGAGGCGTGGCAGACCCCACAAAGTATATATATTCTTGATCAGCGTGACGAGCTGAGTCGATATAGCCCTGTCCGTCTGTCCGTCCGTCCATCCGTATGAGTGCGTCGATCTCAGAAGTTATAAGAGCTAGAGAGCTGAAATTTGGCATGCATACTCGTGTGTACCATACGCAGTTTGCTTCATTTTTTCGATAACTTTTTTATCGAGAATAATCGAAAAATTGATTTTGTTTTTTTTAGCCTAATTTGAACATTTTTAGATCTGGAGTCTTCAAAATTGTGTTGTATGTAAAGTTAATCGATACAAAGATTTTGTAATTTACAGATTTTGGATACCACGCCCCCTTTTCCCCAAATTTGTAAAAAACGCATTTCAAGTACTAGAGACTTGTGCTTTGGAATGTACACACATATTCATCATATGATTACACTCTGAAAGTTTCATTAAGATCGTATGTCTACAAAAGAAATTATTTGACAAATAAATTCTTATAATATTGCCCACACTGCAGCGCAGCCCAACCGCAGTCGCTGCTTACTGCGCAGTTAGCAGAGCGCAGGCTTATGCGTGCGTGTGGATGCATGTGTATGTATGTGTGCATAAAAGAGGTGCAGAATAATTAGAATATCAGCTTAGAGGGTTCAGGGTATCTCCTAGTCGAGCAGTCTCGACTGGAGCCTTCTTACTTGTTTTATCATTGTTTATTTGTTTATTATAACTATAGCAATTTCCTTTTATGTGACCTAATTTGCCACAGTGGTGACATTTTATATTAATTCTACCTGTTGTTGTATTTTCTTTGTTTTTATCATTGTTTATTTGTTTATTATAACTATAGCAATTTCTTTTTATGTGACCTAATTTGCCACAGTGGTGACATTTTATATTAATTCTATCTGTTCCTTTAATTGGTCTCTTTTGCACTGTGCTTCTACCTTTAAACATATGTTTTTTATTAAAATTGCTATTGTGTCTCACAACTGCCTTCAACACCTTGCTACTAGTGTCATTTCTATTGTTCTTTATCTTAATTTCAAAATCTAACAATTTGTCTTTAACAAAAGCTAACGAAATAAACTCATCTGCCAAAGTCTCAATTGCCGTAACGACGCTATCATAAGTTGAGGGCAACACCATTAATAACTGTGTAACTTTTTCCATCTCACTCATCGTTGCACCTGCTGCTAGAATTTCACTTATGATTTCATCAAATTTTATAAAAAACAAGTAAGAAAATTCTAGTCGAGAGTGCTCGACTAGATACTACCCTGAACCCAACAAATAAAAATGCTCATTTAGTATGGCTGAAATTTCAATTTCAATGTATTTAAAAATATAAATAAAATACCAAACTCATTTAATAAAATATAAAAATATTTTGAAACAATTAAAAAAAATTAACATCAGTGTTGCACCGATCGGGATTCGAACCGCGACTTCTTGATCGAGCGTCATGCAGCTAACACACTAGGCCACCCCACTCCTGCTGGTGGCGCTGGCAAAACTCAAATAGATTCACTGCTGCTGCGCCATCTACCAAAACTAAACGAAACTAACAGCTGATGTGATGTTTTTGTTGTAGCTGCTGCACGTGCGTTTGTTAATTGGCCAAATATTTGATTATTTTTTAATAATTTTTGACTGAACGGAATTTAATGAAACTTTCAGCATATGATCTACATATTATATTGAATATTTGAGAAATTTAAAAAAAGAAAAATCATTCACAATTAGCTATAGAGGCATCTGATTTGAACTTGAATGTTTTTAGTCGATAAAAACATAACGGGATGATTTTTCGAATTTTAAAAGCAAACTCGACGTCCGCGCTGTATATACGGTCATTTTAAAAAAAAATTCAAGTCTCTAGCTCTTATATCTTCGGAAATCGACGCGTTCAAACATACGGACAGACGGACAGACGGACGGACGGACAGACGGACAGACGGACAGACAGACAGACGGACAGGGCCAAATCGACTCAGCTCGTCGCCCTGATCAAGAATATATATACTTTGTGGGGTCTGCCACGCCTCCTTCTGCCTGTTACATACATTTCAACAAAACCATTATACCCTGATTTCCCATTTTCAATGGGTTCAGGGTATAAAAAGTTGATAGTTACATTTCACTAGTTAATTGAAGTGCAGTTAGACGCTTACGAGCAGTTAACTGACTTGTAAGACTTCTGCGTTCATAAATTGAATCTAATTTTTCAAAAATTTCTCGTGAAGAGACATTGTTTTTCGCAAAGTTTAAATATGAGTCACTCAAATGTTGGACTATTGTGCTTTTCGCGCATCTCTCCGCTTTTTTCCACGAATCGTCAATTTCATGTGGAATAGCTTCATCGACAACTTTTAGCACATCTAATTCGGCAAGTGCTTCCCTGATTCGAAATTTCCATACGGAATATTTTTGACCTCCAAATGGAATAATATTATATTTGTTTTTATCCATTTCAATATTGGAATGCAAATACTGTTCAAAATAAAACCAAAAATATATATGCGAAAAAAATGCACGCGAATTAATTTCACAAGAACTAATATGAATTTATTTTCTCTAAAACGGCATGGACTGGGCCCATAACCTGTTGTACTTCTAGCTTTTCGCTATAGAGAACTAATACAGTTTTTATATTTCAGTTTAGTAATATGATTAAGTTTATTTTATCAGATTAATTTTCAGTTACACCAATACGTCTATACACTTTAGAATATTTAAAGAAAGAGAGAGATCATAATTCAGAGTGACCAGATATTTACATATGATAAAATACATTAATACCATTAGAATTGAATCTGGTATTTAACCGATAGTTTAATACTATTTATAATAATGTTATTATTGTTATCGTATTTCAACACGCCCTCCTCAAAAATAACATTATTATAAATCTTACAAGTAATATTACAAAAATTAAATTCAAGAAATGTTAGACTAAAGTGGTTGGTGTGCTGTCTGGGAAGTGTTAAATGATCCAGCATTCGCTGCAAGGATACGGGGAAAACCCAGAAAACCCCGATCAGATCATTAAAAAAAACTTAAATACATATTCTTCACATACGATTCACAAAAATTTCAAATTATGTTAACTTATACAAAATAAACAAAATTAATTCAAATTAATATATATTAAAAAGTATTTTGACTTAGTTTAGTTTAAAAAAACTTCATTAACAAATCCTTTAGCATTCAATACATTCATTGTAATCCAAGTTTGCTTCTTAATTCCACGAAGCGTCCAGCGACCAATGGTTTTGTTAGAATGTCCGCCAGCTGATTGTCTGTAGGAATATACTCAATAATAATAATATTATTCTCTATTTGCTCTCTGGCGAAATGATATTTTATATCAATGTGTTTTGACCTTTTATGACTTGATGGATTGCTAGCTATACTGATGCAACCCTGATTATCTTCAAATATTTTTATTTGATTATTCAATTTAATATTAATACTTTCTGAGATTGATTTTAACCATAACGCCTCTCTTACTGCTTCGAATAATGCCATATATTCTGCCTCAGTAGATGAGGCTGCTACTGAATTTTGCTTCTTAGTATTCCAACAAATAAGGTTTGAATTATACATTTTGAATAGATAGCCTGTTGTACTTCTTCTGTCAATCTCATTTCCTCCCCAATCTGAGTCAACATACCCAACAAACATATGTGCATAATCCGAGTTTCTAGTAAAAACTAGTTTCATGTCAATATTTGCTTTCAAATACCTCAGAATTCTTTTTAATCCTTGCCATAGTTCTATATTATTTTTATTAGTGTATCTACTCAGAATATTGATGGCTGTAGCTATATCAGGCCGTGTACACAGCATTATGTACATTAAACTACCAACTAAACTACGACAAGGGGCATCGTAACTTGCATCGGAGTTCAGCATTTCATAGTTTAGCTTACTTGGAAGTGGAGTGCTAACAGTTTTGCATTCTAGCATATTATATTTGTGCAAAACTTTGCTAATATATGCAGATTGACTTAATAATATTTTATCCTCCTCGACTTCAATTTTCATTCCGATGAAGTATCTAATTTCGCCCAAGTCAGTCATTCTAAATTTTGTTTTTAAATATTCTTTAAAGTTATTCATTACGCTTATATCTGATGTTGCTATAACTAAATCGTCCACATATAGTAATACATATATGTTCTTATTTATATCCCAATTATCTTTTACATATATACAGGGATCAACAGGTGAATTTTTAAATTTGAAATCTCTTAACACCTGCTCAAACACTTCAAACCAGCATATTGCTGCTTGTTTAAGCCCATAAATAGTTTTATTTAATTTGCACACATTTTCATTATTACAGACAATTCCTTGAAGGATTTTCATAAATATATCTTCCTTCAATGTACTATTAAGAAATGCCGTTTTTACATTCATATGATGCACTTTGAAACTATATTGGTTTGCAATGGACAATATTATGCGAAAACTAGAAATTCTAGCAACAGGGGCAAATGTTTCATTGTAATCTATTTGATACTTTTGTGTGAAACCTCGTGCAACTAATCTTGCTTTATATCTTACAGGATTACCTGTTTCGTCATGTTTCAAACTAAACACCCATTTGCTATCTACAATATTCTTATTTTCAGGTCTTTTAACAATAGTCCATGTCTTGTTTAATTCATGTGCTAATAATTCTTCTTTAATAGCTTCTTCCCATAACGTCTTATCTTTTCTACTTCTTATTTCGTCGTATGTGTAGGGAGTTTCATTGAAAATAGTGTGAGCGTTCATTATGTATTTATTTAAATTTTCGTTATCTTCGTTGTAGGATATTTGTGGCTTATTCTTGAGTCTATCACTTCGAATCTTTGCGATATCACTCTCATTATTTTCCTTACTCTCATTCGGGAAACTATCTTCATCGTCCTTACTCTCATTCAGGAAACTATCTTTATCATCCTTATTCTCATTCAGGAAGATATCTTTATCATCCTTACTCTCATTCAGGAAATTATCTTTAACTCCTCTCGAGTTAACCATATTCGTCTCATCGACTACCACATCCCTAGCAATAAAGAACTTTTCACTTTCAATGTCCCATAATTTGTAGCCGTTGGGTTCATACCCTACAAGAATACTTTTAAATGATTTATTGTCAAATTTCTGTTTTCTATTCTTGTTGTGCACATACACAGTTGAACCAAATATTTTTAAATATTTTAAAGTTGGCTTTCTATTATGCCACATTTCATATGGAGTGATAGCATGATCTCCAAGTGCCTTACTTGGAGTTCTATTTATTAAGTATGTGGCCGTCAGCACATCTTCACCCCAAAAAGACTTATCTAAACTCGCACCATTTATCATGGCACGAGCTTTTTTTGTTATTGTTCTGATCATTCGTTCCGAAACTCCATTTAACTGGGGAGTATACGGTACAGTTAAATGGTAACTAATTCCTTTCAAAACACTCGATAGGTATTCCCGCCCATTGTCAATATACAAGTTGACAACTTTAGCATTAAAATGGGATTCACTTTTAGCCACAAAATCTTTAAACATATTAAACACATCAGACTTATGTTTAATTAAATAAGTAACACAATAATGTGTAAACTGATCTACAAAAATAACATAGTAGTTTTTGTCATTTATAGTAGTGGGTGTTATAGGGCCGCAGACATCAGAATGAACAACTAGCAAAGGTCTATTTATATGTTCTTTATTCTTTTGCTTTTCGAGCTTAAGTCTTGCTTGTTTCCCATTTAAGCATGCCTCACATATATCGTCTGCAGGATTAACATTATCAAGAAGTCTATTGTCACTAAATAAATTTCTTCTTTTAATTTCTAGTATTTTTCCTTTGCTAATATGACCTAATCTTTCATGCCACAGTTTATATACATTTTTATTTTCAACATTTATTTTATACGCTTTAAATTCAAGAATTGGCATATCGTACGCACCTGGATTTTCAGCAATCGTGATTCCATTCTTTGTCAGTTTTACTCCAAGCTCATCAAATACTACTGCCACGCCAGACTCTTGCAGCCTCTTTACAGAGATCAAATTCTCTGTAAGTTCTTCGCAGTACAACACGTCCTCGAGTGTTATATTATAATCATTTTCCAGTCGAACAACTCCTCGTTTTGTTGCAAAGATGAAAGCATCATTCTTGGCGACAGCTATTTTTAAAGGTGTCTCCAAAATTCTATGATCCGTTAAAAAAGGGTATCATCCTTAATGAGGTGGTCAGAAGCACCCGAATCGAGGATGAATTTCACGTTCTTATTGTTATTTGTATTTTCATTTACACTTCTGAGCATAAACGCAAAACCTTGATTATTTGCTTGCTTGACTGTTGCAATATGTGCACTAGACGCGGCATTGGTTGTATTTTCTTTGTTTTATACCCTGAACCCATTGAAAATGGGAATATAATGGTTTTGTGAAAAACTATGTAACGGGCAGAAGGAGGCGTGGCAGACCCCACAAAGTATATATATTCTTGATCAGCGTGACGAGCTGAGTCGATATAGCCCTGTCCGTCTGTCCGTCCGTCCATCCGTATGAGTGCGTCGATCTCAGAAGTTATAAGAGCTAGAGAGCTGAAATTTGGCATGCATACTCGTGTGTACCATACGCAGTTTGCTTTGTTTTTTCGATAACTCGTCCGATAACTTTTTTATCGAGAATAATCGAAAAATTGATTTTGTTTTTTTAGCCTAACTTGAACATTTTTAGACCTGGAGTCTTCAAAATTGTGTTGTATGTAAAGTTAATCGATACAAAGATTTTGTAATTTACAGATTTTGGATACCACGCCCCCTTTTCCCCAAATTTGTAAAAAACGCATTTCAAGTACTAGAGACTTGTGCTTTGGAATGTACACACATATTCATCATATGATTACACTCTGAAAGTTTCATTAAGATCGTATGTCTACAAAAGAAATTATTTGACAAATAAATTCTTATAATATTGCCCACACTGCAGCGCAGCCCAACCGCAGTCGCTGCTTACTGCGCAGTTAGCAGAGCGCAGGCTTATGCGTGCGTGTGGATGCATGTGTATGTATGTGTGCATAAAAGAGGTGCAGAATAATTAGAATATCAGCTTAGAGGGTTCAGGGTATCTCCTAGTCGAGCAGTCTCGACTGGAGCCTTCTTACTTGTTTTATCATTGTTTATTTGTTTATTATAACTATAGCAATTTCCTTTTATGTGACCTAATTTGCCACAGTGGTGACATTTTATATTAATTCTACCTGTTGTTGTATTTTCTTTGTTTTTATCATTGTTTATTTGTTTATTATAACTATAGCAATTTCTTTTTATGTGACCTAATTTGCCACAGTGGTGACATTTTATATTAATTCTATCTGTTCCTTTAATTGGTCTCTTTTGCACTGTGCTTCTACCTTTAAACATATGTTTTTTATTAAAATTGCTATTGTGTCTCACAACTGCCTTCAACACCTTGCTACTAGTGTCATTTCTATTGTTCTTTATCTTAATTTCAAAATCTAACAATTTGTCTTTAACAAAAGCTAACGAAATAAACTCATCTGCCAAAGTCTCAATTGCCGTAACGACGCTATCATAAGTTGAGGGCAACATCATTAATAACTGTGTAACTTTTTCCATCTCACTCATCGTTGCACCTGCTGCTAGAATTTCACTTATGATTTCATCAAATTTTATAAAAAAAAGTTGATAGTTACATTTCACTAGTTAATTGAAGTGCAGTTAGACGCTTACGAGCAGTTAACTGACTTGTAAGACTTCTGCGTTCATAAATTGAATCTAATTTTTCAAAAATTTCTCGTGAAGAGACATTGTTTTTCGCAAAGTTTAAATATGAGTCACTCAAATGTTGGACTATTGTGCTTTTCGCGCATCTCTCCGCCTTTTTCCACGAATCGTCAATTTCATGTGGAATAGCTTCATCGACAACTTTTAGCACATCTAATTCGGCAAGTGCTTCCCTGATTCGAAATTTCCATACGGAATATTTTTGACCTCCAAATGGAATAATATTATATTTGTTTTTATCCATTTCAATATTGGAATGCAAATACTGTTCAAAATAAAACCAAAAATATATATGCGAAAAAAAAGCACGCGAATTAATTTCACAAGAACTAATATGAATTTATTTTCTCTAAAACGGCATGGACTGGGTCCATAACCTGTTGTACTTCTAGCTTTTCGCTATAGAGAACTAATACAGTTTTTATATTTCAGTTTAGTAATATGATTAAGTTTATTTTATCAGATTAATTTTCAGTTACACCAATACGTCTATACACTTTAGAATATTTAAAGAAAGAGAGAGATCATAATTCAGAGTGACCAGATATTTACATATGATAAAATACATTAATACCATTAGAATTGAATCTGGTATTTAACCGATAGTTTAATACTATTTATAATAATGTTATTATTGTTATCGTATTTCAACACATATCAATGCGTGCTAAGACCGCACAGCGCATCCACTAAACTTCGAGTAGTGTTTGATGCATCTACCAAGTCCTCCTCTCAATTGTCGCTAAATGATCTACTCATGGTGGGTCCGACCATCCAGCCGCAGTTATGGGAGACTTTTCTAAGATTTCGACTTTGTCCTTGGGCTGCTACAGCAGACATCGCTAAAATGTACCGTCAAATTAAGCTTGACGAGTCCCACCGCAACTTTCAACTTATTCTGTGGAGGGAAACGCCCACTGATCCGTTACAAATCTTTCGATTAAACACAGTAACGTATGGGACAGCGACTGCTCCATTCTTAGCAATTCGATGTTTAAAACATCTAAGTGACTTGCATGCTTCCACTCATCCATCTGCTGCAAGATCGTTAGCCCAAGATTTTTATGTTGATAATTTGTTGACAGGAGCAGATAGCGTTGAAGAATTGTGCTTGTTGCATCGGGACTTGATAGCAATTCTTCAAACGTTTGGGTTTCCTCTCACAAAATGGTCGTCCAATTGTAAACAACTTGCAGCACAACCAGCTAGAAGCGATATAGTTATTGGTCATCAAGAGGACACAAAAACATTGGGATTAATTTGGAATCCGATGAATGACAGTTTTCGATATTCCATGAACTGTCCAGTAGAAGTTCAACAGACCAAAAGATCCGTTTTGTCATTTGTAGCAAGATTATACGACCCCTTAGGTTTGTTAAGTCCGATCGTACCTCCTGCGAAGGTCCTTTTACAGGAAATGTGGTTGCACAAACTTGGGTGGGATGACCAATTGCCTGTTCAAATGAGGCAAGAATTTGAGGCAGTAACTAGCTGTTTTTCAAATCTAAACTCGTTGCATATACCTCGTTACGTTGGCACACTTAAATCGAAGGGATGTCCAATCAAGTAAGAAAATCAAGTAAAGAAAATACTTGATTGTCCTATTAATCAAGTCACATTTTAGTCAGACTCTGAGGTGGTGCTTCATTGGCTGCGAATGCATTCATCTAGCTTGAATACATTCGTTGCTAATCGCGTTGCAACCATCCAAGAGTTGACAACTAACGTATCTTGGCGTCATGTACCAACGAAAGATAGCCCAGCAGATATTGTATCTCGGGGATGTTCAGTTGAGGAGCTTAAGACATCATTGTGGTTTTGCGGACCAGGATTTTCAAAGCTTTCTGACACGTTGTGGCCAGCCAACCCACAAATTACATTATCAAAAGAGTTAGAGCTGCTAGAGAAGCGTAGAACTGCAATTACTATGATCGCGGTCGATGAGGTGACAAACCCCATCGCACAACTTATTGAATCAACTTCGTCATTCTCTAAGCTACTCCGCATCGTTGCATATATGTTCCGCTTTATCAATGGAAAACAAGAGAGTCATTCTACACTTGCTCCTACAGCTTCTGAGTTAAGCTTCGCATTCCTTGCAGTCATATCTGTAATTCAACACATCGAATTCAGCGAAGAAATTAAAAAAGTAAAGAAATCAATCGGGTTGCAACCGTCATTGCAAAATCTGACGCCTTTTTTGCACCCACATCAGCATGGCAGGCGTGTGTTGTGGTTGCTACGAGTCGGAGGTCGTCTATTGAAGGCACTACTAGCACATAATGCCAAATTCCCCTTGTTGCTTCCAAAAAGGTGTCGCTTTGTGACGCTTTATTTGGAGCATTTGCATCGCTCTCATTGCCACGCCAATCCACTGGTACTAATGGGCCTCCTTCGTCAGCAGGTGTGGCTGGTCAATGCTCGAGAGGCTTGCAGTGCAGTAGTTAGAAAATGTGTACATTGTTTTAGCTACAAACCGAAACTCTTATCCCAAATAATGGGCAATCTTCCCGCTGATCGCTTACATGGTAATAGGCCATTTCGCTTCGAATTCGTGGCAAATCGCCAGTCAAAATGTATATTGCCATATTTGTTTGTTTCACCTCGAAGGCAGTGCATCTTGAATTAGTCACCGATTTAACCTCAAATTCATTTCTGATGTGTTTATCCAGGTTCGTTGGTCGACGTGGGCTTATCCGGAAGCTGTATTGCGACAATGCCACCAATTTCGTGGGTGCTGCACGCACGGTGGACCTCAAGGCAACTTTTCATGGCAACACAGCGGCTATGGAAACGTTTGTTGCGGAGCGGGGCATGGAGTTTGTTTTCATCCCTCCTCGAGCGCCGCATTTTGGCGGCCTTTGGGAAGTGGCGGTGAAATCCGCGAAGGATTTGCTGCTGAAAGCTATGGGCAGCGCTCGATTACGGCAAGACGAGGTGGCCACCGTGCTGGTCGAGGTCGAGGCCGTACTCAACTCGCGGCCAATGATCGCTCCCAGCAGCAACCCCAACGACGGCGAAGTGCTCACGCCAGGGCACTTCCTAATAGGGGGAACACTCGCGCCGCTGGCAGCTGATATCCAACATCAAGCGTCGGTTTTGGATCGACTGGTCAAGGGACTACCTGCTCAGCCTACAGCAGCGGTCAAAATGGACGAAGGATAGGCAGAACCTACAGGTCGGAGCAGTCGTGCTCGTGGGAGACGACAACGCTCCTCCACAACAGTGGATGCTAGGCGTGGTAGCGGAAGCCATAGCCGGAGGAGATGGTAGAGTGCGCGTAATTGTCGTTAAGACAAAAAATGGCACATACAAAAGGGCTATTCATCGTGTTGCCCCACTGCCACTCAACTAATACCCCATATTATTGAAGCCCTGCGGCCTTTCAACGCGGCCGATGTTGAGGCATTTGGATATATGCCCTCTTTATTATATAGAATTAGAAAAATATGAAGAAATTTAATTATTAAAATTGTATATGTTAAGAATGGAAATGAAACCACTGTAAAGTAGTTGTTATTGTACGCGCTAGCATGGGAGTGTCGCTCGCCAAACAATTGCTCTCCCGCTGCTCTCCCGCTGCGCTTGCGTTGCTGTTAAAATTAAATAAAGTAGTACAAAATTGAACACCGGTGCCAGCACTTCGTTCGCGCCTATTCAGAGAGACCGCAAGTTGCAGTCTACATATTAAAGAATATATTACACACTGGCCCATCGACGGACCAGACTCCTTTTGGAAGGACATGCATATAAGTATACAAAAAAATTTAGACTAGCTTTAAAGATGTAAGAGATATACATTTATTACTGGTTTTCGATAATGTTTTTAATCGATAACAAAATAACAGGGCAAGTTGTCGATATTTAAAACAAAACTCGATATGCGCGTGCTATACACGGACCTAGGAAAAAATTTCAAGTCTCTAGCTTTTATATCTTCTGACGGACAGAGCTAAATCGACTTAGCTCGTCGCCCTGATCAAGAATATATATACTTTATGGGGTCTGCCACACTTCCTTCTGCATGTTACATACATTTAACAAAACCATTATACCCTGATTTCCCATTGAAAATGGGTTTAGGGTATGGTGCTTGTGCTATTAGCATCCTCTACAGTTTGTAGTGGACGAAAGTATTTGGTGTAATTGTTACCAGAACTGTTGTCCGGTGAATTGTCTTTAGCGCGCTGCATTTTGCGTTTGGCAGGTGCATTAGCACCGCCAGTGAAGAAATTTCGTCGTTTTATGGTTCTGTTTTATCGTCACTATGTAAGAAAACTGATAAGGCGATCAATTTTTAACTGGTGATGATTAACTTCAGTTTTTAATAATTAAATAAATTCGGATTTTTTATTATTTTTTCACAATGAAAATTTTTGACGTCTGCCTTTGACAAGCAGTGTTAATATTATCATTAATGTTTTCCATATTTTAAGTTATGTTTTCTTTTTAAACTTTAAACTTTCAAGTTGCACAGTTTTTCATGCGCTTTTTTGCATACAGAGCAAGACTAATTTAGCTAACTTTATATGGAAAATAAAAAAAATGTTTAAAACTGAACACATTTTCATTTCCTGAACCCATTTTCAATGGGAAATCAGGGTATAATGGTTTTGTTGAAATGTATGTAACAGGCAGAAGGAGGCGTGGCAGACCCCACAAAGTATATATATTCTTGATCAGGGCGACGAGCTGAGTTGATTTGGCCCTGTCCGTCTGTCTGTCCGTCTGTCCGTATGTATGAACGCGTCGATTTCAGAAGATATAAGAGCTGGAGACTTCATATTTTTTTTTTAAATGTCCGTAATTACAGCGCGCATATCAAGTTTATCATTAAAAATCGATAACTCATCCCGATCTTTTTTTATCGATAAAAAACCTTATCGAAACCTAGTTATAAAATTATATCTTCTACACCTTTATTGCTAGAGTCTCCAAATTTTTAATGTATGCTTATATGCAATTTATACAATTTCGGTTTTTGTTAAAATTTACCCCCACCTCTAAATTCACCCCCTCACCCTCACTTTTGTAGAAAGCGTATTTCAAATACTAGAGACTTGTGCTTTGGCAATATCCATGTTATAATCATAATCTGAAGGTTTCATGAAGATCGTACGTCCATAAAAAAAGTTATTAAACAATTAAGTTCTCATAGTAAGCGCACACTGCAGCCCATGCGTGTTTATGCGTGGGTGCTTGTGTGTGTATGTGTTTGTGTATGTGTGTGTGTATGTGTGTGTGTATGTGTGTGTGTATGTGTGTGTGTATGTGTGTGTGTATGTGTATGCGTTTGTGTGTGTATGCGTGTGTGTCTGTGTATGTGTGTCTGTATGCGTGTGTGTGCGTTTGTGTGTGTATGCATGTGTAAGTGTATGTGTGTCGCAGTTCGCAGTTCGCAGTTCGTGTCGTGTTTCTTATGTAAGCTGAAAGACGCGAAAAATTATTGAAATATCTATTGCTCCAAGGGTTCAGGGGATCTCGTAGTCGAGTAGTCTCGACTAGAGCTTTCTTACTTGTTTTATATACAGTCGAGTGTCGATAATTCGAAATGGCAAGGGAACCGAATTTTTTACGAATCATAGAGGTTTTCAATTTACCGAGGTTTCCATTGTAAGCAATTTGCATTGCTGTTAATAGCGTACACTTAAACGGGTTTTGTTCTTCAATGCTGTTTAGCAAATTAATAACTATTTCCTTATGGTATAATGATTCAAAATCTTTTATAATGCCCATGTCCAGGGGCTGTAGCTTGGAAGTGGTGTTGGCTGGCAAAAACTCAATTTTTAAATGGCTAAGAGGAGGCGATCTATTATGGGCCGTGCAATCATCCATAAATAACAATATCATTCGGTTTTTAGCTGCCATGCTGTCATTTAATATCTGAAGCCATTTGTTAAATACATATATCTGTCGTCATCCAGGCCTTCTTATTGTGTCGATAATCCATTGGAAAGCAATGCAGACTTTCCAATTAGTAGCGGCTTAAGTTTATCGATGCCATCCATATTTACAGCAAACAATAATGTTATTCGTTCCTTACTGTGCTTACCACCATGACATTTTTCGTTTCTAAAGCAATATGTACGATCTGGCAAACATTTGTAAAATAGCCCTGTTTCATCTACATTATAAATGTCCTTAGCTTCGTAATCTTTTATCAGATCAAACAATTTTTCTTCCCACTCCAAACACACCTGTTGATTAACATCAGAACTTCCACCGCACTTTTTTTTTAAATGCAATGTTGTGTCGGTTTTTAAAACGATCCAACCAACTACTGCTGGCCTTAAAATCATTAACATTCAGTGATTTTACAAAAAACAATGCTTTTTCTTTTAAGATCTCTCCTTTTGTGGGGATATTCTTCTGTCGACATTCTGTAAGCCACAAGAGTAAAGACTGTAAGGTGGCCTATTTGCCCACCTTACATTATGGCCAGTGTTGGTAGAGGGGAGGTTGAAGCTGAAATATATTTTTAGTTTTGGTATGTTTTTGGTATATTTTGAAGTCGTCGATTTATATTTTTGGTTCATAGATAATGAGTTATGAAGTCATATTTCGGTAGAGAGTAAGTTAGGCTATAAGTAGAATAAGCATAAACAAAAAGTGCGTTCTGTTTAATCAAAATAAAACCGCAACAGTAAACTGATTCGTGAGTTAATAATTAACTCAACAAAGTGAAAACTTTATGTACCCAAGGTACTCAAAGAACAAAAACATTATCCACAAATTCAACGAAAATCGTAGAATCGAAAGTACAATTATGGAAGAAGAACTTCAAAATCTAAGAGGAGTCATACTCCAGCAAGAAGCAGCGCTAAATCAACTCCGACAACAACAACAACAACAACCAAACCAGTGGTTGTCGAACAAAGATATTATTCAGCAATTTCGCCAACTACGACAACTGGATGATCAACATGATGTGTTGGCCTTCATCAGATCCGTTGAATTCCTTATGACGCTATGCCAGGGAAACGAGCTGTTGATTCAATTCGGCACCAGCATCGTCGCCAACGAAAAGGTCTCGGGAGCAGCAGCAGACTACATCAGACAGTTGGGGATGGAACCAACTTGGGAGCAGATGAAGACGAAACTAATGGAGCAAATGCGGCCGAAGACGACTTACGAGGATGTGTTCGACAGATGCAGATTCATTAAAGTAAGTAGTTTAAGAGAACTGTTCTTAGAATTCGAAAAAGCAAAATGTGAAATAAATAAAATATACATGTTTGATGAACTAAAACCTACAATATATGAAAACGATAAAGTAGATAGAGATTTATTAAATATATTAATAAACAAAATAGACACCCCATTCAGAATTCATGTCGATCAAGGAATTTCTATGCATGCTCTACAAACAAAATATTCAAACATTAAAGCACTAGATGATCCCAGGGCTATATCACAGAGATATAGAAAAACAATTAACAACACTCACCAGAAGCAAAATAACGCTAACACTAATATTAACACAAGAACTAACACTAACACTAACACTAATACCAACACCACATACAACAGACCAAGTCAAAACGGCCAGCCCCCTAATAACAACAAGAATACTGGTCAAACAAATCAACAGCCAGATAACAGACCACAACTCAACCAAAATCCTAGACCAAATTATAACAACAGAAACAATGGCTCAAGACAAACAAGAATGTCTCATATGAGCGTTGATACCCAAAGGAACGATTCCACTCCTATGGAAATCGGAACTTTGGAAGAAAATCAGGCAGAAGAAGTAAATTTTGTGATACCTTGCCTAGGGCAAACCTACCCATAATAACGTGGACAATAGGAAAGGAGGAAATCAGATGCTTAGTCGACACTGGTGCAACGACAAGCATCTTAAAATCAAAAGTTCTTGAACACCAGTACCCAATAATTGAACTCACCAGACCTTGCTCTTACAAAACTCTTAACGGTGTTAATATTGTAAAATACGCCGTAACCACACCTTTCCCCAAAGAAATTCCCTACTTAGGAACACTTCAGTGGAAACTTATAGATTTCCCAAATGAAAATTTCTCAGCAATAATAGGGCAAAACTTTCTAAAAGCATTCAAAGCTCAAATAAATAATACTGAACGATACGTACAATTACTAGACAAGAAATTCTATTTTTTAGACTACGAATATCCAGAATCAATGCACAACGCTTGTGCTCTGCAACCTATAAACATAGATCATATACGAGACCGTCTCAACCTCGAACATTTAAATGACGAGGAATGAAAAGCGGTCGAAGCTCTACTTGCAGAATCCGACGATCTATTTTTTCGGGAGGGGGACATTTTGTCAGCAACAAACCAAATCTCCCACGAAATTATTACTACAGTGGATAGGCCCTTATATTCTAAAATATATAGATATCCCCAAATCCACGAAAAAGAAATAAATAGACAGATAAAAGAAATGCTTAAGCAGAATATTATAAAAGAAAGTAACTCCCCCTATAACAGCCCCTTATGGATTGTTGAGAAAAAACTCGATAACTCAGGGTCAAAAAAGTTCAGAATTGTCATCGATTACCGCAAATTGAATGAATTTACGGTCGACGACAGATTCCCAATTCCTAATCTTAATTCTTTGCTAGATAAACTGGGTAGATCACAATATTTTACAACCCTCGACTTGGCGAAAGGCTTTCATCAAATTCTCGTTAAAGAAGAGGACAGACCAAAGACAGCATTTTCAACACCGTCAGGTCACTACGAGTTCATCAGAATGCCGTTCGGTCTCAAAAATGCCCCATCGACATTCCAGAGACTTATGAACGAAGTCTTGAAAGACTATATTGGCGAAAATTTTGTCGTCTACATGGACGACATACTAATCTTCAGCACATCCCTTCAAGAACATATGACCACATTAAGAAAAATATTCAAAACTTTAAAAGATGCCAATTTAAAAATTCAAGTAGATAAATGTGACTTTCTAAAGAAAGAAACGCAATTCCTTGGTCATATCTTGACCACTCACGGCATCAAACCAAACCCAAATAAAGTAAGCATTATTCAGAACTTAAAATTACCCCGAACTACAAAGCAGATTAAGTCGTTCCTAGGAATGACAGGGTTTTATAGAAAATTCGTTAAAGATTATGCAAAAATAGCATTCCCTATGTCAAGATATCTGAAGAAAAACATGACAATCAACACCGACGACCGACGACTACATAGCAGCATTTGAAAAGTTGAAAACATTAGTTACAAATAGTCCAGTCCTACGATACCCAAATTTTTCAAAAAAGTTCACTATCACTACAGATGCAAGCAATTTCGCGGTGGGAGCAGTCCTTTCTCAGGAAAGTCACCCAATTGCATACGCATCCCGAACGTTAAATCAGCACGAATGTAACTATTCAACCATAGAGAAAGAGCTCTTAGCCATAGTGTGGGCCGTAAAATACTTTCGACCATATGTTTATGGTAGAGAATTCAACCTCGAGAGCGATCACCAACCATTAAAATGGCTGATGGCTAAATATACAGGCAAAGACATAAGCCCAAGATTGCAGAGATGGCTCATCAGTCTGGGAGAGTACAACTTCCACATAGAATATATAAAAGGGAAATGTAATAACATCGCTGACTTTTTGAGTAGAATTAGAGAGGACGAAATAAACCTAATGGAAGTTGAGTCCACGAACGATGAAGACAATAGATCCCTAGCAGTTCAAACGATTCATTCTAAAGAAGAGGATCAGGGTTTCGACATGTCTATACTAGAAACAGCAGTTAACAGATTCAATGTACAGCTAATTTTCACAGAAAAGAAACTCGAAACCACCGTACAGGTGTTCGACAAAAAGAGAATTTACATTAGCAAGAAAGACATAGAAGACAACCAAGCAATAAACATCCTCCGACGAGAAATAACAACGGGAAAAATAGGAGTTTATTCACACCTGACCATGAGTTCTACCAATTACAAAAAATAATAGCGAAGGAATACACTTCCAACCCAAAAGTAAAATTTGTAAAGTGCACTAGGTTCGTTAGGGATATCGAGTCGGAAGATGAACTGCATACCCAAATAGCCTTATTTCACAAAAACGAGAGTGGCCATTGCGGGATAGTTGCCACTTATCAGAAGCTTAAACCCGAAATATACCACCCTAACCTTAAGACCCATATCCATAGAATAATCAATAACTGTGACGTTTGTAGTGGTGGGAAATACGATAGAAATCCTATAAAGAACAACTTTTATCTTACAGAAACACCAAGAACTTGCAATGAGATAGTACACGTAGATACATACGTTAACTCAAAACAATCCTTTATATTATTCATCGACAAATTCTCAAAACACGCCACTTGCTTCCCACTTAACGACAGAAATAGCGTCACAATCGTAGAACACATTCAACAATTCTTGTCAATAAAAGGGAAGGTCCATAAATTTGTCTTCGACAACGAATTTAATAGTCTTAATGTCAGAGAATTTCTAGAAAAGGAAGGTATAGAATACCATACAACTAAACCAAACAGTCACTCTGGCAATAGCGACGTCGAAAGACTTAATAACACACTAACAGAAAAAATTCGCACACTAAACATAGAAGAGAAAGGACCAATAATCGAACAAATGGCTAGAGCTGTATACTTTTACAATAACATATACCACACCACCACGAAATCCACACCATTCGAAGTACAGAATCACAAAGTAGATCACTTGAAATTGTACGAAAAAATGTCAGCAGGAAAATCTAGAAAAATAGCAAAACTAAATTATAAAAGGGAAACCTATATAAATATATAGACTATAAAAACCTAAGACATAAAGAAGAACCCAAATTCAGAAAAGCTAATTTACAAAATATCCATACAACAAATGTTAAAAGACCTACCAAATTTCCAGGTAATAATAACAATCGCCATCATTTTCCTGTTGCCAACACTGTCGACAGCAATGATCAATATAACCCCAATCCTGGCTGAAAACGGTTTCGTATCACTAGGGGAGAGCACAGTGGAACTGGTAAACAATTCTAAAATGGTTCTACATATAATAAATACGCAAGAAAACATAATACAGAACAATACAAAAATCTTAGTTAAGCAAAACAGACATAGGTTGGACGCAGAAATAGAAACCATAAGAATTAAAATAAGATCAAGAACCCCAAACCCACTAACAAGACAAAAACGCGGTCTCCTTAACGTTATAGGGAAAACTCAGAAGTGGCTCACCGGCCTCATGGACGATGACGATAGGGAAATTATTATGAATCATCTCCTTAACAATCAAGAAAACGAACACAATATAATAAAAAACATTAACGAACAAGTAAAAATAAACAATGACCTTCAGAAATCCATTAACACCTTAAAAGAAGTAATACTAGACGATGGGGAAAAAATAACCAACACTCTTAACAGCATAGAAACATTCAATAATATAATCAAAACTGAGATTATGTATCACGACCAATTACTAAAACTTAAATTTTTGCACGATAAAGTCGACACCTTCTTAGACATAATAGCGTCAGCTATATACAACCTCTTTCATCCTTCTATACTAACAAACGAAGAATTGACACTCTACAACATAGACTTCTACAACATTAAATTAATCCGCATGGGTGTCATGACTCACGAAAATAACATAATCATTGCAATTAAAATACCAACTAACATCATAACAACCACAATATTTCTGATAACCCCACTAACAAACCAGAAAAATAAAAGAATCGATATGAGTCCCGAAAGAGTGGTAAAAATAGAAAACAAAACTTACACATACGAAGAACACAAAACAATAAATGAACTAAAATTAAGTTCTAACTGTATCATTAGGAATAATTGTAGAATGATAGAAGACATAGAGTTTAAGATGCAATTAATAAATGAAGGCACATTACTAATAAGCAACGCAGAAAATAAGATAATTCAATATAATTGTAATGAATCCACCAATAATGAAATATTAAAAGGTAACTTCCTCGTAGAATTTACAAATTGTACAATCTTCATTGACCAAACTTACTATAAAAATAATCAAGAAATATACATACAATCGTTCTCTGATGATGGAGAAGAAGAAAATTCATTTAACTTTACAGAAAAACAAACATTCAAAGAAATCATATTAGAAGAAATAAAAAAAAGAAATCAGAGCACAAACAATAATTTCCAATAGCTTTGGCATAACATCAATTGCTCTTGTACTCCTCTTCATAGGAATATATAACTATACGAAATGTAAAAGAGGAATCCAGGAGAATCCCTCATCAAAAGGGGGAGGGATTCTCCAATGCAACCAAATACGCTCATGCAAATTGCACAACCAATTGCACTTGTGCATGGGAATGACAATAATGACCAGCTCAGCATAATCATGCAGATATATTTAAAAAGAGATCAAATTACCAAAGCATTAACAACGTAAGCGTCTTCGCCGCTTCCGTTGTAAATGCCCAGCTAGCAACAACAAATGTAAGCAACGTATATATAAAACAAAACAACATATATATATATATACATATATAAACAGGCATTTGCATATGCCAAGAAATACTTTACAGTTAGTCTTAAGATTCATTCCGAACAAAACAGAAGTTCTTATTATAAATAAAGCAAGAATTATAATATCTAAAGATATTAAGTGTGTTTTTTATTGAACTATCACTTAACGTATATAAACATCTAAAGACCGTTTTGTTTCAGTGATTAACAGTTTAATTGTGCTTGTGTATCTAAAGATATATAAAGTATAGTGCAAAACTATAACTGGCGCAGCCGAGTCCGAACAAGTGCGTTCTGTTTAACCGAAGTTAATCCGCATAAACAAAAAGTGCGTTCTGTTTAATCAAAATAAAACCGCAACAGTAAACTGATTCGTGAGTTAACAATTAACTCAACAAAGTGAAAACTTTATGTACCCAAGGTACTCAAAGAACAAAAACATTATCCACAAATTCAACGAAAATCGTAGAATCGAAAGTACAATTATGGAAGAAGAACTTCAAAATCTAAGAGGAGTCATACTCCAGCAAGAAGCAGCGCTAAATCAACTCCGACAACAACAACAACAACAACCAAAGATATTATTCAGCAATTTCGCCAACTACGACAACTGGATGATCAACATGATGTGTTGGCCTTCATCAGATCCGTTGAATTCCTTATGACGCTATGCCAGGGAAACGAGCTGTTGATTCAATTCGGCACCAGCATCGTCGCCAACGAAAAGGTCTCGGGAGCAGCAGCAGACTACATCAGACAGTTGGGGATGGAACCAACTTGGGAGCAGATGAAGACGAAACTAATGGAGCAAATGCGGCCGAAGACGACTTACGAGGATGTGTTCGACAGATGCAGATTCATTAAAGTAAGTAGTTTAAGAGAACTGTTCTTAGAATTCGAAAAATAAAATATACATGTGAAATAAATAAAATATACATGTTTGATGAACTAAAACCTACAATATATGAAAACGATAAAGTAGATAGAGATTTATTAAATATATTAATAAACAAAATAGACACCCCATTCAGAATTCATGTCGATCAAGGAATTTCTATGCATGCTCTACAAACAAAATATTCAAACATTAAAGCACTAGATGATCCCAGGGCTATAGCACAGAGATATAGAAAAACAATTAACAACATTCACCAGAAGCAAAATAACGCTAATACTAATTTTAACACAAGAACTAACACTAACACTAACACTGATACCAACACCACATACAACAGACCAAGTCAAAACGGCCAGCCCCCTAATAGCAACAAGAATACTGGTCAAACAAATCAACAGCCAGATAACAGACCACAACTCAACCAAAATCCTAGACCAAATTATAACAACAGAAACAATGGCTCAAGACAAACAAGAATGTCTCATATGAGCGTTGATACCCAAAGGAACGATTCCACTCCTATGGAAATCGGAACTTTGGAAGAAAATCAGGCAGAAGAAGTAAATTTTGTGATACCTTGCCTAGGGCAAACCTACCCATAATAACGTGGACAATAGGAAAGGAGGAAATCAGATGCTTAGTCGACACTGGTGCAACGACAAGCATCTTAAAATCAAAAGTTCTTGAACACCAGTACCCAATAATTGAACTCACCAGACCTTGCTCTTACAAAACTCTTAACGGTGTTAATATTGTAAAATACGCCGTAACCACACCTTTCCCCAAAGAAATTCCCTACTTAGGAACACTTCAGTGGAAACTTATAGATTTCCCAAATGAAAATTTCTCAGCAATAATAGGGCAAAACTTTCTAAAAGCATTCAAAGCTCAAATAAATAATACTGAACGATACGTACAATTACTAGACAAGAAATTCTATTTTTTAGACTACGAATATCCAGAATCAATGCACAACGCTTGTGCTCTGCAACCTATAAACATAGATCATATACGAGACCGTCTCAACCTCGAACATTTAAATGACGAGGAATGAAAAGCGGTCGAAGCTCTACTTGCAGAATCCGACGATCTATTTTTTCGGGAGGGGGACGTTTTGTCAGCAACAAACCAAATCTCCCACGAAATTATTATACAGTGGATAGGCCCTTATATTCTAAAATATATAGATATCCCCAAATCCACGAAAAAGAAATAAATAGACAGATAAAAGAAATGCTTAAGCAGAATATTATAAAAGAAAGTAACTCCCCCTATAACAGCCCCTTATGGATTGTTGAGAAAAAACTCGATAACTCAGGGTCAAAAAAGTTCAGAATTGTCATCGATTACCGCAAATTGAATGAATTTACGGTCGACGACAGATTCCCAATTCCTAATCTTAATTCTTTGCTAGATAAACTGGGTAGATCACAATATTTTACAACCCTCGACTTGGCGAAAGGCTTTCATCAAATTCTCGTTAAAGAAGAGGACAGACCAAAGACAGCATTTTCAACACCGTCAGGTCACTACGAGTTCATCAGAATGCCGTTCGGTCTCAAAAATGCCCCATCGACATTCCAGAGACTTATGAACGAAGTCTTGAAAGACTATATTGGCGAAAATTTTGTCGTCTACATGGACGACATACTAATCTTCAGCACATCCCTTCAAGAACATATGACCACATTAAGAAAAATATTCAAAACTTTAAAAGATGCCAATTTAAAAATTCAAGTAGATAAATGTGACTTTCTAAAGAAAGAAACGCAATTCCTTGGTCATATCTTGACCACTCACGGCATCAAACCAAACCCAAATAAAGTAAACATTATTCAGAACTTAAAATTACCCCGAACTACAAAGCAGATTAAGTCGTTCCTAGGAATGACAGGGTTTTATAGAAAATTCGTTAAAGATTATGCAAAAATAGCATTCCCTATGTCAAGATATCTGAAGAAAAACATGACAATCAACACCGACGACCCAAGCTACATAGCAGCATTTGAAAAGTTGAAAACATTAGTTACAAATAGTCCAGTCCTACGATACCCAAATTTTTCAAAAAAGTTCACTATCACTACAGATGCAAGCAATTTCGCGGTGGGAGCAGTCCTTTCTCAGGAAAGTCACCCAATTGCATACGCATCCCGAACGTTAAATCAGCACGAATGTAACTATTCAACCATAGAGAAAGAGCTCTTAGCCATAGTGTGGGCCGTAAAATACTTTCGACCATATGTTTATGGTAGAGAATTCAACCTCGAGAGCGATCACCAACCATTAAAATGGCTGATGGCTAAATATACAGGCAAAGACATAAGCCCAAGATTGCAGAGATGGCTCATCAGTCTGGGAGAGTACAACTTCCACATAGAATATATAAAAGGGAAATGTAATAACATCGCTGACTTTTTGAGTAGAATTAGAGAGGACGAAATAAACCTAATGGAAGTTGAGTCCACGAACGATGAAGACAATAGATCCCTAGCAGCTCAAACGATTCATTCTAAAGAAGAGGATCAGGGTTTCGACATGTCTATACTAGAAACAGCAGTTAACAGATTCAATGTACAGCTAATTTTCACAGAAAAGAAACTCGAAACCACCGTACAGGTGTTCGACAAAAAGAGAATTTACATTAGCAAGAAAGACATAGAAGACAACCAAGCAATAAACATCCTCCGACGAGAAATAACAACGGGAAAAATAGGAGTTTATTCACACCTAAGTGACCATGAGTTCTACCAATTACAAAAAATAATAGCGAAGGAATACACTTCCAACCCAAAAGTAAAATTTGTAAAGTGCACTAGGCTCGTTAGGGATATCGAGTCGGAAGATGAACTGCATACCCAAATAGCCTTATTTCACAAAAACGAGAGTGGCCATTGCGGGATAGTTGCCACTTATCAGAAGCTTAAACCCGAAATATACCACCCTAACCTTAAGACCCATATCCATAGAATAATCAATAACTGTGACGTTTGTAGTGGTGGGAAATACGATAGAAATCCTATAAAGAACAACTTTTATCTTACAGAAACACCAAGAACTTGCAATGAGATAGTACACGTAGATACATACGTTAACTCAAAACAATCCTTTATATTATTCATCGACAAATTCTCAAAACACGCCACTTGCTTCCCACTTAACGACAGAAATAGCGTCACAATCGTAGAACACATTCAACAATTCTTGTCAATAAAAGGGAAGGTCCATAAATTTGACTTCGACAACGAATTTAATAGTCTTAATGTCAGAGAATTTCTAGAAAAGGAAGGTATAGAATACCATACAACTAAACCAAACAGTCACTCTGGCAATAGCGACGTCGAAAGACTTAATAACACACTAACAGAAAAAATTCGCACACTAAACATAGAAGAGAAAGGACCAATAATCGAACAAATGGCTAGAGCTGTATACTTTTACAATAACATATACCACACCACCACGAAATCCACACCATTCGAAGTACAGAATCACAAAGTAGATCACTTGAAATTGTACGAAAAAATGTCAGCAGAAAAATCTAGAAAAATAGCAAAACTAAATTATAAAAGGGAAACCTATATAAATATATAGACTATAAAAACCTAAGACATAAAGAAGAACCCAAATTCAGAAAAGCTAATTTACAAAATATCCATACAACAAATGTTAAAAGACCTACCAAATTTCCAGGTAATAATAACAATCGTCATCATTTTCCTGTTGCCAACACTGTCGACAGCAATGATCAATATAACCCCAATCCTGGCTGAAAACGGTTTCGTATCACTAGGGGAGAGCACAGTGGAACTGGTAAACAATTCTAAAATGGTTCTACATATAATAAATACGCAAGAAAACATAATACAGAACAATACAAAAATCTTAGTTAAGCAAAACAGACATAGGTTGGACGCAGAAATAGAAACCATAAGAATTAAAATAAGATCAAGAACCCCAAACCCACTAACAAGACAAAAACGCGGTCTCCTTAACGTTATAGGGAAAACTCAGAAGTGGCTCACCGGCCTCATGGACGATGACGATAGGGAAATTATTATGAATCATCTCCTTAACAATCAAGAAAACGAACACAATATAATAAAAAACATTAACGAACAAGTAAAAATAAACAATGACCTTCAGAAATCCATTAACACCTTAAAAGAAGTAATACTAGACGGTAGGGAAAAAATAACCAACACTCTTAACAGCATAGAAACATTCAATAATATAATCAAAACTGAGATTATGTATCACGACCAATTACTAAAACTTAAATTTTTGCACGATAAAGTCGACACCTTCTTAGACATAATAGCGTCAGCTATATACAACCTCTTTCATCCTTCTATACTAACAAACGAAGAATTGACACTCTACAACATAGACTTCTACAACATTAAATTAATCCGCATGGGTGTCATGACTCACGAAAATAACATAATCATTGCAATTAAAATACCAACTAACATCATAACAACCACAATATTTCTGATAACCCCACTAACAAACCAGAAAAATAAAAGAATCGATATGAGTCCCGAAAGAGTGGTAAAAATAGAAAACAAAACTTACACATACGAAGAACACAAAACAATAAATGAACTAAAATTAAGTTCTAACTGTATCATTAGGAATAATTGTAGAATGATAGAAGACATAGAGTTTAAGATGCAATTAATAAATGAAGGCACATTACTAATAAGCAACGCAGAAAATAAGATAATTCAATATAATTGTAATGAATCCACCAATAATGAAATATTAAAAGGTAACTTCCTCGTAGAATTTACAAATTGTACAATCTTCATTGACCAAACTTACTATAAAAATATTCAAGAAATATACATACAATCGTTCTCTGATGATGGAGAAGAAGAAAATTCATTTAACTTTACAGAAAAACAAACATTCAAAGAAATCTTCGTCTTCGCCGCTTCCGTTGTAAATGCCCAGCTAGCAACAACAAATGTAAGCAACGTATATATAAAACAAAACAACATATATATATATATATATATATATATATAAACAGGCATAAAGCAAGAATTATAATATCTAAAGATATTAAGTGTGTTTTTTATTGAACTATCACTTAACGTATATAAACATCTAAAGACCGTTTTGTTTCAGTGATTAACAGTTTTATTGTGCTTGTGTATCTAAAGATATATAAAGTATAGTGCAAAACTATAACTGGCGCAGCCGAGTCCGAACAAGTGCGTTCTGTTTAACCGAAGTTAATCCGCATAAACAAAAAATGCGTTCTATTTAATCAAAATAAAACCGCAACAGTAAACTGATTCGTGAGTTAACAATTAACTCAACAAAGTGAAAACTTTATGTACCCAAGGTACTCAAAGAACAAAAACATTATCCACAAATTCAACGAAAATCGTAGAATCGAAAGTACAATTATGGAAGAAGAACTTCAAAATCTAAGAGGAGTCATACTCCAGCAAGAAGCAGCGCTAAATCAACTCCGACAACAACAACAACAACAACCAAACCAGTGGTTGTCGAACAAAGATATTATTCAGCAATTTCGCCAACTACGACAACTGGATGATCAACATGATGTGTTGGCCTTCATCAGATCCGTTGAATTCCTTATGACGCTATGACAGGGAAACGAGCTGTTGATTCAATTCGACACCAGCATCGTCGCCAACGAAAAGGTCTCGGGAGCAGCAGCAGACTACATCAGACAGTTGGGGATGGAAACAACTTGGGAGCAGATGAAGACGAAACTAATGGAGCAAATGCGGCCGAAGACGACTTACGAGGATGTGTTCGACAGATGCAGATTCATTAAAGTAAGTAGTTTAAGAGAACTGTTCTTAGAATTCGAAAAATAAAATATACATGTGAAATAAATAAAATATACATGTTTGATGAACTAAAACCTACAATATATGAAAACGATAAAGTAGATAGAGATTTATTAAATATATTAATAAACAAAATAGACACCCCATTCAGAATTCATGTCGATCAAGGAATTTCTATGCATGCTCTACAAACAAAATATTCAAACATTAAAGCACTAGATGATCCCAGGGCTATAGCACAGAGATATAGAAAAACAATTAACAACATTCACCAGAAGCAAAATAACGCTAATACTAATTTTAACACAAGAACTAACACTAACACTAACACTGATACCAACACCACATACAACAGACCAAGTCAAAACGGCCAGCCCCCTAATAGCAACAAGAATACTGGTCAAACAAATCAACAGCCAGATAACAGACCACAACTCAACCAAAATCCTAGACCAAATTATAACAACAGAAACAATGGCTCAAGACAAACAAGAATGTCTCATATGAGCGTTGATACCCAAAGGAACGATTCCACTCCTATGGAAATCGGAACTTTGGAAGAAAATCAGGCAGAAGAAGTAAATTTTGTGATACCTTGCCTAGGGCAAACCTACCCATAATAACGTGGACAATAGGAAAGGAGGAAATCAGATGCTTAGTCGACACTGGTGCAACGACAAGCATCTACTTAGGAACACTTCAGTGGAAACTTATAGATTTCCCAAATGAAAATTTCTCAGCAATAATAGGGCAAAACTTTCTAAAAGCATTCAAAGCTCAAATAAATAATACTGAACGATACGTACAATTACTAGACAAGAAATTCTATTTTTTAGACTACGAATATCCAGAATCAATGCACAACGCTTGTGCTCTGCAACCTATAAACATAGATCATATACGAGACCGTCTCAACCTCGAACATTTAAATGACGAGGAATGAAAAGCGGTCGAAGCTCTACTTGCAGAATCCGACGATCTATTTTTTCGGGAGGGGGACGTTTTGTCAGCAACAAACCAAATCTCCCACGAAATTATTACTACAGTGGATAGGCCCTTATATTCTAAAATATATAGATATCCCCAAATCCACGAAAAAGAAATAAATAGACAGATAAAAGAAATGCTTAAGCAGAATATTATAAAAGAAAGTAACTCCCTCTATAACAGCCCCTTATGGATTGTTGAGAAAAAACTCGATAACTCAGGGTCAAAAAAGTTCAGAATTGTCATCGATTACCGCAAATTGAATGAATTTACGGTCGACGACAGATTCCCAATTCCTAATCTTAATTCTTTGCTAGATAAACTGGGTAGATCACAATATTTTACAACCCTCGACTTGGCGAAAGGCTTTCATCAAATTCTCGTTAAAGAAGAGGACAAACCAAAGACAGCATTTTCAACACCGTCAGGTCACTACGAGTTCATCAGAATGCCGTTCGGTCTCAAAAATGCCCCATCGACATTCCAGAGACTTATGAACGAAGTCTTGAAAGACTATATTGGCGAAAATTTTGTCGTCTACATGGACGACATACTAATCTTCAGCACATCCCTTCAAGAACATATGACCACATTAAGAAAAATATTCAAAACTTTAAAAGATGCAAATTTAAAAATTCAAGTAGATAAATGTGACTTTCTAAAGAAAGAAACGCAATTCCTTGGTCATATCTTGACCACTCACGGCATCAAACCAAACCCAAATAAAGTAAACATTATTCAGAACTTAAAATTACCCCGAACTACAAAGCAGATTAAGTCGTTCCTAGGAATGACAGGGTTTTATAGAAAATTCGTTAAAGATTATGCAAAAATAGCATTCCCTATGTCAAGATATCTGAAGAAAAACATGACAATCAACACCGACGACCCAAGCTACATAGCAGCATTTGAAAAGTTGAAAACATTAGTTACAAATAGTCCAGTCCTACGATACCCAAATTTTTCAAAAAAGTTCACTATCACTACAGATGCAAGCAATTTCGCGGTGGGAGCAGTCCTTTCTCAGGAAAGTCACCCAATTGCATACGCATCCCGAACGTTAAATCAGCACGAATGTAACTATTCAACCATAGAGAAAGAGCTCTTAGCCATAGTGTGGGCCGTAAAATACTTTCGACCATATGTTTATGGTAGAGAATTCAACCTCGAGAGCGATCACCAACCATTAAAATGGCTGATGGCTAAATATACAGGCAAAGACATAAGCCCAAGATTGCAGAGATGGCTCATCAGTCTGGGAGAGTACAACTTCCACATAGAATATATAAAAGGGAAATGTAATAACATCGCTGACTTTTTGAGTAGAATTAGAGAGGACGAAATAAACCTAATGGAAGTTGAGTCCACGAACGATGAAGACAATAGATCCCTAGCAGCTCAAACGATTTGTAATGGTCGTAGCAGAGTTATTGTACCTAAATAATTGCAGTGCATATCATTCGCGACAAATGTGTTGCCTGCACTGCAATGACCGCTGAGCGGCCCAAAAGCGAGCCTCGAGAGCGAGCTTTTGAGAGAAACTCTCAAAGCTTTGGGACTCAGCGGGCGAATTGCACCTATCTTCGCGTCTCACTTTCCAAGAAGAGGAAGAGAGGAGACTGGAATGTGGGACTATAAAAAGAGCCACATGGGTCAAATAGTTCTTTTCCGGCACCACGAGATCATCAAGTCAGTTTGGTTGTGCTTAAAATTTAAAGTAAAACAAGTAAGAAAGCTCCAGTCGAGACTGCTCGACTAGGAGATACCCTGAACCCTCCAAGCTGATATTCTAATCATTCTGCACTTCTTTTATGCACACATACATACACATGCATCCACACGCACGCATAAGCCTGCGCTCTGCTAACTGCGCAGTAAGCAGCGACTGCGCTTGGGCTGCGCTGCAGTGTGGTCAATATTATGAGAATTTATTTGTTAAATAATTTCTTTTGTAGACATACGATCTTAATGAAACTTTTAGAGCGTAATCACATGGTGAATATGTGTGTATATTCCAAAGCCCAAGTCTCTAGTATTTGAAATACGCTTTTTACAAAAGTGTGGGTGAGGGGGTGAATTTAAGGGTGGGAGGTAAATTTTAACAAAAACCGAAATTGGATAAATTGCATATAAGCATATATTAAAAATTTGGAGACTCTAGCAATAAAGGTGTAGAAGATATAATTTTATAACCGGTTTTCGATAAGGTTTTTTATCGATAAAAAAAGATCGGGATGAGTTATCGATTTTTAATGATAAACTTGATATGCGCGCTGTAATTACGGACATTTTAAAAAAAATTTGAAGTCTCTAGCTGTTATATCTTCTGAAATCGACGCGTTCATACATACGGACGGACGGACGGACGGACGGACGGACGGACGGACGGACAGACAGACGGACAGGGCCAAATCAACTCAGCTCGTCGCCCTGATCAAGAATATATATACTTTGTGGGGTCTGCCACGCCTCCTTCTGCCTGTTACATACTTTTAACAAAACCATTATACCCTGATTTCCCATTTTCAATGGGTTCAGGGTATAAAAAAATTTTGACAAAATAAAAACTCCCAAACCCAATAATTAAGAAAGTGAAAGCGATCGCGTTTGATTTTTTTGGCATTGAATTGCATTGAATTTGCAGCGCGCAGCTGCCCGTCTCAAAATATATGTTAAACATATATATATTTATTTATATATATACATATATATAATTATCAGGTACGTGAAAAAGAGTGTTCAGGAAAAAAAAAATCATGTATTTAGGAAAGATTTTCCATTTTTTCAGTGGACTTTTGTCCATTTTTTTTCCCTTATTAGATACCCTAACTTCACGCCAGCAAGGGTCACCTTGAAGCGGAAGTTAGGGTACAAAAAGCCGGCAGAGCAACATAACGCCGAAGCGACGGGGGAGAGGAAGGGCAGCATCAAGAAGAAAAAAAACGAAAAAAAACCAACAAAATAAAAGAAACTTTAGTGCGTGAAAAAAAACCATATGAATTTCTGAACACGTGAAAAAAAATAACTAATGAAATAGAAATTTTGAAATAAAGTAGTATTTGCATGTAAAAGAAAAAAAACAAGTAAGAAAGCTCTAGTCGAGACTGCTCGACTACGAGATCCCCTGAACCCTTGGAGCAATAGATATTTCACAGGCACACATACACACACACGCATACAGACACACACACACACACACGCATACACACACAAACGCATACACACACACACATACACACACACATACACAAACACATACACACACATACACAAACACATACACACACAGTAGTATTTGAAATACGGTTTTTACAAAAGTGATGGTGAGGGGGTGAATTTAAGGGTGGGGGGTAAATTTTAACAAAAACCGAAATTGTATAAATTGCATATAAGCATACATTAAAAATTTGGAGACTCTAGCAATAAAGGTGTAGAAGATATAATTTTATAACTGGTTTTCGATAAGGTTTTTTATCGATAAAAAAAGATCGGGATGAGTTATCAATTTTTAATGAAAAACTTGATATGCGCGCTGTAATTACGGACATTTTAAAAAAAATTTGAAGTCTCTAGCTGTTATATCTTCTGAAATCGACGCGTTCATACATACGGACAGACGGACAGACGGACGGACGGACAGACGGACAGACGGACAGACAGGCGGACAGGGCCAAATCAACTCAGCTCGTCGCCCTGATCAAGAATATATATACTTTGTGGGGTCTGCCACGCCTCCTTCTGCCTGTTACATACATTTCAACAAAACCATTATACCCTGATTTCCCATTGAAAATGGGTTCAGGGTATAAAAAGAGAAGGAAACAAGTAAGAAAGCTCTAGTCGAGACTACTCGACTACGAGATCCCCTGAACCTTTGGAGTAATAGCTATTTCAATAATTTTTCGCGACTTTCAGCTTACACAAAAAACACGCACGCACACACACACACACACACACACACACGCACGCACGCACACACGGGCATACATACACACACATACATACACACACATACACACACACACACATACACAAACAATTACATACATATACACACACAAGCATATACACGCATGGGCGGCAGTGAGCGCATACTATGAGAACTTAATTGCTTAATAACTTTTTTTGTGGACGTACGATCTTCATGAAATTTTTAGATTATGATTATAACATGGATATGCATGTAATTACCAAAGCACAAGTCTCTAGTATTTGAAATACGCTTTTTACAAAAGTGAGGGTGAGGGGGTGAATTTAAGGGTGGGGGGTTAATTTTAACAAAAACCGAAATTGTATAAATTGCATATAAGCATACATTAAAAATTTGGAGACTCTAGCAATAAAGGTGTAGAAGATATAATTTTATAACTGGGTTTCGATAAGGGTTTTTATCGATAAAAAAAGATCGGGATGAGTTATCGATTTTTAATGATAAACTTGATATGCGCGCTGTAATTACGGACATTTTAAAAAAAATTTGAAGTCTCTAGCTCTTATATCTTCTGAAATCGACGCGTTCATACATACGGACAGACGGACAGACGGACAGACGGACAGACGGACGGACGGACAGACGGACAGACGGACAGACAGACGGACAGGGCCAAATCAACTCAGCTCGTCGCCCTGATCAAGAATATATATACTTTGTGGGGTCTGCCACGCCTCCTTCTCCCTGTTACATACATTTCAACAAAACCATTATACCCTGATTTCCCATTGAAAATGGGTTCACAAACACATACACACACATACACAAACATTTACATACATATACACAAGCATAAACACGCATGGGCGGCAGTGAGCGCTTACTATGAGAACTTAATTGTTTAATAACTTTTTTTGTGGACGTACGATCTTCATGAAACTTTCAGATTATGATTATATGATTATGATTATAACATGGATATGCATGTAATTGCCAAAGCACAAGTCTCTAGTATTTGAAATACGCTTTTTACAAAAGTTAGGGTGAGGGGGTGAAGTTAAGGGTGGGGGGTAAATTTTAACAAAAACCGAAATTGTATAAATTGCATATAAGCATACATTAAAAATTTGGAGGCTCTAGCAATAAAGGTGTAGAATATATAATTTTATAACTGGTTTTCGATAAGGTTTTTTATCGATAAAAAAAGATCGGGATGAGTTACCGATTTTTAATGATAAACTTGATATGCGCGCTGTAATTACGGACATTTTAAAAAAAAATTTGAAGTCTCTAGCTCTTATATCTTCTGAAATCGACGCGTTCATACATACGGACAGACGGACAGACAGACGGACAGGGCCAAATCAACTCAGCTCGTCGCCCTGATCAAAAATATATATACTTTGTGGGGTCTGCCACGCCTCCTTCTGCCTGTTACATACATTTCAACAAAACCATTATTCCCTGATTTCCCATTGAAAATGGGTTCAGGGTATAAATAGTAATCGTATAGTTGTAAGAGAAGTAAAAATTATTATTGAAATGGAAAAATAACTGTAGCAATGAAAATTTTATATATAAGTTTTGATTATTAGTTATAAGAACTTTGTTTTTTTGAGTCTGCGTACTCAACAATAAATTTGAAAAAAAAATGATATCAACAAGTTACGTTAGTTATTGAGAAGGAATCATGCGATTCTAAAAGTCTAGTAAGTTTGGTTATATAATGGGGTAGGAAGTCGTCTGATTTTTTTTGATGGGGGTTTTTACAAATTTTAAATTAAAAACCATGGTAGGGTTGGGTGGAGAAGCGGGTGCCAATCGTCACCTAAGGCCTCGCCTCTTCATATTTTTTTTCTGGTATAGGTACAACCTCTGTGTTCGTCTTCCCCCCTTCCCCTTCACTTCGGTCATGTGGACCATCTTTAGGGATCTTAACAATTTAAAATTTGTGTTTGGGAGATTTGAGAGATAACAAAGAACCCCCCCCCCCCCCACACTCCCGAATGAGCTAAGGGACCAGGAGATCCCGCCCGTTATCTCTGAATCTATGGCAAGCAGTGTAGTAGCCGAATATATAGCACGCGTCGGCCTCTATCTATATATACACCACCCCGAATCCACTACAAATTTTATGGCGCCCAACGTGGGGCACTGAGGAGCGTTGATCTTTAGCGATATTATGCGATCTTATGAGGTAGTGAGCGTAGTAGTCTTTAAAGATTATATGCTTTCAGTGTACCGACTCCAAAATGAGGCATACTAGACTCGAGTTTACTTTTTTTATGAAGTTAGTAGCCGCATTTTATATTTGTGAATATCCGATACGCTAACGATAGTTAGTTAGATAGTTCGTTTATAGAGTGGTAAATTAAATGTAGCTGTATTGGAACTCTAGCATTTGACTGAGAGCGGATGCATTGCCGACAACGCATTTTCTTTACAAGCCCACTCCTTTAAACACAAACAAAACAATCGGAATTAAGATCAGTTTTCACAATAGCTCGTTTGTTTTCGATAACCTTTTATATCTTTATTGAAGTACATGTGACTTCAAGAATATAGGTCCGCTTCTGAAATCTTGTGTATTTAGCTAAGATTGGATACCCTGCCGATGATGGATACCCTATAATTTTGAAGATAATATGACAATAAATTTATAATCGGGTTTTCATTCCCGATAATAAAAGTTGGTAGACGTAGTACATTAATGTTGTAATTAGTACATTACTTTATTGATGAATATTGCTTCGCCAATTTGACATCGGATGTTAGATGCAATAGCCCAGTCTGTATTCCCTATGTGCTCATACCAGAACTTAAAAAAATATGGAATTGACTTCCTCCCCATTTATATTAACCAAAACAATTCATTATTAGCTTTGAATTATCAAACTTTCTTTTGTTACAAAAAATTTAGGATTTCTGTTTGTAGAACCGTTTTAAGATAATAATTGAAGCCGATATGCCTCTTGCTCGTAGTCCGCAACGTAATTCCGCATCTTCGGATGATGCTACGAAGAATTGCGACATCTGTGGTCAGATTTTGACAAATACACAGTCTTGCTATATCACGAATTGTAAACATATTTATCATAAGCGTTGCCTGGAAGAGTGGTTGAATGATCGCAACACTTGTCCTAATTGTGCAGCGGTGATAAATATACAAGATTTGAAGGTAGTTATCGGAAATTGTTCGCCTCAATCGAAGCAAGCAGATCCGTCAGTCCCAGGTCCAAGTTCTCGGGCAGTGACTCGAAACTTGGCCAAAGCATTAAAAGAAGTAGATAACCAGAGAGTCACAGCAGATCAGCGTGCGTTGGAGGTGAGTGAAGAGCCGTTAGTTGAGTTAGACAATAGTATTGGCACCAACCAGAATGAACATCCTCCTTCACGTGGAATGAACACTAGAAGACGAGGTCGTCCTTATCGTACAGGTACCAATCGCCGCGAAGATCACGCCCCAGTTGATTATTCTACAATTCAAAATATGATCGAGCAAACCGTAACTCGATTAATGTCTTCTTTGAATTTAAGCAATCGGTCTCCGCCTGCTTTACCGCGTCCGTCTGTCCAAATGTCATCGTCAAGTCGGACATCAGTCCATCCGAGTAATGTCGCCCAAATTATACAAAAATGGAACATTCAGTTTGATGGTACTGAGGAGGGCTTAGGTGTAGACGAATTTATGTACAGGGTAAAAGTATTAGCTGAGGACACGTTAGATGGGGATCTGGAGGCTTTGTGCAAGCATATGCATATACTTTTCGCCGGAAGGGCAAGAAACTGGTACTGGAGATACCATAAGAAGGTGGAACGTATCATTTGGGCAGATTTTTGTTTTGCGCTACGTCAGCAGTACACGGATTATCGATCCGAATTTGCAAGTAAAGAGCTAATACGCTCTCGAAAACAAAAAGTAGGTGAATCTTTCACAAATTTTTATGAGGGGATTGTGTCGCTTATCGACAAATCTTCAGTTCGAATCGACGAAGAAGAACTGATTGAAATCCTTAAAAACAATCTTCTTCCCGAAGCGCGTCACCAGCTGTTATATCAGCCGGTGCATTCCGTAGGTCAGCTTCGAAAATTGGTCCAAATGCACGAAAATTTAGTTGCTGAAACTAGTAGCCAAAGGGAAAGTAGTTCTCGTCTCAAGCAGCCCTTTCAGAGGCGACCAATTTATTCAGTTGCTGAGCTCGATGACGACAACGGGCAGATTGAGGGCATAGAAACTGAAATCGCTGCTGTCCAACAGTCAAATATACGCTGCTGGAACTGCGATACACCAGGACATGTGTGGGAAAATTGTTTAGCGGAGCGTCGCGTGTTTTGTTACGGGTGTGGTGCACTTAATGTGTATAAGCCACAATGTAAAACTTGTATCCAACGCTCGTCGGAAAACCGACAGAAGGGTGCGTCCAACAACAACAGGATGCCCCCTGCAAAGACCAATTGAGATCAGAAGAGGCGATCAACGCTGTCATCCCTGAAGCTCCTTCGCCCGAATCCAATTTAAAGTCTGTTCAAAATAAAAATATCAAGCCCCTGCACATGTTACCTTATCATGAACGCCTCAAAAACTATCTAGAAGTAAAACATAGGATATTTAATGGAAAAAGTCCTTTATAAACTAGGAGTGCTTTGCGTTGCAAAGCTTACTATAACAAGTAAGAAAGCTCCAGTCGAGACTGCTCGACTAGGAGATACCCTGAACCCTCCAAGCTGATATTCTAATCATTCTGCACTTTTATGCACACATACATACACATGCATCCACACGCACGCATAAGCCTGCGCTCTGCTAACTGCGCAGTAAGCAGCGACTGCGCTTGGGCTGCGCTGCAGTGTGGGCAATATTATGAGAATTTATTTGTTAAATAATTTCTTTTGTAGACATACGATCTTAATGAAACTTTTAGAGCGTAATCACATGGTGAATATGTGTGTATATTCCAAAGCCCAAGTCTCTAGTATTTGAAATACGCTTTTTACAAAAGTGAGGGTGAGGGGGTGAATTTAAGGGTGGGGGGTAAATTTTAACAAAAACCGAAATTGTATAAATTGCATATAAGCATACATTAAAAATTTGGAGACTCTAGCAATAAAGGTGTAGAAGATATAATTTTATAACTGGTTTTCGATATGGTTTTTTATCGATAAAAAAAGATCGGGATGAGTTATCGATTTTTAATGATAAACTTGATATGCGCGCTGTAATTACGGACATTTAAAAAAAAAATTGAAGTCTCTAGCTCTTATATCTTCTGAAATCGACGCGTTCATACATACGGACGGACGGACGGACGGACGGACGGACGGACGGACGGACGGACAGACAGACGGACAGGGCCAAATCGACTCAGCTCGTCGCCCTGATCAAGAATATATATACTTTGTGGGGTCTGCCACGCCTCCTTCTGCCTGTTACATACTTTTAACAAAACCATTATACCCTGATTTCCCATTTTCAATGGGTTCAGGGTATAAAAAGCTAAGAAAATATAGAAAGTTTCTAATTTCAGCAATAATTAATGATAAAAATGATTCGCGTTGTTATGCCAGCGTTAGTTTTTTTCAGTTTACTGAGCTGGGTCTATTAGACACAGGCGCTAATGTTAGCTGTATTGGAGCCTCGCTAGCTTTAGAAAACTTCTCTAACTATTCGGAGTTTAAGTCACTTACATCCCAAGTGCAGACTGCAGATGGGAAAGCTCATAGCGTGGTTGGTGTACTGAACGCCCCAATTAATTACAAAGGAACTACGAAGACTCTTCGATTATATATTATTCCATCAATTAAGCAAAGATTAATTTTGGGTATAGATTTTTGGAAAGAATTCTCTCTAGCTCCTCACGTAATTAGCGCTATGCAGTCAACTTCGGATGAGTTTGATAAAAATTCCACAGCTAGCACAGATTTAGTAGATAATTCATTCCCATTAACTGATTTAGAATTGCGACAATTAGAAGTCGTAAAATCTCTTTTCCCTAATTGTCAAGAAAAACTAGGCCGTACGCATTTGATTCAACATCATATTGATATTGGTGATGCACGACCAGTTAAACAGCGTTTTTATCCAGTCAGTCCGGCAGTTGAAACGCTATTGTATAAAGAAATCGACCGAATGTTAGCCCTTGATGTTATAGAACCATCGATTAGCGCCTGGAGTTCTCCCATGCGATTGGTAGTGAAACCGAATAAAATTCGGCTATGCTTAGATGCGCGTAAGCTAAATGAAGCAACCAAAAAGGATGCTTATCCTTTACCAGCGATAGAAGGTATATTTTCGCGTATGCCAAAAGCAAATTATATCACCAAGCTTGATCTAAAAGATGCTTTCTGGCAGATTGAATTGACCAAAGAGGCAAGGCCATTAACTGCATTTACCATACCTGGCCGACCTCTCTACCAATTCAAGGTAATGCCTTTTGGCTTGTGTAACGCTCCAGCAACCATGTGTCGTCTTATGGATGAATTAATACCCCCAGATCTACGCTATTGTGTATTCGGTTATTTAGGTGATGTATGTGTAGTTTCAGAGAGTTTTTCAGCCCATTTAGCAGTGCTAGTACGCCTTGCCGAACAATTTCGCAAAGCAAATTTAACATTGAATATTGAGAAAAGTCAGTTTTGCGTTAAAAGCGTAAATTATTTAGGACATATCATAGGCAGTGGTGGTATCTGCACAGATCCTTCGAAGATTGATTGTATTAAAAATTGGCCATCACCAAAGAACCTTAAACAGGTTCGAGGATTCCTAGGTATTTGTGGGTGGTATCGAAGATTTATAAAAAATTACGCCGAACTCACATGCCCTATAACTGACACACTCTCAAAGAAAAAGAAGTTTTTATGGCCCGTAGAAGCACAAGAGGCTATGGACAGATTAAAGCTGATTCTTACTACAGCGCCAGTTTTACAGAATCCCGATTTTGAGAAAAAATTTTATCTGCACTGCGATGCCAGTGATTATGGAATTGGAGCCGTGCTAGTTCAGTTATCCGCAGAAAATGACGAAATGCCGATTGCGTTTATGTCAAAGAAACTGAGCCGAGCACAGCCAAACTATAGTGTAACGGAACGAGAATGTTTAGCCGTAGTATTAGCTATAGAGAAATTCAGGTGTTATTTAGAAATGCAGGAATTTGAGGTAGTTACAGACCACTCAAGTTTGATGTGGCTGATGCGTCAACAAAATGCATCCGGTAGACTTGCCCGATGGATTTTCCGCTTGCAGCCATATAAATTTACTATTTCTCATAGAAAAGGCAAAGATCACATAGTTCCGGATGTCCTTTCAAGGATGTGTGAAGAAGAAGTTGCAGCGTTAGAAATTGGCCCGATTGTCGACTTGGACTCAGATGCTTTCTTTGACTCTGAGTATCAAGAGCTCAAGAAGAAATTTACTCTTGAGAAATCCAAATTCCCAGACATTAAGATATCTAGCCAGTTTATTTACATTCGAACAGAACATTCTAAATGTGTAGAAGACCAGAATGAGAGTTTGTGGAAGTTATGGGTTCCCGAACGACTTAGAACAGATGTGCTTAAACAAGCTCATGACAGTGCGATTTCATCACACTGTGGGATGCAGAAAACAATAGAAAAACTACGGAGAAATTTGTTTTGGCCAGGATTAGCTAACGATGTGCGTGCTTACATACGTAGTTGCGACACCTGCAAGGAAACTAAATCTCCAAATCAAATTCTAAGACCACCAATGGGTTAACAGTCTCCCACATGCAGACCATTTCAAAGACTTTATGTTGATATTCTAGGACCATATCCCAGAACTAAAAGTGGTAATATAGGCTTGTTGATTGTTCTAGACCATTTTAGCAAATTTCATTGGCTGTGTCCTTTGAAGAAGTTTACTTCATCTGTCATTCAGGAATTTTTGCTGAAGAATATATTTCACTGTTATGGAGTTCCAGAAGTCTTAGTGAGTGATAATGGTAAACAATTTCGTGCTAATGACTTCAATGCATTTCTGACAGAATTGGGAGTGAGACATGTGTATACCGCTCTATACTCACCACAGAGTAATGCGGCTGAACGTGTCAACCGCTCAATTTTATCTGCAGTTAGAGCATATCTAAAAGAAGATCAGACAGAATGGGATAAAAACATAACAGCTATTTCTTGCGCATTAAGGTCGTCACTTCATCAAACATTAGGTTGTTCGCCTTACAAAGCTCTCTTCGGATTAGAAATGATTACTCATGGAGCCGATTATCGTCTCTTGAAAAATTTGTCGCTTTTAGAAGAACCGCATATGTCTGTTCAAAGAACTGACAAACTCGCTTTGTTGCGAAAAGATCTGCAAAAGAACATTCGTACTGCATATGAGCGCAATGCTGCACAGTACAATCTAAGGTCCAAACCAGTGTCTTTTAAGGAGGGTCAGGAGGTTTTCAGAAGAAACTTTAGTCTCAGTAAATTTTCACAAAATTTTAATGCGAAGTTAGCACCGCAATTTGTTAAATGCCGAATTAAAAAGAGGCTTGGCAATAGCTTCTATATTTTGGAAAATTTACAAGGCATAGAAGTGGGAACGTATCATGCGAAAGATATTCGTATCTGATTCCCGCTAATCTTCCAACTATCGTGTCAGATTATCGTGTATGTAATGGTCGTAGCAGAGTTATTGTACCTAAATAATTGCAGTGCATATCATTCGCGACAAATGTGTCGCCTGCACTGCAATGACCGCTGAGCGGCCCAAAAGCGAGCCTCGAGAGCGAGCTTTTGAGAGAAACTCTCAAAGCTTTGGGACTCAGCGGGCGAATTGCACCTATCTTCGCGTCTCACTTTCCAAGAAGAGGAAGAGAGGAGACTGGAATGTGGGACTATAAAAAGAGCCACATGGGTCAAATAGTTCTTTTCCGGCATCACGAGATCATCAAGTCAGTTTGGTTGTGCTTAAAATTTAAAGTACAAAAATAATTAATTTAACTAAACCAAATAATAAAAAAATTTTGACAAAATAAAAACTCCCAAACCCAATAATTAAGAAAGTGAAAGCGATCGCGTTTGATTTTTTTTGGCATTGAATTGCATTGAATTTGCAGCGCGCAGCTGCCCGTCTCAAAATATATGTTAAACATATATATATTTATTTATATATATACATATATATAAATATCAGGTACGTGAAAAAACAGTGTTCAGGAAAAAAAAAAATCATGTATTTAAGAAAGATTTTCCATTTTTTCAGTGGACTTTTGTCCATTTTTTTTCCCTTATTAGATACCCTAACTTCACGCCAGCAAGGGTCACCTTGAAGCGGAAGTTAGGGTACAAAAAGCCGGCAGAGCAACATAACGCCGAAGCGACGGGGGAGAGGAAGGGAAGCATCAAGAAGAAAAAAAAACGAAAAAAAACCAACAAAATAAAAGAAACTTTAGTGCGTGAAAAAAAACCATATGAATTTCTGAACACGTGAAAAAAAATAACTAATGAAATAGAAATTTTGAAATAAAGTAGTATTTGCATGTAAAAAGAAAAAAAGAGAAGGAAAAAAAACTGCGAAATATAAATAACAAGTAAGAAAGCTATAGTCGAGACTGCTCGACTACGAGATCCCCTGAACCCTTGGAGTGCTAGCTATTTCAATAATTTTTCGCGTCTTTCAGCTTACACAAGAAACACACACACAAACACATACACACACAAGCACCCACGCATAAATACGCACGGGCTGCAGTGTGCGCTTACTTTGAGAACTTAATTGTTTAATAACTTCTTTTGTGGACGTACGATCTTCATGAAACTTTCAGATTATGATTATAACATGAATATGCATGTAATTGCCAAAGCACAAGTCTCTAGTATTTGAAATACGCGTTTTACAAAAGTGAGGGTGAGGGGGTGAATTGAGAGGTGGGGGGTAAATTTTAACAAAAACCGAAATTGTATAAATTGCATATAAGCATATATAAAAAATTTGGAGACTCTAGCAATAAAGGTGTAGAAGATATAATTTTATAACTGGTTTTCGATAAGGTTTTTTATCGATAAAAAAAGATCGGGATGAGTTATCGAATTTTAATGATAAACTCGATATCCGCGCTGTAATTACGAACATTTTACAAAAAATTTGAAGTCTCTAGCTCTAATATCTTCGGAAATCGACGCGTTCAAACATACGGACAGACGGACAGACGGACAGACAGACAGACGGACAGGGCCAAATCAACTCAGCTCGTCACCCTGATCAAGAATATATATACTTTGTGGGGTCTGCCACGCCTCCTTCTGCCTGTTACATACATTTCAACAAAACCATTATACCCTGATTTCTCATTTTCAATGGGTTCAGGGTATAAAAAAAAAAATAAAAATATAAAGACATTTAAATTGCCGACGGCAAGTGCTAAGTAAAATTTTTTTTGTCGAGAGAGATGTTAAAGAAATCAGAAAAATTAGTGGTTTAAAAGCTCAATCATAAAATCTATAATTACTATATATACAATTAGCACACAAAAACGAAACCAATAAATAAATATATATATCAATAAATAAATATATACCAATAAATATATGTATTTGAATAAATAAGTGAAAATGAATAACTAAGAAACATAAAGCAAAGTACAGCATCAAAAGAAAAAAATGAATCCACACACAGTTAATACCCTATAAAGAAAACATGAATAGAGAAAAAATAAATTTCAAAAAAAATAACTAACAAAAATAAAGCTAGAAAAAAATCAATTATGTGTTAAAAAAAAAAAAAAGATAAAAAAAGTTAAAGATCATGTTTTTCCTCCCTTCCCGCCAATATACCCCATTTCTACACTTAACAGCTGACCACGCAGAAAGGCCTTTCGTCGCGGGAGTAATAAAAAAATAACTGTAAGTGATTAACCCCAATGTGCCCTTGTCCCCAATAATTTGCAAAAAAAAAAAAAAAAAATGAATGAAGAAAAAGTTTAAATTTATTTAAATAAAAAGAAAAATATGGAAAAATTTTAATAATAAAAAAAAAAAAAAAAAAAATTATAAAATTAAAATTAATACAACAATGAATAAAGATTTGGATTTCTTGCGTTTTTTTCTAATTTTTATATATTATTATATTATTTCTGTGAATTGATTTGTTTTTTTTGATGCAGCAAATATAAACATGAATGAAAAGAAAAAAATTTTAATTACACTGAAAAAAAAATAAATAAATAAATAATAAGTAGTACTATAATCAATAAAATTAATAATGCTAGAAAAAAATTTTAATAAGAATAAAATACAAAAATAAAAAATATATATATATATAAATAAATAAACTATTTAAAATTTTTTTTTAAATGAAATTTAACCACAACAAAATTTTATAAACAAATGTATATATAGAAAATTTTTTTAAATCAAAAATAAAATAAATCAATAGGTATTAGACAAAGAGAAAAGAAGATAAAAGAAATAATGTTTTAGAAAAATAAAACCAGCAGAAAACAAGTAAGAAAGCTCTAGTCGAGACTGCTCGACTACGAGATCCCCTGAACCCTTGGAGCAATAGATATTTCAATAATTTTTCGCGTCTTTCAGCTTACACAAGAAACACGCACACACACACACACACAGGCACGTACGCCCACACAGGCATACATACACACACACGCATACAAACACACATACACACACACATACGCATACACACACAAACGCATACACACACACACACATACACACACACATACACAAACACATACACACACATACACAAACATTTACATACATATACACAAGCATAAACACGCATGGGCGGCAGTGAGCGCTTACTATGAGAACTTAATTGTTTAATAACTTTTTTTGTGGACGTACGATCTTCATGAAACTTTTAGATTATGTTTATAACATGGATATGCATGTATTGCTAAAGCACAAGTCTCTAGTATTTGAAATACGCTTTTTACAAAAGTGAGGGTCAGGGGGTGAATTTAAGGGTGGGGGGTTAATTTTAACAAAAACCGAAATTGTATAAATTGCATATAAGCATACATTAAAAATTTGGAGACTCTAGCTATAAAGGTGTAGAAGATATAATTTTATAACTGGGTTTCGATAAGGTTTTTTATCGATAAAAAAAGATCGGGATGAGTTATCGATTTTTAATGATAAACTTGATATGCGCGCTGTAATTACGGACATTTTAAAAAAAAATTTGAAGTCTCTAGCTCTTATATCTTCTGAAATCGACGCGTTCATACATACGGACAGACGGACAGACAGACGGACAGGGCCAAATCAACTCAGCTCGTCGCCCTGATCAAGAATATATATACTTTGTGGGGTCTGCCACGCCTCCTTCTCCCTGTTACATACATTTCAACAAAACCATTATTCCCTGATTTCCCATTGAAAATGGGTTCAGGGTATAAATAGTAATCGTATAGTTGTAAGAGAAGTAAAAATTATTATTGAAATGGAAAAATAACTGTAGCAATGAAAATTTTATATATAAGTTTTGATTATTAGTTATAAGAACTTTGTTTTTTTGAGTCTGCGTACTCAACAATAAATTTGAAAAAAAAATGATATCAACAAGTTACGTTAGTTATTGAGAAGGAATCATGCGATTCTAAAAGTCTAGTAAGTTTGGTTATATAATGGGGTAGGAAGTCGTCTGATTTTTTTTGATGGGGGTTTTTACAAATTTTAAATTAAAAACCATGGTAGGGTTGGGTGGAGAAGCGGGTGCCAATCGTCACCTAAGGCCTCGCCTCTTCATATTTTTTTTCTGGTATAGGTACAACCTCTGTGTTCGTCTTCCCCCCTTCCCCTTCACTTCGGTCATGTGGACCATCTTTAGGGATCTTAACAATTTAAAATTTGTGTTTGGGAGATTTGAGAGATAACAAAGAACCCCCCCCCCCCCCCCCACACTCCCGAATGAGCTAAGGGACCAGGAGATCCCGCCCGTTATCTCTGAATCTATGGCAAGCAGTGTAGTAGCCGAATATATAGCACGCGTCGGCCTCTATCTATATATACACCACCCCGAATCCACTACAGATTCATTCTAAAGAAGAGGATCAGGGTTTCGACATGTCTATACATATATATTTTCACAGAAAAGAAACTCGAAACCACCGTACAGGTGTTCGACAAAAAGAGAATTTACATTAGCAAGAAAGACATAGAAGACAACCAAGCAATAAACATCCTCCGACGAGAAATAACAACGGGAAAAATAGGAGTTTATTCACACCTAAGTGACCATGAGTTCTACCAATTACAAAAAATAATAGCGAAGGAATACACTTCCAACCCAAAAGTAAAATTTGTAAAGTGCACTAGGTTCGTTAGGGATATCGAGTCGGAAGATGAACTGCATACCCAAATAGCCTTATTTCACAAAAACGAGAGTGGCCATTGCGGGATAGTTGCCACTTATCAGAAGCTTAAACCCGAAATATACCACCCTAACCTTAAGACCCATATCCATAGAATAATCAATAACTGTGACGTTTGTAGTGGTGGGAAATACGATAGAAATCCTATAAAGAACAACTTTTATCTTACAGAAACTCCAAGAACTTGCAATGAGATAGCACACGTAGATACATACGTTAACTCAAAACAATCCTTTATATTATTCATCGACAAATTCTCAAAACACGCCACTTGCTTCCCACTTAACGACAGAAATAGCGTCACAATCGTAGAACACATTCAACAATTCTTGTCAATAAAAGGGAAGGTCCATAAATTTGTCTTCGACAACGAATTTAATAGTCTTAATGTCAGAGAATTTCTAGAAAAGGAAGGTATAGAATACCATACAACTAAACCAAACAGTCACACTGGCAATAGCGACGTCGAAAGACTTAATAACACACTAACAGAAAAAATTCGCACACTAAACATAGAAGAGAAAAGACCAATAATCGAACAAATGGCTAGAGCTGTATACTTTTACAATAACACATACCACACCACCACGAAATTCACGCCATTCGAAGTACAGAATCACAAAGTAGATCACTTGAAATTGTACGAAAAAATGTCAGCAGAAAAATCTAGAAAAATAGCAAAACTAAATGATAAAAGGGAAACCTATATAAATATAAAGACTATAAAAACCTAAGACATAAAGAAGAACCCAAATTCAGAAAAGCTAATTTACAAAATATCCATACAACAAATGTTAAAAGACCTACCAAATTTCCAGGTAATAATAACAATCGTCATCATGTTCCTGTTGCCAACACTGTCGACAGCAATGATCAATATAACCCCAATCCTGGCTGAAAACGGTTTCGTATCACTAGGGGAGAGCACAGTGGAACTGGTAAACAATTCTAAAATGGTTCTACATATAATAAATACGCAAGAAAACATAATACAGAACAATACAAAAATCTTAGTTAAGCAAAACAGACATAGGTTGGACGCAGAAATAGAAACCATAAGAATTAAAATAAGATCAAGAACCCCAAACCCACTAACAAGACAAAAACGCGGTCTCCTTAACGTTATAGGGAAAACTCAGAAGTGGCTCACCGGCCTCATGGACGATGACGATAGGGAAATTATTATGAATCATCTCCTTAACAATCAAGAAAACGAACACAATATAATAAAAAACATTAACGAATAAGTAAAAATAAACAATGACCTTCAGAAATCCATTAACACCTTAAAAGAAGTAATACTAGACGATAGGGAAAAAATAACCAACACTCTTAACAGCATAGAAACATTCAATAATATAATCAAAACTGAGATTATGTATCACGACCAATTACTAAAACTTAAATTTTTGCACGATAAAGTCGACACCTTCTTAGACATAATAGCGTCAGCTATATACAACCTCTTTCATCCTTCTATACTAACAAACGAAGAATTCACACTCTACAACATAGACTTCTACAAAATTAAATTAATCCGCATGGGTGTCATGACTCACGAAAATAACATAATCATTTGTAGTGGCGCTGGAATAGAGGGAAAAAAGAAACAGCCTAAAAGTAGGCAGTGCGCTGAGCATAGTGGCTTAGCATAGTTGAACGAGATCACGGATGTGGCAATCCCGAATCTCCAGTAATAACAGGAGAAATTGTCATTCTCAGCCAGGCCATAAAAAAACTGTTCCCAAGCGATGACTTGTCGCTTCATGGGATCGGCCATATTTCCTCTTTCTTTCGCATCTCAACCACCGACTAAAAAGGTTGTATAAAAATTTCTCTGTGAAGTGGTGAAAAATTAATTCGAGAATTGAAGAAAAAAAATATTAAATTGAAAGTATAATTTTTTTCTTGTGCAAGTGCCAAACTATTTAAATCGGTAAGAAGAAAATAGTGGCATTTCAGTAATTCAGTATATATGTGTAAAATCATTTCGCACAAACCTCTTTGCAGGTTTGGCACCCAGTCAAAAATTTAATTTTTTTGCCAGCTTGCAATTAAGTCTGCAGCGCGCACACTAAATAGCTCGCATTGCGCTGTCTGGATTACTGCATCTGCGCACAACTAAACATTCGCATCGCGCTATTTGAATAGCTGCAGCTGCGCGCAATTACATATACGCATTGCATTATATGTCTTCGCACCTGCCACGCCTCTGCACGGACTTACTGCTGCACACCAAGCATCACCACTTGATTTAAAAGATGCCCAGCCATCTGGCCAACTGTTGCGAATATTAATTTATTAATTTATACTAGCGGCACTGAGTTCATCTTTTTGCGCTGTTTTTTTTTTATTGCATTCAAAGTGAACTAAATAATAATTATATAGAAAAATAATATAAGATAATAATATACATGAAGCAATAGCCCTTAAGTATCCATAACCTCCACCTTCCCTCCCCAATGAAAAATTCTTATTAGTTATCGTAATCTATTTTTTTTATTAATCCCTTTTGTTATCTTATTTTGTTGTTATGCATTATATTTTTATTTTTTTTTTTATTTTTTTTTTATTATTTACTGTCAGCGTTAATATCACCCGCTGCATAAATAACAAAAAAAAAGCATAATGCATAATCACTAATCTTCCTATCACCATTCCACTATCTTCATTTCGATCAGCTGATCTAAGGCTGAGAGAAAAAGCTCTCCAAAAGCTTTCTTATCGTTTGTTTATATTCTCTTATGCCCAAAACAACAAGTTACATATGTATAATTATTTTGTTTATATTAAATCTAATGAAGTTTAATTAAGTTTAATTATTTTGGGGCCATGCGGCGCGTTTCTATAGGTTTTTAGCTCTCCTAGCTGGAAATGGGGTCGCTGACAATATAGGCAGGTAGCCAGCGATCAAGGTAGGGTGGGCACGGTCGGTCGCCTTAATATCAAAGGCCGACTTTCGCTGAGCAGGCACATATTTGCTTGCGCAGCGGGACCCAGCTTGGACAGGTATGTTTGTGTGTGTCTAAATCTGTTCTATCTCTCTCTCTCTTCTTTTCTCTCTTCTAAGCAAGTGGCCGAAGATAATCGTTTGCACGCGATTTTTATTGATAAATAGGAGGAGGCTAGGAGTCGCAGTTCCCCTCTTCTTACCCCTTCCCTTCTCCCGATGACCCATTGGCCGGATCCAGCGCGTGCACTGCTCTAATCCTCCTATTCCACCATCTGCGCTTGATAATGTAACTCGTTACAGAATTAATTTTAAAATCATATATTTATTTTTTTTGGCGCCCAACGTGGGGACCGATTAGTCCGGCAGCCCCGACAACAATCGATGCAAGTCATTATCAGCTGATTTGTTTTATCTCTTCGATGTGTCTCGGTCCACTTTAGCAAAGTGCATGCAAAAGCAATAATGCATTCCAGTTTATTAAAAGGAACGTGCGTACCTAATATTACATATTCTTGTAGCTGGATGTGGATTTCAATGGACACGATCTATTATCCTCCGCGCAACGGATTCGTGGTATCGCCGCCTTAATGACTATAATTTTAGTCATGACTATGGCTTATGTCATTTTTGCTTCTGTTTCGTGTTGTTCTCTTTACTAAAATTTTCTACTTTCATAGCACCTATGTATCTGGCTAACTTTGTCTATTGGATGTGTTCGCATGGTACCCCAAAATCGTATGTAATTGAATTATTCTTTTGGATTTGGTTTACTTATTAGCTTTATTTTTTTTTTGCAGTTACCGTTTTGCGAGTTTATTTTTGTTTGATTTTATTATTATTTTTTTTGCTATTTTTTTTTTTTTTTTGTTTTCTATTGGGAGTTATTAAGTAATGCTGTATATTCCTACTTATTAGTAGTCAGTTAAGTTTTTTTTGAATTACTTGTCATCTGCTTGCTATCTAGTTATTATTTATATCGATTAGAAAATGCCTTTAACGCGTAGTAGCGAAAATTTATCCCGGCCTGACGAGCCTATCATAAACTGTTTTATGTGTACAGAATCTATTATTAACGAAAGCCAGCTATTTAAAACAAGTTGTGGCCATACCTTTCATCAATCGTGTTTTAACACTAAGATAGCCAATAAGACAGTTTGTCCAGTTTACAGAGTGTTGCCGTCAGCACAGAATCTTCAATGGATAAGCCATCAGGGTCGAATGTAGCAACCAAAACTAGATCTCAGGCAAGAAAGACAGCAACCTCCAATATGTCTGAAGGTGATATCTCGTCACCAGTCTTGGTTCCTTCAGTGGCGCCCACACTTACTCCAGACTTGGCTACAATGATAGCTGACGCCATTTCTGCCGCTTCACTTCGGCAAACCGAGTTGATAGCTCAGATTTCTTTGAGGCAAAGTGAGACGTTGTCGCAGGTGATAGAGAGTGGCTTCCAGAAACTGCTTTCATCATCCGCAGAGCCGCATACAAGTCGCAGTCCCATACTGCCAGTGCACATTGGGCCAGCGAGCCGATTTTTCGACGAAAATTCAAATTTTTTATAGAAAGTAAACCTATTTTGAGAATAAAATTTTAGTAGTATATACTTTGACTAAAATGAATCAAAAGATTTTAATTGTTTTGATGCATCCCTGGCATTTTGGCAGCCCTTCAAAGTCAGTTGTTTGATTGCATGCGTGTGAAACTGAAAAGCGCGGGAAAGTTTTTGTTTACTTGCAAGCGTGCCAAAATTTTGTGGTTTGATCAATTTTTTACTAAAATTATGGAAAAGAAAGGCCAAGGTATGTAGAATATTTATATTAAAAAGATTTTGTCTATGTTTGCTAATCTGTTTTTTGTGTGCGTTTATTTGTGTTGTCCAAAAGTAGAAAAAAGCTAACCTGCTAGCCCGTCTGTTGTGGATTATAACTAATTTTGTGCCAAGTTGTGCCAAAAAGTAATTATGTGTCATGATAGTGCAAAGTGTATATAAACTAACTGTAAAAAGCTTTTTTGCTCCATTTTGTACTAATTTGAATAAATCACTAATATTGTAGTTGTGGTTGAGTTCGCCTATAAGCAACTGCTTGATATCTACATGCAAAACAATCGTAGCGCATCTGCCGAAACAAAAAAATACGATTCAGAAGAAGATGTGGAATGCTATGGCTCTACATGTGGATAAGCCTAAGCAGAATGGCAATGGAAATACAAACGACGGCAACACAGCAAGGAGGGCGTTTGCAAAACCTAAGCTACTAGCTGAAATTTTAGGTCTTGATGAAAATCTTATTGCATATTTTAACAGTTGATTGATTGCTATTTCTTGCCACCTACCAATTGATCCAACACAATTTAAAAAGTATTGTCAGAAAACCGTAACACTATATATGTCCTTGTATCCATGGTTTCCAATGTCGGCAACAGTCCATAAAGTGTTAATGCACGGCTACCAAATAATAGAAGCATCAATCCTTCCATTAGGTGTTCTTGGCGAGAACGCCTCAGAGGCTCGCAACAAATATTATAAGAGTGACAGGAGGCTACATGCTCGAAAGAGTACTCGGCAAAAAAACATGGAAGACGTTTTCCACAGAGCAATGGATTCCTCAGATCCTCTTGTGTCGAGCATCTACCTAGCAAAAAGATTGGGCCAGCAAAATAAACTACCCCTACCAGCAGACGTAATCGAACTTTTGGAATCACCAAACTTCCTATATCCTTGTAACATGGACAATAATAACAATGCTCCCGTTTTTGATGCTAACAATAGTGATTCAGATTCTGACTCTGAAAATCCGTTTACAATAGAAATTGATGTAGAAGACGACTTTTAGGAACATTTTTAAATGTAAAATTGTTATTTTTAATGCATTTTTATTTTTTATTTATTAATATTAAAGTTAAGTGTTAAATAAATGAATTAAAAACATTTGTTGAATTTAACGACTGCTAGCATCATTAATTACCGTAAAAGTATCAACTAGAGGAAACCTATCTCATATGGGCGGCTATGGAAGGCGTGGTCAGATCGGTTTGAAACTTAGATATATTTTTATGTGCATCGACACTATCATATGTACCAAATTTCAAGAACCTAGCTTGAAAACTTTAATTTTCGTCGAAAAATCGGCTCGCTGGCCCAATGTGCAGTGCAAGATAATACCAGCAATCTCGGCCAACAAGAGTTTCAACCAGCCTCAACAGTATCTGGAACCCATTCAAACAATAGATTCACGTCATTAGGAACGGATTTGCGACCAGATCGCATCAGCCAAATTATTTCAAATTGGAAGGTACGTTTCAATGGCAAAACGGCCTTGTCAGTAGAAGATTTCATTTATCGAACTGAAGCTCTTACGCATCAGACTCTAGAAGGCAATTTTGAGCTGTTGTCTAGATACGTTAGCAACCTCTTTGATGGTAGTGCGAGTGATTGGTTTTGGCGCTATCACAAAAGTGTGCCTGGGATTCGCTGGCAAGAACTTTGTTTTGCACTTAGAGAGCAATTTAATGATGATAGAACTGACCTTCATATCCGAGCTGTTATCGATAGGCGTAAGCAAAAGATAGGCGAACCCTTCGATGAGTTCCATGAGGCCATCGTATCACTTGCGGACAAACTTTCGAGTCCCTTGCGTGAGTTATCTCTACTCCAAATTCTCCGTAATAATTTGCTCCCTGAAATTCAGCATGAACTTCTTTATGAGAGAATTGAAAGAGTTGCTCAGCTACGCCATTTGGTGCGCACGCGCGAAATTTTCTTGCAAACGATTGGCAAGCCATTAGTTAATAGGCCGCATCCTATACCTATGCCACGTCGCTCAGTAAATGGAATGGCAATAGATGAGGACGTAGACAGTCCAGAAGTATCAGCAGTAAATTTACTGTGCTGGAACTGTAATGCGACAGGGCACAGGTACCAAGATTGTACAGCGGAACGTCGAGTATTTTGTTATGGTTGTGGCAAACCCGACACGTATAAGCCTTCGTGCATGAAATGCAACAAGCATTCAAAAAACTTGTCAGCCCGTGCACCGTCGACCAGTGCACGCAAACAAATGAAGTCGACATCAACCAACACATAGATTTTCAATCCGTTGACTATACCAACGACCCAATTACGACCTCACAACTTTATGATGCCCATTCCGAAACAATACACACACAAATAAGCTCCAAATCTCGCTCTCAACTACGTCGCATCTCAGCAAAAAAACGTCATAAGATAGAGCAGAAGCAGCTAATGTTGGCTGTGATAGCAAACGCTCAAGATATTAGGCCATATGCAAATGTTAGTTTATTAGGAAAGAGTATTACTGGCCTAATGGACACAGGAGCTTCCATAAGCTGTATTGGTAGTGAATTTTGTAATCATGTTCTTAATTCAAATATTGTATTTAAGCCTCTGAATTCATCTGTACGTACTGCAGATGGCAAGGCGCAGAATATAATAGGCAAAATCACTACAGAAATCAAATTTAAAAATGAAACTAGAATGTTGACATTTTATATAGTACCCTCCTTATCTCAAGATTTATATTTAGGGATAGACTTTTGGACCCAATTTAATCTTCTTCCACTGGAGGTGGTGCCCACAGTTAATAATTTGTCCTCTTTAGAGGATCGCAACCTAAAACCACTTACAGTCACGCAGCATCAATTGCTGCTGCAACACGTTAACATGTTCCCTTCTTTTGCTAAACTGGGCTTGCGACGAACAACTCTTCTTTCGCATGAGATTAATGTCGCCGGAGCCGCTCCAATTAAGCAACGTCATTATCCAGTTTCACCAGCAGTAGAAAAGTTAATGTATGAAGAGCTGGACAGAATGCTTAAATTAGGCGTGATAGAGGAGTCACAAAGCGCTTGGTCTTCTCCAGTTGTGTTAGTTCGCAAACCAGGAAAGGTTCGTTTGTGTTTAGATAGCAGGCGTGTTAATGCGGTTACCGTTAAGGATGCATATCCTATGCCGTTCATTGAGGGTATTCTTAGTAGGCTACCAAAAGCTGAATTCATAACCAGCTTAGATTTAAAAGATGCTTTCTGGCAAATTCCACTAGAGCCGAAGTCACGCGATAAAACCGCATTTAGCGTACCTGGTAGGCCGTTGTATCAATACACGGTTATGCCTTTTGGGCTTTGTAATGCTCCACAGACAATGTCGAAGTTGATGGATAGAATAATACCCACTAATCTGCGTCGTGAAGTTTTTATCTATTTAGATGACTTGTTGGTAGTTTCAGATACTTTCGAACGGCATCTAAATGTCCTAAAAGAGTTGGCAAGTCACATAAAAACAGCAGGGTTGACCATCAATATTGAGAAAAGTAATTTCTGTCTCAAAGAGGTGAAATATTTAGGTCATGTGATTGGCAATGGCACAGTTAGCACAGACCCAGATACAATTGTATCTATTACAGAATTCCCAGTCCCGAGGTCAGTCAAACAAGTTAGGCGGTTTTTAGGTATGACGGGATGGTATAATAAATTTATTCAGAACTATGCCACCATTGCATCCCCTATAACAGACACGCTGAAACAAAAACAAAAATTTTTATGGGGTGAATCAGCTCAAAAAGCGTTCGAAGAACTCAAGGAGAAGCTTAGTACGGCTCCAGTTTTGCATAGTCCAAATTTTGACAGGCCATTCTCTATACACTGCGATGCCAGCCATACAGGTGTTGGTGCTGTGTTAGTTCAGGTAACAGACAATAATGAAGAGGTACCGGTGGCTTTTATGTCTCGTAAACTTAACCGTTGTCAAAGGAATTATTCCGTAACGGAAAAAGAATGTCTGGCAGCTATTTTAGCGATAAAAAAATTTAGAGCTTATGTTGAAGGACAAGAATTTTCTGTAGTCACAGATCATGCTTCTCTAAAATGGCTCATGTCTCAAACTGACTTGAGTTCTCGGTTAGCAAGGTGGGCTTTAAAACTTCAGGGTTTTGATTTTAAAATAGTCCATAGAAAAGGCAATCAAAACATTGTACCAGATGCTTTATCATGAGTGTACACAGAAGATGTGTCTGCAATTTCAGCCGATTGTTTAGTGGATCTCGACTCGGTTCATTTTAAGACATCTGACTATCTAGATCTCAAAGCCAAAATATTAGCCAATCAATCTAGATCACCAGATGTAAAGGTAGTTGACGATTATATATATCGGAGAGCCGATCACGCGTCGGGTGAGAAAGTAGCCGATGATCTGTGTTGGAAACTTTGGGTTCCCCAATCGCTGGTTCCAGCAGTCCTTAAGAAGGCCCACGAGCCTCCACTAGCTTCTCACCCAGGCATAAACAATATGCTAGATAAGCTGCGCCGCTATCTTTATTGGCCGAAAATGGTAGTAGATGTAAAAAAATTCGTTAATAATTGCGAGAGTTGTAAGTGCAACAAGCACCCAAATCACACACTACGTCCACCCTTAGGAAAATCGGGCTCAACGCAACGCGTGTTCCAAAACCTTTATATTGACTTTCTAGGTCCATATCCACGAAGTCGCACCGGGAATATAGGAGTCTTTGTTGTTTTAGACCATATGTCGAAATTTCCCTTTTTGAAACCCGTAAAAAATTTGACTGCCGACGCCATCACAGACTATTTAGAGCAGGACTTGTTTCATTGCTTCGGAGTTCCTGAAACTATAGTCTCTGACAACGGTGTACAGTTCAAGTCTCAGTTGTTCAACGTATTATTACAAAAGTATGGAGTTAACCATACATATACGGCCGTTTATTCCCCACAAGCAAATGCTTCGGAGCGAGTCAACCGATCGGTGATAGCAGCAATAAAGTCATATATTGCACCTGACCAAAAAGATTGGGACGCTCATCTAAGCTCTATCTGTTGCGCTCTGCGTTCAGACGTGCATTCGGCTATCGGCACAAGCCCTTATCGAATCGCCTTTGGCCAAAATATGGTGACCAATGCATCCACGTACAAACTGCTACGTAATTTAAACTTCTTAGAAGATCGCGCTATTCGATTTAATCGTGAAGATTCATTTGATCTTATACGCGACAGGGCAAAGGATTGCATGCAACAACAACGTAATCGAAACGAGAATATCTATAATATGCGCTGTCGTGATGTTTCGTTTGTGGTAGGTCAAGAAGTTTACAGGCGTAATTTTCAACAAAGTAATTTCGTACAGGGTTTTAATGCGAAACTAGCTCCGAACTTCGTATAGGCAAGAATTAAGAAAAAACTTGGCAATAGTTATTACGAAATTGAAGATTTGCAGGGTCGCTTGATTGGTAAATACCATGCAAAAGACCTAAAACAATAATCGCAGAGTCCAGCGCGAATCACCCTATAGTGTGATTTTGGTCGGGGGGTCTTGTAGTGGCGCTGGAATAGAGGGAAAAAAGAAACAGCCTAAAAGTAGGCAGTGCGCTGAGCATAGTGGCTTAGCATAGTTGAACGAGATCACGGATGTGGCAATCCCGAATCTCCAGTAATAACAGGAGAAATTGTCATTCTCAGCCAAGCCATAAAAAAACTGTTCCCAAGCGATGACTTGCCGCTTCATGGGATCGGCCATTATTCCTATTTCTTTCGCATCTCAACCACCGACTAAAAAGGTTGTATAAAAATTTCTCTGTGAAGTGGTGAAAAATTAATTCGAGAATTGAAGAAAAAAAAAGTTTTAAATTGAAAGTATAATTTTTTTTTGGGTAAGTGCCAAACTAATTAAATCGGTAAGAAGAAAGTAGTGGCATTTCAGTAAGTCAGTATATATGTATGTGTAAAATCATTTCGCACAAACCTCTTTGCAGGTTTGGCAGCCAGTCAAAAATTTAATTTTTTTTGCCAGCGTGCAATTAAGTCTGCAGCCGCGCACACTAAATACTCGCATTGCGCTGTCTGGATTACTGCATCTGCGCACAACTAAATAGCATCGCGCTATTTGAATAGCTGCAGCTGTAAAGATCCAATTTTCCAGCTGGGGCAGCGTCAGTTTACCCAGGGTGGATACCACAAGAAAATTTGTGATTCGCTGTGACCGGAATTCGGAGAGGGGGGGGGGGGCATAGGGAACAACGGGGCAATGCTGAGGGTTTGGCCTCTCAGCGAACGGGCATGGCCGCGTTCTCTACTTGAACTACTTAATGCCGGGATGCGCCTCGGCCAAATAACGAAATATGCAACGACGAGGGAAGGGGGGAAATAGGATCTACTAGCACCATTAGTTAGTTATTAGTTGCCTGATAGAAATAAAACACACACAGATTCACTTCTTCACAATCTCTTTATTTCACTCTCTCTTAATTTCTTAATCTCGCTATTAACTACGGTCGCGCTCACCCACCAGCCTTCTCGCTGTCGCTCGCTAACTTTCCGTCTCGCTGTCACTCACTAATTAAAACTTCTATCGCTCTCCAGCCGCCTCCACACCTCGGCCGCGCGCTCCGCTTCGGCGTCGGCAATGCAACTCACCACAGCTTCGGGCCCTTTGAACTTTTCGCCGCGAAAGTCGAAACCATGGTTGCATTGCCGATCGCTGCGACTTGCGCGGGCATTTGAAAACGACTTATGTGAGGTGGCTCATCGAGCCGCCTTACACCCCCCCCTTACTTTGTAGAGCGATGGTCACGCTTCCCGAAGGTGCGACCGTCACGTTTATTGCGCTCCCTTCGATCCAGATGCGGAAACGTGTCCTCCTACGCGGTAGCCTTCGCCTCTGCAACTCCCGTTGCACCACCTGGATTGTGTGTTCGTCTAGCGTCGCGCCTGCTGGACGGATCCGCCAGCCGTCTGGGATGGTCGGTGTTGGCTTGAAAGAGATGGAGCCCTCCCCCATGAGGATTTCGAACAAGTTCGGCTCCCACCCATCCAGAATATCGGCCATATCGGCCAGTAGTCTGGCCTCATCCTCCTCTAGCTCTGGCACCACGCACGGCTCTGCTTGTGGCTCGTGTCTGCCTTGTTCCGGGCCCCGGGCTCGTTCTCCTTCTTCAGGGATACCCTGATCTGGCTCAAAGGGGGTTGTTTGGTGATTCCCTCCCGTTTGGCGCAACCTCGCCGCCACTCCCGCCAAATCGACCCTCGGGATCTTTCTGGCCGGGCTCTTCGACGGACTCCGCCAGCAACGGCGTCGGAGTGGGGGGCTCGATTCGCTCTCCTCGTCGCTGGATTCCGATTCGAGAGGTGCGGCTCGGGCCTTCCTCCTCCCGCCTCGCCGCGTCCACCATGATGGGGACCGTCGCCCTTCGTCCCGCGCCGCGGTCTCCGGGTCGAGTGGTGCGGCGAAAGGACTGCGCTCCCGGCCGTCACCGTGTCCCCGCGACGGGGATTGGTCTTCAGAGGACTCCGCTCCCCACTGTCTCCTTTCTCCCTCCGGCGACTGGACCTCTCGCGTCTCCTCTTCTTCGTCCGGCGACTGGACCTCTCGCGTCTCCTCTTCTTCGTCCGGCGACTGGACCTCTCGCGTCTCCTCTTCTTCGTCCGGCGACTGGACCTCTCGCGTCTCCTCTTCTTCGTCCGGCGACTGGACCTCTCGCGTCTCCTCTTCTTCGTCCGGCGACTGGACCTCTCGCGTCTCCTCTTCCTCGTCCGGCGACTGGAGGGCGGCGCATTCCTTCGGCACTGGCATCGCTGGCGGGGGTTTGTGGCTCCTCCACGTATGGCTGCGCCCCTCGAGACTGGGGTATCTGCACGTAGATGGTGGTGAACTCTACCTTCATTAACATCACGCACCCATCGAGCCTCTCGGCGATGTTGATTGAGGATCGATGGACCGTGTGTTTAAATTTTGGTGGTGGTCGCTCCTCACGAGGCCTGTAATAATCCCGGCCCATCCTCGGGTCGCCTCGTCTTTGGTACCCCGTGCCCGGGAATGGCTCGGTGTCAGCGTCGCTGACATCTTCCACGCGAGCCGCCTCTTCTTCCTCCCTCTCGTCCTCACTGCTGATTATGATAGTCTCGTTCTCCATCGTCGTTATATCTGAAAACTCAAGCATAAATGATCCACTTCTAGGATACTGCCTCCCAAACTACTAGTTAGTAAATCAACTTTCACGAGATACTATGGAGGGGGGTTGGGTAACAGGTTTGAGGTGGGGAAGGGTGTGACTGAAGTGTGTTGCCGTCAGTGTTCAGGGATGGCCCCTCGGCCTTCGTCCCGCTCTTCCTCGCTCTCGTCGCCGTCGTGATGGAAAAACTTGAGCTGGGAGATGTTAGCTACCCTTCTTTTGCGTTCGCCGCGCCTGGCGAGGCGCACGAGGTTGGGAGAGACAAAGCTAACGATCCAGAACGGGCCGTCATACTTCGGTGCCAGTTTCGCTGCGAAGCCATCTGCCGCGTTGGACAACTGGTGCTGCCTTAACAGGACTGACGAACCTAGCTTCGGCCTCCATTCGCGTCTACGCAGGTTATAGTAGCGGCTTTGATCGCTCGAGGCACTCTGCAGGTTATTGCGGGCGATCGCGAACACTTCCTTCATCCTGTCTCTTTTGGCGTCTGGGTGAAGCCCCTCCGTCGCCGATCCGGGTGTAACTTCGTCGTACAGTGCAGCCGGCAGGCGTGGCTCTCGCCCTAACATCAGAAACGCCGGGCTGAACCCCGTAGAGTCCGACACGCTGGTATTGACAGCCAGCGTTATTTCCGGCAGTAACTCATCCCATGAGCTCTGATGACCCTGGACGTATTGTGCTATCATTGTTTTTATCGTACGATTAGCCCTCTCCGTCGGATTCTCCTGTGGCGAGTACGGCGCTGTATGTTGGAGTGTCACCCCCAGGGACTCCATGAACGCCTTGAAGCTCCTGCTCGTAAATTGAACGCCGTTGTCGCAGACGAATGTCCTGGGTACTCCAAATCTGCTGAGTATCCGTTCCCGGAACGCCAACTGCAGATGCGCGGTAGTAGCCTTCCTCAACGGCACCAGCTCCACCCACTTGGCGAAAGCGTCGTGGAACACCAACAGCATTGTGTTCCCACGCTTGGATCGAGGCAAAGATCCCACGAAATCCGCGCACAGGACTGCCATCGGCTCCGCTACCTGCCTGGTCAGCATCTGTCCGGCCGGCTTCTGTTGTACGCCCTTGAATTTCTGGCACGTCTCGCAGCGCTTCACGTAGCGAGCGGCATCTCGGGACATACCTGGCCAATAGTATCGCTGTGCTAATCTTGTCGCCGTTTTCCTCACACCTTGATGTCCCGCCGTGGGGGCGTCGTGGCACTCCTGGAGTACCCGGTTCCTTTGGACTTCCGGGACGCATAGCTTCCAGGGGATGTAATCCTCGTCGTCCGTCCGATGCCCCAGGTTGCGGTACAAGTGTCCATTCTCCTCCACGTAGTCTCTAAACTTCTCGGGGTTGCTAGCGATGTTCTCACGCATCCTTGCTACCCACTTGCAAGGGTAGTAAGCCTCCACCGCTTGTTGGCAGCTCTCCAAGGGTTGGCGAGACAATGCATCGGCCACCACGTTTAGGCTTCCCCGGCGATAACGAACGTCGAACTGGAATTGCTGTAGTTCCAACGCCCATCGGGCGATCCTGCCCGTGGGGCTCTCTATCGAGCTCAGCCATTTCAACGCCAGGTGGTCTGTTACCACGTCGAACCTGTAACCTTCCAGATAGCATCTTCCTGATTGCCCAAACGATCGCGAGGCACTCTTTCTCCGTGGCCGAATAGTTCGCCTCCGTTTTCGTCAGTCTTCGGCTGGCGTAGGCTATGACTCGTTCTCGACCCTCGATTTCCTGAGTTAGCACCGCGCCCAGCCCACAGTCGCTGGCGTCGGTTTGCAGCACAAATTTTTCTGAGAAGTCGGGGCATGCCAAGACTGGTGCTGTCGTCAGGCTCTCTTTCAACTTCTGCAGCGCATCTTCCTGCTCCTCGGTCCAGACCCATTTCTGCCCTTTCTTGAGCAGCTTGGTCATTGGTTGGACCAATGAAGCGAAGCTCGGCACAAATCGCCTGTACCAAGAGGCCATTCCCAGGCATTGTCGTAGCTCTTTCAGGTTCTTCGGCGTTGGGAATTCTCGAATTGCTTCGACTTTCGCGGGGTCGGTACAGATTCCTTCCCCACTAATGACGTGGCCTAGATACGCCAACTTTTCTCGGAAAAAGCTGCATTTTTTCCTATTAACCTTGAGGTTAGCCGCCCTTAGCCGCCGGATGACCTCCCTCAAATTGGCCGTATGTTCTTCCTTCGAGGCTCCGATCACCACTATATCGTCCAGGTACGCGAACGCGTGGGGCTCCATCTCGGGTCCGATCACCGTATCCAGTGCTCTCTGGAACGTTGCCCCAGCCGAATGCAGTCCGAAGGGCATTACCCGCCACTGGAACAAACCTCTCCCCGGGACGGTGAAAGCCGTGTACTCTGCTGTCAGCAGCCATCGGGATCTGCCAATACCCGCTCTTGAGGTCCAGCGTAGATATGAACCGGGCTTGCCGCAGTCTTTCCAGGATGTGGTTAATCCTGGGAACAGGATAAGCGTCCGGAATCGAGTGGGCGTTGAGCTGCCGGTAATCCACGCACATGCGCCATTCTCCGGTCTTCTTCTTCACCAGGACTATGGGCGCGCTGTGCGGGCTCCTCGACGGCTCGATAGCTCCAACCCTGAGCAGTTCGTCAACCTGCTCGTTGATTATCTTCTGCATCGCTGGGTTCTTCGGGTAGTATCTCTGTTTGAGGGGTTTATCGTCCCGCATCCTGATACTGTGTTCCGCTATGTGGGACACTCCTTCGAGCTTCTCGAAGAGTGCTAGCTCGGTCTCCAGGAACTCCTTTAGGCTAGGATCCAGATGCTCTCCCAGCTTCCGTTCGAGCTGCTCGTCTCGCTTCCTGTCGGCCCTTGCGCAAATGTCCGGTGCCCTCTGCGATTCTGCATCCGCCCGAGCTCTCCGTTTCTTCGACGGTGGAGTCCAGCTTGGCGCCTCGGGGTTCAAACCCCTCACATTAGCGTAACTCGAGCGTCGAGCGAGTGACCCCTCGTTTTCGACGCGACTGCTCTCTTTAGACGTTTCTTCCATTCTCATCGTCAGTTCCGTGTCGCCACAGCGCAGCGTCGCCCCCACCGCGCACAGGAAATCCATCCCTAAAATAACGTGATCCAACATAGTCGGCATGATGAGCACCGTCATCTGCACTACCTTCTCCGCGAGGGCCACGACTACCTTCATTGTTCGCGTTACGTCTAGCGACGACTCGTCGGCCAACCTTATTCGAGATCGTATCTCCTGCGACTCCCCTTGAACCGCCTGCTGGCGTACGCAGTCCTCAGACATGAAGCTGCGGGTGGCCCCGGTGTCAATCGTAGCGGTCATGATCTGGCCCCCGATCCTCACCGTCGCGACGATCCTTCCTTCTTTTACCCTTAACGGGTATCCGCTTCTCTCTCTTGGTGTTAATCGGCGCCACCCCGCTTCATAGGACGGCGCCCCTATGCGTTTCCCGCTTCCGTCCGAAGACAACACTCTTGCGTAGTCATCCCCTTTCTGCCGCATCGTCGGCAAAACAGTACCTGCGCGCCGCGGCATTCTCTCGCGAAATGTCCCACCTGCGCACATCGATAGCAAACTCGTCGCGGATCGAAATCGAAACCGGCATCCTGGGCCACCATGCGATGCACTGCCTCCGCTGGTGCCGTTGCTGTCGCCGCGGTATGACCTGCGCCTTGCTGTTCGTTTCGCGGCTCCGACGTTCGCGCGCGGAACGGATTTCCAGGCCGACTGTCCGTCGGCATCGCCCACGGCGCCCTCGAATGGCTCGCCACGGATTTCCTCTCCCAAATCCTTTTTTGGCCCTGGACATTTTCGTACTCCGTCGCCATCTGGGTTAGTTGCGTCAACGTTGTGAAGTCGTGGCGTCTTACGTACAACCGATACTCAGGCGCGGCATTCTCGTACACCCTGTGTAGATCTTGGGCCGCGCTGTATCTGGCCTGACGTATCAGCAACCTGAGCTCGAGGAGGTAATCCTTGAAGCTTTCTCCCTGTTGCTGATGACGCGCCCGGATCTGGTCCTCCAGGCGCTCGAAGTATTGCGGCGGCAGGAAGAAGTCCAGAAACTCTCTTTTGAACTCTGTCCAGGTCGCGTCTCTCAGCCCGCTGGTAAAAAGCCACTTCGCCGCCTTGTCGCTGAATATCTCGCTCATCGCTCTCGGCATCCGGTCCAGCTCTATGCCATACGTTATGGCCCGCTCTTCTACCACCTCTACGAATCCTAACGGGTCCGCCTGGCCGTCATACCTCATGCCCCACTTCCTCACCTGTTCAGCCACGCACCAAGGTGTGTGTCTCTCCGGTGGTGATGAGGGCATGGGGTTGCGTAAAGGGGTTCTTGGCGTAGGTGGCGCCGCTCTCGCCTCGTCGACGCCAGGCACTTTTAGCCTCAAGTTTGCCATCGGGGCCGATTCTGGCTCTTGCAATTTACGGAGGTCAGGTTCCGACTTCTGATAGGCGCGTCCCCCCATACTTTCCGCTGCCGGTCCTGGAAGTGTATCTGTCCCTTTAGGGAAACGGGCCTCTATCTCGCCCATGCGCATCCTCATCCCCGCAGAGTGTTTACCATTTTGTATGTATGCCGAAAACCTCTTTCGTAGGTCGTCCACCCGACCGTCGCATTCCAGTCCGAGCTCTCGGGTTATTGCCACCAACTCTTCTTTATTGCGGTAGTGCACCCAACGCACGCTGAGCCCCGAGCTTTGGCCTTCACCTCCTTCCATCTTTATCTGAGTTGTACTTTTTCCTTTTCTTTTCTCTGCTTTTCTCTTCTTATATCGTTTTTATTTTATTTTATTTTATTTTAATTTAATTTAATTTAATTCAGTTTAATTTGATTTAATTTTAATTCAATTTAGTTTAATTTTATTTTAATTAAATTTAATTTTATTTTATTTTAATTTAATTTAATTTAATTTTAATTTTATTTCTCTTCTCTTCTCTTCTCTTCTCTTCTCTTCTTATATCGTTTTTATTTTATTTTATTTTATTTTAATTTAATTTAATTTAATTTAGTTTAATTTGATTTAAAATTTTTTTTTTTTTTTAATTTAATTCAATTTGGTTTTATTTTATCTTAATTAAGTTAAATTTTATTTTATTTATTCAGTTCGGTGTGATCTGCCAAACTGTACGCACGTGTGAGCGCTCCGCGATAGCGAAATTCTTATCTTTCACTTTCGACTTAAAACAAAAACAAAATTAAGAGAACAGTTAGTCTGGCTGGCGCCGCTATGTCGCCAACACAGAGCAGAAAAGTTCCAAAAACGGACACTGGTCAACGGCAGAGCAACAACAACTATTATCAACCGTTACAAGCGCTGGATGACGAAACTGATAACGACAACTGTGAGGAAGTAATTGTCAACAAAACCAAAACTCACATTCCTCCTATTACGGTACTTAAAACTACTGCTGAACAACTGCATGGTATTTGCAAATTACTAAATGTCAAAGACTACTCAATTAGAAAAATTTCTATTGGAGTTAAATTACACTGCGAAGAAGAGGTGGATTTTGCCAATGTCTGCACCCACCTGCAAAACTCTAAAAATGAGTTTTTCTCCTTTGCAAAAAAACACAATAAACCATACAAAGCGGTGCTTACGGGACTTGATGACACTCCGGCTGATGTGGTTAGGAACAAGCTTACACAAATGGGACTTCAATGTACAGATGTCAAGTTTATTCAAAGGAAACGAGCCAACAATAGTAATTTCTCGCTGTATGTAGTTTACTTTGTCAACAAATCAACAAGTCTAAACGAGCTGAAGAAAAACTACTCTGTCATTGACCATATCAGAGTCAAATGGGACTACCAAAGACGCAGACCAAACACCGTGACTCAGTGCTATAACTGCCAGATGTTCGGGCACGGATCTTCCTATTGTAGTGTAAAACCATACTGTATGAATTGCGCAGGAAACCATAAAACTATTGAGTGTTCAGAAAAGTTACCTGTTAAGTGTGCAAATTGTCACGGCTCTCATAAGTCTAATTCAGTGGAGTGCCCAGGCAGAATAAATTATATAAAGTCAAGGGATAGGGGCGTCACCAAAGCACGGGTAGTCAGAACACCATTACAGTCTCCACAGTTAAACTGCGTAAAAACCTTCCCAACTCTTAATGGACAGATATCTGAACCATTGAAGACAACCTGGGCCAGGCAACCAGAGTTAAGCAGTGATCTCTTTTCGCTAGACGAGCTAAAAAGTCTTACTTTTGAGCTCATTAGTAATCTCAGAAATTGTAAATCCAAGACTGATCAGTTTGAGGTAATAACCTCACTTGCCTTCAAATTTCTTTCTTAATGTTAGACAAAGTAAAGATCATTGCGTGGAATGCCAGGGGCATTCAAAACAAAAAAGAAGAATTTTGTCACTTCCTGTTTAACAACGACATTGACATCTGCCTTGTATCTGAAACCTGGTTAAAAAATAGTATTTTCCTCAAGATTCGTAATTATAGCTGTTACAGAAACGACCGTACGACTAGTAGAGGAGGAGGGGTAGCAATCTTTATTAAAAAAAATATCCGCCACTCTTTGCTACCTCTCCCAAATACTAAAATTATTGAAACAATTGGCGTAAAAATCTTCATTAGTTATGGCACTGAGACGTCCATTTACTCATGCTATTTCCCAGGGGGCCGCGAAAATTCCTCGAAAAAACAGCTTTTTCAGGCCGATTTACATAAGTTGTGTAGTGCAAATGGAACATTTATTCTGGGAGGGGATTTTAATTGCAGACATCAGTCGTGGGGATGCTCTAGAGCGAACTCGTGGGGTAATCTACTCAAATCTAAGGTAGACTGCAGGAACTTTTATCTAATGCATCCCTCTGAACATACATATTACCCTGCAGGAAGTCACGGGCAACCCTCAACTTTAGATTTTTTCCTTACTAATCGTCCTGGTTATCTAGCTAGCCCACGTGTGCTACACACATTAAACTCTGATCACCTTCCAGTGCTGCTTGAGGTATCTGTCAATTCTGCCATTACCGCAAACTACTTTTACTTCGATGTGAAAAGAGCAAACTGGGTAAGATTCGCCCGTTTTGTCAAAAATTCGCTTCCTCCCCTAAACTCCAACTTAATGTGCCGCACAGAAGATGTTGATGATATGATTAATGTTTTTAGTGATGTCCTTCGCGAAGCCAAAGATATTAGCATCCCAAAAAAACAAATCAAATTTTCTCCAAAACCACTGCCGCAAAACATTCTCAACCTTATAAAGAGTAGGAACATACGACGGCGCACCTGGCTGAGATATCGTCACCAGTCCGATCTCATCCTTTTAAAATGGTTAAATAAACTAATCACCAAAGCGATACTAGAATTTAGAAATAAATCCTGGAATATCACTCTTGCAGCCTTAGATAAAGGTTCTTCCCCCTTTTGGAAACTCTCCAAAATTGTTAGAAAGAAACACTTAAATATCCCAACATTAGTCAATAATAACATCAGTCACACGACAGAAGAAGAAAAGGCTGAGGCGTTAGCTCAATCCTTTCGACTAAATCATATCGTAGCTGCTGGGCTCGGTGATCCGCTAACTAAAGCCGCTGTCGATGCCTCAATCCTCTCAGTCGCGCAATTATCTATAGAGCCGCTGAATGATTACTTTGTTAGCTCCAGCGTCATAAAAGGTATACTGAAAAAGCTGAAGAAGAAGAAATCTCCAGGTATTGACAAAATTGACAATATATGCTTAAAAACCCTACCTACGAAGGGAATAAAGTTTATTACTTACATAGTCAATAAATGCCTAGAGCTATGCTATTTCCCTTCTGTCTGGAAATGTGCTAAAGTTGTTCCTATTCCAAAACAAAATAAGCCTGTCGAGTTGCTCTCGTCATACAGACCTATTAGTCTTTTGTCGGCAGTCAGCAAAATACTAGAGAAGGTTATCCAAGATAAATTAACTCATTTTGTTGAATCCAATAATATCCTTCCAAGTCACCAGTTTGGATTCAGAAGCGAACACAATACTGTTCAGCCCCTTTATAGAATTAAAAAAATCATTAAAGATAATTTTTCTAGTTCTATGTCAACGGGAATGGTACTGCTAGATATCAAAGCCGCATTTGATTCAGTGTGGCATGACGGCCTAATACACAAAATGCTACATCTTAATTTCCCACCTGCGGCCATAAAGATAATCCAAAGTTATCTAAAAAACAGATCTTTTATTGTATATTTAGGTAATGCTTCATCCACAGCAGTTAACATCTCAGCAGGCTGTCCCCAAGGCTCATGCCTATCCCCTATTCTATATAATATATATACCTCTGATCTCCCAATATTACCTCATTGCACTACCTCGGTCTTTGCGGACGATACAGCAATTCTTTGTGGTGGAATTCTTTCTGCAGATATAGTTCGAAACCTCCAAACAGCATATGACTCTTTAGGTACATATTTCTCTCAATGGAAAATTTTAGTCTGCCCAGAAAAGACCAAGGCTATATTCTTCACAAAAAAACGAAAGGACATCTACGTACCAATAACAGACATCAGATTGGGCTCGGAATATATAAAGTGGGATCCAAATGTCAGGTACTTGGGTATTACACTGGACAGAAGACTTACATTCAAGGACCATATAACCAATACAAACAAAAAGCTCAAACATATTCTTCGTACGTTATATCCCTTTATAAATAGAAACTCGAGGCTAAGCATAGAAAACAAAATGTTCTTGTATAGGTCAATTTTCCAATCAGTTACTTTTTACGGTGCACCTGTCTGGTCAGATATAGCCAAATGTCACATAAGTCAATTGCAAATCGCACAAAACAAAATCTTGAAGCTTATTTTGAATCTTCCTTGGCATCATTCCACGTTAGATCTACACTGTCGAGCCAATGTTGAATTGGTAGATATTAGATTATCGCGACTATCGCAAAATTTCATAGCCAAGTGTCATGAATCAACATATTCACATATAAATGAACTGGCATAGCCATTTAATTTTAAGTATTATTTAGTGTTTAAGTTAGTTTGTAATAAATAACCTCGGGGTTTTCTATTTCTTTGATTTTTCCCCCAAATAATTAAGTCATATTATATACCATGTCATATCTCTAAGTAAATATCTAAGCAGAAAAGGCCTAGTTCCTAGCCTAAACTCTTTAATTATTGTAAGATACCATTCAAAAAAAAAAAAAAAAAAAACTGTAATTACAACAAAGAGTGAAATAAATTGAAATTGAAATTGAAATTTTATTTATTTATTTTATCTTATTTTATTTTGTTTTATTTCATTTTCATTTCATTTTTTTCTATTTTAACTCCCCTTCGGCCCACTGTGCGCTCCACTTTTATGACCCAGTGACCGTTAATCTATTCCGTCGTGTTGAACCGTGGGGTATATCCGCTCACGAGTCCGCGCGCACCAAGAATAAAATAAACCAAATTCCCCCAATATATATATATATATATATGTATATATATTTTTTTTTTTTTTTTTATACCCTGAACCCATTGAAAATGGGAAATCAGGGTATAAGGGTTTTGTTGAAATGTATGTAACAGGCAGAAGGAGGCGTGGCAGACCCCACAAAGTATATATATTCTTGATCAGGGCGACGAGCTGAGTCGATTTGGCCCTGTCCGTCTGTCTGTCTGTCCGTCTGTCCGTATGTTTAAACGCGTCGATTTCCGAAGATATAAGAGCTAGAGACTTGAATTTTTTTTTTAAATGATCGTATATACAGCGCGGACGTCGAGTTTGCTTTTAATATTCGATAAATCATCCCGTTATGTTTTTATCGAGTAAAAACATTCAAGTTCAAATCAGATGCCACTATAGGTAATTGTGAATGATTTTTCTTTTTTTAAATTTCTCAAATATTCAATATAATATGTAGATCATATTCGGAAAGTTTCATTAAATTCCGTTCAGTCAAAATTTAATAAAAAATAATCAAATATTTGGCCAATTAACAAACGCACGTGCAGCAGCTACAACAAAAACATCACATCAGCTGTTAGTTTCGTTTAGTTTTGGTAGATGGCGCAGCAGCAGTGAATCTATTTGAGTTTTGCCAGCGCCACTAGCAGGAGTGAGGTGGCCTAGTGTGTTAGCAGCGTGACGCTCGATCGAGAAGTCGCGGTTCGAATCCCGATCGATGCAACTGATGTTAATTTTTTTTAATTGTTTCAAAACATTTTTATATTTTATTAAATGAGTTTGGTATTTTATTTATATTTTTAAATACATCGAAATTGAAATTTTAGCCATACTAAATGGGCATTTTTATTTGTTGGGTTCAGGGTAGTATCTAGTCGAGCACTCTCGACTAGAGTTTTCTTACTTGTTTTATTATAATTATTATTTTATTTTATTTTATTTTTATTATATTTTATTTTATTGTATTTTAATTTATTTTATTTTATTTATTTAATTTTTTCCCTTTTTTTTTATACCCTGAACCCATTTTCAATGGGAAATCAGGGTATAATGGTTTTGTTGAAATGTATGTAACAGGCAGAAGGAGGCGTGGCAGACCCCACAAAGTATATATATTCTTGATCAGGGCGACGAGCTGAGTTGATTTGGCCCTGTCCGTCTGTCTGTCCGTCTGTCCGTCCGTCCGTCTGTCCGTATGTATGAACGCGTCGATTTCAGAAGATATAAGATGTCCGTAATTACAGCGCGCATATCAAGTTTATCATTAAAATTCGATAACTCATCCTGATCTTTTTTTATCGATAAAAAACCTTATCGAAAACCAGTTATAAAATTATATCTTCTACACCTTTATTGCTAGAGTCTCCAAATTTTAATGTATGCTTATATACAATTTATACAATTTCGGTTTTTGTTAAAATTTACCCCCCACCCTTAAATTCACCCCCTCACCCTAACTTTTGTAAAAAGCGTATTTCAAATACTAGAGACTTGTGCTTTGGCAATTACATGCATATTCATGTTATAATCATAATCTAAAAGTTTCATGAAGATCGTACGTCCACAAAAAAAGTTATTAAACAATTAAGTTCTCATAGTAAGCGCTCACTGCCGCCCATGCGTGTTTATGCTTGTGTGTGTATATGTATGTAAATGTTTGTGTATGTGTGTGTATGTGTTTGTGTATGTGTGTGTGTATGTGTGTATGCGTGTGTGTGTGTATGTGTGTCTGTATGCGTGTGTGTATGCCTGTGTGTGCGTACGTGCGTGTGTGTGTGCGTGTTTCTTGTGTAAGCTGAAAGACGCGAAAAGTTATTGAAATATCTATTGCTCCAAGGGTTCAGGGGATCTCGTAGTCGAGCAGTCTCGACTAGAGCTTTCTTACTTGTTATTTTTTATTTCATTCTATTTTATTTCGCCCTTGGCCCACTGTGCGCTCCGTTTTTATGGCCCAGTGACCGCTAATCTATCCTGTCGTGTTGAGCCGTGGGGTATATCCGCTCACTAGGCCGCACACTTAATTAACATTTGTAAATTTTTTTTTCCCCCTTTTACATTAATTGTCATATCTGTATATTTATACATATATATGCATATGCGTATATATATACACCTACGCGTATATATATATATGCGCATATCCGTTTATATGCACACATACACACAAACCTCCGCTTTCTTGCTCCACTTCCTTGCTCTCTTTTTATACACTAATTGTGATATATATATATGTATATGTACTTATATGTGCATGTATATACATATATACACTCACGCGTATATATATATGCTCCTATCCGCTTATATGCATACATACGCACAAACCTTCACTTTCTTGCTCTCACTTTCGCACAACGTTTTCGGCGCGCTGCACTGCAACGCCGTTACGCTTACACCGTTGTTCGCCACCACTACTGCTATGTTCTTTGCTCTCTCGTTGCGTCGATCGGGTACCCGTTTGTATGCTCGACTACGCGCTTCCACGCACTTTTGTCTATGCGAACGCTTCTGCCGTCCAGCTCCCTATATTCGGGCAAGTTTGCGGGTCTTTACGCCGCTAGCTTGCCACACTCTCCTCAGTCAGGTCCCTGCTCGGGCGCCACTTGTAAGGATCCAATTTTCCAGCTGGGGCAGCGTCAGTTTACCCAGGGTGGATACCACAAGAAAATTTGTGATTCGCTGTGACTGGAATTCGGAGAGGGGGGGGGCATAGGGAACAACGGGGCAATGCTGAGGGTTTGGCCTCTCAGCGAACGGGCATGGCCGCGTTCTCTACTTGAACTACTTAATGCCGGGATGCGCTTCGGCCAAATAACGAAATATGCAACGAGGAGGGAAGGGGGGAAATGGGATCTACTAGCACCATTAGTTAGTCATTAGTTGCCTGATAGAAATAAAACACACACAGATTCACTTCTTCACAATCTCTTTATTTCACTCTCTCTTAATTTCTTAATCTCGCTATTAACTACGGTCGCGCTCACCCACCAGCCTTCTCGCTGTCGCTCGCTAACTTTCCGTCTCGCTGTCACTCACTAATTAAAACTTCTATCGCTCTCCAGCCGCCTCCACACCTCGGCCGCGCGCTCCGCTTCGGCGTCGGCAATGCAACTCACCACAGCTTCGGGCCCTTTGAACTTTTCGCCGCGAAAGTCGAAACCATGGTTGCATTGCCGATCGCTGCGACTTGCGCGGGCATTTGAAAACGACTTATGTGAGGTGGCTCATCGAGCCGCCTTACAACAGCCTTTTATGTCTTCGCACCTGCCACGCCTCTGCACGGACTTACTGCTGCACACCAAGCATCACCACTTGATTTAAAAGATGCCCAGCCATCTAGCCAACTGTTGCGAATATTAATTTATTAATTTATACTATCGGCACTGAGTTCATCTTTTTGCACTGTTTTCGATTGAATTCATCATGAACTAAAAAATAATTATATAGAAAAATAATATAAGATAATAATATTCATGAAGCAATAGCCATTAAGTATCCATAACCTCCACCTTCCCCTCCCAATGAAAAATTCTTATTAGTTATTGTAATCTATTTCTTTTTATACCCTGAACCCATTTTCAATGGGAAATCAGGGTATAATGGTTTTGTTGAAATGTATGTAACAGACAGAAGGAGGCGTGGCAGACCCCACAAAGTATATATATTCTTGATCAGGGCGCCGAGCTGAGTCGATTTGGCCCTGTCCGTCTGTCCGTCTGTCCGTCCGTCCGTCTGTCCGTATGTTTGAACGCGTCGATTTCAGAAGATATAAGAGCTAGAGACTTCAATTTTTTTTTAAAATGTCCGTAATTACAGCGCGCATATCAAGTTTATCATTAAAAATCGATAACTCATCCCGATCATTTTATACCCTGAACCCATTGAAAATGGGAAATCAGGGTATAATGGTTTTGTTGAAATGTATGTAACAGGCAGAAGGAGGCGTGGCAGACCCCACAAAGTATATATATTCTTGATCAGGGTGACGAGCTGAGTTGATTTGGCCCTGTCCGTCTGTCTGTCTGTCCGTCTGTCCGTCTGTCCGTCTGTCCGTATGTTTGAACGCGTCGATTTCCGAAGATATAAGAGCTAGAGACTTCAAATTTTTTGTAAAATGTTCGTAATTACAGCGCGGATATCGAGTTTATCATTAAAAATCGATAACTCATCCCGATCTTTTTTTATCGATAAAAAACCTTATCGAAAACCAGTTATAAAATTATATCTTCTACATCTTTATTGCTAGAGTCTCCAAATTTTTAATGTATGCTTACATGCAATTTATACAATTTCGGTTTTTGTTAAAATTAACCCCCCACCTCTTAATTCACCCCTCACCATCACTTTTGTAAAAAGCGTATTTCAAATACTAGAGACTTGTGCTTTGGCAATTACATGCATATTCATGTTATAATCATAATCTGAAAGTTTCATGAAGATCGTACGTCGATAAAAAAAAGTTATTAAGCAATTAAGTTCTCATAGTAAGCGCACACTGCAGCCCATGCGTGTTTATGCGTGGGTGCTTGTGTGTGTATGTGTTTGTGTATGTGTGTGTATGTGTTTGTGTATGTGTGTGTGTATGTGTGTGTATGTATGCGTTTGTGTGTGTATGCGTGTGTGTGTGTGTATGTGTGTCTGTATGCGTGTGTGTGTATGTATGCCTGTGTGTGCGTACGTGCCTGTGTGTGTGTGTGTGTGTGTGTGCGTGTTTCTTGTGTAAGCTGAAAGACGCGAAAAATTATTGAAATATCTATTGCTCCAAGGGTTCAGGGGATCTCGTAGTCGAGCAGTCTCGACTAGAGCTTTCTTAATTGTTATTATCCGCTTTTGTATTTTTATACCCTGACCCCATTGAAAATGGGAAATCAGGGTATAATGGATTTGTTTAAAATTATGTAACAGGCAGAAGGAGGCGTGGCAGACCACACAAAGTATATATATTCTTGATCAGGGTGACGAGCTGAGTTGATTTGGCCCTGTCCGTTTGTCCGTCTATCCGTATGTTTGAACGCGTCGATTTCCGAAGATATAAAAGCTAGAGACTTCAAATTTTTTGTAAAATGTTCGTAATTACAGCGCGGATATCGAGTTTATCATTAAAAATCGATAACTCATCCCGATCTTTTTTTATCGATAAAAAACCTTATCGAAAACCAGTTATAAAATTATATCTACTACACCTTTATTGCTAGAGTCTCCAAATTTTTTATGTATGCTTATATGCAATTTATACAATTTCGGTTTTTGTTAAAATTTACCCCCCACCTCTAAATTCACCCCCTCAACTTCACTTTTGTAAAAAGCGTATTTCAAATACTAGAGACTTGTGCTTTGGCAATATCCATGTTATAATCATATGAAAGTTTCATGAAGATCGTACGTCCACAAAAAAAGTTTTTTTTTTTTTTTATTTTATTATTTTATTATTTAAACAGGCTTTCTACTACCTAATTGGCAGCTTAACAAGTTGAACATAAAAACAAAATTATTTACAGTACACACTACAGAAATTTCATAACAATAACAATATTTACAATATTTACAAAAACATCAACAACAAACAATAACAGTTTTTACGTAAATCACATTAAATTTAACTTGATATATTTTTATAGGAACCTCGCGGGGAGGTCCTGTGTTTCTGGCTGTTTTCTTAAGTCTTCTCGCCAAAGGGTTTGGGTGGCCTTCAAGTCTTGCAAGGTAGCTAGCAGCTACCTTTTGCATAACGTCTCCAACTTTGGGGACCCTGAGATCCTTTTCAATGTCCCTGGTACGCATGTACCAGGGAGCATTGCAAATTTGTCGGATTATTTTTGCTTGTGCAACTCTTATTATACCCTGAACCCATTGAAAATGGGAAATCAGGGTATAATGGTTTTGTTGAAATGTATGTAACAGGCAGAAGGAGGCGTGGCAGACCCCACAAAGTATATATATTCTTGATCAGGGCGACGAGCTGAGTCGATTTGGCCCTGTCCGTCTGTCTGTCTGTCTGTCCATCTGTCCGTCTGTCCGTCCGTCCGTCTGTCCGTATGTTTGAACGCGTCGATTTCCGAAGATATAAGAGCTAGAGACTTGAATTTTTTTTTAAAATGACCGTATATACAGCGCGGACGTCGAGTTTGCTTTTAAAATTCGATAAATCATCCCGTTATGTTTTTATCGAGTAAAAACATTCAAGTTCAAATCAGATGCCTCTATAGCTAATTGTGAATGATTTTTCTTTTTTTTAAATTTCTCAAATATTTAATATAATATGTAGATCATATGCTGAAAGTTTCCGTTCAGTCAAAAATTAATAAAAAATAATCAAATATTTCGCCAATTAACAAACGCACGTGCAGCAGCTACAACAAAAACATTCGTTTAATCACATCAGCTGTTAGTTTCGTTTAGTTTTGGTAGATGGCGCAGCAGCAGTGAATCTATTTGAGTTTTGCCAGCGCCACCAGCAGGAGTGGGGTGGCCTAGTGTGTTAGATGCATGACGCTCGATCAAAAAGTCGCGGTTCGAATCCCGATCGGTGCAACACTGATGTTCATTTTTTTAATTGTTTCAAAATATTTTTATATTTTCATAAATACTTTTTCTATTTAATTTATATTTTTAAATACACCGAAATTGAAATTTTAACTATACTTTATGTGCGTTTTTAATAGTTTGGTTATTCTAGCAGATTCTTAGAATCACATCAGCAGTTAGTTTCGTTTAGTTTTGGTAGATGGCGCTGCAGCAGTGAATCTATTTGAGTTTTGCCAGCGCCACTAGCAGGAGTGAGGTGGCCTAGTGTGTTAGCAGCATGACGCTCGATCGAGGAGTCGCGGTTCGAATCCCGATCGATGCAGCTGATGTTAATTTTTTTTAATTGTTTCAAAATATTTTTATATTTTATTAAATGAGTTTGGTATTTTATTTATATTTTTAAATACATCGAAATTGAAATTTCAGCCATACTAAATGAGCATTTTTATTTGTTGGGTTCAGGGTAGTATCTAGTCGAGCACTCTCGACTAGAGTTTTCTTACTTGTTTTATTTAAATTTGTTTTTGCCGCAATCCCATAGATTTGAAGCGCATATCTCCATATGGGGCTGAGTATCGCTTTATAAATTGTGACTTTATTGTACAGTGACAATTTATTGGCCGGCTTAAGAAGCCATGACATCTTTGCGCTTTTGGACAAAACAGACTTTTTGACCATCGTGGTGTGCATGTTGAATGTAAGCCTTCTGTCTAACACTACGCCCAGATATTTGTGGCTTCTTTTGTGCGGTAGTGTTGAGCCCTGCATGCTAATGCGACAACAATTTGAACGCCTTGTGGTAAACGTAACGTTTGCGCATTTGCTCCCGTTAATACCAATGTTCCATTTGCAGGCCCAGTCTTCAAAGCTGCTCACATACTGTTACAATGACTCTGTAACTTTATTGATGCAGGTACTACTTGTCAGTACGGCTGTATCGTCGGCATACGTGGCTATCAGTACATTGTTCCGGTTTACTCCTGTGATGTCGCTATGTGAGGGCATATCGGATGTGAACAGAGTATACAAGGTAGGGCCGAGAACGCTACCTTGAGGCACGCCTGCACATATTGGTCTTTTTGACGATTTAATTCCATCAACATCAACCCTAAAGCTTCTATCTCACAGAAAGCTGCTGACAATCTGGTACAATTGTGGAGTAAGAACGCTTCTAAGTTTGAATAGTAGTCCGTCATGCCAGACTCTGTCAAACGCTTGCCTTATGTCCATGAAGACAGCAACTGCATACTTCTTGTGTTCAAAAGCGTCCAGGATAAAATTGACCACACGGTGAAGCTGCTCCGGAGTACCATGACCTCTCCTGAATCCAAATTGCCAGTTTGGGATTATTTGTTTGACCGCTTCAAGTTGCAGGATCCGGTCAAGGATTACTCTTTCGGCCATCTTTCCTAAGGCAGGGAGAAGACTTATTGGCCTATACCCATCTACTTCACTAAGACTCTTTCCAGGCTTTGGGATCATTTTTATTTGCGCTGTCTTCCAGATATTTGGGAAGTGTCCCAGCCTGAGCATACTGTTTAGGATCAGCACTATAAGCAGGAGAGCTTTTTTGGGTAGGAGCTTCAGTATTCTGTTATCCAGCTTATCCTCTCCAGGAGATTTTTTAACCCTCAGATTTTTAATAATATTTATTACTTCTTCCAGTGTGACAGGCCGTACTGGCAGAGTCATCTGGAACGGTATATCCAGCTGCAGCTCAACAGTTCTTCGCGTAGCATCGTCGGTGTAGTTGAACGGCATGAATCTCTGTTGTAGGCTGTCTGCAAATGTATCAGCTTTTTGCTGGCTGGAGTAACACCATCTACCTGCCGTATCCTTAATCGGTACTTTTGGTACTGCAATTTTTTTAAAACGACTTGTGAGCTTCCAAAGGGAGTAGTTGAAAGACGCATCCGGGCCAGCATTTTCCAGCATTTGATCAATACTGCGTTGCTTGATTTTAGCGAGGACTTTTTGTACGCGATTGGAAATTCTTTTATAAATTTGGTGGACGCGTATATCTCCCGTTCTCACATACTCTTTCCTCAGCCTTCTCTTCATTCGCAATAAAGCAGCAGCATTGGGGGGCAGAATATCCTGATGACGCTGTCTTGTATGACGTACATATTCTGGGGTCGCGTATGATGCAGCCAAAGATATGTTTCGCATAAACAGTGTAATAGCATCTTCTACGTCAGCCTCGCTATCTATTTGAGTGTTTAGATGAATTCTGCTCTCTAAGTTTGTTCTAAATTCATTAATGCGAGCTCCAGGTGCAAGGATATATTGCCTCATATGTCTAAGCTGTGGTGATTGATGCAAAGTCGCTACGACCGGCAAATGATCCGACGAAAGCTCATGATGCAACTGGACAGATAGCTTGTTAGCAGCGAACCCATTATATATGAAAAAGTCGAGTGCAGAGGGAGTAAGCAGGGTGTTGAATGAATAAAAAGTTGGTTTTCCGGTTGCTAGGATTTGCCACGTACCACTTGCAATGGCCTCTTGCAGCCGCTTTCCACGATAACAACTCCGCGAATTTCCCCACCATTGGTGTTTTGCATTAAAGTCTCCTCCTGCAATGAACCGGTTTCCCAGGGACTGAAGAAGTACCTTAAAGTCATTTTCACTCCAGGGTTCGTTAGGAGGAAGATAGATTGATGATATTATGACGCTTCCGATGTTTGTCATCAAACTCAAACTAGCCGATTGAATATTATTATTTGAAATGGGTTCAGTGGCGTCATGAACAATGTTAGATTTTATCAGCACAGCCGATCCGCCTTTCGCTGTACCACTGGGGTGATTTGCGTAGTATTGGTTGTATCCAGGTGTATAAATTTTAAGGCCTGGGCGCATGTGCGTCTCCGTGACCAACATCACATCAATTGATTTAGCATCAAGGAAAAGTCTCAGCTCGTTATTGCTTTTAACCAATCCTCTTACGTTCCACAATCCGATTTTTAAAATTGAATTGATCATTTTAAAATGAGCTTCTGAACCAGGACACGAAAGGCTTTGTTTGCTTCCATTGTTTCCTGGATAAGTTTGAACATTTGATCCATTCTTGAATTTAGATCAGATATTGCCTTTTCTAAAAGGATAAATTTGCTGTCGTATTCTCGGTCATCAGCATTGTCATTCGACCTAGACACTTGTGTTCTGGTAATATTTTGCTGGTTTACTTTGGGCCTGAAGTTATCCGCATAAGAAAAGCCTCTCTGAACAGTGGCGTTTGAAATAAACTGCGCTCTAGAACTCTGAATGTCTGCAAGATTGTTATTGTTTGGCAGTCCATGTTTGGGCAATCTTGCATCAGGCTTTAGCTTTTTGCTTAGCTTGACTCTGACTGTGCAGCTTTTAAAGCTGGAAATGTGGTTGTCTCCACAATTGGCACATATGGAGGTCTCACTAGACTTTAGCTGGCAATTCTCGGAGCCAGTAAAATGGTCACCTGAGCATTTACCACAAACTGGGTTTTTGAGGCAATAATTTTTCGTGGGTCCGTAGTCTTGGCATCTGAAGCACTGGACTATTTCCCTGTTGTGTTTTGCTTTTAATATTGTAACTCTGTGTGTTCCAATATGAGTTATTTTAAAAGCCTCTGCAACATTTGGCGTCTTCTGTAAATTAACAAAGAACATGCTTTGTCTTGTTTTAGCATCATTCAATTCGTCATCATCCTCTTCATTGATCTCAATATTGCGCCAGTCTCGTTTCCTGGGACAGTAGATGTTCAGTACTGTGAGGTTCCGGTCAGTAAAAGCGCGTTCAATTCGATGTTTTGAGACGTTCGGGTGTAAGTCTTTAATGACCACTCTATATGGTATATTTTCTTTTAGTTGATGATGCCAAAATTGACAATTTTGCTTGGATAATATGTCAACGACAGATCTAAATGCGTTTGAGTTCTTTGTATAAATACGCGAGATTCCAGATCTGGATGTGCGTATTTCATACTCGGTATCCGCAATAACAGAGCTTAACGCTGTCTCAAATTTGATCATATTATTAACCTGCGGCACGCAAATAGCTGGAGGCTTAGGTATTTTGTTTTCCTGTTCCTCCCTATCAGGATGACGGTTGCTCTCATTTTCCCTTTCTTCAACTTCTTCGTCCATATCCATTAGGGCTTCGGCTTCTTCAGCCAGAGCTGCGAAGCGATTGCTATAATTAGCTGCCGAGGAGGATGCAGCAGGGCTTTTGGTTAGGCTCCCAACATTTACGCTAAGTTGGGCTGGGTTCATTTTGCGGATTGTTTTTGACAGTTTGTCCGCTTTTTTATGCTTTTTCGAGAGAGCCAGCTTAGTAGATTGGAAAGTGCAGTCTTTTTTTTGTGAAGGGCTAGCAGCCACACTTGCGCAAGAAGATGCGGCGCTAGAAACAGGGGCAGTAGAACATATGCTCCCAGTAGTATAGCTAGTAGTGCAGCTAGCATTAGAAAATGTTAGGGTGCTCGTAGTAATGGTGCTTGTGCTTGTTGCCACCAAACCCACTCTACTTTTTGCCGCTTGCATTGCTTTTAATTGCTCTTCGGCCAGTCGGGTGCGCAGCTCTGCAGGCGTCGCACCAGCTATATTCCTCATCTTCTCAGTCCTGTCCTGCTTGATATTAAGCTGGGGTTGATTAGTTGAGCCTCCATCCATTCTGAGCAAGATTCACAAATTTGTTGTTGCCAAATTTGCGACTGCCCAAGAGTATGCAACACTGCTGATTGTTAACCTTCTTTGGACAACAACCAGCCGGTGCGACTTCCATGGACACCAACCAGTGAACAGCTGATTTTGACAGGCGGTCGCTGTCAGGCGGCCGGAGCCCGACCGAAAAATTGCACTTAAACTTTATTATTGAATATTTATTATAATTAATTTGCGAAATGCAGAGTATTACTGTCCTCACCGTGTCTTTAAAGAGACACCGTACAAGTTTTTCTTTTGCCACTAACGCGGCTTTGCAACAGTCTTCAATTCACGAATCAACAAAATCAAAAATCACAAGACGAACTTCAGGTCAGCTGTGTGCTTGTCAGCAGTCACGACGAGACTGAAAGACTGTTTGTGTAAGCTGAAAGACGCGAGAAATTATTGAAATAGCTAACACTCCAAGGGTTCAGGGGATCTCGTAGTCGAGCAGTCTCGACTAGAGCTTTCTTACTTGTTTTTTATGCATTATACTTTTTTTGTTAGTCACATATACATTTTTTAGCACATCTTGCAGTCACACCGAAATGAAAGCGCTTTCATCGCGGGATATCACTGTAAGTGAACCACCTCACTCCTGCTAGTGGCGCTGGCAAAACTCAAATAGATTCACTGCTGCAGCGCCATCTACCAAAACTAAACGAAACTAACTGCTGATGTGATTCTAAGAATCTGCTAGAATAACCAAACTATTAAAAACGCACATAAAGTATAGTTAAAATTTCAATTTCGGTGTATTTAAAAATATAAATTAAATAGAAAACTCATTTATGAAAATATAAAAATATTTTGAAACAATTAAAAAAAATTAACATCAGTGTTGCACCGATCGGGATTCGAACCGCGACTTCTTGATCGAGCGCCATGCAGCTAACACACTAGGCCACCCCACTCCTGCTGGTGGCGCTGGCAAAACTCAAATAGATTCACTGCTGCTGCGCCATCTACCAAAACTAAACGAAACTAACAGCTGATGTGATGTTTTTGTTGTAGCTGCTGCACGTGCGTTTGTTAATTGGCCAAATATTTGATTATTATACTCATTCACGAAAGTGAATCAGTATATTGGTTTTGTGCAATGTCCGTCTTGCTGTCCGTCCGTCTGTCCGTCTGTCCGTCCGTCCGTCTGTCCGTCTGTCCGTCTGTCCGTATGAACGCAATCTATTTCGGCGCTATTGAAGCTAGAGACTTGAAATTTGGAACACATACTCGTGTATATCTCCGATTTATAAAGTGTTAAAATTTTCGCGATCCGCCCACTAGGGGAGTGGCAAATCGGAAAATGCATTTTCCGATATACCAGAAATCATGTTTGTTGAAGAGCTAGAAAGCTGAAACTTGGTATGTAGGTCCGCGTTGACCACCCAAGATTACGAGCTATGGCGGATATATCTACGCCCATTGGGGGCGTGGCAAATCGGATAAAACTGTATCTCCTAAAGTTGTAAACCTAGAATGCTGAAATTTTGCACGTCAGCTAATGGTATGATTCTATAAAGTCTGAAGATAAATTATAAGTCTACGCCCGTTGGGGGCGTGGCAAATCGGACCTGAAGATATAGTGATTTTTTAAATTCTCCTATATTTTGGACACTATTGATGGCAGAGACCTCAAATTTTGTATATATACTCGGACTGATCACCCAAGACCAAAAAGTTTTGTCGGATATATGTCCGCCCACAGGGGGCGTGGCAAACCGCAAAAGTTTATATCTCCTAAAGTATAATAGCTAGAAGCTTCAAATTTGGATAGTTGAGTTACTGGTAGCCTCCTCTATCGATTCCCCAAAAATAATTTTTAGGCCTCTTTAGGGGCGTGGCATATCGAAAAATACCCTGTAATTTTCACATTTTTTTAGGGTAAGCATTCAAACTTTGCAGTTAGGGTAACGTTATCTCTTTCTAAAAACTGACCAAAAATGAGGTGTCTACGCCTAGTTGGGGCGTGGCAAATCGGAAAAACCTGTATATTCTACAGTATTAGAACGAAACTTAACTACTAAATTGTTGATGGGATGTGAATGAGTATTCCGCAGTCGGTAACGCCCGACTGCAACGTTCTTACTTGTTTTTTATTAATTTTTGACTGAACGGAATTTAATGAAACTTTCAGCATATGATCTACATATTATATTGAATATTTGAGAAATTTAAAAAAAAAGAAAAATCATTCACAATTAGCTATAGAGGCATCTGATTTGAACTTGAATGGTTTTACTCGATAAAAACATAACGGGATGATTTTTCGAATTTTAAAAGCAAACTCGACGTCCGCGCTGTATATACGGTCATTTAAAAAAAAAATTCAAGTCTCTAGCTCTTATATCTTCGGAAATCGACGCGTTCAAACATACGGACAGACGGACAGACGGACAGACAGACAGACGGACAGGGCCAAATCGACTCAGCTCGTCGCCCTGATCAAGAATATATATACTTTGTGGGGTCTGCCACGCCTCCTTCTGCCTGTTACATACATTTCAACAAAACCATTATACCCTGATTTCCCATTGAAAATGGGTTCAGGGTATAAAAAAAGACGTAATGCGTAATCACTAATCTTCCTATAACCATTCCACTATCTTCATTTCGAGCAGCTGATCTAATGCTGAGAGAAAAAGCTCTCCAAAAGCTTTCTTATCGTTTGTTTATATTCTCCTAAACCTTCTGCCCAAAACAACAATTTGCATATGTATAATTATTTTGTTTATATTAAATCTAATGAAGTTTAATTAAGTTTAATTATTTTGGGGCCATGCGGCGCGTTTTTATAGGTTTTTCTTAACTCTCCAAGCTGGGAATGGGATCGCTGATAATATGGGCAGCGATCAAGGTAGGGTGGGCACGGTCGGTCGCCTTAATATCGAAGGCCGACTTTCGCTGAGCAGGCACATATTTGCTTGCGCAGCGTGACCCAGCTTGGACAGGTATGTTTGTGTGTGTCTAAATCTGTTCTATCTCTCTCTCTCTTCTTTTTCTAAGCAAGTGGCCGAAGATAATCGTTTGCACGCGAATTTTTATACCCTGAACCCATTGAAAATGGGAAATCAGGGTATAATGGTTTTGTTGAAATGTATGTAACAGGGAGAAGGAGGCGTGGCAGACCCCACAAAGTATATATATTCTTGATCAGGGTGACGAGCTGAGTTGATTTGGCCCTGTCCGTCTGTCTGTCTGTCCGTCTGTCCGTATGTTTGAACGCGTCGATTTCCGAAGATATAAGAGCTAGAGACTTCAAATTTTTTGTAAAATGTTCGTAATTACAGCGCGGATATCGAGTTTATCATTAAAATTCGATAACTCATCCCGATCTTTTTTTATCGATAAAAAACCTTATCGAAAACCAGTTATAAAATTATATCTTCTACACCTTTATTGCTAGAGTCTCCAAATTTTAATGTATGCTTATATGCAATTTATACAATTTCGGTTTTTGTTAAAATTTACCCCCCACCTCTAAATTCACCCCCTCACCCTCACTTTTGTAAAACGCGTATTTCAAATACTAGAGACTTGTGCTTTAGCAATTACATGCTTATTCATGTTATAATCATAATCTGAAAGTTTCATGAAGATCGTACGTCCACAAAAAAAGTTATTAAACAATTAAGTTATCATAGTAAGCGCACACTGCAGCCCATGCGTGTTTATGCGTGGGTGCTTGTGTGTGTATGTGTTTGTGTATGTGTGTGTGTTTCTTGTGTAAGCTGAAAGACGCGAAAAATTATTGAAATAGCTAGCACTCCAAGGGTTCAGGGGATCTCGTAGTCGAGCAGTCTCGACTAGAGCTTTCTTACTTGTTATTTATAAATATATTTTGCCAGCGCTAGGAGTCGCAGTTCCCCTCTTTATACCCTCTTCCCATCACCCGATGACCCAATGCACATTGGGCCAGCGAGCCGATTTTTCGACGAAAATTCAAATTTTTTATAGAAAGTAAACCTATTTTGAGAATAAAATTTTAGTAGTATATACTTTGACTAAAATGAATCAAAAGATTTTAATTGTTTTGATGCATCCCTGGCATTTTGGCAGCCCTTCAAAGTCAGTTGTTTGATTGCATGCGTGTGAAACTGAAAAGCGCGGGAAAGTTTTTGTTTACTTGCAAGCGTGCCAAAATTTTGTGGTTTGATCAATTTTTTACTAAAATTATGGAAAAGAAAGGCCAAGGTATGTAGAATATTTATATTAAAAAGATTTTGTCTATGTTTGCTAATCTGTTTTTTGTGTGCGTTTATTTGTGTTGTCCAAAAGTAGAAAAAAGCTAACCTGCTAGCCCGTCTGTTGTGGATTATAACTAATTTTGTGCCAAGTTGTGCCAAAAAGTAATTATGTGTCATGATAGTGCAAAGTGTATATAAACTAACTGTAAAAAGCTTTTTTGCTCCATTTTGTTCTAATTTGAATAAATCACTAATATTGTAGTTGTGGTTGAGTTCGCCTATAAGCAACTGCTTGATATCTACATGCAAAACAATCGTAGCGCATCTGCCGAAACAAAAAAATACGATTCAGAAGAAGATGTGGAATGCTATGGCTCTACATGTGGATAAGCCTAAGCAGAATGGCAATGGAAATACAAACGACGGCAACACAGCAAGGAGGGCGTTTGCAAAACCTAAGCTACTAGCTGAAATTTTAGGTCTTGATGAAAATCTTATTGCATATTTTAACAGTATCTTGATTGCTATTTCTTGCCACCTACCAATTGATCCAACACAATTTAAAAAGTATTGTCAGAAAACCGTAACACTATATATGTCCTTGTATCCATGGTTTCCAATGTCGGCAACAGTCCATAAAGTGTTAATGCACGGCTACCAAATAATAGACGCATCAATCCTTCCATTAGGTGTTCTTGGCGAGAACGCCTCAGAGGCTCGCAACAAATATTATAAGAGTGACAGGAGGCTACATGCTCGAAAGAGTACTCGGCAAAAAAACATGGAAGACGTTTTCCACAGAGCAATGGATTCCTCAGATCCTCTTGTGTCGAGCATCTACCTAGCAAAAAGATTGGGCCAGCAAAATAAACTACCCCTACCAGCAGACGTAATCGAACTTTTGGAATCACCAAACTTCCTATATCCTTGTAACATGGACAATAATAACAATGCTCCCGTTTTTGATGCTAACAATAGTGATTCAGATTCTGACTCTGAAAATCCGTTTACAATAGAAATTGATGTAGAAGACGACTTTTAGGAACATTTTTAAATGTAAAATTGTTATTTTTAATGCATTTTTATTTTTTATTTATTAATATTAAAGTTAAGTGTTAAATAAATGAATTAAAAACATTTGTTGAATTTAACGACTGCTAGCATCATTAATTACCGTAAAAGTATCAACTAGAGGAAACCTATCTCATATGGGCGGCTATGGAAGGCGTGGTCAGATCGGTTTGAAACTTAGATATATTTTTATGTGCATCGACACTATCATATGTACCAAATTTCAAGAACCTAGCTTGAAAACTTTAATTTTCGTCGAAAAATCGGCTCGCTGGCCCAATGTGCAATGGCCGGATCCAGCGCGTGCACTGTACCATCCCTCCTATTCCACCATCTGCGCTTTATAATGTAACTCGTTACAGAATTAATTTAAAATCAAATATTTATTTGGCGCCCAACGTGGGGCCCATTAGTCCGGCAGCCCCGACAACAATCGATGCAAGTCATTATCAGCTGACTTATTTTATCTCTTCGATGAGTCTCGGTCCACTTTAGCAAAGTGCATGCAAAAGCAATTATGCATTCCAGTTTATTAAAAGGGACGTGCGTACCTAATATTACATATTCTTGTAGCTAGATGTGGATTTCAATGGACACGATCTATTATCCTCCGCGCAACGAAATTGTGGTATCGCCGCCTTAATGACTATAATTTTAGTCATGACTATGTCATTTTTGCTTCTGTTTCGTTTTGTTCTCTTTACTAAAATTTTCTACTTTCATAGCACCTATGTACCTGGCTAAATTTGTCTATTGGATGTGTTCGCATGGTACCCCAAAATCGTATGTAATTGAATTATTCTTTTGGATTTGGTTTACTTATTAGCTTTATTTCTTTTGCAGTTACCGTTTTGCGAGTTTATTATACCCTGAACCCATTGAAAATGGGAAATCAGGGTATAATGGTTTTGTTGAAATGTATGTAACAGGCAGAAGGAGGCGTGGCAGACCCCACAAAGTATATATATTCTTGATCAGGGCGACGAGCTGAGTCGATTTGGCCCTGTCCGTCTGTCTGTCTGTCTGTCCATCTGTCCGTCTGTCCGTCCGTCCGTCTGTCCGTATGTTTGAACGCGTCGATTTCCGAAGATATAAGAGCTAGAGACTTGAATTTTTTTTTAAATGACCGTACATACAGCGCGGACGTCGAGTTTGCTTTTAAAATTCGATAAATCATCCCGTTATGTTTTTATCGAGTAAAAACATTCAAGTTCAAATCAGATGCCACTATAGCTAATTGTGAATGATTTTTCTTTTTTTTTAATTTCTCAAATATTCAATATAATATGTAGATCATATGCTGAAAGTTTCATTAAATTCCGTTCAGTCAAAAATTAACAATTAACAAACGCACGTGCAGCAGCTACAACAGAAACATTCGTTGAATCACATCAGCTGTTAGTTTCGTTTAGTTTTGGTAGATGGCGCAGCAGCAGTGAATCTATTTGAGTTTTGCCAGCGCCACCAGCAGGAGTGGGGTGGCCTAGTGTGTTAGCTGCATGGCGCTCGATCGAGAAGTCGCGGTTCGAATCCCGATCGATGCAACTGATGTTAATTTTTTTAATTGTTTCAAAATATTTTTATATTTTCATAAATGAGTTTTCTATTTAATTTATATTTTTAAATACACCGAAATTGAAATTTTAACTATACTTTATGTGCGTTTTTAATAGTTTGGTTATTCTAGCAGTTTCTTAGAATCACAGCAGCAGTTAGTTTCGTTTAGTTTTGGTAGATGGCGCTGCAGCAGTGAATCTATTTGAGTTTTGCCAGCGCCACTAGCAGGAGTGAGGTGGCCTAGTGTGTTAGTTGCATGACGCTCGATCGAGAAGTTGTGGTTCGAATCCCGATCGATGCAACTGATGTTAACTTTTTTAATTGTTTCAAAATATTTTTATATTTTATTAAATGAGTTTGGTATTTTATTTATATTTTTAAATACATCGAAATTGAAATTTCAGCCATACTAAATGGGCATTTTTATTTGTTGGGTTCAGGGTAGTATCTAGTCGAGCACTCTCGACTAGAGTTGTCTTACTTGTTTTTGTTTTAGGGAGTTTAATTTAATTATTTAATTTTTTTTATTCCTACTTATTAGTAGTCAGTTAAGTTTTTTTGAATTACTTGTCATCTGCTTGCTATCTAGTTATTATTTATATCGATTAGAAAATGCCTTTAACGCGTAGTAGCGAAAATTTATCCCGGCCTGACGAGCCTATCATAAACTATTTTATTTGCACAGAACCTATTATTAATGAAAGTCAGCTATTTAAAACAAGTTGTGCCCATACCTTTCATCAATCGTGTAACACTAAGATAGCCAATAAGACAGTTTGTCCAGTTTGTAAGCAGTCGTTGCGTTTACAGAGTGTTGCCGTCAGCACAGAATCTTCAATGGATAAGCCATCAGGGTCGAATGTAGCAACCAAAACTAGATCTCAGGCAAGAAAGACAGCAACCTCCAATATGTCTGAAGGTGATATCCCGTCACCAGTCTTGGTTCCACTGGAGGTGGCGCCTACACTTACTCCAGACTTGGCTACAATAATAGCTGACGCCATTTCTGCCGCTTCACTTCGGCAAACCGAGTTGATAGCTCAGATTTCATTGAGGCAAAGTGAGTGAGTGTTGTCGCAGGTGATAGAGAGTGGCTTCCAGAAACTGCTTTCAACATCCTCAGGGCCGCCTACAAGTCGCAGTCCCATACTGCCAGTGCAAGATAACACCAGCAATCTTGGCCAACAAGAGTTTCAACCAGCCTCAACAGTATCTGGCACCCATTCAAACAATAGATTCACGTCAGTAGAAACGGATTTGCGACCAGATCGCATCAGCCAAATTATTTCAAATCGGAAGGTTCGTTTCAATGGCAAAACGGCCTTGTCAGTAGACGATTTTATTTATCGAACTGAAGCTCTTACGCATCAGACTCTAGAAGGCAATTTTGAGCTGTTGTCTAGATACGTTAGCAACCTCTTTGATGGTAGTGCGAGTGATTGGTTTTGGCGCTATCACAAAAGTGTGCCTGGGATTCGCTGGCAAGAACTTTGTTTTGCACTTAGAGAGCAATTTAATGATGATAGAACTGACCTTCATATCCGAGCTGCTATCGATAGGCGTAAGCAAAAGATAGGCGAACCCTTCGATGAGTTCCATGAGGCCATCGTATCACTTGCGGACAAACTTTCGAGTCCCTTGCGTGAGTTATCTCTACTCCAAATTCTCCGTAATAATTTGCTCCCTGAAATTCAGCATGAACTTCTTTATGAGAGAATTGAAAGAGTTGCTCAGCTACGCCATTTGGTGCGCACGCGCGAAATTTTCTTGCAAACGATTGGCAAGCCATTAGTTAATAGGCCGCATCCGATACTCATGCCACGCCGATCAGTAAATGGAATGGCAATAGAGCACGAGTCTTCGGATGAGGACGTAGACAGTCCAGAAGTATCTGCAATAAATTTACTGTGCTGGAACTGTAATGCGACAGGGCACAGGTACCAAGATTGTACGGCGGAACGTCGAATATTTTGCTATGGTTGTGGCAAACCCGACACGTATAAGCCTTCGTGCATGAAATGCAACAAGCATTCAAAAAACTTGTCAGCCCGTGCACAGTCGACCAGTGCCCGCAAACAGATGAAGTCGACATCAACCAACACCTAGATTTGCAAAATTTTTTTGCACTTGAGTTAATGTTACGATTCTAAAAAGATCGATGAAAATTTTTATGCCTATAGGGGCGATAGGTGTGTGGCAAATCATATCGAAATGTATAGTGATTTTTCAAGTTCCGCAATATTTTGAGCACACATGATGCCTAATGATGAGATTTAAAATACTCGGGTTTACTACCAAAAATTTATGGTGAATATGTGTACATATCTACGCCCACTGAAGTTGAGCTACAAAAATTGTTAATTGTAATTTTCATACGTAGGCATCCAAATTTTACAATTACGTTACTTTTGACTCGTTCTATGAAAGATTCTACATATTTAGATCTCGAAACTCTTAACAGAGCAACTAAATTGCTTTTAATATCCTCAATCGATTTGTATAAACAGAATATAGATACATTCCAATTGAGGGTGTTTCAAAATTGATATACGCGTGTATGTATGTATGGACCTCATAAAATGTTTCAAGTCGTTTATGAATTTATGATCCCTTCGATCTCAGAAACTAAAATAACTGTTTCTGAGATCGAAGGGATCATAAATTCGGAATAATGAATGAATGAATTTAATAAATAAAACGCTTTGCCTTGATAAAATTGGGTTTCAAATTAATATTTATTAATAAATACTTTTCGCATTGATTATTGTTTGTCATTTATTCTATATGAGCAATTTGTACATGTAATTATTTGCAAATGTTATCTTTTCGGCTATGTCGCTCAATCGGATTTTGTTTTTTCATTTGTTTCTTATTTTCTTATTATTTTCATTATATTTATATTACATACACCCAACAATGCATTTGCAATTGTTCCATTTAACATAGATATTTATATTTTGTCAAATTATTTTTGCAAGATAGTCGGTTAACTGGCTATATATACTTATGAATGTATTTTATTCGGTGTATATATGCACGTATTTATGTATACAATACGGGTGGGGATGCGTTTAGGTGCCAAGATATTTTCACCAGGAATAGTCTCAAATTTTAAAAATGTTTATTGCATGCTTTTAGGAGATCACTGGTTGTACAACATCTAACCGTAAAAGCACGCTACATCTTAGTGGAATTAAAACAGTGTGAAAATGAACTAAGCCATATTTCCATATTTTGTATATCGCAATTAACTGTTAACCGTCTACACTATACATGCACACACTCAATTCACGTACGCTATCAACATGCTTTGTGCTCTCGTTAAAAAGCCCGACGAAATTGGTTGCTCTCTCAGTTATTTTCAAGTGTCAGTCGGAAACACTAACTATTCCGATATAAAAAAATGATCAACAGTTATTTGCATACATGTATACCGCTATTTTCTTATGGCTGCTGTTTGATCAGTATTTAAATGCTCGTTCATATGAATTGCATTAAATAGTTATGTAATCGACTGACTTTCCACCTTGATGGATGGGCTTACACTATCAATATTAGTTTATAATATACATAAATATATTTATATATATATTTTAGTTTGTGGAGTATTTATGTATTTCATATATGCGTTTTTATATGTAAATGTTAAGAGTTATCAAATTTTTCTAAGTTCCTCGGTTTTAGCGGGAACACTCTTAATATCAATACCATATCAATGCTAATCATCAATGTGTATCATCATTTTTACAAGTTTGCGAGAGTTGTGGGTAGACTTGTTGTTTGCTTGGCCAAGCTTATTGTTTAAGGGCTACATATAATTTTGCTAATATTTTTTGGTACTTTGTTAAATTTTGTGTTAATCCATAAAAAATACTCCAAATACTTAATTAAACAAATATTTTTAAAATTTTTGTTTGTTCTTTTTTTATTATTAGTTTCTTCTAGGACTTTAATAAATTTGAGCTACTAAAAATAAATGCAAACAATTTTATTAGATTTAATTTAGTTTCGCTTTAAGATTAAATTTGTGTTCAGCAAATGTTGCGTATAAGTTTTATAGTTACATTTAGTTCATGTTGCTAAAAATTAAGAGGGTGCATAAATATTTCAACTACATGGTATATAAAACATTCGATTTTGTCTTCTTTTTTTAAATTTGGTTTGTACTTCGTTAGAAATTTATGCATATATGCTGAAACTATCCAACCGAGTCCTTATTTCCTCAGCAAGCAAATAGATCCATTAAATAAGCGAAATACTAACAAATTCCAATTCCACGAACCCTAACATTTGCGGTTTTGCGCTATCAGCCCTAATTCTTGTTCTACAAACTTCGCACAAACGCTTACCAAGCTAGATGTAAACATAATCAACGTTTGTCGTTACAGTTTAGTAAATTTTCACTTAGGATTTCGAAATTTCTTATCAGTTATTTTTACGTTTATATCATTCCATTTTTATCGTAAATTACAATTTAGCTGCGAATATAGATTATTTAAAAAAACCTGACGGTGAACTATTATGTGAATACATTTTACATGATTCCGACCTATTACATGTATACCTTAGAAAATACAGTATACTAAATATATTATATTAAAGTTTCATATTTTTCTTAAGTAAAATATATATTTTATTCTTACTTTTATAGGCTTAATGAAAATTTTCTTGCAATTGGCACATAATTACAGTTTATAAGTAAGCACTGTCCTCGTACCCTTGATATATTTTAAAGAAACATGCTATAAGTTCGATAAAATCATTGCGAAAGCAATGCTTTTCTCAGAAAATTTTGTTACTGATGTGGTGCTTTAGGATGTTTATTTGAGTTAATGTCGGGATTCCAATAAATGAGGTATATTATAGACGACATAGAGACAGTTATTCATACCTTTACATTTCGGGTTCTTATATTGGTTGATGTACAAATTTCATCCTATACCAAGACTCTCCGTGCTACTTTTAAAATTTCTTTTGAGGATGTCAATATATTGGTCCATCCCACCATTAGCAAACAGCCATGCAACGCAAAACAATAAGTCCACTGCCGCCGTTGTTTAGTCTTTTTTTGTATTTTCATATTCAAGGCTTCACCATGTCTTCTCCACACCTGCGGATGCCCTTCTGAACTCATCTGAGAAGAGCAGCTTACACCAAAATTCAACTGGCTTGATTTTTCCTATTTATTATTAAACGTTTGGCAGGAGGAATTTAAAACAAAAATTTGCATGATTTTATGACCCTCTTGGCGTACGTCTCAGATTTGTTGCTTATCTCTGATCAACCAAATGCTTTATTTGGCGCTAGTCGGCCACATCTAGTATTATTTCAAAAGGTCATATGCTGTTTGCATGCCTGACTTGGGACTAGAGTGTAGACATTCTTTTGGCAATTTATAGTATTTTTACTCCGTTGTCTGGAGCTGCAGGAGCTGCCGACTACTTTCTTCTAAAGTCAACACTTTACCGGCAATTTCTAGACACTAAGGCGCATGAAAGAGTATGTTGACTTTTGTAATTTTTATACCCTGAACCCATTTTCAATGGGAAATCAGGGTATAATGGTTTTGTTGAAATGTATGTAACAGGGAGAAGGAGGCGTGGCAGACCCCACAAAGTATATATATTCTTGATCAGGGTGACGAGCTGAGTTGATTTGGCCCTGTCCGTCTGTCTGTCCGTCTGTCCGTATGTATGAACGCGTCGATTTCCGAAGATATAAGAGCTAGAGACTTCAAATTTTTTGTAAAATGTCCGTAATTACAGCGCGCATATCAAGTTTATCATTAAAATTCGATAACTCATCCCGATCTTTTTTTATCGATAAAAAACCTTATCGAAAACCAGTTATAAAATTATACCTTCTACACCTTTATTGCTAGAGTCTCCAAATTTTTAATGTATGCTTATATGCAATTTATACAATTTCGGTTTTTGTTAAAATTTACCCCCCACCTCTAAATTCACCCCCTCACCATCACTTTTGTAAAAAGCGTATTTCAAATACTAGAGACTTGTGCTTTGGCAATTACATGCATATTCATGTTATAATCATAATCTGAAAGTTTCATGAAGATCGTACGTCCATAAAAAAAGTTATTAAACAATTAAGTTCTCATAGTAAGCGCACACTGCAGCCCAAGTGTGTTTATGCGTGGGTGCTTGTGTGTGTATGTGTATGTGTGTGTATGTGTTTGTGTATGTGTGTGTGTATGTGTGTGTGTGTATGCGTTTGTGTGTGTATGCGTGTGTGTGTGTGTGTGTCTGTATGCGTGTGTGTGTATGTGTGCCTGTGTGTGCGTACGTGCCTGTGTGTGTGTGTGTGTGTGTGTGTGCGTGTTTCTTGTGTAAGCTGAAAGACGCGAAAAATTATTGAAATATCTATTGCTCCAAGGGTTCAGGGGATCTCGTAGTCGAGCAGTCTCGACTAGAGCTTTCTTACTTGTTAATTATAGTATTACACTGAAATGAAATGTTATTTAAATAACATTGAGTAGATAATAGAGGGCTGCATGAGTGCCAAAAAAAAAAAAAAAAAAAAAAACGTATCCGAATTAACAATGCTCATATTGAGATGTGTGACCCGTGCTGTCATTTTAGCCTATTTATGGAAATGATATAGTCTGGAAAATTGTCAAAAGGATGCTGGCAAGAACAATTCGTTTAATGAAATCGCTACATTTGCAATAGAAATTTTGTCACTTCCGTGGACGAATGCAGCGATTGAACGATTTTTCAGCCAAATTTAGAAATAAAACAAGTAAGAAAGCTCTAGTCGAGACTACTCGACTACGAGATCCCCTGAACCCTTGGAGTAATAGCTATTTCAATAATTTTTCGCGACTTTCAGCTTACACAAGAAACACGCACACACACACACACACACACACACACACACACACACACACACACGCACGCACACACGGGCATACATACACACACATACACACACATACACAAACAATTACATACATATACACACACAAGCATATACACGCATGGGCGGCAGTGAGCGCTTACTATGAGAACTTAATTGTTTAATAACTTTTTTTGTGGACGTACGATCTTCATGAAACTTTTAGATTATGTTTATAACATGGATATGCATGTATTGCTAAAGCACAAGTCTCTAGTATTTGAAATACGCTTTTTACAAAAGTGAGGGTCAGGGGGTGAATTTAAGGGTGGGGGGTACATTTTAACAAAAACCGAAATTGTATAAATTGCATATAAGCATACATTAAAAATTTGGAGACTCTAGCTATAAAGGTGTAGAAGATATAATTTTATAACTGGGTTTCGATAAGGTTTTTTATCGATAAAAAAAGATCGGGATGAGTTATCGATTTTAAATGATAAACTTGATATGCGCGCTGTAATTACGGACATTTAAAAAAAAATTTGAAGTCTCTAGCTCTTATATCTTCTGAAATCGACGCGTTCATACATACGGACAGACGGACAGACGGACGGACGGACAGACGGACAGACAGACGGACAGGGCCAAATCAACTCAGCTCGTCGCCCTGATCAAGAATATATATACTTTGTGGGGTCTGCCACGCCTCCTTCTCCCTGTTACATACATTTCAACAAAACCATTATACCCTGATTTCCCATTGAAAATGGGTTCAGGGTATAATGACAATTGAGTCATTAAATGCAATTTTGCATATAAGGTTTGTTTAAAAAATATATATATGTAAGTGTTTGATGTATATAAACAATATTCCTTACATTTATACAAATATGGATTGCGCCGTCATGGCAAATATTGTTTTCACTACGAATTGCCTGAAAAATATTTGACAAAACACCTTCAGACTGTGAGTTAAACAAAATAATTTCACAAATATATATTTAAAATTTATGTTTCGTTTTATATTTTGCCTTTTTTATACACTGAACCCATTTTCAATGGGAAATCAGGGTATAATGGCTTTGTTGAAATAGTTGTAACAGTCAGAAGAAGTATATATGTATATTTGTGGGGTCTGCCACGCCTCCTTCTGACTGTTACAACCATTTCATTTCAACAAAACCATTATACCCTGATTTCCCATTGATAAGAGCGACGAGCTGAGTTGATTTAGCCCTGTCCGTCTGTCTGTCCGTCCGTCCGTGTACCCGTCTGTCAGTAATACTGACTCAGTATGTTTCAACGCGTGTGTGTATGTATGCCTGTGTGTGCGTACGTGCGTGTGTGTGTGCGTGTTTATTGTGTAAGCTGAAAAACGCGAAAAATTATTGAAATATCTATTGCTCCAAGGGTTCTGGGGATCTCGTAGTCGAGCAGTCTCGACTAAAGCTTTCTTACCTGTTTTAAATTCAATAACCAAAAATAAACCTCGATTTTGCTGAACAAAATTATTGGCACACCAAAAAAAAAAATTAAACAAGTAAGAAAGCTCTAGTCGAGACTGCTCGACTACGAGATCCCCTGAACCCTTGGAGCAATAGATATTTCAATAATTTTTCGCGTCTTTCAGCTTACATAAGAAACACGACACGAACTGCGAACTGCGACACACATACACACCCACATGCATACACACACAAACGCATACACACACACACATACACACACACACACACACACAATTACATACATATACACACACAAGCATAAACACGTATGGGCGGCAGTGAGCGCTTACTATAAGAACTCAATTGTTTAATAACTTTTTTTATGGACGTACGATCTTCATGAAACTTTCAGATTATGATTATAACATGAATATGCATGTAATTGCCAAAGCACAAGTCTCTAGTATTTGAAATACGCTTTTTACAAAAGTGAGGGTGAGGGGGTGAAATTAAGGGTGGGGGTAAATTTTAACAAAAACCGAAATTGTATAAACTGCATATAAGCATACATTAAAAATTTGGAGACTCTAGCAATAAAGGTGTAGAACATATAATTTTATAACTGGTTTTCGATAAGGTTTTTTATCGATAAAAAAATATCGGGATGGGTTATCGATTTTTAATGATAAACTTGATATGCGCGCTGTAATTACGGACATTTTAAAAAAAATTTGAAGTCTCTAGCTCTTATATCTTCTGAAATCGACGCGTTCATACATACGGACAGACGGACAGACGGACGGACGGACAGACGGACAGACGGACAGACGGACAGACAGACGGACAGGGCCAAATCAACTCAGCTCGTCGCCCTGATCAAGAATATATATACTTTGTGGGGTCTGCCACGCCTCCTTCTGCCTGTTACATACATTTCAACAAAACCATTATACCCTGATTTCCCATTGAAAATGGGTTCAGGGTATAAAAACGTAAAAATTTTATGAAAAATTTTGATTAATAATAATAATAATTAACATTGGGAATGTATCCGAACAAAATTATTTTTGAGTGACGTCTTCCCTAATTTTTTGCATTCCTCAATAAGAGCTTGTTTTAGGTCGGCTTGTTATGTTATTACCCGATTTGAGATGCGCCTATCCAATTCTTTCCACGAGCGTTCATTTCTATTTAGGTCTGGAGATAGTGGTGGATGCGGTAGCACATGGGCGGTAGCCATATTTTGACGATATGGGTAGAAAGCTTGGGGTCATTGTCATGTTGAAATGTGAACGAGCTTGGTAGTTGTAGCTTTTCAGAATTATTTCAAAGGTTGTCACTCAAAAAAAATGCTGAATTCTTACAAAATTTTCTATATTCAAATTGAAATTTGCGAAGCTTTAAATAAAGAAACATAACATATAGTAAAATTGCAAAATTATTTTGCCCAATTGGTCAAATCGTAAAAAAAAAAAAAAAAAATAAAAATAAAAAAAAAAATACTAAGTGTGCCAATAATTTTGTTCAGCAAAATGTAGGTCTTTTTTTGGTTATTTAATTTTTAAAAAATGTACGATGAAGTTTTTTGGAATATTTTTCTTGTATAATTTAAAAACTTCCCTATTCCATTTGGTTCATTTTTTGTTTCATTAAAAAGACGTTTCAAAATATTTGAAAAATTGTTTTAAAGTTTAAAAACCTAAAAACCTGTGCCAATAATTTAGTTCGTCACTGTATGTATATGCAACTTATACAATTTTGGGTTTTGTTAAAGTTTACCCCCCATCCCTATATCCACCCCCTCACCCACATATTTGAAAAAGGCGTATTTCAAATACTAGAGACTTGTGCTTGCTTGTGGCAAATGCATGCATGCCCATATAATGTTATAATCATAATCTGAAAGTTTCACTGCAGCCCATGCGTGTTTAGGCGTGGGTGCTTGTGTGCGTGTATGTGTGTGTGTGTGTGTATGCGTGTATGTGTGTGTGTGTGTGTATGCGTGTGTGTGTGTGTGTGTGTGTGTGTGTGCGTGTGAGTGTATGCGTGTGTGTGTGTGCGTGTGAGTGTATACGTGTGTGTGTGTGTGTGTGTGTGTATGCGTGTGTGTGTGTGTGTGTGTGTGTGTGTGCGTGTGAGTGTATGCGTGTGTGTGTGTATGCGTGTGTGCGCGTGTGTGTTTGTGTGTGCGAAAATTAATGAAATAGTTAATGTTCGAAGGGTTCAGGGGATCCAGTAGTCGAGCAGTCTCGACTACAGCTTTCTTACTTGTTTTAGCCTGTTTTTATACCCTGAACCCATTGAAAATGGGAAATCAGGGTATAATGGTTTTGTTGAAATGTATGTATGTATATATTCTTGATCAGGGCGACGAGCTGAGTCGATTTGGCCCTGTCCGTCTGTCTGTCTGTCCGTCTGTCCGTCTGTCCGTCCGTCCGTCTGTCCGTCTGTCCGTATGTTTGAACGCGTCGATTTCCGAAGATATAAGAGCTAGAGACTTGAATTTTTTTTTTAAATGACCGTATATACAGCGCGGACGTCGAGTTTGCTTTTAAAATTCGATAAATCATCCCGTTATGTTTTTATCGAGTAAAAACATTCAAGTTCAAATCAGATGCCTCTATAGCTAATTGTGAATGATTTTTCTTTTTTTTAAATTTCTCAAATATTTAATATAATATGTAGATCATATGCTGAAAGTTTCATTAAATTCCGTTCAGTCAAAAATTAATAAAAAATAATCAAATATTTCGCCAATTAACAAACGCACGTGCAGCAGCTACAACAGAAACATTCGTTTAATCACATCAGCTGTTAGTTTCGTTTAGTTTTGGTAGATGGCGCAGCAGCAGTGAATCTATTTGAGTTTTGCCAGCGCCACCAGCAGGAGTGGGGTGGCCTAGTGTGTTAGATGCATGACGCTCGATCAAAAAGTCGCGGTTCGAATCCCGATCGGTGCAACACTGATGTTCATTTTTTTTAATTGTTTCAAAATATTTGTATATTTTCATAAATACTTTTTCTATTTAATTTATATTTTTAAATACACCGAAATTGAAATTTTAACTATACTTTATGTGCGTTTTTAATAGTTTGGTTATTCTAGCAGATTCTTAGAATCACATCAGCAGTTAGTTTCGTTTAGTTTTGGTAGATGGCGCTGCAGCAGTGAATCTATTTGAGTTTTGCCAGCGCCACTAGCAGGAGTGAGGTGGCCTAGTGTGTTAGCAGCATGACGCTCGATCGAGGAGTCGCGGTTCGAATCCCGATCGATGCAACTGATGTTAATTTTTTTTAATTGTTTCAAAACATTTTTATATTTTATTAAATGAGTTTGGTATTTTATTTATATTTTTAAATACATCGAAATTGAAATTTCAGCCATACTAAATGAGCATTTTTATTTGTTGGGTTCAGGGTAGTATCTAGTCGAGCACTCTCGACTAGAGTTTTCTTACTTGTTTAAAATAATTTTTAGCTTATTCTGGCTTATATTTTTGAGCAATTTGGCCTATTTTGCCGATCAAAATCTGGGACCACACAGTGTGGCACCGAGGCCAAAACGAAAATTGTATGAGTGTGTAAGTGCGCTTGTATATGACTTAAAGGGACTATATTGTATTGAAAGAGAAAGAGTCGGATATATATGAGTTCGGAGCTATATGAGTTACTTCGCCGAGTATATGAGTTGCTTCACTGCCAACAAAGCAAACAAATTAAGGAAAACACGAAGGGCAATGTAATTGTGTGTGTGGAGACCTAGCGGCTGACCAACGCCAAATTTACCAATACAATTTCGTAGCGGAAACATATTGCTTATGCGTATGAACGCTTTCATACCCTTCCCACAAATAACGAGCATACGAAAGTCAATGTAATTTTGTTATACAATATATGTATGTACATACATATGTATGTATGTCGTATCAGTGCGATATTAGACTGTTGTTGAAATTGCAATTTGATATCTTGATATCGTGTTAATCGATTGATTTAGTATTGTAGTGCAATTAAAGGATGCACTGTCACTTAGAGAGAGACAACAATAGCTGAACGTGGTCCCGTGTGTCGCTTGGTGAGAGCGAGACGGCTAGTTATGTCGTTCGCAGCAGGGTCGCTGTGCTTTCGATAAACAAGAATATGCGACCATGATTAGAAGTTTCGAGACTAGAGAAGAAAACACACTTGGTCAAAGACTATTGAACGAGAAATAGCATTAAAAAGAGTTTAGCGACACACCGGTAATTCGTTGGTACGCGCAGCTAAGATGGAAAACATGAACGAGAAACGCAACGCCCCGACAGCCCCGACATGTATATGTTTAATTAATATTGAAATTTAGAATCATAATTTTATTTAAGTTTTCAGGATAAGTAGATACATAAGATAGTCATGAAAACGCTAACATTTTGCATGAGCATGTCGAACCCCTTTTAAGAGCTTGATATACCCTCTAAATGGAAAGGGCATAGAAAGAGACAGAGTAAGAAAATATTAGCGCACAGTTAGGCTTCATATTAAGATGCGTCCTTTACGCTTGAACGCTCGAAGCGCACTAATCTTGGGGTGAGATATTTTTACTGCTCGAGCCTTAAGCGACGGAGCCGAGCAAATAAGAAGTGTTGACACGAAGATATAAGTTAAGACTTTCTACAATCTAAGGAGGCTGGAGAATTCAGTCAGACATTCAAGGGGAGAACCTAACCAGTTGAACAGATTTAGTTCAGTTTATATTCGGACCAGACACAGTTCAGACCTATTGTTCCAAATTATATCAAATATATTATTTCATCGAACACCAAGTTGTTATATATTCACAAGAACCCAACACAGCGTCCCCAATCACTAGTACTCTAGTGTGGGTGCGCTTAACTGGCGCCCGAGCAGGGACCCATGTTCTTCACAAAAGGAAAATGGTGACGTGTCAATAACAAAATATAACAATAACTTATAAAAAAGCAAGTACAAATAAATTGTTTCAAATCTAAAAGCTGGATTGGACAATTGTTGGCAAAATTAAGTGGTACTTCTGTGATTTGCAAAGTAATGGGCGAAACACCATGCCATAACATTAAAATACAATAAATAACATAATTTCTAGCAAGAGCTAGACAATTTTATAACATAAAAGAAATCGTAGCAAAATCCTTGTAGAGACGATCCTTAAAACGAAATACAAGAAATTTGCAGGCTAAATGGTGGTACAGATTGATTCTCGTATCGAGGTTCAAATCCTTGCCGTAAGACAAATATGATAAAAAAAAATAAACGTCACAATTTCCACCTGTGTTGAATGATGGGTTTCCGTATAAATTAAAAGGAGTTAAGTTTAAAGCACTGACAATATAACAAAATTAAAAGGCGGCCTGTCTCAACAAACAAGGCATAAATATGCAAATATACAAACATGAATTATTTAAATAAATAAATGCAAATGCAATAAATGCAAGAGAGAAACCAGAAAATGAGACCATATAAAGATAACATACTTAGAAATTGATAATTCAAATAATTTTACAACAGACAAAACAATAACACACGTAATAATACAATTGGTAATTCGATGAAATAATATATTAAAGAAATATATTCACAAAATATAAATATTCACATCAACAATTTTAAAAAATGTGTTTAAAAAAATGTGTTAAAAAAATTGTGTTTACAAGACTGTTAGAGCATTACTAACGTTTTATCTCCACAGCAATAAATTCCGCGAGACGATTAATATCATTTTCTTATCTCAATTGGAAACGGAAAATAGCAGTAACTTGGAAACAATGAAAAAACTGATTTAATGTAGAAAAATTAAATCGAAAAATTAAATTGATAACATAGTAGGCCTTGCATCGAGTCGAATAGTAAGTAAGTTTTCCGACATTAAAATTATTTAGTTCACTTGTGCACCGAGCTCAAGCCGTAAGTAAAAATTTTTTTGAAAAATTTACGAAAAAATAAAAAAAACCGAAAAAGAAATCTTACTAAAAAAGGTAATAATAATAATAATAATAAAAATTATATAAATAAATAGAATAAAATATACCAGGTAACGGGTGAGTAAGTCATAAAAAAATGCTCTTGTTTAAAATAACATTTACAGTGAGATTAATTTGCTAATAAATAATTTAAATTCGTAGGCAGTATGGAAAATATAAATGAAACATTGCAAGGGTTAAGCGCGGCAATAACGGTGTTAGCCGATCAATTTTCGAGTCTTAAGGAAGATTCGGAGCAATTGAATAGGAAAGTGGATCGTTTGGAAAAGGATACTAATCAGTCTCTCATAGAGGAACAAACCTCACTGGCCCGTCCACGTTCGGAGCTTGAATGAAATGAAATTTCGTCATTGCCGGACTGTGTTAAAGTGTTGCCCACATTTGAGGGAAACCCTTCACAATATGCCTCGTGGGTAAACAGGATCGAGTCCGTACTTGAAGATTATTCTATTATCAAGGAAAGACCTCTATATCGCTAAATAATTTTACATATACGAGGAAAAGTGATTGGAATTGCCGATGTTTCACTGTAATCGTACGGTGTACAAAATGATGATTGGCCTGAAATTAAGCGAGTTTGGCGATTGCATTATGCTGATAAAAGGGATGTTCGAACCTTGGAATACGAATTGAATCAAATGATTCAAGGCAACAACCACTTGGAAACCTACTATAAGCAAGTTAATAGTCAGTTTTCTTTAATTTTACAGGCCTTAAAGGCAAGCGAACAATGAGTCGTAGTATTGTCCGCATTAATAGAATCATATAGAGATAGAGCTTTAGATGTTTTCATAAGGGGACTAAACGGTGACCTACCGAGGATGTTAACAGTTAGCAAACCTAAAAATTTACCGGAAGCTTATGCCATTTGTGTGAATTTACAGAATATTTCATTAAGTAATGGTGTACAAGGGACATATATGTCTCGTGGAATTAATGATTATCAACAAAACAAAAACTGGAAAAATTCTTCATAAATCAGATTTAAGAAAATAGAAAAAAAGAAGGAAAATGCACATTTAATTATATTGTAATAATCCTCTTTTAATTTCCTTGACTTCCTAGCACCCATAGCACATTTAATTATATTGCAATAATCTTCTTTTAGCTTCCTTAACTTCGTTAGCACCCATAGCATCCACAGCATTTTACACGTGGTAATCCCTCCTAGTTTCCATCATTCATGGTAATAGGGATTTCCGAGATGCCAGACGGAATGAAATAAATGCGCTTACAATGTTGGATGTATTGTCATAACCACAAATGAATACTAAATGTATGGAACTATGAATGCTTTGAATTAACTTGAAGGTGGATATCATTGGCCCTCTTTATGCTAATTTATGGACTCTGGATAATAAATTTATATTGGATAATTATCATTATATTGGACAATTTATATTGGATGGATATCGTATTGGATAAATATCATTATATTGGGCAATTTATATTGGATAATTATTATTATATTGGACAATTTATATTGGATGAATATCGTTATAATGGACATATGCACCCTGATCTGCGGGACGCAGATATTTAGATGAGGAAGAGTTAAGACTTTCGACAATCTAAGGAGGCTGAAGAATCCAGTCAGACATTCAAGGGGAGAACCTAACCAGTTGAACAGATTTAGTTCAGTTTATATTCGGACCAGACACAGTTCAGACCTATTGTTCCAAATTATATCAAATATATTATTTCATCGAACACCAAGTTGTTATATATTCACAAGAACCCAACACAGCGTCCCCAATCACTAGTACTCTAGTGTGGGTGCGCTTAACTTATATGCATGCAAAAACTCGAGTGCCTCGACGCCGAAATGCTTTGGTTAACTGATGTATTGCTTTTTACGTGTTATTTATTCTCATTCTTTTTACTGAAGGCAGTGAGATATGAGATATTGAGTCCATGCGATCTCCCACACTGTCAGCACATTCTATGCCCATGACTCACTCACTCATGCAGCTCTCTAGTAGATAATATATTATGTTATCAACCTACATGAAAGCCTATTTGTATTATGTAAAAATTCGACGATTTATATATATATATATATATATGTATATACTACATATATAAATCGTCGAATTTTTACATAATACAAATAGGCTTTCATGTAGGTTGATAACATAATATATTATCTACTAGAGAGCTGCATATATATATATATATATATATATATATATATAAATCTGATACATACATATCCTTAAAACACGCTATAATTTCGTCGAATTTATGTTTATATATATATATATATTTAAGCTATAAATGAAAAATACAAATGAGTGAAAAGAAAATTTAAATAAAAGTCAAATGGTGAACTAAACCATTAACTAATCATTTATTGTAATAAAATAAGCATAGTGTCAATTATATTCATTTGATAAAATTAATTAGATATAATAAAATTTCACGGGAACAAAAAACAACAGTTTTTTCGACATTGCCGAAACTAAAATAACCTTGCAGCGATCATTTGAATTGATTGAGTAGCTTTTGCTACATTTTGTTAGAGCTCTTGTTATTATAGTTAATAATCAATATACATATATTGGATAGAAAGAAATTAAAGCAAATATTCTATTTAGACATCAGTTCATCTGCTGCAATACGCAATTAGAACAAAAGAAAAAGTTATTTACGTTTGAAATCTTAGAATTAATTTAATAGTGCGAAGATTTGGAAAGATCTTCAAAAATATTTTTATAGTAATAATAATAATAAAAAAAATGTTGATGTTGATGTTTATAATTATAGTGATAGTAATGATAATGATAACGTTGCGTAACAACACAAATAAAAAGGTGACTTTCTATTAAGGCAAATAAAGTTTACAGCGCTCTGTTAATAGTGCTGTTGAAATATAGCGCAAGCGCTGTCATAAAGTTAACATGATATAAAGCTGCAATAGGATTACTTTGTATGTGTGTGTCTAAAATTAAATTCTACATTTATCTAAGTTTATACAAACGTTGCCGCCGTTTTGGCTTTTACCTCAGAAGCGATAAATATGCTTTCCATTTTCATTTAATTTTTTTTTTTTTCTTTTAGTTTTGCCTTTCACATTTTAGACTTCATTTTACATTCAAAATTTGCACTAAACTTAGTTTACAATACTAAAAATAAAATATAATAAACACTATCTCAGCGGGAGAGTGGTTAGAGGATGGGGCGGAGATGTTGTATTAAGTTTTGCGGTTCAGCCGGCTGATAAATAATTAATTATGTTAATAATTTTGTTAATTACGATATTGTTAATAAAAATGTTAAGTATCTTAAAATTATTTTAACAGCCCAACGACTTCCTCTCCTTTGGATGAACATGTGTATTGGATCGGGATCGATTTATAGTAAGTAGCAGTTCATAATGTATTTTAGTTGGGAAGGCGTACAGGTGGCACCGCCGCATTTCAAACCATTTTTTTGTATACACAAATAAAAAAAAAAAAAAAACAAAAAACAAAAAGCTTACATACTAATTATATAAAGTTTCTTATTTCTTGTTATTGTTTTTGCAACTTTAAACTAATAAATGCTATAAGGGGTGCATTGCAGTTGTACTTATGCTGCCGTATCTACCTCCTCTACTATATGATTGGGTGAGACCTCGCTGGGCGATGCAGTGGTTGCAGCCGCAGCAGCTTTTGTTGTGTTGTTGCTATTGCTGCTGTGCTTGGTCTTGACTGCCGGCAGCGGCGTCGTCACCAGCGCGCTAACAGCGCTATATTGCGGCGTTGCCTCCACAGTTGCCGTTAGAATTCCTGCATTGGCATCGTACGGCGTGCTCTTGAGCTTGCGCGCTTCACGCTTCTGTTTGCGCTGCTGCATAACTAGACGTAGTTGGTCTAGCTTAGACTTGGTCTTTAGATTGGCCAGGTCAGCGATGCACTTTTGGCACATGTGATCCCGTTGGCCATCGTTCAGCCTAACGCCGCCACCGTGATTACGGCACATGCATCCATTCGAGCTGTCCATCGCTGGGGTATTACTAGCGCTGTCGGTGCTGGATATATCCGCATCGGTACAGCAGCCGTGTGTATATGACTTGAGACTGCTAGCGATTGCAGTAGAAATACCTTCCTTAGCCAAATAGTGGCCATTAGATTCGCCATAAGCACAGTTGCCAGCACTCAAAACTGCTGCTGCTTGTTGCTGTTGGGCGCGAGAGTTACATTTGGCGCAATTGTGATGTTTGGTCGAGTACTGAAACGGAAAGAAAAAAATTAAATACTCAATTGATTTGCACCACAAATACAAGATTCAGAGTAATTTCAGGTTGCAATTGTTTTACCTGCTTGCTTAATATACAATAGAGAAGAAAAGTATTTTGACAACTTATTGTATGCTGAGAGAGGGTAATGGTACCCATTATATTTTTAAGAGAGAGCAAATTTTAAAAGCTTTAAGAGACCTAAATATTGCATTGTTAACATAAGTCGTTATTTTTCTATAATTATTTGCATGATAGATTTTCAATAATTTTGACATTAATGTTTATTAAATAAAGTGAGAGAAAAACCTCTCAACTTACTTAACTGATAGTAACAATAATATTAATAACAAGTAAGAAGACTCTAGTCGAGACTGCTCGACTAGGAGATACCCTGAACCCTCGAATCTGATATTTTAATCACTGTGCACTTCTTTTCGGCACACATACATACACACGCACGTATTACAACGCGCTCTGCTAACTGCGCAGTAAGCAGCGACTGCGCTCGGACTGCGCTGCAGTGTCTGCAATATTATAAGAATTTATTTGTTGAATAATTTGATTTCTAGACGTACAATCTTAATGAAACTTAGAGCGTAAGCATATGGTGAAAATGTATGTACATTCCAAAGCATAAGTCTCTAGTACTTGAAATACGCCTTTTACAAAGGTGAGGGTGAGGGGGTGGATATAAAAGTGGGGGTTATTTACAACAAAAATATAAACTATATAAAACACATATAAGTCTGCATTTAAAATTTGCAAGCTCTAGCTCTAAAGGTGTAGGAGATATAATTAAATAACTAGCTTTCGATAAGGGTTTTGATTAATAATAAAATATCGGAAGTAGTTATCGATATATAGAGAAAAACTCTATATGCGCGTGATATACACGGACCTAGGAAAAAAATTTCAAGTCTCTAGCTCTTATATCTTCTGAGATCGACGCATTCATACATACGGACGGACGGACGGACGGACGGACAGACAGACGGACAGGGCCAAATGGACTTAGCTCGTCGCCCTGATCAAGAATATATATACTTTGTGGGGTCTGCCACGCCTCCTTCCACCTGTTACATACTTTTAACAAAACCATTATACCTTGATTTCCCATTTTCAATGGGTTCATCGGTAGTAGTTATCGATTTTTAAAGCAAAAATCAATATCCGTGTGGTATACACATAAAAAATTGAGGTCTCTAATTCTAGCTCTTTTTATCTTCTGAAATCGACGTGCTCAAACATACTGATAGCCGGACAGAAGGGACGGACAGGTAGACAGATAGACGGACAGGGCTAAATCGACCCTTTAGCAAATACATGCATATCACCATATTTTTAATGTAGATTATACAGAGCTTGCAAATGAGAGTTGAGCGTTTTTTCGTTTATTCTCTTCCTCGCATCATAACCAAAAAAATTGTGCAGACACGTCTCACTCTGAGCGTCACTCTCTGTTTTCTTTAGCATCTGTTTCGCTCAGACGCAATGCGATGACTCATTCGTGTGACGCTCTCACATGAGTGTCGCGTAAAACTAACACGATTTTCCCTCACACAAAGCCTCTCAACAAAAAACACTTTGACTAAAAAACTCGGCAGAAAATGTTTTTGCCTTCGTGTGCATGTAAATACACGCATACATACATACAACAAGTAAAAACGCTCCAGTCGGGACTGCTCGACTAGGAGATACCCTGAACCCTCTAAGCTGATACTCTAATCATTCCGCACTTCTTTTATGCACACATACATACATACACATGCATCCACACGCACGCATAAGCCTGCGCTCTGCTAACTGCGCAGTAAGCAGCGACTGCGCTTGGGCTGCGCTGCAGTGTGGGCAATATTATGAGAATTTATTTGTCGAATAATTTCTTTTGTAGACATACGATCTTTATGAAACTTTTAGAGTGTAATCATATGGTATATATGTGTGTACATTCCAAAGCACAAGTCTCTAGTATTTGAAATGCGTTTTTTACAAATTGGGGGAGAAGGGGGCGTGGTATCCAAAATCTGTAAATTACAAAATCTGTGTATCGATGAACTTTATATACAACGCAAATTTAAAGATTCCAGGTCTAAAACTGTTCAAATTAGGCTAAAAAAACTAAATCAATTTTTCGATTATTCTCGATAAAAAAGTTATCGGACGATTTATCGAAAAAATAAAGCAAACTCGTACTGCGTATGGTACTCACGAGTATGCATGCCAAATTTCAGCTCTCTAGCTCTTATAACTTCTGAGATCGACGCACTCATACGGACGGACGGACGGACGGACGGACGGACGGACAGACGGACAGGGCTATATCGACTCAGCTCGTCACGCTGATCAAGAATATATATACTTTGTGGGGTCTGCCACGCCTCCTTCTGCCCGTTACATACTTTTTCACAAAACCATTATGTCCTGATTTCCCATTTTCAATGGGTTCAGGGTATAAAAAGAACGCAGCAATCGCGCATGATTACCCATACAAACGCAACTTACCGTTTGCTTCATTTAACTCAAGCAAACGATCAGTGTTTGACTTGAGGAAACGAAAACAGAAACAACTGTCTCCCTCAGAGCGCGAGAGAGCTAAGCCAGACGCGACAAAAACAGTTTCTGTCTGAGTTTTTTTGACTGTGTCAGTGAAAGACACTTTTTTGCAGACAACGAAAAAGTGTTAACAGTTATTTGCGAGCTATGAGATTCAGTGTTGCCAGATTAGCTATTTAATAGCATTTTTAGCTATTTTTGAACCCTAAATGCTATGACAATTTTGAAAATGCTATTAGCTATAAATTTAGCTATTTTACAAACGAATATTTTGAATTTGATTTTAGTATGTAAAGCAAAAAAAAAAACATTTTTCGATTAAGTCCCAAATTGTACGTAATGATCTGCGCGATACTACCACCACGACTTTATCGTACTTATAACATCAGTTGTGAATTTACACCATCGCTAATTCTTCTTGGCGCGCTTCTTGGCATTAATTGTATGTGATGGATAAAAAATATAAGCAGAAATTTCGTGATTCCTGGAAAACAATCACCGAATTTAAGAATTGGATTAAGGAGGATGAGTCGGACAACAGGCGGGCGTATTGTATATGTATACTGCAAATGCAGTGTTTTTGCCAAATTGCACGATATTAAAATGCATGCCGCGACAAAAAAACATAAAACTGCGATTGGCGCCTTTGGCCAAAAAATTTAAACATTTTCCATGATTTCATTTAAACATGATTCCAGTTAATCAAAAATATAATTCTGATGATGATTTGGATTTGGACCAAATTGTAACATTATTAAATAACATTTAAAAATAAAATTTTAAGTAAATGCATAATGTATAAAGGTTTCAGCTACTTTGTAAGCTATTTTAAAATTTGTTTAGCTATTTTCAGCTATTTTTATACCCTGAACCCATTTTCAATGAGAAATCAGGGTATAATGGTTTTGTTGAAATGTATGTAACAGGCAGAAGGAGGCGTGGCAGACCCCACAAAGTATATATATTCTTGATCAGGGTGACGAGCTGAGTTGATTTGGCCCTGTCCGTCTGTCCGTATGTATGAACGCGTCGATTTCAGAAGATATAAGAGCTAGAGACTTCAAATTTTTTTTAAATGTCCGTAATTACAGCGCGCATATCAAGTTTATCATTAAAATTCGATAACTCATCCCGATCTTTTTTATCGATAAAAAACCTTATCGAAAACTAGTTATAAAATTATATCTTCTACACCTTTATTGCTAGAGTCTCCAAGTTTTAATGTATGCTTATATGCAATTTATACAATTTCGGTTTTTGTTAAAATTTACCCCCCACCCTTAAATTCACCCCCTCACCCTCACTTCTGTAAAAAGCGTATTTCAAATACTAGAGACTTGTGCTTTGGAAATTACATGCATATCCATGTTATAATCATAATCTGAAAGTTTCATGAAGATCGTACGTCCATAAAAGTTATTAAACAATTAAGTTCTTATAGTAAGCGCACACTGCAGCCCATGCGTGTTTATGCGTGGGTGTGTGTATGTGTTTGTGTATGTGTGTGTGTATGTGTATGTGTGTGTGTATGCGTTTGTGTATGTATGCGTGTGTGTGTGTATGCGTTTGTGTATGTATGCGTGTTTGTGTGTATGTGTGTCTGTATGCGTGTGTGTGTATGTATGCATGTGTGTGCGTACGTGCCTGTGTGTGTGTGTGTTTCTTGTGTAAGTAGAAAGACGCAAAAAATGATTGAAATAGCTACTGCTCCAAGGGTTCAGGGGATCTCGTAGTCGAGCAGTCTCGACTAGAGCTTTCTTACTTGTTTAGAGACGATTTTACTATTTTTATGTCTCAAAACCTGGCAACACTGATGAAATTATATGCTTCGATTTTTGTCAAAATTTACTCCCCACCCCTAATTCACCACCTCACCCACACATTTGTAAAGGCGTATTTCAAATACTAGGGACTTGTGCTTTGGCAAATACATGCATATCTATGTTATATTCATAATCTGAAAGTTTCATGAAGATAGTGTGTGCATATATATGCGAATAATGATTGAAATATCATTTACTCGCAGGGTTCAGGGGATCTCGTAGGCGAGCAATCTCGACTAGAGCTTTCTTACTTGTTTTGAATAATCTTCCCGATCTGGACTTTATTTGGAGTGAATCAGGTACATTTTATAAGCTGGTAACGTATTCCACGGAAATACCTGCATTATTCTTCGTGACCGATTGATTTATTAAAGATTTGACCTGATCATGTGGGTTGCCTATAATTTATCAAAAACTATGATCAAATAATTACTATTAATTACGAGGATACGAAAAATAACATATAGAATTAAAATACTTTTTTTTTATATATATTTATGCCGCTTATACAATTTTAGCGTCTTCTCTAAAAATGTATATAATTTATTGCTTACCAATTTGCTACGCACGTTATGATGTAGAGCGACGGGCACTGATGTTGGCGCTGCAGTTTTGGCCGCACCGGCGTTGCCACAAGAAGTATTAATGGAGCTGGAAATTGTCGAGCCATTGTTGCTGCTACTGCTGTTGCTGTTGCTGCTGCTAATGCTGGAGTTACTGTTCATGCTGGTGTTGCTACTGGATGGTGCCTCAAAACTGATACGCGCACCACGACTGTATTGGGGCGTGGCACTTAACAGATCGTTAAGTATATGTATTACCGTTGATATGTCGCGCTTTGGCCGGCCAAAGCGATCCTGTAGCGCCGGATTTAAAGTGCCTGAGAATGTGCCAGAGTAGATGCCCTTGCCGTGATTCTTCATCGATTCAATGACAGCGCCGGAGCCACTTTTGCGTGGTGTTTCTTCACCGCCCCCAATGCCGGCGCCAACACCCATGTTTCCACCGCCAGACAAGTCAATCTTATTAGTGAAAACCTCTTTCGAGAGCTTCCGCAAAGTCTGGGTCAGATTACGCGATGCTTCGGCAAGAGTTACGCCGGCATCGTCTAACTCAGCGGTGCTGCTAGTGCGGGTGGTCCCAACCGCATCTGCAATTGGGGTTCCACTTTTCGCGAGAGTTGCCTCTTGAGACTTGAGCCTTGCGGCTGCCGCTAGTGCGGCATGATGATAATGGTGTTGATGATGGTGGTGGTGATGGTGGTGTCTATGCTTGGAGCGTGTAACGGTAATCGGATTATTGACCGTCTTACGTAACGAATTGTCCACAACACAGCCGGACCCGGAGTTGGAGACAGTACCAGAACAAACAGATGTACGACTGAAAGCTCCAATATTGAGATTGGGTAAAGTTCTTGAAGCAGCTATTGCTGGTGGTGGTGTTGAAGTTGGTGATGATGTTGGTGGTGATGGTGGCGGTGGTGCTGGTGTTGTTGTTGTTGTGGTTGTTGTTGGCGGTGGTGTTGAAGCTACTATAGATTTTGTATCTTCAGATGCCGCTGATGCTGTTGCCAGGCGTGTGCACAAGCACGAGGTGAGCTTTGCGGCTATCGGATCCTGATGGCAGCCACCACTAGTACAACTGGTTGGCGATGCACGGCCAACAATACTGGGAGGTAAGGAGCTGGTACTGTTAGAGTCATGGGCAATGTGTATGTTCTTGATGGCTGTCGTTTTGATGGGAGACGAAACGAGATTGGAGAGCGACTTGATTGGAGATTGCTCCAATAACGGCTTTAATTGTGCCGTTGATGGTTGCCTGGACATCTGGCTAGTTACAGCGGCAGCGGCCGCAGCTGCAGCCCGTGGTGCTATACTCTTCACAATATTATGCAGACTCTCGTAGTCGCGCTTGCTAAGGAACGAGCTGAGATCGGAGGTCTTAATGGCATGGTGTCCGCGACCATTTCCGGCCGTAGTGCCACTCAAGCTGCTGCTACTGTTGTCGCTGTCACTGCTGATGGTAGTGGTTTCGGTGGTGGTGCTCCTTCTGCTTTTGTTGTTACCTGAGCGCTCCAGATCGAGCTTTCGTAGGTGTGTGCCAGCGCTACCGGCGGCCATCGCCGTGGCATTGTGATGCTGATGATGATGATGGCGGTGATGGCTATGGCTGTGGTGCAGACTCGGATGCTGATGGCTATGCACATGCCCGTTGCTAATGCGTCCGCTGCCCAGTCTATGGCTGGAGGAACGGGTGCGCGCATGCGACAAATGGGAGTCCACGCTACTGCTTGGATAAATGCAGCCCAGGGCTCCGCTTGATGCTGAATGGGAAGAGCTAGTACTGCCACTACAGCCGCCAACAGAGCTATTACCGCCCACCACAGGTGGCAGGGCAGCCGTTGAGGCAGTAGTGCCGCCAGCAGGATTAACAGTACTCAGTTGCAACTGAATAAGCATCATGTGATCACCCAGACGCATACTAAGATTGAGTGGAGTCTTGCCACTGAGAAAATCATTCACCTGCGAGTCGTTAAGGGATTCCAGCGCTTGCATAACGGTATTCTCCGGACGCTGTGCCTAAAGAGAACGAGAGAAAAATGATTTTAAATTAATATGTTTTATAATTTATAGATATGAATTATAAACAAGTAAGAAGGCTCCAGTCGAGACTGCTCGACTAGGAGAACAATGCACTTCTTTCACGCACACATGCATACACACGCATCCACACGCACGTGTAATGACGCGCACGTGCTGACTGAGGGCCATATTATGAGAATTTATTAGTTGAATAATTTATCTTGTTAATGAACTATTTTAATGAAACTTCCAGAGCGTGATCATATAATTAAATTGTGTGTACGTTCCAAAGCACAAGTCTCTAGTACTCGAAATTCATTTTTTACAAATTCGGGGCGAAATCTTCGTATCGATCAACTGTATATACATAGTAAATTTGGAGTCCCTAGGTTTAAAAACCTTCAGATTAGGCAGAAAAAACTAAATCGATTTTCGATTATTCTCGATAAAAAAATATCGGATGAATTATCGAAAAAATAGTATCAACTTGTACTGCGTACGCTCGTGTGTACCGTATACATACATATACATGCCAAATTTCAGCTCTCTAGATCTTACAACTTCTGAGATCGACGCACTCATACGGACGGACGGAGGCAGGACGGACGGACGAACGGACAGACGGACTATATCTATAGGACTATATCGACTCAGCTCGTCGTGCTGATCAAGAATATATATAATTTATGGTGTCTGCGATGATTCCTTCTGCCTGTTACATAATTTTCACAAAACCATTATACCTTGATTTCAATGGTTTTCTTAAAATGTATGTAGCAGGAAGAAGGAGGCATGTCAGACCCTAGAGGCAACGAGCTGAGTCGATTTGGCCCTATCCGTCTTTCCATCTGTCCGTATGTATGAACGCGTCGATCTCCGTATATATAGCCCGCATATCGAATTTATCACCAAATTTGGAGACTCTAGCTCTAAACATGAGGGAGATACAATTTTATAACTGTTTTTCAATAAGGGTTTTTATCGATAACAAATACCGGGATGAGTTATCGATTTTCGGAGATAAACTCGATGTGGGCGCTATATATACGGACATTTAAAAAAAAATTTTAATAAAAAAAAAATAAGAAAGCTCTAGTCGAGACTGCCCGACTACGAGATTCCTTGAGCCCTTCGAGCAATAGCTGTTGCAATCATTTCATTTTCACAAGACATACCCACATACACACACACGCATACACACAAGCATACACACACACACATATACACACACACGCACACACAAGCACCCACGCCTAAACACGCATGGGCTGCAGTGGTGGCTTACTATGGGAACTTAATTGTTCAATAACTTTTCTTGTGGATGTACTTTCTTCTTGAAACTTTTTAATATTATTATTATGATTAATAACCTAATATCATTTCAAAACATTTCCAAGGGCTGACTGCCGTAGTGGAAGGCTTTGAATACCTGCAAGTTTCACTTTAAAATGGTCTGGAAAGAAGCACGCGAAGTGTCAAGGGCGTTGTTGTTGATAGTTATACAACTTATTTTTAAGTTTCCCACCAAAAGCCCAACAGCTGTTGTTGTTCAGCCTACTAAGGTCACCTGACGTCGCTGTCGCGATTCTTCGCCCGCGGCGCACGCAACTTACGTCATGCAACAGCAGCTTTTGCAACGTGTCGTCAATCGTCAAAATCGAAACTTTAAAAACCAGCAACAATATGAAAAGCGGTCAAATTTGTAATTTATTAGTGCTCTGTCAATTGTTTTTGTTTTTTTTTTATTAAGGATAATCACGCGCTCTGCTGACTGCGCAGTTAGCAGCGACTGCGCTTGAGATGCGCTGCAGTGCACTATGGGAAAAAAGTACGATATTTTGGCATTAATACAATTTTTTTGTTGTCTCAAACCGCTAAACAAATATTTTTTTCCAATTCTAAATTCATTAGATAGAATCAAAATAGTGCTGCAAATCCATCGATGGAAATATCGATAGTATCGATGGACTTTCTTTTGTTAGATAGATCGATGGAATTTTCTCGATGTCGATAGATCGCTACAGACGCCAAGCCACAAGTAAGTTCATACGTTGATACTCAAATTATTATTAAAATTAGAATCTATTTTACACAAACAATTTGATTTATTTTTTAACATATAGCACATAGATACCTAATTACCACATTATTTAATTGTTGGCGGTTCCTCCACGGAAAATGCAAAAATTTTTGATCCCATCTGGTAAGATTCATATAATTAATAGCAAACACGTTTTTTCTAATTGTATATATAAAACGAGCGGGAACACATCAAATATGCAAGAGCATTTAAAGCGTGCACATAATGGATCTCACGATAATTAATTTCAGTTTTAAGCTCAAGACTTTTGTGAAAGATAGTCAAGCTTTGTTTTTTAATTTTAAGTTAAATTTTAAGACTTATTAATTACAGTCGAACTTTTTGTTTTTTAGTTATAAGATAAATATGAACTAAAGTTTATTTTTAGGATAGACTGTTTTGTTATGAACTGGAATACAAATATTATTTTTATGAATTAAGACAAAAAATCATGAATTGTTTTGAACTTACTAAGTGTAAATGTTTATAAAGTTGATTTTTTTCTATGAATTTTCAATAATTTTGAATGATGGAGCTATTTTCGATGGAACCATCGATACTATCGATATTTTAGTCCATCGGACTCAAACAAAATCGATGGACGGTCCATCGATGGTTTTGCAGCACTAAATCAAAATATTTTTGTTAAATTTTTGGGGACTTCCCCTATTATTTGATAATTTTACAAAGTCAGCTGATTCAGCGCTGCATTGCAATGTGAAAAAGCGCGCCAAATAGATCGCAACTTTTTAGCTGTATAAAATTTATTTGTTAATCGCATAATTGTGTTCTGTGGAGTATAACTTTAACAGTCCTCGCTAGGCCTCGGCAGTTTTAGCTGAGGGTAATTAACTAAACCATATACTATAAGGACCCATTAATAACTTTTGCCCGTTTTTGCCCCTTTTCCCGAAAATTGACATGTTGTAGTTGCGCTTGAGTTTAGACGCTCAGTGCTGCTGGAAATTTGGAGATGCAACAACCGCCAAAACGACGCTGTAATATCTTTTATTGCCGAATCTTTTAAAACAATGTGAACGAAGATCTTGAAAAAATTATCCAAAAAGAAGTCGAGGAATTTATTCACTATATAAAATAATGTTTGTTGAAATGCAATAGAATGTTAGATCGATTTAAAGTTAAACATTCTACTTGGCTTGATGGCAATGTTGTAATTGCGTTTGGTGAGCACGAGACGTCTCCAAATAAAGCTGGACGTAAATATTTAAATTATGAAAATGCAGGATGTCGTTTAAAAAGAAAGTTAGCATCAGAGCTTGCGTCAAAGGAAAATTACGAAACTCGGCTCTTAATACATCTGAAGCCAGAAATAAAATATACAAGAATGACAGAAGATCTCATGCAAGAAAATGCAGCAGATTGAATAACATAACTGATGTTTTCAACAGAGCATTAGACTCTTCGGATCCTCTATTATCAAGCCTCTGCCTAAATGAACGCCAAAAATTAAATAAAACAAGTAAGAAGGCTCCAGTCGAGACTGCTCGACTAGGAGATACCCTGAACCCTCCAAACTGATATTCTAATCATTCTGGACTTCTTTTATGCACACATACATACACATGCACGTATAAGCACGCGCTTTGCAAACTGCGCAGCTAGCAGCGGCTGCGCTTGGGCTGCACTGCAGTGTGGGCAATATAACGAGAATTTATTTGTTGAATAATTTCTTTTGTAGACATACGATCTTAATGAAACTTTTAGAGCGTAATCATATGGCTTAAATGTGTGTACATTTCAAAGCACAAGTCTCTAGTACTTGAAATGCGTTTTTTACAAATTGGGGGCGAAGGGGGCGTGGTATCCAAAATCTGTAAATTACAAAATCTTTGTATCCATTAACTTTATATACAACGCAAATTTGAAGTCTCCAGGTCTAAAAGTGTTCAAAATAAGCTGAAAAAACATTGTCGATTTTTCGATTATTCTCGATAAAAAAGTTATCGGATGAGTTATCGAAAAAATAAAGCAAACTTGTACTGCCTATGGTATACACGAGTATGCTTGCCAAATTTCAGCTCTCTAGCTCTTATATCTTCTGAGATCCTTTTGCTCATACGGACGGACGGACGGACGGACGGACGGACGGACGGACGGACGGACAGACGGACAGGGCTATATCGACTCAGCTCGTCGTCCTGATCAAGAATATATATACTTTATGGGGTCTGCGATGATTCCTTCTGCCTGTTACATACTTTTCACAAAACCATTATACCCTGATTTCCCATTTTCAATGGGTTCAGGGTATAAAAAGGAATATTCCGACTGAAGTCGTTGCACTATTTGAATCTCCCGATCATATTTTGAAAAATCATGAAGGTGATTCAAGTGACGAATGGACAGAAGACGAGGATATTGCATTTGATATTGAATTAGAAGAAGAATGAGACTAATTTTAGTTCAACAATATGAAAATATGAAAAGAACTGTCAAATTCATACCAACGGCAAAAAATATCAAAGAAAACAAGTAAGAAAACTCTAGTCGAGAGTGCTCGACTAGATACTACCCTGAACCCAACAAATAAAAATGCCCATTTAGTATGGCGGAAATTTCAATTTCGATGTATTTAAAAATATAAATAAAATACCAAACTCATTTAATTTTTTTAATTTTTTTATTTTATAAGGAACACTTTATTTTATATCAGTATTTACACAAGTGTGAGTGATTTACATGAGAAAGTTAAGAGTACAGGCCATAAACCTTTTCTGCTTAAATGTTAATATTATTTGTTCAGGAAATTTAATTACATTTAGAAACATTATTTTTGAAGGAAAAGTATAAACAAAAACCTCGTAAATCTCATTTAATAAAATATAAAAATGTTTTGAAACAATTAAAAAAAATTAACATCAGTTGCATCGATCGGGATTCGAACCGCGACTTCTCGATCGAGCGTCACGCTGCTAACACACTAGGCCACCTCACTCCTGCTAGTGGCGCTGGCAAAACTCAAATAGATTCACTGCTGCAGCGCCATCTACCAAAACTAAACGAAACTAACTGCTGATGTGATTCTAAGAATCTGCTAGAATAACCAAACTATTAAAAACGCACATAAAGTATAGTTAAAATTTCAATTTCGGTGTATTTAAAAATATAAATTAAATAGAAAACGTATTTATGAAAATATAAAAATATTTTGAAACAATTAAAAAAAATTAACATCAGTGTTGCACCGATCGGGATTCGAACCGCGACTTCTTGATCGAGCGTCATCCAGCTAACACACTAGGCCACCCCACTCCTGCTGGTGGCGCTGGCAAAACTCAAATAGATTCACTGCTGCTGCGCCATCTACCAAAACTAAACGAAACTAACAGCTGATGTGATGTTTTTGTTGTAGCTGCTGCACGTGCGTTTGTTAATTGGCCAAATATTTGATTATTTTTTATTAATTTTTGACTCAACGGAATTTAATGAAACTTTCAGCATATGATCTACATATTATATTGAATATTTGAGAAATTTAAAAAAAAAGAAAAATCATTCACAATTAGCGATAGAGGCATCTGATTTGAACTTGAATGTTTTTACTCGATAAAAACATAACGGGACGATTTTTCGAATTTTAAAAGCAAACTCGACGTCCGCGCTGTATATACGGTCATTTAAAAAAAAAAATTCAAGTCTCTAGCTCTTATATCTTCGGAAATCGACGCGTTCAAACATACGGACAGACGGACAGACGGACAGACAGACAGACGGACAGGGCCAAATCGACTCAGCTCGTCGCCCTGATCAAGAATATATATACTTTGTGGGGTCTGCCACGCCTCCTTCTGCCTGTTACATACATTTCAACAAAACCATTATACCCTGATTTCCCATTTTCAATGGGTTCAGGGTATAAAAATTATAGGGGTCAAATTGAAAAAACCAAAAAAATCCGAAATTAAATTAAAGTCTGAAGAGCATCCACAAAAAATTTCATATCTCTAGCTCATTATTTGGAATTAATGCCAAAAAAAAATGGGATTTTTTCCCATAGTGCAGTGTGGGCAATACTATGATAATTTATTTGTTGAATAATTTCTTTTGTAGACATACAATCTTAATGAAACTTTCAGAGCGTAATTATATGGTAATAATGTGTGTACATTCCGTAGCACAAGTCTCTAGTACTTGAAATGCGTTTTTTACAAATTGGAGGCGATGGGGGCGTGGTATCCAAAATCTGTAAATTACAAAATCTTTGTATCCATTATCTTTACATACAACGCAAATTTGAAGTCTCCGGGTCTAAAAGTCTTTTTCGATCCTTCTCGATAAAAAAGTTATCGGATAAGTTATCGAAAAAATAAGATAAACTTGAACTGCCTATTGTATACACGAGTATGCATGCCAATTTCAGCTCTCTAGCTCTAATATTTTCTGAGATCGACGCACACATACGGATGGACGGACGGACGAACGGATAGACGGACAGGGCTATATCGACTCAGCTCGTCGTGCTGATCAAGAACATATATACTTTATGGGGTCTGCGATGACTCCTTCTGTCCGTTACATACTTTTCACAAAACCATTATACCCTGATTTCCCATTTTCAATGAGTTCAGGGTATAACAATGTAAAAACGAGATAGTTATGTATATATATAGTGCTTGTGAATGAAAAATGCGTTTTATGAGAACATTAAGAAACGTATCTTCTAGGCGAGCACTGCGAAAAGAGTTTTCCTAATTATAATAATTCAGCTTGATCATATTTCAGTTCATGTGCACTTCGCTTTGTTTGGCCTACATTTTGTACTTATTGGAATCTGCACGTGCTCAATGGTATTTGATTTTATTTAATGATGAGGGCATGTGCTTCCTAATCATTAAAATACTTTTATAGAAAACCTTATAGAAGAACAATTAAGAAAGCTCTAGTCGAGACTGCTCGACTATGACATCCCTTGAACCCTTCGAGCAACAACTGTATTAATCATTTTTCGCGCCTTTCTGCTTACACAAGAAACACACACATACGCATAGGCTGGATGAATTATAACAAAAATCGAAATTCTACAAAGTACATATTAATCTACATTTGAAACTTGTAGGTATAATTTTTTTATTGATTTTCGATAAGGTTTTTAAGCGTTAAAAAAATACCGGAAAGAGTTATCGATTTTTGGAGATAAACTCGATAAACTGCTCGTCATCACTTACTTAGCTTACGTGCGTTGTAGCTGTAAAACTCTTGAAGATACATTTTTATACGATTTACCACGAATCCAAAGGGCGGAGATATATCCGCCATAGCTCGTGATCTAGGGTGGTCGACGCGGAGCTACATACCAAATTTCAGCTTTCTAGCTCTTCAATTAATATGATTCCTGGTATATCGGAAAATGCATTTTCTGATTTGCCACGCCCATAGTGGGCGGATCGGGAAAATTTTAACACTTTATAAATCGGAGATATACACAAGTGTGTTCCAAATTTCGTCTCTAGCTTCAATAGCGCCGAAATATATTGCGTTCATACGAACAGACTGACGGACAGCAAGACTGACAGTGCACAAAACCAATATACTAATTTACTTTCGTGATTGAGTATAAGAATGAGCAGAGCGCCACGTCACACATAAAGACACACACACACACTCTGAAAGAAGTATTAATATTCTTCTATTATAAGGTTTGCAAATTGCGCGACAACAGCCAGAGACCAAACAAGCGACCTGACAATAAATGTATGTATGTATGTAAATTTGTATTTTCATTAATAGGTGACAAAAATTTCTTAGTATACACACGTACATATACATATGTATACAAGTACCACACTAGCGAATTAAAGACGATATTCAAATTTTGAAGTTAACCAAGCAAAACATGGAAGAACTGTAACTGATAATGTATATAGTACATTAAGTTTTTGACACTTGATGGCAATGCATATAAACAGGGTATATTCCCAAAAAAAATTTAACCATTCAGTAACAGCTGGCCATTAATCTGTTTCGTTGTCTTGTGCTAAATTTTTTGTTTCTATTTTTCAATCCATATTTCGCTTATATTCGATCGTTTTTTCGTTTATGCTCTTCTTCGCATCATAACCAAAAAAATTGTGCAGACACGTCTCGCTCTGAGCGTCACTCTCTGTTTTCTTTAGCATCTGTTTCGCTCAGACGCAATGCGATGACTCATTCGTGTGACGCTCTCACATGAGTGTCGCGTAAAACTAACACGATTTTCCCTCACACAAAGCCTCTCAGCAAAAAACACTTTGACTAAAAAACTCAGCAGAAAATGTTTTTGCCTTCGTGTGCATGTAAATACACGCATACATACATACAAAAAGAACGCAGCAATCGCGCATGATTACCCATACAAACGCAACTTACCGTTTGCTTCATTTAACTCAAGCAAATGATCAGTGTTTGACTTGAGGAAACGAAAACAGAAATAACTGTCTCCCTCAGAGCGCGAGCGAGCTAAGCCAGACGCAACAAAAACAGTTTCTGTCTGAGTCCCTGAACCCATTGAAAATGGGAAATCAGGGTATAATGGTTTTGTGAAAAGTATGTAACAGGCAGAAGGAATCATCGCAGACCCCATAAAGTATATATATTCTTGATCAGGACGACGAGCTGAGTCGATATAGCCCTGTCCGTCTGTCCGTCCGTATGAACAAAAGAATCTCAGAAGATATAAGAGCTAGAAAGCTGAAATTTGGCATGCATACTCGTGTATACCATAAGCAGTACGAGTTTGCTTTATTTTTCCGATAACTCATCCGATAACTTATTTATCGAGAATAATCGAAAAATCGGCATTGTTTTTTCAGCCTAATTTGAACACTTTTAGACCTGGAGACTTCAAATTTGCGTTGTATATAAAGATAATGGATACAAAGATTTTGTAATTTACAGATTTTGGATACCACACCCCCTTCGCCATCAATTTGTAAAAAAATTTTCATTTCAAGTACTAGAGACTTGTGCTACGGAATGTACACACATTATTACCATATAATTACGCTCTGAAAGTTTCATTAAGATTGTATGTCTACAAAAGAAATTATTCAACAAATAAATTATCATAGTATTGCCCACACTGCACTATGGGAAAAAATCCCATTTTTTTTGGCATTAATTCCAAATAATGAGCTAGAGATATGAAATTTTTTGTGGATGCTCTTCAGACTTTAATTTAATTTCGGATTTTTTTGGTTTTTTCAATTTGACCCCTATAATTTTTATACCCTGAACCCATTGAAAATGGGAAATCAGGGTATAATGGTTTTGTTGAAATGTATGTAACAGGCAGAAGGAGGCGTGGCAGACCCCACAAAGTATATATATTCTTGATCAGGGCGACGAGCTGAGTCGATTTGGCCCTGTCCGTCTGTCTGTCTGTCCGTCTGTCCGTCTGTCCGTCCGTCCGTCTGTCCGTCTGTCCGTATGTATGAACGCGTCGATTTCAGAAGATATAAGAGCTAGAGACTTCAAATTTTTTTTAAAATGTCCGTAATTACAGCGCGCATATCAAGTTTATCATTGAAAATCGATAACTCATCCCGATCTTTTTTATCGATAAAAAACCTTATCGAAAACTAGTTATAAAATTATATCTTCTACACCTTTATTGCTAGAGTCTCCAAGTTTTAATGTATGCTTATATGCAATTTATACAATTTCGGTTTTTGTTAAAATTTACCCCCCACCCTTAAATTCACCCCCTCACCCTCACTTCTGTAAAAAGCGTATTTCAAATACTAGAGACTTGTGCTTTGGCAATTACATGCATATCCATGTTATAATCATAATCTGAAAGTTTCATGAAGATCGTACGTCCAAAAAAAAAAAAAAAAAAAAGTTATTAAGCAATTAAGTTCGTGCGTGTGCGTGTTTCTTGTGTAAGCTGAAAGACGCGAAAAATTATTGAAATAGCTATTACTCCAAGGGTTCAGGGGATCTCGTAGTCGAGCAGTCTCGACTAGAGCTTTCTTACTTGTTATTATTATTATTGTTATCATATTTTGCCCTTTGTCTGCGCTGCTTTTGGGGTTTAGTCGTCTTCCGTTGAAGGAAATTCAGCAAAGCATTCAGTGTGGGACACTCTGAAGACAACTCCCACTCATTACAGCTGAATTGCCAAAAAAGTAAATGATTATACATATATATGCTATGTTCTATGCTAATGCCGAGATTATCCATATGACTAAAAATGGTTGTTTATTGTTTCATCTGACCATATTAATAGTTTCAAGTCATATGGACAATTCTAACATTGGCTTAAAGCTCCCACAGTCCAGTCTGTTGACTGTAACAGTACAGTAAGGCAAACTGTCAAGCGCGGTGGCTGCTCTGTTTTGGTTTAGCGGAGAATAAACAAGTATTTTCCTGGACTCTTGGTTTTAATCGATGGAATAACGTTTCATGAGCAATACCTGATCACTTTACAAAAGAATTTGGGAGAATTAAGTGAACATATGGGTTTTACTACTGAAAAATGCAGTCATTGTTCTGTTCTCAAACAACACGTCTAATTTGGTCAAAAAGTGGATAATATGGCAAGGATTCAAGACCCTGAAGTGTCCTGAATATTCTTCAGATATGAATATCATTGAATATATATGAAGTCATGTAAATTCGCAGCTTGCAAATTATGGGTGACTCCAAGTAGAATGAAAGAGCTGTGGGAGAGGAACAAGGACATTTGGTGCGCGATTCTTCCTGAAATGATGCGAGGGTACAAAAAATTGATGGCAAATGGCATTAATGAACTAACAGAATCAAAAGGGCCATGTATTAATTATTAAAAAAACAAGTAAGAAAGCTCTAGTCGAGACTGCTCGACTACGAGATCCCTTGAACCCTTGGAGCAATAGATATTTCAATAATTTTTCGCGTCTTTCAGCTTACACAAGAAACACGCACACACACACACACACAGGCACGTACGCACACACAGGCACACATACACACACACGCATACAGACACACATACACAAACACATACCCACACAAGCACCCACGCATAAACACGCATGGGCTGCAGTGTGCGCTTACTATGAGAACTTAATTGTTTAATAACTTTTTTTATGGACGTACGATCTTCATGAAACTTTCAGATTATGATTATAACATGAATATACATGTAATTGCCAAAGCACAGCAAGTCTCTAGTATTTGAAATACGCTTTTTACAAAAGTGAGGGTGAGGGGGTGAATTTAGAGGTGGGGGGTTAATTTTAACAAAAATTGCATGTAAGCATACATTAAAAATTTGGAGACTCTAGCAATAAAGGTGTAGAAGATATAATTTTATAACTGGTTTTCGATAAGGTTTTTTATCGATAAAAAAAAGATCGGGATGAGTTATCGATTTTTAATGATAAACTTGATATGCGCGCTGTAATTACGGACATTCTAAAAAAAATTTGAAGTCTCTAGCTCTTATATCTTCTGAAATCGACGCGTTCATACATACGGACAGACGGACAGACGGACGGACGGACAGACAGACGGACAGGGCCAAATCAACTCAGCTCGTCGCCCTCATCAAGAATATATATACTTTGTGGGGTCTGCCACGCCTCCTTCTGCCTGTTACATACATTTCAACAAAACCATTATACCCTGATTTCCCATTGAAAATGGGTTCAGGGTATAAAAATTATTAATAAATATATTTGTTGAAAAATGACCCGGGTGCAAAACTGTAACATTTGACTTTCTTTACATTTATATTTCTTATAATTATTCCAACCAATCAAATTTTTAGATTAAATATCATACAAAAAAGTAATATTAAGATCTTAAACGTCCATAGAGCAGAAGCAAGCATACAAACCCTTGAAGTTGCAACACTGTATATACATAAAACTAAATTACTGGCACAGCAAGTTTTTAAAACTTTAAAGCAACTTTTTAAGTGTTTTTTAACACTTTCTTAGTAAAACAAAAAATGTACAAAATAGAATAGGGTATTTATTAAATGTATCTTCAACGTACATTTTTGTAAAATTCAATAGCCAAAAAAAAACCTCGATTTTGCTGAACAAAATTAGTGGTAGTATTATTTGTTTTTTTTTTTTACAATTTGACCGATAATCCATAATGACCATAATCTTTTTGGCAACTTCACCATATGTTATTGGAGTCAAGTCGTGTTCTGTGATGAGTTGAAATTCAATATATTTCGATCGGATGGGCGTAAAAGTGTTTGGGAAAAGCCGAATACTGCGTTTCAGAAAAACAATATTAGGCCAAGAGTTAATCATGGTGGTTGTGTGGTGATGATCTGGGGTTGCATATCTGCTGCAGGTGTGCGCGAGTTGGTATTTATAGACGGTATAGTATAATGGACAAACATTAGTATCTAAATATTTTGAAAGATAACCTTTAAAAAAGTGCCGAAAAGCTACAACTAACAAGCTCGTTCACATTTCAACATGACGAGGACCAAATTGAACACTTGTGGGAAAAATTGGATAGGCGCATCTCAATAACAAAACAAGCCGACCTAAAACAAACTCTTATTGAAGAATGGCAGAAAATCAGGGAAGACGTTACTTAAGTTTTTTTTTCGATGCCAAACCTCTTATTAGCCGTTATTAAAGCTAAAGCGTTACATACCACATATTAATTATAGGATATACCCATTTTTTTAAAAATAATTTTATGTTTTCTATATTTTTTTTATCTTTCTGATTACACACATATGTACATACGCACACACAGGCACACGCTCGTACGCAAAAATATATAATTTTTTCACCCATCTTTATAGAATTAAAACATCAGCTTACATGCAAAATTTCAGCATTCTAGGTTTATAACTTTAGAAGATACAGTTTTATCCGATTTGCCACGCCCCCAATGGACGGAGATATATCCGCCATAGCTCGTGATCTGGGGTGGTCGACGCGGAGCTACATACCGAATTTCAGCTTTCTAGCTCTTCAACAAACATGATTTCTGATATATCGGAAAATGCATTTTCCGATTTGCTACGCCCCTAGTGGGCGGATCGCGAAAATTTTAACACTTTATAAATCGGAGATATACACAATTATGTGTTCCAAATTTCGACGCAAATAGATTGCGTTCATACGGACAGACGGACGGACAGCAAGACGGACATTGCATAAAACCAATACACTCATTTCACATTCGTGAATGAGTCTAAAAAGAATAAGCAAGGTATTAAAGGTTGTTGCAAGAATCGTTGATAATGACAAAGAATAAGAAATAATAACAAGTAAGAAGGCTCTAGTCGCGACTGCTCGACTAGGAGATACCCTGGAACCTCTAAGCTGGTATTCTACTCTTCTGCATTTTTTTTTTATGCACACATACATACACACGCATCCACACGCACGTATAATAATTTTATTTGTAGACATACAATCTTTATGAAACTTTCAGAGCGTAATCATATGGTAATAATGTGTGCACACTCCATAGCACAAGTGTCTAGTACTTGAAATGCGTTTACAAATTGGAGGCGAAGGGGGCGTGGTATCTAGAATCTGAAAACGACAAAATCTTCGTATCGATCAACTGTATATAGACAGTAAATCTGAAGTCTCTAGGTCTAAAAGTGTTCAAATTAGGCTTAAAAATTACTCTCGATAACTTTCGATAAACAAGTTATCGGATGAGTTATCGAAAAAATATGATAAACTTGTACTGCGTATGGTACACACGAGTATGCATGCCAAATTTCAGCTCTCTAGCTCTTATAACTTCTGAGATCGTCGCACTCATACGGACGGACGGACAGGGCTATATCGACTCAGCTCGTCGTCCTGATCAAGAATATATATATACTTTATGGGGTCTGCGTTGATTCCTTCTGCCAGTTACATACTTTTGCACAAAACCATTATACCCTTATTTCCCATTTTCAATGGGTTCAGGGTATAACAATATGCAGAGACTGGGCCAGACAAATGAATTTATCTAGTATATGGAAATACAATAGCACGAGGCAAGCAATTTAATGATAGCCAAGCATATTTATATAGGAGGATTGAATAAACTGCACTTTACTTTTTCTTCGACTGATCCCCACGTGCTCTACATCTAGATATATCAGTAAAATTGACAAACTGCGGTCACCTTGCGAGTTGTTAACACACATTTCATTGAAATGATTTCAACGACAGATTTCGCGGTAAGGGGAATGTTGCCATGCAGCACGTTCATAAGGAATATGGAATGCGACACCTGTGCATATTTTCGGATCCGAAAATCAAGGTATAATTTAAAGGCAACTATAGTCAACACTTTGGTCTTTATGTGCAAAAACAAATGGCTTATTAATCAATAGACTTATTTTTGACTTATTTTGTCAGTATTCACCAGGTTAAGTTATCAAAATTAAGTTGTATTTTTTTTCATACACAATAAGTGATTCTTGTTGACGTAAAAATTAAGTTATTTTCATTTAAGCACAAGTAATTCCTAAAAATTAAGTTATTTTCATTTAAGCACAAGTAATTCTCCTAAATATAGATATCAAGTTGAAGTTAAATCTTTTTATACCCTGAACCCATTGAAAATGGGAAATCAGGGTATAATGGCTTTGTTAAATGTATGTAACAGGCAGAAGGAGGCGTGGCAGACCCCATAAAGTGAATATATTCTTGATCAGGGCGACGAGCTGAGTCGATTTGGCCCTATCCGTCTGTCTGTCCGCCCGGGTGTCTGTACGTATGAACGCGTCGATCTCAGAAGCTATAAGAGCTAGAGACTTAAAATTTTTTTTTCCTAGGTCCGTGTATATCACGGATATATTTCTTTATATATATTTCATTATATATATTTAGTCTGCAGCTAAAAACGCCAGCCTTTCAACTGTTCAGCGTACAATTAAAAATCATCTAAAGCGTCTGAAAATTAAGAAAAAACCACCTTTAAATGCTATACATAAAGAAAAGCGGCTCCAGTATGCGAGAGAATACATGATATGCACAGTTCAATCTGACACTCGACTTAATGATTGGCGTTCAGTTGTTTTTACTGATGAAAAACGTTTTAATTTGGATGGCCCTGATGGTTTTCAATATTACTACCATGATTTACGAGAAGATGAGCTGTATTTAAGTCGCCATCACAGCCGTGAAGGTGGAGTCATGGTGTGGAGTGCCATTATATTTTATGGAATAGATTTAATTTTCATAGATCAGAAGATGACCGGTGAGCGCTTCAAAACTTTGTTTCAGTCCGTATTTCCTAAGATTAGGGATCATTGCCATGGATTTTCCAACAAGATAATGCTCCGATCCATAACGCTGTTGTTGTAATGCGTATTCCCCAGATCTTAACATAATTGAAAATGTTTGGGGATGACTTTCAAGGAAAGTAATTGAAGGGTGTAAACAACACGAAAACAAAGAAAACTAACCGCTGCAATTAAATTCGCTTGGAGCGAGATTTCCCTGAGCTACATAAACTCGTTGTATCACTCTATGAAAGACCGGATCTATGAATTTATTTCGAACAAAGGAGGCAGCACTCATTATTGAAATTATTTTGTATACTTACTTATTATTTAAATATTTTTAAAAACTTAAATTAATACTTAAAATGAAGTTCCTTTCTTTAAAAAAAATGAATTTGTTTAAGTGCTTCTATTTCAGTGACCAAGAAAAAAGTGCCTTTTTTTTAACAGTTTTCATAAAATGAATAAAAACCCGATATTTTGTAAAATTAAAATTTTTATGTTTTATATACTTGAAGAGTCATCGAATATCGAACATTTTTGTATATCCATTTTTTTATACCCTGAACCCATTGTAAATGGGAAATCAGGGCATAATGTTTTTGTGAAAAGTATGTAACAGGCAGAAGGAATCATCGCAGACCCCATAAAGTATATATATTCTTGATCAGCTGAGTCGATATAGCCCTGTCCGTCTGTCCGTCTGTCTGTCCGTCCGTCCGTCCGTCCGTTCGTCCGTTCGTCCGTTCGTCCGTCCGTTCGTCCGTCTGTATGAGCAAAATAATCTCTGAAGATATAAGAGCTAGAGAGCTGAAATTTGGCATGTATACCCGTGTATACCATAGGCAGTACAAGATTATCATATTTTTTCGATAACTCATCCAATAACATTTTTATCGAGAATAATCGAAAAATCGACTTTGTTTTTTCAGCCCAATTTGAACATTTTTAGACCAATAGACTTCAAATTTGTGTTATATATAAAGTTAATAGATACAAAGATTTTGTAATTTACAGATTTTGGATACCACGGCCCTTTCGCCCCCAATTTGTAAAAAACGCATTTCAAGTACTAGAGACTTGTGGTTTGGAATGTACACACATTTTAACCATATGATTACTTTGAAAGTTTCACTAAGATTGTATGTCTCCAAAAGAAATTATTTAACAAATAAATGCTCATAATATTGCCCACACTGCAGCGCAGCCCAAGCGCAGTCGCTGCCAACTACGCTGTCAGCAGAGCGCGTGATTATACGTTCGTGTAGATGCGTATGTGCATAAAAGAAGTGCAGAATGAGTAGAATATCAGCTTGGACGGTTCAGGGTATCTCCCAGTCGAGCAGTCTCGACTGGAGCCTTCTTACTGTGTTAAAGTTGCTTTCCAAATAAAAGTTAAAAAGCATATATTAACGAAAGTACAAGTGCGTCTAACCCAAGACCAGCAGTGTATTTATAACCCAAATCAAAATTCTATAAAGTACATATGAATTAACATTTAAAATTAGGCGACTCTAGCTCAAAAACTGTAGCAGATATAAATTTATCAGGGACCGCAAATAAGAGTTACGCATTTAAAAAATTGAGGGTCAAAAGAACTCCCAAGAAGAGAGAGAAAAACAGACATAAGGATTTCTAATATGGCGAATTCAAAAAAAGGACAAACTTTTATTTGTAATTTTTTATTAAAAAATTATATTTAATTATTAAAATTGATTTTTATGTTAAAAATCAAAAATAAATATTACAGAACAATTTTTATATAAAAATCAAATCATAACTCTTACTTTTAATTTATTATTGAATTTCGATGTTTTTAATCGTTAACCAAATACTCATACCGTTATTTTGTTATCGATTAAAAACTTCTCGATTTTTGGAAATTAACTAATTAAAATGTTTTCAAGACTCTAGCTCTTATATCTTCTGAGGTCGAAGCGTTCATACATACAGGCAGACAGACAAGGCTAAATAGACTCAGCTCGTTTCCCTAATCAAGATGATATGTTACATACATTTCATCAAAACCATTATACCCTGATTTCCCGCTGAAAATGGGGTCAGGGTATAAAAAGGAAAAGAAGAACTGATACAAACCACAGACCATCAGATTTAAATAATTTATTGACAAACGTCTCGTATAAGTGTAAGTAAGTATAGTCAGAAAGACAGAATACATGAGTGTCATGGCAACAAGCAAAGTGGTACGAATCGCGTCAACAGCTTATATTATTATAAATTTGGGGCGTGGCAGTTGTTTGCGTCCTCATGACCCTGTTGCGATTCAACAAGACATGTCTGACGGCTCGTTTGCAACAGTCACTCACAGTTCGAATGACTAGAAATGTACTAAACGGTTAATGAAAAGGGTTGGAAACATTAAGTAGAGCAAATAAAAGAAAAGAGGCCAGTGCAAAGAAGAAAAGACATGAAACGTGTGAACTGAAGCACACGATTAAAAATACTATTCGGATGATATGAAGAGAAAAGCGGAGATTTCATAACTAGCAATTTACATTTGCATGTTTTCATCGAATGGAAAAAGTAATTATTATAAAATTTGCAAATTGCATTCAAAGCACGAAAATGCCCTCATTATTAAGATAAAAACGTTAGAATAAAGTTAGAAGTTTTAGTTCAAATAATTAAGAACGCTATAGTCGAGACCGCTCGCAGTATGAGAACTCGATTGTTTAATAAAATATCTCGCACCTATAACAAACAAATAAGAAGGCTCTAGTCGGGTATATTCGACTAGGAGATACTCCGAAGACACCAAGCTGATATTCCAATCATTTTTCACTTCTTTTATGCACACATACATACTCACACATACACACGCACGCATAACTATGCGCTCTGCTAATTCCGCAGGTAGCAGCGACTGCGCTTGGGCTGCGCTGTAGTATAGGCAATATTATGAGATATTGAATTGAATTGAATAACGTCTTTTATAGAAAGATTATCTTTATGACTTTCAGAAAGTGATCATAAGATTAAAATGTGTGCACATTCCAAAGCACAAGTCTCTAGTATTTAAAATACGTTTTTATAAACTGAAGGCGTGGGGGGCATAGTATCAAAAATCTGTAAACTATAAAATCTCCGTATTCTTCAAATGTATATACACAGTAAATCTGAAGACTCGAGGTCTAATAATGTGCAAATTACAAATCAATTTATCGATTATTCTTAATAAAATAGGTGTCGAATGAGTTATCGAAAAAATATGGTAAGCTCGTACTGCGTATGATACACGAGTATGCATGCAAAATTTCAGAGCTCGAGACAGAGCTCGTCGACCTGATCAAGAATATATACATTTTGTGGTCTGCCACGCCCTGCTATAATGGTTTCATTGAAATGAATGTAACAGGCAGAAGGAGGCGTGGCAGACCCCACAAAGTATATATATTCTTGATCAGGGTAACGATTGAGTCGATTTGGCCATGTCCGTCCGTCAGTCCATTTGTCCGTGTGATTGAACGCGTCGATATCAGAAGATTTAAGAGCTAGAGACTTGAATTTTTTTTAAATGACCTTATATACAGCGCGGATGTCGAGTTTGCTTTTAAAATTCGATAAATAATCCCGTTATGTTTTTATCAAATAAAAACATTCAAGTACAAGTCAAATGCCAGTATACCTAATTGTGAAGTCGCGGGTTCGAATCCCAAGCGGCGACTCTAATGTTAATTCCTTTAATTTGTTCAAAATAGTTTTATATATTATTAAATGACTTTTGTATTTCATTTATATTTTTAAATACATCGAAATTGAAATTTCAGCCATTCTAAATGGGCATTTTTATTAGTTTGGTTCAGGGTAGTATCTAGTCGAGCACTCTCGACTAGAGTTTTCTTACTAGTTTTTTTAATGTTTTTTTTATTGTACTACATCTCTTTCTCTTTAAAAAAAAAAAAAAAAAAAAAAAACAATGGCTACTGTAAAATGTAAAAAAAAATGGTGATCAGATTAGCGCCCCCTGCGTTAAATTCAATTTATTTAAGCTAATGACCAAAAATAACACCTGTATTTTAAGTTATTGTTATTTTTAAGTAAAATTAGTAATGCGTAGTGCCGGTTTTTGTTTGAAATTACTTCAAAAATTCGATTAGGAATGTAAATATAAAGTTGTTGAATATAATTCAAGGATATGTTTGACCAAGCGTGTTCAATACCTTCGATTAACTCTGTCTTTGTACTATAATGTTTTCCGGACTCATATATTTTCCTGACCAACTATCTCCAGGCGTTTTCAATGATATTAAGTTGGGGTGAGTATGGTAGCCACTCCATGAGATCAACAACTTTTTGGCCCTGAATCCAGGACTTCACGGATCGAGCGGTCTGAGTTGGAGCGTTATCATGCTGGAACATCTACTGCAGGGTTTCAGACAGGTTTTAGAAATGCGGAACAGCAGTTTTAAGCACGGTGTTATAGTCCTATGCGTTCGATGCTTGTGTATGTGTGTGTGTGTGTATGTATGCCTGTGTGTGCGTGCGTGTGTGTGTGTGGGTGTGTGTGTGCGTGTTTCTTGTGTAAGCTGAAAGACGCGAAAAATTATTGAAATAGCTATTGCTCCAAGGGTTCAGGGGATCTCGTAGTCGAGCAGTCTCGACTAGAGCTTTCTTACTTGTTTATTTCTGGCTCTTTAAGTAATTTCGCCACCAATTTAAAAAAATTTGTTTAAGTACAAGACAAGCCTTTAAAACATACACACATTTAAACATTATGATCACGTTTTGAAAGTTTCATCAAGATTGTCTATAAATGAAATTGTTCAACAAATAAATTGTCATAAATTCTCTCCCAAGCGTTGTCGCTACTAACTGCGGAGTCAGCAGAGCGCGTAATTATACGTGCGTGTGGATGCACGTGTTTGTATGTATGCATATGTTTTTGTATGTGTGTGATTAGAAGATCAGCTGGCAAGGTTCAGGGTATCTCCTAGTCGAGTAGTCTCGACTAGAGAAATCTTGTTATTTTTTCGTTTTCAGTGAATTTTGGAATTGGAATGTAATTGTAATATATTTACATATTTGTTTTATTACACACACGAATTTTTTGGTCATTTGCTGCTTACTTTTCATTTGCTGTTACTGTTGTGGTTGCGGTGTCATTTGCGAAACTGGTTGGCGGACAATTTAGCTCCGCGTTTGGAACTTAAAATGCAGGCCGCCCTGATTTATTATACCCTGAACCCATTTTCAATGCGAAATCAGGCTATTAAAGTATGTAACAGACAGAAGGCGTGGCAGACCCCACAAAGTATATAAATTCTTGACCAGGGTGACGAGCTAAGTCGATTTGGCCCTTCCGTCTGTCTGTCTGTACGTCCGTCCGTCCGTATGTATGTATGAACGAGTCGATCTCAGAAGATATAGTGCTAGAGACTTGACTTTTTTTCCTAGGCCCGGGTATATCACGCGCATATCGAGTTTTTCTCTATATGTCGATAACTACTCTCAATATTTTATTATCGATCAAAAACCTTATCGAAAGCTAATTATTTAATAATACCTCCTACACCTTTGGAGCTAGAACATGCAAATTTTATATGTAGACTTATAAGTATTTTATATAATCTCGATTTTTGCTGACTAGTCCACATACTATATACTATATACTATATACTATATACTATATACTATATACTATATACTATATACTATATACTATATACTATATACTATATACTATATACTATATACTATATACTATATACTATATACTATATACTATATACTATATACTATATACTATATACTATATACTATATACTATATACTATATACTATACTACAGAGAGATTTGCATATATAAATATTTTGTTATACATATGTATTAATGGGCTATAAGCTGCCACTTACCAGCAAACCGGTTTCCACATTTGGTATTAAAATGATCTTAGAGCCATCCATTAAGTTGTGATCTCTGAGAGTTCCATCCTGTAGCTCCCTGTAATTATCAGGATAAGAAATCACAAATCCAGCTCTAAAGAAGTAATATTTAATTGTCGATAAAGCTTTTAATCGATAGCAAAACAATTGAGAGATGTTATCAATTTTTGGAAAGAAACTCGATCTGCGTGCTGCATATACGGACTTTTACATTTTCAGAAATCGAAGCGTTCGACATTCACCTCAGGACGTCGCCCTGAATATAACTTAATACTCCTCCTTCAACTGCCTAGCAAAACCATTTTCAATAGGCTCACAGTATAACAAGTAAGAAGGCTCTATTCGAGACTGCCCAACTAAGAAATACCCTAAACCCTCCAAGCTGATTTTCTAATAATTCTGCACGGACGGACGGACAGGGCTATATTGACTTAGCTCGTCAAAATTAATTTATTCGAGTTAGTGGATCTGTAATATGAAATATTTATTATAAACATCTTACTAGCGATTCCCCTTAGAAAATGGATCGTTATTACATGGCGCTGGATGTCTCCTCATTAAGATAATCAACTAAGACACTTCTAATTTGCAGTTGGTTTCCTTGAACTTGTTTAATTTAATGATTTACCTTGCGTAATGACATTTCAACGACACCTTATCTAAGAAAAAGAAATGACAGAAGACATAGCATAACAAGTAAGAAGGCTCTAGTCGAGAAGGCTCCACTAGAAGATACCTTGAACCCTCCAAGCTGATAGCTGTCTAGTTCTTATAACTTCTGAGATCTAGGCATTCATACGTACGGACGAACAGGGCCATATGGACTCAGCTCATCGCCCTGATCAAGAATATATATACTTTATAGGGTCTGCGATGGTACATACTTTTCATAAAATCATTATACCCTGATTTTTAATTTTCAATGGGTTCAGGGTATAAAAAAATCAAAATCAAAAGCAAAACAAGTAAGCCAAAAAGCAAAGTGAAACAAAAACCGAAATTGTATGAAATGCATATAACAAATTTGCATAACAAATTTGGAGACTCTAGCTTTAAAGATGTAGGATATATAAATTTGTTACTGGTTTTCGATAATGTTTCTAATCGATAACGAAATAACGGGGCAATTTATCGATATTTAAAGCAAAGCTCGATATGCGCGTGCTATACACGGCGCGTTCAAACAGCGAGAGAGAGAGAGGGAGAGAGAGAGAGAGAGAGAGAGGGAGGGAGGGAGAGAGAGAGAGGGAGGGAGAGAGAGAAAGAGAGGGAGGGAGAGAGAGAGAGAGAGAGAGAGAGAAGTACTAAATAAAATAATTGATTTAACGGTGTACGAATTATGGAGACTCGACTGTATATTATATTGCAATTTTGTATTATTTCCTTAAATTTATTTACATTTACATTTACGGCTGATATATTTCTGTTAGATGAAGTGTTTTTGTAATTTTCGGAATTGCATTATGCAGGTGTTAAAAACAAAACCATCAGCCACAACAATAGATACAAACTTATGTATATGAAAGAACCTCCGCTGAGTACGTCCCCGCTTATCCCGGTGATTTTTTTTCATATCTTTGAGTCATTCACCGAAATAAATCTTTTTGTTTTCATTAAAAAATTAAAACGTTTTATGTTAAAACCTATTATGTATATGCATTTTGTATAGAGTTTAGGTCTGGGGAGGTATTTCCAAAAGCCTTGGGTAACTGCACAGTAACCAGGACTCGATTTTGAGGGCTTATGCCGACCCAAAAAACAGTAATAATAACAATAAGTCATTTTTATTTAAATGCAAAATTACGATTAATTCCAGTATTCGGTACTCAAAAGCATCATAGTGCTTGTTTTTCATATGCGACGCCATATTTAATGTGCTAGCACTTTTCATTATTTTAAGACACAAATTACATTTGACTGTTCCGTTATTAAAGTCAGAATAAAAGATTTCACCATATTTAATTTGTGTACATTCGCAATTGGTTCACTTATTACAGGAGTGACAAACGAAAATACATTAAAACAAGAAAGAAAGCTCTAGTCGAGACTGCTCGACTACGAGATCCCTTGAACCCTTCGAACAATAGCTATTTCAATCATTTTTCGCGTCTTTCAGCTTACACAAGAAACACGCACATACACATACACACACAAACACACACACATACATACACACACACTTACATACACACACACACACACATATACACCCACACATACACATACACACCCATACACACACAAACACATACACACACAAACACATACACACACAAACACATACACACAAGCAGCCACGCATAAACACGCATGGGCTACTGTGTACGCTTACTATGAGAACTTAATTGTTAAATAACTTTTTTGTGGACATGCGATCTTCATGACACTTTCAGATCCTAGTTATAACAATACTATGCGTGCTCTTGCCAAAGCACAAGTCTCTAGTATTTGAAATACGCCTTTTACAAAGGTTAGGGTGAGAGGGTGGGGGGTAAATTTCAACAAAAATCGAAATTATAGATAATGCATATAAATATACATTCAAAATTTGGGAACTGTAGCTCCAAAGATGTAGGAGATATAATTTTATAATTGATTTTCGATAAGGTTTTTTATCGATAAAAAAAAGATCGGTGAGTCGATTTTTAGTGATAAACTCGATATCCGCGCTGTAAATTCAAACATTTTTAAACAAATTTGAAGTCTCTAGCTCTTTTATCTTCTGAAAACGACGCGTTCATACATACGGACAGACGGACGGACAGACAGACGGACAGGGCCAAATCGACTCAGCTCGTCACCCTGATCAAGAATATATATACTTTGTGGGGTCTGCCACGCCTCCTTCTGCCTGTTACATACTTTTAACAAAACCATTATACCCTGATTTCCTATTGAAAATGGGTTCAGGGTATCAAAATATGGCAAAAATATTCGATAGTGGGGCAAAAATAATATTCCAATATAAATACATATATTTTCTTAAAGCTTTTCCCAAAACATTCCATATCGATAATCAGCACATATGTATGTCTATATAGATGCCTACGCATATATATACAGTATTTATTAGAGCCTGGATTGAATTGATTTTCGTGCAGAAGCGCCAGACATAAAGTCCAGCACACAAAAAGGCAAATGAAAACAAGAACGTTGCAGTCGGGCGTTACCGACTTCGGAATACTCATTCACATCCCATCAGCAATTTAGTAGTTAAGTTTCCCTCTAACACTGTAGAAAATGCGGTTTTTCCCGATTTGCCACGTCCCTACCAGTGTTGCCGAAACTTTTTCAGCAAAAGTAGCAAAACCGAAGGCTGAAAGTAGCTAAAAGTAGCCAACTTTCTTCTAAAATAGCTGAAAAAGTATCAAAAAAGAAAACAGTGCCGTTTTTTTTTTCATAAAAAGTCAACTTTATTAATTTAATTATTATAATATCTCATCTATGACCACCAACTCGTCATTTTCACCATTGTCGCTTTTATAATTTGCCTTTTTAAGGTGGTTGGGTGGAACGCTATACTCATAGCATAAATAATAAAATCAAATTTTCGATAATTCTAGATAAAAAAGTTATCGAATGAGTTATCGAAAAAATATGATGCATGCCAAATTTCAGCTGCGATGATTCCTTCTGCCCGTTACATACTTTTTCACAAAACCATTATACCCTGATTTCCCATTTTCAATGGGTTCAGGGTATAAAAACTGATAAGAAATGAATTTTGCATAAAATTTTAGAAAGCTTACCTATTATATATATTTGAAAATAGCCAGATTTGTAGCTAATAGCTGCTTGAAAATTTGTGTAGCAATCGGACTCAAGAAGTAGCCAGATTTAGCTACAAAATAGCTGATTCGGCAACACTGGTCCCTACTGGGCGTAGACACCTTATTTTTGGTCAGTTCTTAGAACGAGATAACGGTACCCTAACTGTAGTTTGAATGCTTACCCTAAAAAAAAATTACAGGGTATTTTTCGATATGCCACGCCCCCAAAGAGGCGTAAAAATTATTTTTGGGTCATCGATAGAGGGGGTTACTTGTAACTTAACTATCCAAACTTGAAGCTTCTAGCTCTTAAACTTTTGCGGTTTGCCACGCCCCCTATGGACGGACATATATCTATATAGCTCGTTGGACTTGGGTGGTCAACCCGCGTATATATACCAAATTTCAGGTCTCTGGCAACAATAGTGTTCAAAATATAGCCGAATTCAAAAAATTACTACATCTTCAGGTCCGATTTGCCACACTCCTAGTGGACGTAGATATATAATTTTTTACCCATCTTTATAGAATTAAAACATCAGCTTACGTGCGAAATTTCAGCATTCTAGGTTTATAACTTTAGGAGATACAGTTTTATCCGATTTGCCACGCCCCCAATGGACGGAGATACATCCGCCATAGCTCAAGATCTTGGGTGGTTGACGCGAACCTACATACCAAATTTCAGCTTTCTAGCTCTTCAACAAACATGATTTCTGGTACATCGGAAAATGAATTTTCCGATTTGCCACGCCTCTAGTGGGCTGATCGAGAAAATTTTAACACTTTATAAATCAGAGATATACACGAGTATGTGCTCCAAATTTCAAGTCTCTAGCTTCAATAGCGCCGAAATAGATTGCGTTCATACGGACAGCAAGACGGACATTGCACAAAACCAATATACTAATTCACTTTCGTGAATGAGTACAAAAATAAGAGTTATGATTTGATTTTTATATAATAATTGTTCTGTAATAATTATTTTTGATTTTTATCATAAATATAAATTTTAATAATTAAATATAATTTTTTAATAAAAAATTACAAATAAAAGTTTATCCTTTTTTTTTAATTCGCCATAACAGAAATCCTTATGTCTGTTTTTCTCTGTCTTCTTGGGAGTTCTTTTGACCCTCAATTTTTTTAAATGCGTAACTCTTATTTGCGGTCCCTGACAACTACAGCAACAAAGCGTCACAGCATAAGTTACTTAACTTTACACTTACGCCATACGGCGGCAGGCAGGCAGAAGGCGGAGAACGCGTGTGGCACGCAGACACCACGGCAATACATATACATACACACTGCGATGTCGCTTTCGCAGTCGCCTTGATTGCATCAGTTAAGACGGCACCCGCATCGCGCTTGATGGATTTGTCGCGGCGAGGGCGAAACAAAAAAGATATGCAGAGTAAGAAGGAAAGAAAGAGAGGAGAGAGAGAGAGCGTATTGCGCCGAATGGCTATTAATGTGGTAACCCTGGTAACAAAAACAGTAAATGTACGAGCGAACAACCGAATGAACAGTAAAGGCTGCACGCATGATTGGTGAATTGAGAATTGACCGACGCTGCTGTTGGATACGAAAAAGCGAAGCATATTTGGGTCAGATTCAAGCGTGGCCAGCGCTCCACACACAAATTGACACAAAACGTATTCATTTTCATTCATTGCTGCTTACGTCAACGTACGGCACGTTGCTCAATACTGTTATATCGCTAGTCGGCAGCATGTTCAGAGCCAAGGCCTTCGCGTAGGCTGCATAAAATAACCGAGAGAAAAAGACAGTGTATGTATGCCAAAAGAAAGCTTCGGCTACTTCGTCATAGCAACAAATATCGCACTCGCTCATGAATGCACACATATACATATACACGTGAATGTACCAACAGCAGGTGCACGAACTCACCACACATAAGAGCAAACCAGCATGGTGAACAACAAGGCAGCAGTAATAGCAGTGAGAGCAGACTTCTCTGTCTGCGTCTAGACCTAAAGTAAGCTTTAAGGGCGACACACACACACTGCGCGTCATCAGGTTAGCGCCCCTCTTACACTCATTTTCTTTTACGTTTTTCTCTTTGCCTATTGCACGCAACATCTTAGTTTTTGTTTTGATTTCATTATCGTCATATGAGATGCCCCTCATACAAAAACAAGTAAAAAAGCTCTAGTCGAGACTGCTCGACTGCGAGATCCCCTGAACCCTTGGAGCAATAGATATTTCAATAATTTTTCGCGTCTTTCAGCTTACATAAGAAACACGACACGAACTGCGAACTGCGAACTGCGACACACATACACTCACACATGCATACACACACAAACGCACACACAGGCACACATACACACACACGCATACAGACACACATACACACACACATACACAAACACATACACACACAAGCACCCACGCATAAACACGCATGGGCTGCAGTGTGCGCTTACTATGAGAACTTAATTGTTTAATAACTTTTTTTGTGGACGTACGATCTTCATGAAACTTTCAGATTATGATTATAACATGAATATACATGTAATTGCAAAAGCACAAGTCTCTAGTATTTGAAATACGCTTTTTACAAAAGTGAGGGTGAGGGGGTGAATTTAGAGGTGGCGGGTAAATTTTAACAAAAACCGAAATTGTATAAATTGCATATAAGCATACATTAAAAATTTAGAGACTCTAGCAATAAAGGTGTAGAAGATATAATTTTATAACTGGGTTTCGATAAGGTTTTTTATCGATAAAAAAGATCGGGTTGTGTTATCGATTTTTAATGATAAACTTGATATGCGCGCTGTAATTACGTACATTTTAAAAAAAATTTGAAGTCTCTAGCTCTTATATCTTCTGAAATCGACGCGTTCATACATACTTAAATACACCCCCTCACCATCACTTTTGTAAAAAGCGTATTTCAAATACTAGAGACTTGTGCTTTGGCAATTACATGCATATCCATGTTATAATCATAATCTGAAAGTTTCATGAAGATCGTACGTCCACAAAAAAAGTTATTAAGCAATTAAGTTCTCATAGTAAGCGCTGACTGCCGCCCATGCGTGTTTATGCTTGTGTGTGTATATGTATGTAATTGTTTGTGTATGTGTGTGTGTGTGTGTGCGTGTGTGTGTGTGTGTGTGTGTATGTGTGTGTATGTTTGTGTGTGTATGTATGTGTGTGTATGTATGCCTGTGTGTGTATGTATGCCTGTGTGTGCGTGCGTGTGTGCGTGCGTGCGTGCGTGTGTGTGTGTGTGTGTGTGTGTGTGTGTGTGTGTGTGTGTGTGTGTGTGTGTGTGTGTGTGTGTGTGTGTGTGCGTGTGTGCGTGTTTTTTGTGTAAGCTGATAGACGCGAAAAATTATTGAAATAGCTATTACTCCAAGGGTTCAGGGGATCTCGTAGTCGAGTAGTCTCGACTAGAGCTTTCTTACTTGTTATACCCTGAACCCATTGAAAATGGGAAATCAGGGTATAATGGTTTTGTTGAAATGTATGTAACAGGCAGAAGGAGGCGTGGCAGACCCCACAAAGTATATATATTCTTGATCAGGGCAACGAGCTGAGTTGATTTGGCCCTGTCCGTCTGTCTGTCTGTCCGTCTGTCCGTATGTTTGAACGCGTCGATTTCCGAAGATATAAGAGCTAGAGACTTGAATTTTTTTTTAAATGACCGTACATACAGCGCGGACGTCGAGTTTGCTTTTAAAATTCGATAAATCATCCCGTTATGTTTTTATCGAGTAAAAACATTCAAGTTCAAATCAGATGCCACTATAGCTAATTGTGAATGATTTTTCTTTTTTTTTTTAATTTCTCAAATATTCAATATAATATGTAGATCATATGCTGAAAGTTTCATTGAATTCCGTTCAGTCAAAAATTAATAAAAGATAATCAAATATTTGGCCAATTAACAAACGCACGTGCAGCAGCTACAACAAAAACATTCGTTGAATCACATCAGCTGTTAGTTTCGTTTAGTTTTGGTAGATGGCGCAGCAGCAGTGAATCTATTTGAGTTTTGCCAGCGCCACTAGCAGAAGTGAGGTGGCCTAGTGTGTTAGCTGCATGACGCTCGATCGAGGAGTCGCGGTTCGAGTCCCGATCGATGCAACTGATGTTAATTTTTTTTTATTGTTTCAAAATATTTTTATATTTTCATAAATGAGTTTTCTATTTAATTTATATTTTTAAATACACCGAAATTGAAATTTTAACTATACTTTATGTGCGTTTTTAATAGTTTGGTTATTCTAGCAGATTCTTAGAATCACATCAGCAGTTAGTTTCGTTTAGTTTTGGTAGATGGCGCTGCAGCAGTGAATCTATTTGAGTTTTGCCAGCGCCACCAGCAGAAGTGAGGTGGCCTAGTGTGTTAGCTGCATGACGCTCGATCGAGGAGTCGCGGTTCGAGTCCCGATCGATGCAACTGATGTTAATTTTTTTTAATTGTTTCAAAATATTTTTATATTTTCATAAATACGTTTTCTATTTAATTTATATTTTTAAATACACCGAAATTGAAATTTTAACTATACTTTATGTGCGTTTTTAAGGGTTTGGTTATTCTAGCAGATTCTTAGAATCACATCAGCAGTTAGTTTCGTTTAGTTTTGGTAGATGGCGCTGCAGCAGTGAATCTATTTGAGTTTTGCCAGCGCCACCAGCAGAAGTGAGGTGGCCTAGTGTGTTAGCAGCGTGACGCTCGATCGAGGAGTCGCGGTTCGAATCCCGATCGATGCAACTGATCTTAATTTTTTTTTAATTGTTTCAAAATATTTTTATATTTTATAAAATGAGTTTGGTATTTTATTTATATTTTTAAATACATCGAAATTGAAATTTCAGCCATAGTAAATGAGCATTTTTATTTGTTGGGTTCAGGGTAGTATCTAGTCGAGCACTCTCGACTAGAATTTTCTTACTTGTTTTTTCTATTCTTCTTTATTTTCGCACTTATTTTGCGTCATCAGATTAGCGCCCCCAAATGCATCTGTAATTATCTTGCTTTTTTTTGGCAATTACACTCACCAAATTTTTTGTGCAACTCAAAAAATTCAATATATTTATAGTATGGGTAAAAAACAGTTTTATTTTTGCTGGAAAAAAATCAAAGATTGAGACATACTTTGAATCTGGACTATGCTACCATAAAATTGCTGAAAAGACAGGAAAACAGAAAACCAATTGGCAAATTTTATAGAAATAAGGAAAACTATGGAAAAAATTATATAGGCGGCAATAATCAAGTGAGTTGATTAGCAGATAGAAAAGCATTAGTTCAGGAAGCTTCGAATTCGCACGAATCGACTTCCAAGATTACAAATAGGACCGGTGTTAAGACGAGCTTGTCAACGGTCCAAAGAGAAATGAAGAATGTTAATTATTTAAAGAGCCAGAAATGAAACAAGTAAGAAGACTCTAGTCGAGGCTGCTCGACTAGGAGATACCCTGAACCCTCTAATCTGATATTCTAATCAGTTTGCACTTCTTTTCGACACACATACATACACACGCACGTATTAGAAGGCGCCCTGCTAACTGCGCAGTAAGCAGTGACTGCGCTTGGGCTGCGCTGTAGTGTGGGCAACATTATAAGAATTTATTTGTCGAATAATTTAATTTCTAGACGTACAATCTTAATGAAACTTTCAGGGCGTAATCATATGGTGAAAATGTAAAGCACACGTCTCTAGTACTTGAAATACGCCTTTTACAAAGGTGAGGGTGAGGGGGTGGATATAGGGGATATATATAATTATATAAAATACATATAAGTCTACTTTTACAATTTGGAAGCTCTAGCTCTAAAGGTGTAGGAGATATAATTAAATAATTAGTTTTCGATAAGGTTTTTGATCGATAATAAATCGGGAGTAGTTATCGATATATAGAGAAAAACTTGATATGCGCGTGATATACACGGACCTAGGAAAAAATTTCAAGTCTCTAGCTCTTATATATTCTGAGATCGACGCGTTCATACATACGGGCAGACGGACGGACAGACAGACGGACAGGGCCAAATCAACTCAGTCCGTCGTCCTGATTAAGAATATATATACTTTGTAGGGTCTGCCACGCCTCCTTCTGCCTGTTACATACATTTCAACAAAACCATTATACCCTGATTTCCCATTGAAAATGGGTTTAGGGTATAAAAAAGACACCAGTCGATATGCTGAGAAAAGAAATACGCATTAATTTTGCCCGGGCATACATGAAGTTGTCTACCCAATGGCAGCATGTTGTCTTTTCTGATGAGAAAAATTGAATTTGGAGGTAACTGATACCTATAATTATTATTTTCATGACCTACGCATAGAAGAACTTTATTTGGAACGGTTGTCAAGCCGTAGCGGCGGAAGGGTTGTGTGGCATTGGTGTAGGTAGCAATACCTTACTATACTATAGGACTATAACACCGTGCTTAAAACTGCTGTTCCGCATTTCTAAAACCTGTCTGAAACCCTGCAGTAGATGTTCCAGCATGATAACGCTCCAACTCAGACCGCTCGATCCGTGAAGTCCTGGATTCAGGGCCAAAAAGTTGTTGATCTCATAGAGTGGCCACCATACCCCACCTTAATATCATTGAAAACGCCTGGAGATAGTTGGTCAGGAAAATATATAAGTCCGGAAAACATTATAGTAAAAAGACAGAGTTAATCGAAGGTATTGAACACGCTTGGTCAACCATATCCTTGAATTATATTCAACAACTTTATATTTACATTCCTAATCGAATTTTTGAAGTAATTTCAAACAAAAACCGGCACTACGCATTACTAATTTTACTTAAAAATAACAATAACTTAAAATACAGGTGTTATTTTTGGTCATTAGCTTAAATAAATTGAATTTAACGCAGGGGGCGCTAATCTGATGACCAAATTTTTGTTACATTTTTTTTGTACATTGTACAAACAAAATTAATAAAAATTATTCCCTATTGTTAAAGTAGCCATTGTTTTCTTATTTTAAAGTGAATCAGATGTAGTACAATGCAAAAAAAAATTTAAAGATGGAGCTCTGATGGTTTAGCTTTTATATAGCTTCAAAGCTGAGTGTAACGGAGGCGCTAACCTGATGACGAGCAGCGTACATACAGTCGACTCTTGTTATTTCGAACCTGCATTATTTCGAACCTCTCATTAATTCAAAATTATCACTCAGTAATTCGAACTAAAAATCATTGCTAAGACGCGGTAATTCGTACCCATATGGTTAAACACTCGACAATTCGAAATATTTTAAGAGTCCCTTGAATTTCGAAATAATGGGAGTCGACTGTACATACACATGTATGTATTGCATAAAATTATGCATGTATACATATCTATACGTTCGTATTGAGCGTATGAGGTGTGGTGTCTGTGTGTGCGTGCGTGTCGGCTGTCTGTGGGGGTGTTTGCATAACCAGCCCCGGCGCAGTCAACGAACGCCCAGACAGAGAGGCAGACCCAAAAAGCACACCACGACAAGTAACCACCCACTGAGCCAATATATAAACCCCAAGATAAAATTAAATTTTTGAAGCTTTATTTCTCATATTTGTTTCTTTATGGTTTTCAGACTCCAGTTGCCTGAAAATTGTGTGCAGTCAGCTACTACGCTAATGTGCTCAAATTGTACAGGGCTACTTGGACCAGCACCAGACCAAGGCATGAATGTAGACGTGAAACTTCCCAGTGCACTGGGAGCAAAAACCCTTTATAGCATTTGATTAAGGAATGTTTACTGAATACCTTGCTACTTAAACATTGAACAACAAACTCTAACATTATAAGTTATCTTCCACGAAACACACAAATATTTTTAAGGTTACGGCTGAAAATACAACTAGCAACACATTGGACGATTACACAATAAATCACAAGTAGCACAAAATCTTTTAATACATTCTGTTAAGCATACCTTTAAGAAGATTTTCCATAGTTAAATTGGTTTGTAAATTTTAATTGCAATAGTTTTTTTACGTCGACAGCTGAGAATAATTTGGCGCACTTTTTGCCATTCACCATGCAACCCTGAATCAGCTGACTTTGACGAAGCTTAAAACATTAGGGGAAGTCCCCAAAATTTTATAAAAATTGTTTTTATGTCTATTGGAATATCCTTAATGAGATAAAAAAAAAATTGCGGATTCGAGATAAAAAAAAAATTAGGTTTATGCCGCACTATCGGTATTTTTGCCCATAGTGCAGTGACGAATTCTACCGCCAGGCAACGCTTTAAGAAAGCAACCACCAAAAGCCAGCGTAGTCGTCATCTTCACATGTGGATCGATTTCATTTGCCGTCACGAATGAGGAAAAGTAGCGCAACGCAATAGTCACGTGGAAAACAACGCATCAAAGCAAAGTAAAAGAAAAGGAAATTTAAAGATATCCGAGAAGACCTCTGACGCCTAACTAAGCTGCTGTCAAATGCAAGGCAACTGCGGCACTTACTCCACAACCCGAAGGACGCATCTGCAATAGGTCGAGACAATTTTAACAATTTTAAACTTTTGTCCCTTTCAAGCAATTCGGACACTTCGAATCTATTTTCTTCCAACTATTGATTATTGTAAAGTTAAACGCGTCTGTAAAGCCATAATAATTCCGTAAATAAATTTATATGAATTTAACAAATTTTTGGATACCGTATTCAAATTCAAAACTCCACTTTGTAGGTGTTCAGGCACGAACATAAGGATTGCAAGCATGATCAGTTCGTCAAGAATACTAACAATTATTAAATTTGTATTTGTCCTGAATATTGTTTAGAAATCCACAGATAGCAGTTCTGGACGTTACCCACTTTGGCCCCCCCGCAGAATGTTCATGCACATGCATGAAGATAGAAATATGATAAGTAGGGGAACGTACGCGCTATGCACTCGACAGCTAGCATAAAATAAATAACATATGTTTCATGTGTGAACTGTCAAACTGGGCATAAATTATGACCCTGACCCTTAGCGATTAGAATACGTAAGAGGCGAGCGCTGAGCATTACAAACTCAGCGATAGCATAAGAATAGCTAATAAACCAATGCGGAGTCTTACAAACTACGCGATAAGTTAATATGTAATAGACCAATGCTGAGCCTTACACACTCAGCAATAGAAGCACTAGATTTAAGGGTTGAAATTATGCATGAGTCTGGGTATATAAACCCAGGCTCAGAAGAATAAAGATCAATACGAAACTAAACACCAACAAAGTCACGTGTATTCGTTCAGTAGGTCAGTTGCAATTGTAGCTAATGGTTAATGAGTTTGCATTTTTATAAAATGTCAAATATTTTATTTGTATTAGCCACTCACTGTTTTAGTCTTTTATTTGATGTAATATTCGTTACTATTTTTCCAAGAGAATTAGAATTTCGCTGGATCAAATCCCTATTTGTATACCCTGAACCTATTGAAAATGGGAAATCAGGGTGGTTTTGAGAAAATGTATGTAACGGGCAGAGTAGTCATCGCAGACCCCATCAAGTATATATATTCTTGATCAGCACGACGAGCTGAGTCGATATAGCCCTGTAAGAGCTAGAGAGCAGAAATTTGGCATGGATACTCGTGTGTATCATACGTAGTACAAGTTTATATTTTTTCGATAACTCTTCCATAACTTTGCTATCGAGAATAATCGAAAAATTGATTTTGTTTTTTCAGTCTTATTTGAACTCTTTTAGATTTACTGTGTATATACAGTTGATCGATTCGAAGATTTTGTGATTTATAGATTTTGGATACCACGCACCCCTCGCCCTCAATTTATAAAGAACGCATTTCAAGTACTGGAGACTTGTGCTTTGCAATGTACACATATTTTAAAAATAAAAGATTCATAAAGATAGTCTATCTACAAAAGAAACTATTCAACAATTAAATTCTCATAATATTGCCCACACTGTAGCGCAGCCCAAGCGCAGTCACTGCCACCTGCGGAGTTAGCAGAGCGCGTGATTATACATTCGTGAGGATGTGTGTGTATGCATGTGTGCATAAAAGAAATGCTGAATGAGTCGAATAGCAGCTTGGAGGGTTCAGGGTATCTCCTAGAAGGAACAGTCCTGATTGGAGCCTTCTTACTTGTTTATACTCTGAACCCGTTGAAAATGGGAAATCAGGGTATAATGGTTTTCTTGAAATGCATGTAACGGCAGAAGGCAGGTGGCAGACCCCACAAAGTATATATATTCTTGATCAGGACGATGAGCTGAGTTGGTTTAGCTCTGTCCGTCTGTCCGTCCGTTCGTTTAACGCGTCCGTCCGTCTGTTTTAACGCGTCGATTTTAGAAGATATAAGAGCTAGAAACTTCATTTTTTTTAAATGTCCTTATATACAGCGCGGATATCGAGTTTATCACCAAAAATTGATAGCTCATAAAAAACCTTATCGAAAATCAGTAATAAAATTATATCTCCTACATCTTTAAAGGTAGTCTCCAAATTTTCAATGTATACTTATGCAAATGCAGTTATTCCAATTTCGGTTTTTGTTAAAATTTACCCCCCACTCCTATATCCACCCCCCCCACCCACATATTTGTAAAATGCGTACTTCAAATACTAGAGACTTGTGCTTTGGCTAGTATATGTATATCCATCTTATAATTATAATCTAAACATATATTTATGTATGTCCTCAATTTAACAAGTGTTACAATTACCGTCAATACCGTCAAAGATACAGATGCAGAAACTATAAACAACAGGTAATGATATAGCTGATTGAATCTAAACACTTTGCTCATATTTTACACGAAACAATCTATTTGGCGCTCTATTGATGGATACAGCTCTAGACATATGTATTTCCCTGTAGAGACTTGTAAAAAAAAAAATTTTTCGGCACTCGATTCAATGATACACGCGATAAATATACGCACAAAAATGCATTTGCCTGTGAAATGTGTGTGAACATTTAAAGATAAGATACATTCAACACTTTTCGCACGCCTATTATGGATACAACATTGATACATAGGGCATGATGTGACAGTCCGTATTAAGAGACTATAAATGTATGTATCCATGCATACACACACACATAGAAAACCACGCCCCACAACTACTTCCACCACTAAATAGCAACCCTTAGTGGTAGTAAAAAGCTGATTTAAACTGAAACCAGCCTTGTTTACCGCACGCACAACATAAAGAAACCCTTCCAAGGATAAACATCACTAAAAGATAAGGCCAGCCACAAGGTGCGATTGCCGAAGTGTGGTCCATCATCAACACCAGCATACGGCCAGCACCACCGACCAGCAGCCAGCACCATTTCCGTCTCTGACGTACAGACTGACGCAAGAGCCTAAAATACGGTCTTAATGGTCTGCTTAGGGGTTGGGGTTGAGACCTGCTAGGCTAAGCTTTTAATTGGGGTGGCTCCCAGCAACAGCAGCTACAGCAGCAATCACCCACAGATGATGTTGTTCAATGACTTTTATTAATTTCAGTCGCTAAATTTAACCATACGGCCCCCATGTACATATATATGTGGATTGTGATTCAGCCAGGCTAAAGAGCAACTGTACACATGGTCAACTCCGAGTTTAAAAACAACGGTAATCAAAAGCCACCACCGTGCGAAAAGAAAATCTCTCGAATAGGGTTGCAGAGAAAATCGATGAGCGGGTAAATAAACGCGTCTTCTTCTACTTCTGATTAATGCTGTTAGTATTAACAAGTAAGAAGGCTCCAGTCGAGACGACTGGGAGGTACCCTGAACCCTCTAAGCTGCTATTCTACTCATTCTGCATTTCTTTTATGGACACATGCATACACACGCATCCACACGCACGTATATCAGGCGCTCTGCTGACTGCGCAGTTAGCAGCGACAGCACTTGGGCTGCGCTGCAGTGTGGGCCATATTAAAAGAATTTATTAGTTGAACAATTTATCTTATAGTAGGACTATCTTTATGAAACTTTCAGAGCGTGATCATATGGTTAAAATGTGTGTACATTCCAAAGCAGTCTCCAATACTTAAAATACGTTTTTTATTACAAAATCTTTGTATCCATTAATTTTATATACAACGCAAATTTGAAGTCTCCAGGTCTAAAACTGTTCAAATTAGGCTGAAAAAAACAAAGTCGATTTTTCGATTATTCTCGGTAAAAAAGTTATGGGACGAGTTATCGAAAAAATAAGATAAACTTATACTGCCTATGGTATACACGAGTATGCATGCCAAATTTCAAATTTCTAGCTCTTATATCTTTTGAGATCGGCTTGCTGATACGGACGGACAGGGCTATATCGATCCAGCTCGTCGTGCTAATCAAGAACATATATACTTGATGGGGTCTGCGATGATTCCTTCTGCCTGTTACATACTTTTCACAAATCATTTTACCCTGATTTCCCATTTTCAATAAGTTCAGGGTATAAAAACAACCTAAAACAAGTAAGAACGTTGCAGTCGGGCGTTAACGACTGCGGAATACTCATTCGCTCTAATACTGTAGAAAATACATTTTTTTTCGATTTGCAACGCCTTTACTGGGCGTAGACATCTTATTTTTTGTTAGTTCTTAGAACGTGATAACGGTACTGTAACTGCAAAGTTTGAATGATTACCCTCAAAAAATGTGAAAATTACAGGGTATATTTCGATATGCCACGCCTCTAAAGAGGCGTAAAAATTATTTTTGGGTAATCGATAGAGGAGGTAACTTAACTGGTAACTTAACTATCTAAATTTGAAGCTTCTAGCTATTATACTTTAGGAGATATATCAACTTTTGCGGTTTGCCACGCCCCCTGTGGGCGGACATATATCCGACAAAACTTTTTGGTCTTGGGTCATCAACCCGAGTATATATACAAAATGAGGTCCCTGGCATCAATAGTGTCGAAAATATAGCAGAATTTAAAAAATAACTATATCTTCAGGTCCGATTTGCCACGCCCCTAATGTGCGTAGACTTATAATTTTGTCTTTAGATTTTATAGATTTGTAACATTAGCAGACGTGCAAAATTTCAGCGCTCTAGTTTTAAAACTCTTGGAGATACAGTTTTATCCGATTTGCCACGCCCCCAATGGACGGAGATATATCCGCCATAGCTCGTGATCTAGGGTGGTCGACGCGGACCTACATACCAAATTTCAGCTTTCTAGCTCTTCAACTAACATGATTTCTGGCATATCGGAAAATGCATTTTCCGATTTGCCACGCCCCTAGTGGGCGGATCGAGAAAATTTTAGCACTTTATAAATCGAAGATATATACGAGTATGTGCTCCACATTTCAAGTCTCTAGCTTCAATAGCGCCGAAATAGATTGCGTTCATACGGACAGACGGACGGACATTGCACAAAGCCAATATACTCATTTCACTTTCGTGAATGAGTCTAAACAGCCGAACCGAGCACCAACTTGTTTATGTGTGTGTGTAAGCAATTTTATTGGTTGACTATCTGCTGCTATCATGCTATTGCCAGCCGCTCAGTGAGCCTACCCACACAAGTGCCTAGCATTCACAACAAAAGCAAATTAAACAAAGAAATCAACGAGCTGAGGGCAACGAACAAGAGCAAACAACAACAGCAACAGCGACAACACTACTATAATTGACAGCTACAGCAGCAGCACCACCAACAAACAACAATGAGAAATCAAAGAAAGCTGTTAAAAATAGCAAACACCTCCTCCGACACCGCCTACACATCTCGAAAATTTCCAACCACTTCCTACCCCACCACACACGGCTAGCGACCACCTATCAAGGACCAATTAAATAAAACAGCAACGGCGGCAGAAAGAACTGCTTTTAATTTAAAGCTATTGATTCAGCGACGAGAGCGCCAGCAACAGCAGCACCGCAGCTACCGGAAGGCGTTTCGCAAAAGGGCAAACATTGAAATGTAAATAATCAGCAAAAGCAGTGGCAGCGACGCCGCAGCTGACGTTTGCTGCGCGCGGCACAGACGCTCAATGCACAGCAAGCGTCGCCAGCAGAACGGCCATAGACAGATAGCGAGAGAGAAGGAGAGGGGGATGAGGAGGAGGAGAGTATGTGTATATGTATGACGCGCGAGCTTTTCACTCAGCAAACAGTTGCCGGCCGGCCCCTGGCGAGATCACAAATCAGAACCAACAAGTAAGAAGACTCTAGTCGAGACTGGTCGACTAGGAAATACCCTGAACCCTCTAAGCTGATATTCTAATCATTCTGCACTTCTTTTATGAACACATACATACACATGCATCCACACGCACGCATAAGGCTGTCAACTGCGCAGTAAGCAGCGACTGCGCTTGGGCTGCGCTGCAGTGTGGGCAATATTATGAGAACTTATTTGTCGAATAATTACTTTTGTAGACATACGATCTTAATGAAACTTTCAGAGTGTAATCATATGATGAATATGTGTGTACATTCCAAAGCACAAGTCTCTAGTACTCGACGCACTCATACGTACGGACGGACAGACGGACAGGGCTATATCGACTCAGTTCGTCGCGCTGATCAAGAATATATATACTTTGCGGGGTCTGCCACGCCTCCTTCTGCCCGTTACATACTTTTTACAAAACCATTATACCCTGATTTCCCATTTTCAATGGGTTCAGGGTATAACAAGTAAGAAAGCTCTAGTCGAGACTACTCGACTACGAGATCCCCTGAACCCTTGGAGTAATAGCTATTTCAATAATTTTTCGCGTCTTTCAGCTTACGTGAATTGTGTCGAGCACGCAGAGACCGGTCACACTTTTACATTTTTTTTTTCTCATTTTCCCCAAGATAGCCTAGCAGTTTTGCCAACATTTGTTGAGCAAAAAAAAGCTGTTTTTAGTAGGAAGATACTTTAAAAAAAAAGCTGAAATTTTCTGAAAAAAATCGGACAAAACAGCTTATGGTTTTTGCTTTGATTTGATTGATATTTAAATATATTTTTAGTAACTAAAAGTCATGGCAACATTTCTTCAACCATAGCAAGCCGTATCTGTAAAGTTTTACACTATATAGGTTTTACCTGACGCTTAAAATTGAGTAAGCATATCAATATTCACTTATTGCGTAGTTATGTTTTTACAGTATTGACCTGACTAAGACTTCTTACAGTAATGTCATTGCAGAAGTGGCCTAGTCCCTACATTTTTTATTTCATCCCCAAATACTTATAAGCACACCTCTCACCCTAAACTATGTAGTCTTATGAATTTCACCACTGAATTGGGTGGATATTCTTATATTGGAGTTCAATACTGTTCAGGCATGAACATATGCAGGGCTGTCGTTTTAGCTTTTTCCCGTCAGATCTGGCTCTATTTGAAGTCCCATTGCGGGAAAAATTCGAAAACGGCGGGCTGCGGGAATTCTGGCTTTAAATAAATTAATTTAGCTCTATTTTAGTTTTATTCAATTTTCATTTATTTATTTTGATTTATTTTGTTTTTATCTCTGTCAAAACTAAAAATCATGAATACAATTAACGATACATGATTTTATATCATACAAATTATCGAAATCATTTCATGGTCTTGTCTTGTGTGTCAACAAATAACCACTAACGTGCACGAATTGGATGGACACAGAAAGAAAAAATTGATTTTGGGCAAACTCCAACAAAAACCACAGCAACAACCAACAGCACTTTTCCTCTATGTGGCAAATCACACATTAATTGCTCCCATCAACAACCTAGGTATTCTCTGCCAAACAAAATTATGCGGCAGCATGATCGTTTATCGATTTAAACCACGTCGTACTAAATGTACAACATAATTAAACATACGTTGGCTCCTTATTTTCTGGAGGATCTTAGAAATAAGATTGGAAGCGTTAAATTTATTTTGGTTTTGGACAAATCAAGTGACAAAGCGGCTTGGTAAATAACAATTGTTTATTAAACACCTGACCTCTCTTTAAAAGATTGAATATTTTATAATTTGTATATATGTATATGCATGTATATCTATAATTTTCACGTTAATGGTGTTTAGGTGTGTGTTTAAATACGTCTCTGTTGAGAGTGGAGTGATGATTTCGACGTTCCTGATTTGAATATTTCTCTTAAAAGTGGAGATTCCTTGTCTATAGTTGAAGGAATCAAACAATTAAAAACAAATGAATAATCATAAATGAATTTAATTAAGAAAATAGTGTTTTTAAACCCAGCTTTTATTTTGGCTTATTTTTTCTTGAATTTAGCTTCTTTTAGCTTGTTTTTTTTTTTTTTTTTTTTTTTTTTTTTTTTTTTTGTCAATGTCTATTTGCTCGAAAAATTATGACAGCACTGCTATAAATAGACAAATGGACACCAACCCTTGCAACCCCAGAGTCAGATTATGTAAGAGACAAACGCTGAGCCTTACAACCTCAGCGATAGGATAAGGATAGCTAATAGACCAGCGCGGAGTCTTACAAAATCAGCGATAAGTTAATAATATGTAATAGACCCTCAACAATAGACGCACTAGATTTAAGGGTTGAAATTATGCATGAGTCTGGGTATATAAACCTAGGCTCAGAAGAATAAAGATCAATACGCAACTAAACACCAACAAAGTCAAGTTTATTCGTTCAAATACTTTCAATGTTCTTTGAATAGAATAAATCTAGAATTGGAACGATACTTTTTCTGTTTACTCGCAAAATATATAAATACGCAAGACAACGAATCAACATTTTTCCCTCTGTTAGAGAATTTTTACTTTTTATTTACAAGAAGTTCGATATTATTGCTCACAATAAGTTATATTGAATAAAATATAAATCATATTTTAGTTTAGTTAGTTCCACTCTGTTATCGATTGGTTCGTTCATTGAAAATTGAACTACCGAACTATTTAGTTTTAATTTAACTGCAATGCCAAACATTTCTACATACGAATAATCGCTACAAATGATGATAAATTGATCAGTAAAGAAAAAAGCGAAAGAAAAAACATGTAAGAACGTTGCAATCGGGCGATACCGATAGCAGAAGACTCATTCACAGCCCAAACGCTGTCAACCAGAGTATATTTTTATTATATATTTATATCCTACATTGGATACCGGCTTCAAGCTAACAGCAGATCAGCGCGATTTTCCTATGCTTGTGCACACACTCATAGTCTATTCTATGCGTACAGACAGAAGCGCGCCTTTCCTCACATTCTTAGAATTTCGATTGATTTCTGGACTTTCTAGCCGTTACTGTAGTTTTGTCTGATGACGCTCTCTTATTAAGCTATTCTATTTTAGCAACTGATTGCTCGAGCAAAGCAGTGGCGCGGGTGCTAAGGGCGACGCAAGTAATGTTAGAGTAGGGGAGGTTCGAACCGTTACTGTGTTATTTTTTTTATTTTTTCATACATATTTCGTTTTTTATAAAATAGATATTTTATTGGGAAGGTGCGAGCTTGACTGAATGGCACTTAATACTTTTCATTTTCTTAGTCGAATAATTTTATAAGTTTAAATTTGTTTCCTCTTAAATAGCCCTCAAATACATATACGCAAATACATACATATGTATATATAATTATATATGTAAGCCTGCACGCATAGCATCAAGCATTCCAGCCTTATACACGCGCTCATTTGTATGTGTGTATGTATGTACACATAAATGCGTGCTCTAGCATATTCTAAGAATACCGTTGCGATTGATTAGTCTTTGCATTGTTTTTGAATTTCCAGCCGCTACACTGGCTTTTCTTTGCTATGCGGCGTCATAACAATAATGTGATTTCGTTTTAACTACTCTTGATCGAAACGACGCGGTGGTGCTGTAGGCTGAAGCGCCGACGATCTTTATTTTAGCTATTTTGACAAACATGCTGTTTGGGTTGGGTGCGAGTTCAAATCCCGCTGAAAACACTTTTTTGTAAATTGCAAATTTTTGGTATTATAGCTTTTTTATATTTTATTAATTTTATAAAAATGTTTCCTTCCGTGCTATCAATGTCTATTAAGCCTACTTTTGTGTACATATACATAAATAGATGGCTGACGCATATATGTAAATGTCGCAATTCGGGCCAGTGTTGCCGAATCAGCTATTTTGTAGCTAGATCTGGCTACTTTTTAAGGCCGATTGCTACACAAATTTTCAAACAGCTATTAGCTACAAATCTGGCTATTTTCAAATATTACATTTAGCTAAAATGCAAGCGAACTTATAACAAAATTGGATTCGATACTTTTTAAATGTAAATGATTCAAATGTATTAAGTTTTGTGTAGAATTAATACTACAACTGAAGAATAGGTAAACTTTCTAAAATGTTATGCAAAATTCATTTCTTATCAGTTAATCAGAAAATGGGAAATCAGGGTATAATTTTGGATACCACGCCCCCTTCGCCACCATTTGTTAAAAAACGCATTTCAAGAACTAGAGACTTGTGCTTTGGAATGTACACACATTTTAACCATATGATCACGTTTTGAAAGTTTCATTAAGATTGTATGTCTACAAAAGATATGGATTACGCCGACATGGCAAATGTTGCTATGAGTATAGCGCTCCACCCAACTACCTTAAAAAGGCAAATTATAAAAGCGACAATGGTGAAAATTACGAGTTGGTGGTCATAGATGATATATTATCAGAATTAAATTAATAAAGTTGACTTTTTATGAAAAAAAAAACAGCACTGTTTTCTTTTTTGCTACTTTTTTCAGCTATTTTAGATGAAAATTGGCTACTTCTAGCTACTTTCAGCCCTCGGTTTTGCGACTTTTACTGAAAAAGTTTCGGCAACACTGATTCGGGCACTGTAAATGCCGATTGCCACGCCCCTAGTGGCCGTAGACTCCTCAATTTTAGCCAGTTTTTAGAACGAGCAACCGGTTACCTAAATGCAAAATTTGAATTCTTATGCTCAAAAAATGTGAAAATTACAGGGTATTTTTCGATATGCCGCGCCCCTAAAGAGGCTTAAAACTTATTTTTTGGGGCATCGATAGAGGAGGCCACCAGTAACTTAACTGTAGGAGATATAAACTTTTGCGGTTTGCCACGCCCCCTATGGGCGGACATATATCTACCATAGCTCGTTGGACTTGGGTTATCAACCCGCGTATATATACAAAATTTCAGATCTCTAGCATCAATAGTGCCTAAAATATAGCAGAATTCAAAAATCTTTATATCTTCAGGTCCGATTTGCCACGCCCCTAGTGGGCGTAGATATATAATTTTTTCACCTATCTTCATAGAATTAAAACATCAGCTTACATGTAAAATTTCAGCATTCTAGGTTTATAACTTTAGGAGATACAGTTTTATCCGACTTGCCACGCCCCTAATGGGCGGAGATATATCCGCCATAGCTTGTGATCTTGGGTGATCGGCGCGGACCTACATACACAATTTCAGCTTTCTAGCTCTTCAACAAACATGATATCTAGTATATCGGAAAATGCATTTCCGCCTCCAGTGGGCGGATCGGGAAAATTTTAACACTTTATAAATCGGAGATATACACGAGTATGTGTTCCAAATTTCAAGTCTCTAGCTTCAATAGCGCCGAAATAGATTGCGTTCATACGGACAGACGGACGGACAGCAAGACGGACATTGCACAAAACCAATATACTCATTTCACTTTCGTGAATGAGTCTAAAAACAACAAATTATTTTTTAAAAAATCCAGAATTCCCGCTGCTCGCTGAATTTTTCCCGCAATCGGATTTTCAAAAAAACCAGATTTGACAGGAAAAAAGCTGATTTGGCAACACTGCAGCCTACCGGCATCATTTATGTTTTGTGATCCATAAACTAAACTTTTAATTTTCTTATTAATGTCACTTTTATTTTCTTTTGTAAGCGAGTACTCCGTCAATTGGTCAAATATCTAGTTTGACGGTACGACTGTGTTGCGGCGGCTGTCAATTTGAACGTCCAGTAGCGTTGCATGACAGAACCAAGATGATCTACAAATTTAAAGTAGTGCAAGAGCCGCAAAAAGTCGCAAATAGGATTATTACTAACTTTTAAGACAAAAACAATATACCATAATTGTAAATTTTAACACAAATTTTTTCTTTGTTATTTATTTTACATACTCTGGCCCTCAAAGTCCAACTTACACAATAGTTGATTTTGGCAAATTGTGAATTTGCCAAGCGCGCAAATTAAATAAAAATGTTCCCGACAATTTTTGTTCAGGTATCAGCTAACTGATCACCTGACTTTGAAGCCAGAGCACAATGATAGGGTTGCATTTTTACCAAAAACATTTATTGATTTTTCATATATAGGGAATATACTTTGAATATATTGGAATAGAATTTTAATTGCAACCATGAAATTTTTTTATTTGGCAATTCCGCCCAGTGTGCAGTGTAAGCGAGCGTGAGATAGGTTTGGGGGAGGGGCGTTAGGTGAGCTTAGACGAGTGGCAGGGTTAACTTCAACGAGAAATGAATAAATTAAGTAAAGCGGAGTCTCATTCTCTCTTTTTGTCTGCTTCGTTCTCTATCTCTCTATCGTTCGCTATCTCTTTGCTAACTTTCCAAGCTCCAGCTAAACGAGTTTCTCTCCTATAGAATCCATTCTTTCCATCCATCACTTGCTTGCTCGCTCGCCATTTGCCTCTCTCTCTTTATCTCTCTACACACTCCCTTTCTCTCATGTGCCGCGTGTTGTGCAAGCGGCAAAGACGGCGACAGCGACAGCGCGTCGTCGTCGACTTTTTTTCAAACAAGATCTTAGACAACAGCAGCCTGGGGGTCGCCAAGGGGCAATGATGCAGAATGCCCTAATCAAGAACAACTAAAAATTGCGCAGCGAAAGCAACAAATCTTGTTAAACTGTATTTGTATGTCTATTTTTATACCCTGAACCCATTGAAAATGGGAAATCAGGGTATAATGGTTTTGTTAAAAGTATGTAACAGGCAGAAGGAGGCGTGGCAGACCCCACAAAGTATATATATTCTTGATCAGGGCGACGAGCTGAGTCGATTTGGCCCTGTCCGTCTGTCTGTCTGTCCGTCCGTCCGTCCGTCCGTATGTATGAACGCGTCGATTTCAGAAGATATAAGAGCTAGAGACTTCAAATTTTTTTTTAAATGTCCGTAATTACAGCGCGCATATCAAGTTTATCATTAAAAATCGATAACTCATCCCGATATTTTTTTCTCGATAAAAAACCTTATCATAAACCAGTTATAAAATTATATCTTCTACATCTTTATTGCTAGAGTCTCCAAATTTTTAATGTATGCTTATATGTAATTTAAAATTTACCCCCCACCCTTAAATTCACCCCCTCACCCTCACTCTTGTAAAAAGCGTATTTCAAATACTAGAGACTTGTGCTTATTTATGACTTTGTTATAATCATAATCTGAAAGTTTCATGAAGATCGTACGTGCGTGTGCGTGTGTGTGTGTGTGTGTGTGTGTGTGTGTGTGTGTGTGTGTGTGTGTGTGTGTGCGTGTGTGTGTGTGTGTGTGTGTGTGTGTGTGTGTGCGTGTGTGTGTGTGTGTGTGTGTGTGTGTGTGTGTGTGTGTGTGTGTGTGTGTGTGTGTGTGTGTGTGTGTGTGTGTGTGTGTGTGTGTGTGTGTGTGTGTGTGTGTGTGTGTGTGTGTGTGTGTGTGTGTGTGTGTGTGTGTGTGTGTTTCTTGTGTAAGCTGATAGACGCGAAAAATTATTGAAATAGCTATTACTCCAAGGGTTCAGGGGATCTCGTAGTCGAGTAGTCTCGACTACTTTCATACTTGTTATTAAATTTTGTATTGCTTTTGTATTGCATTTACTGTTTGTTTGTTTTTTTATTGTTTACCTTCTTACTTTGACTGATTCGGATTCACACACACACATAGACACAAGCACCCACGCATAAACACGCATGGGCTGCAGTGTGCGCTTACTATGCGAACTAAATTGGTTAATAACTTTTTTTGTGGACATACGATCTTCATGAAACAGATCGTAATTGTAACAATAATATGCGTGCACTTGCCAAAGCACAAGTCTCTAGCATGGTATACACGGGGCTAGGAAAAAAATTTCAAGTCTCTAGTTCTTATATCTTCTGAGATCGACGCGTTCAACCATACGGACAGACGGACGAGCAGACAGACGGACAGAGTTAAATCGACTCAGCTCGTCGCCCATTTTCAATGGGTTCAGGGCATAAAAAGAATAATAATAATAATAATACAACTAAAACGCGGCGTATTGAAGATGGGGCCTCAAAGAAATTCAACACAAGGGACCAAAGCAAAGTAAGAAAGTCAACACTGTAATTGAACTCAACATGCAAACAGAAAACATACGACGCTTAGTAGGTAGTGTTGCCGAAACTTTTTCAGCAAAAGTAGCAAAACCGAAGGCTGAAAGTAGCTAAAAGTAGCCAACTTTCTTCTAAAATAGCTGAAAAAGTAGCAAAAAAGAAAACAGTGCTGTTTTTTTTTTTTTCATAAAAAGTCAACTTTATTAATTTAATTCTGATAATATATCATCTATGACCACCAACTCGTCATTTTCACCATTGTCGCTTTTATAATTTGCCTTTTTAAGGTAGTTGGGTGGAGCGCTATACTCATAGCATAAATAACAAAATCAATTTTTCGATAATTCTCGATAAAAAAGTTATCGGATGAGTTAAAAAATGATAAACTTGTACTGCGTATGGTACACACAAGTATGCATGCCAAATTTCAGCTCACTAGCTCTTATAGCTTCTGAGATCGACGCACTCATACGGGCGGACGGAAGGACGGACGGACGAGCGGACAGGGCTATATCGATTCAGCTCGTCGGGCTGATCAAAAATATATATACTTTATTGAGTCTGCGATGATTCCTTCTGCCCGTTACATACTTTTTCACAAAACCATTATACCATGACTTCCCATTTTCAATGGGTTCAGGGTATAAAAACTGATAAGAAATGAATTTTGCATAACATTTTAGAAAGCTTACCTATTCTTCAGTTGTAGTATTAATTCTACACAAAACTTAATACATTTGAATCATTTACATTTAAAAAGTATCGAATCCAATTTTGTTATAAGTTCGCTTGCATTTTAGCTAAATGTAATATTTGAAAATAGCCAGATTTGTAGCTAATAGCTGTTTGAAAATTTGTGTAGCAATCGGCCTTAAAAAGTAGCCAGATCTAGCTACAAAATAGCTGATTCGGCAACACTGACAGTAGGTGACGATGGCGATGGCGAATTGTTGCTTTGCTTTGCGCTGCGACGCTACCGCCATGTTGACCGTGACGCCGACTTTGCAGTCAAACATTGTTATTTTTCGTTTTAAATAGAAACTCAAATAAATTAAAACAAATTAAATTTATCTCCCTATTTTTCTCTCTCTCACGCTATTTCTCTTTTACTCTCTCTTTCTATATTTCTCTATCTCCCAATTTTACGATCTCCTTTGTCTCTCTCAGTATACAAAAAATCGACACACAGACAGTGACTACATGAGACTAAGCAAGCTTATGTCATAGTCGTCGCTGTCAACGACGACGCCAGCGTCAACGCTAACGGCCACGGTGACAGCAATTCTAACGTTTTGTATGATGGCAAACACTAAAACCAAACCACCTTGGTAAAGGGGCCAGAGTCGCCGCATTTACATTAAACAGATATGCGCAATAATCAGAGGTATATGTGCGTTTTGGTAACAAAACTAAGCGTTAATGTATACATATAAATGTAAATATGTATATATGTATGTACATACACTCATGATGAAAATAATAGGTATACACCCTAAAATTGAACATTTTATACTCCGTCTGTCCGTATGAACGCAATCTATTTCGGCGCTATTGAAGCTAGAGACTTAAAATTTGAAACACATACTCGTATATATCTCCGATCTATAAAGTGTTAAGATTTTCCCGATCCGCCCACTAGAAGCGTGGCAAATCGGACCTGAAAATATAGTGATCAGAACCCATTGAAAATGGGAAATCAGGGTATAACAAGTAAGAAGACTAGTCGGGATTGCTCGACTAGGAGATACCCTGAACCCTCTAATCTAATATTCTAATCACTCTGCACTTCTTTTCGACACACATACATCCACACGCACGTATTAGAACGCGCTCTGCTAACTGCGCAGTAAGCAGCGACTGCGCTTGGACTGCGCTGCAGTGTCTGCAATATTATAAGAATTTATTTGTTGAATAATTTGATTTCTAGACGTACAATCTTAATGAAACTTTTAGAGCGTAAGCATATGGTAAAAATGTATGTACATTCCAAAGCACACGTCTCTAGTACTTGAAATACGGCTTTGTCAAAGGTGAGGGTGAGGTGGTGGATAAAGGTGTGGGGGGTAAATTACAACAAAAATCGAAATTATATCAAATACATATAAGTCTACATTTAAAATTTGCAAGCTCTAGCTCTAAAGGTGTAGGAGATATAATTAAATGACTAGCTTTCGATAAGGTTTTTCATCGATAGTAAAATATCGAAAGTAGTTATCGATATAAAAAGAAAAGCTTGATATGCGCGTGATATACACGGACCTAGGAAAAAACATTTGTCGCTAACTCTTATATCTTCTGAGATCGACGCGTTCATACATACGGACGGACGGACGGACAGACAGACGGACAAGGCCAAATCGACACAGCTCATCGCCCTGATCAAGATTATATATACTTTGTGGGGTCTGCCACGCCTCCTTCTGCCTGTTACATACTTTTAACAAAACCATTATACCCTGATTTCCCATTTTCACTGGGTTCAGGGTATAAAAATCACGCCGACGGACAACTAGGCTAGTGCAAAGGCAATGGGAATGGAATAGGATTCTTTCACGGCTCGACTCGCTTTGGGCTTGGTTGGTTCAGAAGGACCTTTTACAGCTAACGGCTTTTTTCTGGTGTCATTCCGCTGAAGTCTAGTGGTGGTGGGTTTTAGGAACGTTATCAGAGAACAACCCTCAGTGCTCCTCAAACCCCACCACCAATTTGATATGGGCATTCGGTGAATGGCTTCCGCGAGTTAAACAACATCTGACATTTGGGTGGTCGTAGAACTTTCAACACATAAAGAAAAGCCCGGCCCGGTGTCTAACGACAGGGACAGAGACAGTGGCAGTTGCAATGGCGGCGACGCCGATAAGCGCAGCCAGCGACAACGATTTAGAATGCAGCCAAGAACAAAGAGTAGCGCATCAGCAGCGACTGCGCTTGGGCTGCGCTGTAGTGTGGGCAACATTATAAGAATTTATTTGTTGAATAATTTAATTTCTAGACGTATAATCTTAATAATTCAGAGCGTAATCATATGGTGAAAATGGATGTACATTCCAAAGAACACGTCTCTAGTACTTGAAATACGCCTTTTACAAAGGTGAGGGTGAGGGGGTGGATATAAGGACGGGGGATAAATTACAACAAAAATCGAAATTATATAAAGTACATTCAAGTCTACACTTAAAATTTTGAAGCTCTAGCTCTAAAGGTGTAGGAGATATAATTAAATAACTAGCTTTTGATAAGGTTTTTGATCGATAATAAAATATCGGGAGTAGTGATCGATATAAAAAGAAAAACTTGATATGCGCGTGATATACACGGACCTAGGAAAAAGCATTCTGCTTTATACTCTGTAGGTAAGCTGAATATTTTTATACCCTGAACCCATTGAAAATAGGAAATCAGGGTATAATGGTTTTGTTAAAAGTATGTAACAGGCAGAAGGAGGCGTGGCAGACCACACAAAGTATATATATTCTTGATCAGGGCGACGAGCTGAGTTGATTTGGCCCTGTCCGTCTGTCTGTCCGTCCGTCTGTCCGTATGTAAGAGCGCGTCGATTTCAGAAGATATAAGAGCTAGAGACTTCAAATTTTTATCATTAAAAATCGATAACTCATCCCGATCTTTTTTTATCGATAAAAAACCGTATTGAAAACCAGTTATAAAATTATATCTTCTACACCTTTATTGCTAGAGTCTCCAAATTGTATGTATGTATGCTTAATGTATGCTTATATGCAATTTATACAATTTCGGTTTTTGTTAAAATTTACCCCCCCACCCCTAAATTCACCCCTTCACCCTCACTCTTGTAAAAAGCGTATTTCAAATACTAGAGACTTGTGCTTTGGCAAATACATGCATATCTATGTTATAATCATAATTTGAAAGTTTCATGAAGATCGTACGTCCATAAAAAAAGTTATTAAGCAATTAAGTTCTCATAGTAAGCGCACACTACCGCCCATGCGTGTTTATGCTTGTGTGTGTGTAAATGTTTATATATATATATATATATGTGTGTGTGTGTGTGTGTGTGTGTGTGTGTGTATGTGTGTGTGTGTGTGTGTGTGTGTGTGTGTGTGTGTGTGTGTGTGTGTGTGTGTGTATGTGTGTATGTGTGTATGTATGTATGTATGCCTGTGTATGCGTGCGTGTGTGTGTGTGTGCGTTTTTCTTGTGTAAGCTGAAAGACGCGAAAAATTATTGAAATAGCTATTACTCCAAGGGTTCAGGGGATCCGTAGTCGAGCAATCTCGACTAGAGCTTTCTTACTTGTTTTGTTTTGTTTATTATTATTATTTTTTATTTTTATTTTTTTTTTTAAGAATGACGCAAATGAAATGGGGCCAACCTACAAAACGCGGCAACAAAGTGAAAAAATGCTACTAAATTTTCAAAAAAAAAAAAGTTTTATTGTTTGTCTTTGGGTTGGAATTGCAGTTCAGTTCGTTATTCACCACTATTCAATTTTCAATGTTATTTTTTGAAAGCCCTTTAACTATGTTCGCCCTGCCCACAGCCAGTGCTGCCATTTTAGCCATTAAGTTGCTAGATCTAGCAATTTTGAATTTGAGTTTGCAATTTTTTTTTTTAATTGCTATTAGCCACAAATATAGCTATTTTAAAAAAAAATTATGCAACTTTTAGCAATTTTGTGATTTTTGTGATCTCACAATAACATCATCTTAAAAAGAACTCAACTTGTTCAAAATCATAACAATATCGATAAATGCACAAACAATAGTGAACAATAGTTCAATAGTTGTGAACAATAAGTAGTTCACAAATTCATCGAAAGTGATCAAGTGTCATTTGTGCGCTGAGCTTTAAATTGTATGCTGTTTTGTTAGATTCATTAAAAGTTTTATAAAATATGCCAAAAACGTATACCCAAAAATTTCGCGATGTGTGGTTGAGTGGCGAGTTTAAAGAGTGGATTCGCAAGGATGACACAGACTCAACAAGGGCCTATTGCGCCTATTGCAAGTGCACTATTGGCGCGAAGCTTTATGATGTGCACCACCACGCTGCCACAAAAAAACATATAAGTGCGATGGGTGCGTGTACACAAAAAAACAAGTTGCCTTTTGTTGTAAAATGTGACAAGACGGAGGAGCATGAGGCTGCACTGTGCCTATACATAAAATTAATAAAAACTCTTTATACAAACTTAGAAAAATATTACAGATATGGATTACAAAGGCATGATAAATGCTGCCATAATTATGTGCTGCCAAAAAAATGTTTGGCAAAAATAAGCGACAGCTCCAAATATGCTATTAATGATGAAGAAAGTATATTGGAACAATTGGACGACATTTTAACTATCATTTAAAAACTTAATCATAAATAAAAGTAATAAATTTAACATATAAAATTTTAACAAAATTTGGCAATTTCTTTTAGCAATTTTAATAAATTTTTTAGCAATTTTAGCAACTTTTTTTTGAAATTCTAGCAATTCTTGCCTTCAAAATTCTGGCAGCACTGCCCACAGCACGAATTCAGTGTAGTTTAACTGTTAGCCTGCAGCAAGAGCTGCTCTGCATACACACAACGCGTGAAACAGGGAGAGATGGAAACAGAGAGAGGAAGAGGTAGACGCAGAAAGAGAGAGAGCGAGCAAAGGCCCTAAAAGGCAAGAAAATAAGTCCGGCAAAATGCTAAATTACCCTTTCAAACCAGCTAGAAACGGCTAGATCAAATTCAAGAATAGCCAGAAATATAGCCATTTCAGTTTTTATACCTTGAACCCATTGGAAATCAGGGTATAATGGGTTTGTGAAAAAGTTTGTAATGGGCAGAAGGAATCATCGCAGACCCCACAAAGTATATATATATTCTTGATCAGGGCGACGAGCTGAGTCGATATAGCCCTGTCCGTCTGTCCGTCCGTCCGTATGAGGGCGTCGATCTCAGAAGTTATAAGAGCTAGAGAGCTGAAATTTGTGTACCATACGCAGTACGAGTTTGCTTCTCCGCCAATTTGTAAAAAACGCATTTTAAGTACTAGACACTTGTGCTATGGAGTGTGCACACATATTCACCATATGATTACGCTCCGAAAGTTTCATTAATATCGTATGTTATTCAACAAATAAATTCTCATAATATTGCCCACACTGCAGCGCAGCCCAAGCGCAGTCGCTGCTTACTGCGTAGTTGACAGCCTTATGCGTGCGTGTCGATGCATGTGTATGTATGTGTTCATAAAAGAAGTGCAGAATGAGTAGAATATCAGCATAGAGGGTTCAGGGTATCTCTTAGTCGAGCAGTGTCGACTGGAGCCTTCTTACTTGTTTAAAACTAAAGTATTGTTAATAAAATAACATTAAATGTTTGGGTTTCCATTTTAGTTTCTTTCATATGTACACAACATGAAGTAATACTGTCGAGTCTCGATAATTCGTAACCCAAAAATAACAATAAATCGAAATAAAAACAAGGGGTGAATATACATAGGTGTGGGGGGTAAATTTTAACAAAAACCGAAATCGTATAAATTGCATATAAGCATACATTAAAAAGTTGGAGACTAGCAATAAAGGTGTGGAAGATATAATTTTATAACTGGTTTTCGATAAGGTTTTTTATCGATAAAAAAGATCGGGATGAGTTATCGATTTTTAATGATAAGCTCGATATCCGCGCTGTAAATACGGACATTTTAAAAATTTGAAGTCTCTAGCTACGGACAGACGGACAGGGTCAAATCGACTCAGCTCGTCACCCTGATCAAGAATATATATACTTTCTGGGGTCTGCCACGCCTCCTTCTGCCTGTTACATACATTTGTTAGAGTAGGGGAGGTTCGAAACCTCTTCGATGTTTTTTTTTTTCATATATATTTTGTTTTTTATAAAATAGATATTTTATTGGGAAGGTGCGAGCTTGACTGAATGGCACTTAATACTTTTCATTTTCTTAGTCGAATAATTTTATAAGTTTAAATTTGTTTCCTCTTAAATAGCCCTCAAATACATATACGCAAATACATACATATGTATATATTTATGTAAGTCTGCATGCATAGCATCAAGCATTCCAGCCTTATACACGCGCTCATTTGTATGTGTGTATGTATGTACACATAAATGCGTGCTCTAGCATATTCTAAGAATACCGTTGCGATTGATTAGTCTTTGCATTGTTTTTGAATTTCCAGCCGCTACACTGGCTTTTCTTTGCAATGTGGCGTCATAACAATAATGTGAGTTTGTTTTAACTACTGTTGACCGAAACGACGCGGTGGTGCTGTAGGCTGAAGCGCCGTCGATCTTTATTTTAGATATTTTGACATGAACATGCTATTTGGCTTAGGTGCGAGTTCAAATCCAGCGGAAAAAACTTGTTTGTAAATTGCAAATTTTTGTTATTTAAGCTTCTTTTATATATTTTAAATTTCATAAAAATTTTTCTTTCCGTATTATGAATATCTATTAAGCTTATTTATGTGTACAAATACATAAATAAATGGCTGACGCATATAAATGCCGCGATTCGGCCATTATAAATGCCGATTGCCACGCGCCTAGTGGCCGTAGACTCCTCATTTTTGGCCAGTTCTTAGAACGGATGTAACCTAAATGCAAAATTTGAATTCTTACGCTCAAAATATGTTAAAATAACAGGGTTTTTTCGATATGCCACGCCCCTAAAGAGGCGAAGAAATTATTTTTGGGGCATCGATAGAGGAGGCTACCAGTAACTCAACTATCCAAATTTGTTTCTAGCTCTTAGACTGTAGGAGATACAAACTTTTGCGGTTTGCCACGCCCCTTATGGGCGGATATATATCTTCCATAGCTCGTTGACCTTGGGTGGTCGACCCGCGTATATATACAAAATTTCAGGTCTCTAGCATCAATAGTGCCTAAAATATAGCAGAATTCGAAAAATCACTATATCTTCAGGTCCGATTTGCCACGCCCCTAGTGGGCGTAGATATATAATTTTTTCACCTATATTCATAGAATTAAAACATCAGCTTACATGCAAAATTTCAGCATCCAGGTTTTTAACTTTAGGAGATACAGTTTTATCCGATTTGCCACGCCCCTAATGGGCGGAGATATATCCGCCATAGCTTGTGATCTTGGGTGATCGGCGCGGACCTACATACACAATTTCAGCTTTCTAGCTCTTCAACAAACATGATATCTAGTATATCGGAAAATGCATTTCCGCCTCCAGTGGGCGGATCGGGAAAATTTTAACACTTTATAAATCGGAGATATACACGAGTATGTGTTCCAAATTTCAAGTCTCTAGCTTCAATAGCGCCGAAATAGATTGCGTTCATACGGACAGACGAACAGACAGCAAGACGGACATTGCACAAAACCAATATACTCTTTCACTTATGTAGTATAATAATTGCTCTTACCCTCTTGGGTGACATGACCACGCTTTCAAACTGTCTCTGTTGCACAATTACTTGACTTTAGAGGTTATCGTTATAACAAAACGGGTACAATACGTAGTCGCATAGAATACTTCGCAACAAAACATAAAAAAGGCCTCTTCTCATTGAACCGAACAAAGCTTTAAGAAAGAAAACTGTAAACTCGTGAGAAGCGATTGTTGCTTCTGTTACTGTTCAGTTTGATGTAGTAAAAATGTTGCTTCATTGATTTTAGCAACAGCTTGCAGCAACCCCGCACGATGGCACGCCTCTGAGCAACTAAAATTTGATCAATTCCATAAGAGAAAGGGGGAGAGAGAAACGTCAAATATAACATAATATGCATGCGTATTTTTAGTTAATAATTAATGTTGATCTCACAATTCACTCGGCAGACGTAATTATAACTAGAGATTTGAATATGCAATTAGACATGAGCATATGTACATACATATGCACCTATATATTTTTCATACACACATTGATGCCAATTAAATTGCAAATTAATCTATGGCAATCCCCTTCTTAGGTACCCACAGCAACAGGATCACAACAGACATTTTAACAGTATATGTAGGTGTATGCAATACTCACTTCTCGCGATGCAGCAGACATATGCGATCCTTGGCAACTTTCAGTTTTTTGGCTATAATCTTCTTCAAGCTTTCGATGCTAATGTGCGGCTCGACGTAGACGCTGAAATTGCCGCCAGTTGTCGTACTGATATTGAGGTTAATCATCATATTATTACGTTCCATTCCAATTCCCGTTCCCAATCCAGTTCTGTTGGCAACTGTTGTCGAACTATTGGTACTGCTGAGCAACGCACTTGTTGTGGCCATTGCGGCTGCCATGGCCGCAGCCTGTGCAAACGTTTGCCTGCCAGCATTGTTGCTGTTATTCTCAGTGCTCTTCTTGTTCTTGTTGTTGTTGTTGATGCTGGTGTTACCAATGTTGTTGCTGCCGATGGTTCCACTGCTGCCACACCCTGCCCCATTTGTTGCTGCTGCCTCGTTTTTAACATTGGCGTCCGTTGTGGCTTTCGCATTTTCCGTGTTCGTTGTGGTTGATTTATCCATCATTAAACAAATATATCTCTTTCACGCAACAAAAACAAACAAAAAGCACAGACTCAATCGGTCAGGGAAAATATTCAAAACAAAATAAAGGAAATCAGCAATCAGCAATTGAAAACCCTGCACACAAAAAACGCTTAACGGAGGCTGCGACGTCGATGGCGGCGACTGTAGCGTTGATTCAATCGATTTTGTATACACGCCACACCTTATATGCACGTACACACAGAGGGATAAAAACGAACGTATGCACGCACAGCACGAAGAGCGAGAAACATCAACGCTGATGGGTGAAGGCGGCTGCGCTGGCTATGTGGCGACTGAGAAGTGTTGCTGCTAATGCTGCCAACAAAGTATGGGGATGGTTGCGAGAGTTACGTGTATTTCGAAACAATTTCAACGTGGCGAACGATGCGTGGTAGGTTTTTGTCGACCGATTGCGAAACCATTTAAAGTTTGACTGGCACTTCAGTTGCTGTTAAAATGTTCGGCTTATATGTATTTGTGTTTATTGGAAAAAATTTTCCAATGCCCAGGTACGTCGCATATGGATCACTTGCTTTGCTTATTCATTTAGGCGCGTACACGCGGCAATTGTTCAGAATCTGATTTTATTTACAGTTACAAGATTGAAACGCCTTCCATTCGCTGTTGACGGCTTTTGTAAATATGTGCTATTAGCGCTCACAGAGCCACAATTTACCTTTATCTTTTGTAGCAATGGTCAAAGAATTAAATTACAAGCGGAGGAAACGTTGATGACCAACAAAATTAAAGTAAAAAAAAAAAAAAAAAACCTCAGCACACACACACACCAGGCGTTAACACACAGTCAGAAAAGTAAATCTCGCGCACCGAGCGTCACACATCCGCCTCGACCGGCTTTGGTTTTGCTTCTAAATTATCGATGACAGGGTGACCGCGCCGGACTAAACGAAAAATACCAATTTGGTCTCAAAAATATACTATAAAATACTATTTCATATTTTACAAAATACCACTATAAATACCATAACAAATGAATTGTCTGGAAATTCAAATTATAATAAAATAATAACTGACTTATTATATATAGAAAAAATAAGGGTTTTCCCATTGCAAAAAATGTTTGTTGTTTATTTCATTTTAAAAAATTAATAATATTTCAGTCCAACATAAAACTAGAACAATATGCATTCGTATTCAATTCCATATTCCAATATATATTTAAAGTCTTAAAATTAATTAAATGCTTAAAATTCATTTTGTAACATTTTCTTAAAATAAAATAATAAAGGAACTTCTTTTTTCAGTCTTGCTAGTTTCTCTTAAGATCATTTAATTATATTTACTAGCCTTCTTCGTAAGAGCAGCTTAAATTCAATTTGTTGAAATCTTTACATAACACTTGTTCACTGGGCTTAAAATTATTGCACCCATTTTCGCGCAATGATTATTGTACATGTAATATATGTGATATATTTAAATTTTTAAAGCGGTTTCGATTTTTCGTTTTGATTAAATTAATTTGAGAGAATATGCGTTCACACGACGGATTAGAAACGGGCAATATTATTAAATCTTTGTTTTTGTGTAGCCGCATGCTGTTTAAGTGACGCCAGCCTGCTCAAAATGTTAGTCTGGCACGCTTTGCAGTGCGCATCCATATTATTAGCGCTCCTTCCCAGCCATTTTTCATTTTCCGGCATAGTCTCCCACTCAGCTCTATATTTTTGCTTATTGCTCATGTTTTCTATTTATTTGTTTTAAAATTAAGCAAGTCTTAAGCATTAAGCATTCGATTCATTAAGACTTAAAGAGTGACCAAACCGAAAATACCATATAATACCATAAAATCGAAGAAAAATTCTACTAAATACCTATATACCATTAAAATACTTTTGAGCAAAATCGGAGCTGATAAAATACCAAAAGGTATTTAAAATACCATATTCGGTCACCCTGATCGATGATAACATATTAATTTAAAGGCTTGCAAGTTGCAACACTGTTAACACTATCACTCAATCGTGGGCTTGCAATGTTATCGGAATACATCTGTTCACATACACAGTTAATACACAGTTGAGTGCAGGGCTGCCATCTAGGGCTGCAAATCCATCGATGAGGCCTATCGATAGTATCGATAGATTTGGGGTTTCATGATATATCGATGGTTTTTCATCCATCGATAATTTACTACTTGGTGGCGCGAAGAGACGCATGTGAGTATTTTCCGGAATATACATATGTATAAACATTAAGTTGATAATATTATTATATTGTAATTAGCTTTTATAGTAATATTTCCAATATATTTGATGGTTCTTCGTAGAAAGAAAGTATGGATAAATTTTTAAAGCCATCAATAAGCGTAAAACTGATATTTAAAGTGCAAGTGTGTGTGTGTGTGTTTTTTTTTCTCTAAAAATTACTTTATTTTTATAATTTTTGTATCAAAGGCATCTCAAAATGAAATCATGTACCTTTTTTGTATTAAGACCTATTTTAATTTTATATTGTTAAGACGAAACTGCTTTAAGTACCATATAAAATTAATATAAACAGCTTGAAGCATATAAAAATGAATTTAATTATTTGCATTGATTAACAATTATCCATATGTAATAAAATATATATTTTATTAGATATACAACCATCACATAAATATCCGATTACTTTTGTATTGTATTCTTATACAATATTGCACGAATCATTTTATGTTGGATGTATGATTTAAATTATTGAAAATTTGTTCATTTCTAAGAACTTCAAATTTTCGATGAAACTATCGAAAGTATCGATGCTTCATTTCATCGATGGATAAATCTATCGAGGGGAACATCTATCGATGGTTTTGCAGCCCTACTGCCAACCCACCGTCTTTTCACGTAGATCACCATATTTTAAAGGAGATCTACATATGTACGTTAGAGCTGGGAAACCATCGATGGAAGGCTCCATCGATGGTTTTCCCATCGATGGAAAAAATAATCGATTATATCGATGGTTCCATCGAAAATTTTTTCCTTTTAAATTTTAAACGTTATTTGTATAAAAGTCGTACTTTTCATAATAGAAATAAATGTAAATAAAGCTCTTGTAATTTCATACTTTTCCTTGTACATATTTACAGAATAAGAATAAAGAGTATAAACAAATATAGAGAAAATATAAAAGTTTAATTCATTAAATCTTCATTTCCAAAACATAACACAAATTCAACATAACGATTTGAAAGATAACTTAAATATAAAAGAGATCCATTTTCTTTCTTATCGACAAAATAAAAACAATAAAAATATAACAAATTAATAAAGATATAGTAAATATTCAATATTTACTAAAATAAAGTAATACTAAAATATTAATTAGTCATAACACAAATTCAACATAACGATTTGAAAGATAACTTAAATATAAAAGAGATCCATTTTCTTTCTTATCGACAAAATAAAAAATAAAAATATAACAAATTAATAAAGATATAGTAAATATTCAATATTTACTAAAATAAAGTAATACTAAAATATTAATTAGTCTTGTTGTTTTCAGGGAACAGCCATTCATTTTTGTTCAAAAAAATCAATTGATTGACATTTTTTTCTTTCAAAGACGCTCGGCGGTCAGAAATCAATTCACCCGCCTTGCTAAAAATGCGCTCACTTTCCACAGAGCTAGCTGGAATAGCTAAGTATTTAATAGCACAATAGCTGAGTGCATTTAATTGGTGTTCGTTAATCTGAAACAAAACGGATCATTAAAACTATAAAATGAAAGCGTTCTATAAATTACCTTCCAAAACTGTAGCGGATCGATGTCATGAGATGCATGTCGTTGCTCCAAGTACTGCCTCATCATAACAATCGCATCTGCACGTCCCGTTGATCTTTTTTCTGATATTTTTTTGTCCATAAATGTAAATAAAAATGAGGAATCGTTCTCTTTTGGTAGTTCCTCTTCAATTTCAGGAACTTTCGTATTCTGAAAGACGGCAAGCTCATCCTCGAGTATTTGTGCTGCCTGCTGCCCGTTAAATACATTTTGGAACCCATCTTTATTAAAGCGGGGGTCCAGCAAAGTCGCTAGCCTTGTGACTGTTCTACCTTCATACGGATATAGTCTTTTTTAATTCCGTTCATTAAAAATTTGCATGCATCACTGCCAACAGATGTCTTCATATTTGGCAACAGCAACTCTAAAGATTTGGTCAAAGCCAATATTGCCGGTATGACCAGCGAAGCCGTTACAGTTTTAGAAGCCGATGTGTGCTTTGTTGCCGTCTCAAACGGCTCCAAAACAGAGCATAAATCTTGTACAATGCGGAAATGGTCTTCAGATAGGGGAGTAGGCGCATTTTGCGATTTTAAAAGTGTCGCAATAAGCGGCTCCCTTGTCTGTAAGACCCGTTGCAGCATATAGAACGCGCTGTTCCACCTTGTCGGCACTTCTTGCAGCAAATTTAAAGGGCTGTCAGTATTTTGAGCGTTCTTAAATTTTGCGGTTGCAACAGAGCTGCTCTTAAAGAACGTGACAATTCTTTTGACACTGCTGACAATTTCTTTTATAAATACTTCACCCATTAAATCCTGAACAACCAGGTTTAGCGTGTGTGTGAAGCAAGGAAAGTGTCTTTTTTGTAATATTTCACACGCTCGTATCATGCTGGCTGCATTGTCCGTTACAACTGCTGTGATGTTTGATTTGTTACTCAAAGCGGCGATATATCGATATCGACAAAAGTCCATCGATATATCATAAAAATTAAAATCCATCGATGTAATCGATGGTTGCATCGATGGTTTCCCAGCTCTAATGTACGTGCCTACGTGTGGTGAGACAAAAACTACGTACTCTTAAAAAATATTGCAAAATGGGTAATATCAATATATTATGAATTAAATAAAAAAGATGATATTGTCTTATATTAGGTTAGCAGCACGATTGAGTGATCACGATTGTAGTGATAGTAGGTTATGCAAAGCGAACAGCTGATTTGACAGCGTGACGTCATTATTTCAGAAAATGGTGGGCGCGTGTTTGAATTTGTATGAAAATCAAGCAACTTTGACACTGTTATTTGTCTTAAAACTAGTAGACTAAATAAAACGAGTTGGGCGGCTAATCACATGTTCTATATAGATTCACGAATCGGAAAATATAAAGGTTTTTGCTCATTTTTATACTCTAAGCCGTTTTCTAAGCAGTTATTGATCATGCAATCCCTTAACCACTTTTACTTTTGCATATAATGGATTTAACCTTACTATCTAAGGCTTGAATTTGTAAAACTAAAAAGAAACTACTAAGTATTATGCATTTCCCATCAATCCGCATCATTATATGTACTAATTTCATTCTTTATATCACAAATCCGATGGCCATAGATGATACGCCCCATTGTTAGCTTCTGCCTAGGTTTTTAGAGCTGATTCAGGCATATTATATGTTTCTTTAGGTTTCAATACTCATAACCATACAAATTTACGACTTGGCAATTAATACACAAATATTAGTTCATTCTACCGGATGTTTCTGACATGACAGCAGGTGTGAGCAGCACCTTTATTTGCATAAATAAACAATACTGATGGCGAAAACCCAGTTAACTGTGTCCATCAACCATTCCTGCTGACTTAATGGCCATTTTTGCTGCATTCGAGAGGCCTCCCTATTCATTCCATTATATACTAAATTTCTTTATTGTGTTCTCTGGTTAGTGCTAATATCACTCAATCGTGGGCGCAACCTACTGTGTCTTTTAACAGTGACCTACTGTGTCTTTTAACAGTGGGTTAGCAGGAATAAATTCCGTTTTGAATATGTTTGTGAAAGCCGTTTTCAATGGGTTAGCAGCGCTAAATTGCAAAAAGATTGGCATCGCCTACTTTAGAATTTGTGCTTGAAACTGGAGGGAAAGAAATTAATGTGAATTTACAAAAAATGGAAATTTTAACAAGTGACACCGACGAAGAAGCAAACGTAACTCCAACCAAGAGGAAGCGGTACCGCCAGACGACTTTTGGCGCTATGATTCAAACGTAAAAAAGGGAAATTCAACCATCTTGACGGAGCTAACCCAAAAGTTGCTGGTTTTGTCACATACCAGTGATAATGTTGAGCGTTTATTTTCAGAAATTAATTTAAGAACAAGTAAGAAAGCTCTAGTCGAGACTGCTCGACTACGAGATCCCCTGAACCCTTGGAGTGCTAGCTATTTCAATAATTTTTCGCGCCTTTCAGCTTACACAAGAAACACACACACATACACAAACACATACACACACAAGCACCCACGCATAAACACGCATGGGCTGCAGTGTGCGCTCACTATGAGAACTTAATTGTTTAATAACTTTTTTTGTGGACGTACGATCTTCATGAAACTTTCAGATTATGATTATAACATGGATATGCATGTAATTGCCAAAGCACAAGTCTCTAGTATTTGAAATACGCGTTTTACAAAAGTGAGGGTGAGGGGGTGAATTTAGAGGTGGGGGGTAAATTTTAACAAAAACCGAAATTGTATAAATTGCATATAAGCATATATAAAAAATTTGGAGACTCTAGCAATAAAGGTGTAGAAGATATAATTTTATAACTGATGAGTTATCGAATTTTAATGATAAACTCGATATCCGCGCTGTAATTACGAACATTTTACAAAAAATTTGAAGTCTCTAGCTCTTATATCTTCGGAAATCGACGCGTTCAAACATACGGACAGACGGACAGACAGACAGACGGACAGGGCCAAATCAACTCATCTCGTCACCCTGATCAAGAATATATATACTTTGTGGGGTCTGCCACGCCTCCTTCTGCCTGTTACATACATTTCAACAAAACCATTATACCCTGATTTCCCATTTTCAATGGGTTCAGGGTATAAAAATAACAGAAACAAATTAGACACGGAGACTTTAAAAGGATTGCTTCACACCAATAGTGGATTAAAGGAAAACTTAGAGCCTTCTGACAAACACCTAAAATATTTTAATCAAAACGTATACATATAGCTTGAACAATGTAATTTGCTTTCTAAAACGACAAATGAAACTAATAACAACGAAGTACAATACAGTTCATTTAAAAATTTAATGGCTTATTCTTTTTTTTTTTTTTTTTTTTTTTTTAGCTAAAAAAAACAGTACGTAGATCTATGTACGTATTTTAGCATATTGAACAACATACGAAAAAACACGTAGATTTTGGAGCCTGGCTACATAATTTTCAAATTTTGACTTGGCATCGCTGGTGTCACCAGTGGTGACTCATGACTAACCAGTGGTGTCACTTAACAGTGCCATAAATAGCTCAGCTGGCTAAATTTAATTTTAACACTGACCAGAGAACACATAGACTAGACATGTAGAACAAATTTTTCTACAGCAGAAAATGTTAAGTTGGTCGACCACTTTACTTCGTATTTGCTCGGCTCGGTCGCTGGAGGTTCGAGCAGTGAAAATATTGCACGACAAAGTCAGTGCGCTGCAAGCGCTCAAACGAAATGGTCCCATTCTTAATAGAAGCATAGCTATGCGCTTTTGTCCTACTCTCTCTCTCTCTCTCTCTCTCTATCTCACTCTATGGTCGCTCAAATCACCGAACTCAGCAGCGCACAAAAATTGAAATTTGTTGGCGACGATCCCTCTATGTGGCATATCACACATTAATTGCTCCCATCAACAACCTAGGTATTCTCTGCCAAACAAAATTATGCGACAGCATGATCGTTTATCGATTTAAACTACGTCGTACTAAATGTACAACATAAATAAACATACGTTGGCTCCTCATTTTCTGGAGGATCTTAGAAATATGATTGGAAGCGTTAAATTTATTTTGGTTTTGGACAAATCAAGTGACAAAGCGGCTTGGTAAATAATAAAAGATTGAATATTTTATAATTTGTATATATGTATATGCATGTATATCTATCATTTCTACGTTAATGGTTTTAGGTGTCGTTATTAAATACGTCTCTGTTGAGAGTGGAGTGATGATTTCGACGTTCCTGATTTTAATATTTCTCTTGAAAGTGGAGATTCCTTGTCTATAGTTGAAGGAATCAAACAATTTAAAACAAATGAATAATCATAAATGAATTTAATTAAGAAAATAGTGTTTTTTAAACCCAGCTTTTATTTTGGCTTATTTTTTCTTGAATTTAGCTTCTTTTAGCTTCTTTTTTTTGCCAATCTGGCTCTATTTGCTCGAAAAATTATGACAGCACTGCGTGGCAAACGCCACAAAATATATATGTATATTCATGAATAGGGGGACGAGCTGAGTCGATTGAGCCGATTTAGCGGTAACTCATCCTGTAATTTTGTTATCGATTAAAAACCTTATCGAAAATAAGTTATTTAATTATATCTCCTACACCTTTAGAACTAAAGTCTTCAAATTTTATATGTAGATTCATATGTATTTTATAAAATTTCGATTTTTGTAATAGTTTACATTCCTACATCCACCATCACCATTATATTTGTAAAAGGCGTATTTCAAATAGTAGAGACTCATGCTTTGAAAAATGCAGGCATTTTAATGATACAATCACAATCTAAAATATTTATGACGATAGCCCATACACAAGAAAATCGATTAAACAATTAAGTTCCCACAGTGCAGCCCATGCGTGTTTATGCGTGCAAGCTTATAGTTTTCTGAATATGTATTTCTTGTGTGAGCAGAAAGACGCGAAGAATTATTGAAATACAAGTTCCTCGAAGGGTTCAGGGGATCTCGTATTCGATCAGTCTCGACTAGAGCTTTCTTACTTCTTTTTTACTTAATTATTTTATTAAGATACATAATATTGTCGAAATTGCTTAATTTTCTTACAAATTTACATGAAATACAGTGATGAGTGATGTCACCCCACTAACTTAACAGGCCGAATTGCTAAGCCCACTATCACTCAGTCGTGATAATTAGCCACTAACATACGACGAATATTTATATGCAACTCTGAAACTAAAGCGCCACCTACTTCGAGCAACATGGTTGCATTCGTTGTCAGCTGTCAGTTTTGACAAACGGAAGTGACTTTCTTGTGTCAAAACGGTGTCGAGTTCTTTTCGTTTAAAGGTCTCTTGGGCGAAAGTTGTGTTTTTCTGTGCATTTCACGTTTCGTGTCAAAAACTATAGACTTAAAGTAAGAGGTCTTGCAAACTATAGTGATGCTTTATGCAAATTGTTAAATAAGATAAATAAATGAAAAGCGCAAGCGATGTCATATATACAAGAAGATTAATATTCGTATTATAACATGTTTCTACTTTCATAGAATGCGTTACGTGGCTGCATACCTGTTGGCCGTTCTCGGTGGTCAAGATAACCCCGCCAATGCTGATCTGGAGAAAATTCTCAGCTCTGTGGGTATTGAGGCCGATGCCGAGCGTCTGACCCGTGTCATCAAGGAGTTGAAGGGCAAGAGCATAGACGATCTGATCAAGGAGGGTCGTGAGAAGCTATCATCGATGCCCGTTGGTGGTAGTTGTGCTGCTGCTGCACCCGCAGCCGGTGCTCCAACGGCTGCTGCTGGTGGTGATAAGAAGGAAGCCAAAAAAGAAGAGAAGAAGGAAGACTCTGAGTCTGAAGATGACGATATGGGCTTCGCTCTCTTCGAATAAGCCAACTTCTTTCAACATTCGTTTGTACTGCGTAAAACATTTACAACAGCAGAACTTAAGGTACGTCGTATATGCAATAAAACAAAAACCTGGAGGGATAGGCAAACACCTGATGAACCGAACTTACACCATCTTTCAACTGATCACAAACGTTGATGCCATACAAGTTTCACTGACTCATTTGCCATCCCGCTTCCACAGTAGTTCTTTTCGCTATTTTCAACGAAACGAGCTGTTTCATACTTTACTAATGTTTTTTTATTTCATCTTTTGCAGAACTGGGCAGCACAATCATCGACTGCTTACACAATGCCACACATTGCTTAAAATGACGTTCAAAACTTGTTAATACCACCCGACAAATATATTAAAAAAAAAAACAAGGAAACTTTAAAACGTTTATTTCTATGAAATAAAAATTTGCAGTGTTTACGCTTCATATACGTACGTTTTTTTTTTTTTTTTTTTATATGTGTGAATATGTGCTCTTATTCGTTGAATTTAGTTTTCAAATAGAGCAATTTCTTGTAAGCAAGAATTATAAGCCGCAGTTGCTGGTACCGCAGACCGAGTTTATGGAGAATCATTATAATAGCAACGTACCAATCTAGGTGCATCTGAAATGGTTAGTTTTATTTGTTTGCGATCTTGTTTTTGTGTAGAGAAAATGATATATATTGACATATTTATAGGGATTCGCTATATTTTAGTACTTAGTTGCATTCCTGTTTATACCCTGAACCCATTGAAAATGGTTTTATAGCTGTATATAAACAGATAGGTTACATGATAAAATTTCAATTGAGACTTTGTTAATCCTCCTCATTTACATAAATGAGCGGGACTTCTAGTCAAAAAAGTTTAGAGTACTATCCTTTCGGCAGAGTTTCATCTTATAATTATCGCAATCTTGGCCTTTCTGGTAAGATTTCGTTTTGTATTATATTTTAGCTGTGTACGCGTGCGCTGTAATCGATAAAGGATGACAACGCTCGAGTTCTGGATAAGTACTGTTAGATGTCTAATGAACCGCTTATCCGCGTGAACTACAAATTTGCGGAAATGAAGTCTGGATTGCATGAATAGCTTCAGTCTTTGAGCTCTGTTCATTCGTTAAAGTCGAGTTTTTTGTGTCTAATATCTGTTTCTTCTTTTTTTTTTTTTTTTTTTTTGCACTGTACTCTACCATTTTGTTCTTTGTTGATGACTGATGATTGAAATGACTGCCATCCGCAATATGTCTGAGTTCCACAAACGCTTCGAGGCGGCCGAACATAAAGTGATTGTTCTGGACTTTTATGCTACATGGTGCGCTCCGTGCAAGGACATTGACAAGGTGGTGAAAGCACTCGCGCGCCAGTACGCCAACAAGGTGGATGTAATTAAGATTAATGTCGACCGATTCGAGGACTTGGTGGAAACCTACAAGGTGCGCAGCATGCCTACATTTGTGTTCATCAAGAACAATCGAAAAATTGGCCGAGTCATTGGAGCAGATGAGCACAAACTAAAGCAAACGTTGGCTAAAGTGTGCAAATAATTAGTAATTTAGTGACGCAGGCGTCGTCATTAACTGATTGATTATATGTAACTGTGTAACTTGTAACATGCAACGCCAGCCATTTTGAAAAAACGCAGTTGTTCAGACATAACCTTTAAGTTACAATCTGATATTATTCTTAACTTATCAAAACATGTAATAAATTTGTAGCTTGAGATATAATTAAATACATATATATTTCATATAAGTAAACTGATTTGATGCCACAAAAAGCATATACATATGTACATACTTATTGTTCTGCATTAACCAAATATCTATAACAAATTATGTACATATATTCGATTCCTTCCTTGTTATACCCTGAACCCATTTTTAATGGGAAATCAGGGTATAATGGCTTTGTTGAAATGTATGTAACAAGCAGAAGGAGACGGCAGTCCCACAAAGTATATACATTCTTCATCAGGGCGACGAGCTGAGTCGATTTGGGCCTGTCCGTCCGTCCGTCTGTCCGTATGTATGAACGCGTCGATTTCAGAAGATATAAGAGCTAGAGACTTCAAATTTTTTTTTAAATGTTTGAATTTACAGCGCGGATATCAAGTTTAACATTAACTCATCCCGATCTTTTTTATCGCTAAAAAACCTTATCGAAAACCAGTTATAAAATTATATCTTCTGCACCTTTATTGCTAGAGTCTATAAACTTTTGATGTATGCTTATATGCAATTTATACAATTTCAATTTTTGTAAAAATTCACCCCCCACCTCTAATTCACCCCCTCACCATCACATTTGTAAAAGGAGTATTTCAAATACTAGAAACTTGTGCTTTGACAAATACATGCATATCCATGATATAATCATAATCTGAAAGTGATGATAATCTGAAAATGAAGAAAGAAAAATGATTGAAACAGCTATTGCTCGATGGGTTCAGGGGATCTCGTAGTCGGGCACTCTCGACTAGAGGTTTCTTACTTGTTATTGCTTAAAATGTTTTCCAACACTTATTTTCTATAATTCTGATTTTAATGATTTAGGCACATACCACAGTAGTTAGTCATATACTTCTGTGTCACTCAAAATTCTTCAAAGAAGTTATCAGCTAGTTATTTAATAATAATTGGATATATTAGCAGCTAAATGAATCATTTAAAGTAATTCAGACAAATTTTGAACTGCTTGTGCTAAGCCCTTATAGGTTCTGAGACTGACGTTTTTATATTGACAGGCAGATGGACAAGGTTATATTATTTTATTACATTCATATTATATTACATTCATTTTAACGAAAACATTATACCAGTTTTTCAATGGAGTATACTAAAAAAACAGTGTGAAACAACCTAAATTGAGGTCTAGGAACTGCAGTAGTATTTGTGGTCTTCAAGAATGTAATCGCTCTGGGTATATCTTTGGCGCTGATCTGGCGTTAGCGCCTGTAAATCATCTTCGTCCGTTGTTGTTTCGGCTACGTAATCCTCTAATTCCCGTTGATGCTTCTTGCGCTCAGGCGTTTGCTTGCGTTCTCGTCGCTTGGCTAGAAATTCTGAAAACTGGTTGCTCTTGAAAGTAACCACGTTGGCCTCAACCTTAGCTATTTTATGATGCATGCATACCAGCTCCGGGATTAGCTGATGTCGATCTATTAGTTTATGCTGCTCCCAAGCACTCTTTGATTTGCGCATTTTAACCAGAATCTTGTCCATGATGAGGCGATAATCCAGGCCGAGCACATCATGTCGCATCTCAGAAAGCTCCGATGTAGGCGACAGCGTTGCAGCATTACCATAAAACTCTTGACGCATTGTCTGGGCGACATCGAAGTTGTGTTGTAGCTGTTGCTCCACGTGCTTGCCCTGGCCATCAAATTTATATTTAACTGGCTTGCTTAAATTGAGTGAACGCAGAATCCCCTCCACATTATTGATGTTGCTTCCACTTTTGTCGCGCACGAATTTGATGCGCGGCACCTCACCCATAAGCCGCAGCTGAGAGAGCTCGTGGCGAAGCTGCCCGCTGCAGCGTTGTAGATCCGCTTCCAGCGAAATATCGCTGCCCAGCCAATAGACATTGATGCAGCTGAAATCAGAGCAGATTTTCACGCGCGACACCTGCAGTCCGCGTCCCAATATTGACTCCGCGGCCTGGCCCGCAGCCAGCAGGTCGGTGATGTGGGTCATGAACAGTTTGTTCAGCACTGACATTCGTCTTGTATTGTTCCTAGAGCCGCGGAGCTTGCTCTTGCCAAACTGTGATGACTGAAACATCACACTGACCGATTGGAAGGAGCTGCTGCTGCTATTGCCATTGGTATTGTGGCAGGGATACCAGTGTTTTTTTGTGCCTGCCAAACGACTACCAAAGAGTTTACTTATAATGTTGCTCTGCCTCGTTGCATTTGTTCTGGTTGCGTTGTTGCCCTTGGCGCGTCTGCACAATAAAATTGGTGGCAGCAGTGGCAGCAACCGGTTACGCAACATTTCATATTTTCCTTTTTGTATAATATTGTCAATCCTTTTTATTTTAATTGCTTTTATATAGTTCTTATACGAGAATACGTATATTACCCGTTATGAAAGGAAAATTGCAGCTTCTTCGTATCCTGTGCTTACACACAATTATCGATAGTTCATACGAGCATCATGAAAGATTTGGCACGATTGAGTGATAGTAGGTTATGCAAAGCTAACAGCTGATTTGACAGCGTGACGTCATTATTTCAGAAAATGGTGGGCGCGTGTTTGAATTTGTATAAAAATCAAGCAACTTTGACACTGTTATTTGTCTTAAAACTAGTAGACTAAATAAAACGAGTTGGGCGGCTAATCACATGTTCTATATAAATTCACGAATCGGAAAATATAAAGGTTTTTGCTCATTTTTATACTCTAAGCCGTTTTCTAAGCAGTTATTGATCATGCAATCCCTTGACCACTTTTACTTTTGCATATAATGGATTTAACCTTACTATCTAAGGCTTGAATTTGTAAAACTAAAAAGAAACTACTAAGTATTATGCATTTCCCATCAATCCGCATCATTATATGTACTAATTTCATTCTTTATATCACAAATCCGATGGCCATAGATGATACGCCCCATTGTTAGCTTCTGCCTAGGTTTTTAGAGCTGATTCAGGCATATTATATGTTTCTTTAGGTTTCAATACTCATAACCATACAAATTTACGACTTGGCAATTAATACACAAATATTAGTTCATTCTACCGGATGTTTCTGACATGACAGCAGGTGTGAGCAGCACCTTTATTGATGCAGCTTCAATGTGTACTATATATAAATGAAATGATTGTGCGTTCGTATTTTTTCGTAGCTTGAACCTAAAAGTAAGGAGCCGAGCGAGTCCAAAGCTGTCTGGGGTGTTAAAGCCTCAAAAAAAGCGTGCAAAAAGCTTTCCACTAGTTGTCTAGTCTATGTGTTCTCTGGTTAGTGGTGGTATTGAATAGGGCTGCAAATCCATCGATGGTGGCTCCATTCGATAATTTCTCCATCGATGAATAAAACTATCGATATATTGATGGTACCAATGAAAATTTAAAAAGCGGTTAGAGAAATATTTTGAAATTTGAGTACTTAGCTATTCAACTTGTTATATTATTTGCATGTAAATATTTCGCAATTTATATTGTATTTGAATTTTAAAATTTTTTTATTTTTGTGTTTTTTTTCAAGCAATATTATATATAATTGATTTTCTCAAGCATAATTCTTCTTATTAGTATAAACAACAACAAAAACACTAAAAAAAAGGTATTAATTTTCTTAAAAATAATTTTATAAAATTAAAAATTTTTATTAAAATAGAGATCCATTTTTTTTGGGACTAGTAAAAAGCTATTCATTTCAATTCTTATGATTAATTTGCTTTTTCATCTTCAAGCAAGCACATGTTATTGTTTAAAAATAAAAGAATATTTAAATTTTTTGGCTTCAATGCCGATTGTGAAGTGATTTTCTGCGTAGGGAGCACAGCTGTTTTTAACTTGAATTGCAACATTATTTGCAATATTATTTGAAGTCATATTACAATCCGACAATCAAATATCACAAAGAAAAAAATATATCGATGGTGCAAAAAAGCCATCGATCTATCGGGGTATTAAATATTTATTGATAGATCGGTAACAGCCATCGATAGATTTGCAGCCCTAGTATTCATGAGACGCGTTTAGACACTTCATTTGGGTGTTTCGTAATACGGATAGTTCATATATAAATATAAACGCGTTCGCGGATAAAGATGTCTGCGGTTTTATCTAGTTGCTTTATCATTTTGCATTAAATAAATATATTTCTATATATATTATTTATTTATTTATATGCCAAGTGAATTTCTTGAAAATAAACCGCGATTTGTTTACGTATTTGTATACACCACAGCCTCCCGGTATTCGTAGAGCCATATGTGTGTGCTTTTGCCGCTTAATTTTTGCTTAAATCAACAATAACTGCTAAATTAACACACGCAACAACAACATCATTACTAGGAACAATTAAAAAGGGAATTAACATGTCATATACGGAGCTGGAATCTGGCTACCAGGATCTGCGTCAGTCCTCGCAGAACAACGTCGTAGCTTCGCATCAGCTTCACCAACAGCAAAATCCGCATACGCAACAGCCGCAGTCATCGCATTCGCACCGCGTTGGCTTCTATCTGGGCCACGATGGCAATGTATGCAGCAATCGAACGTTTTAGCTTACTAAGTACAGATACATATGTATATCTATGTACATATAAGGATTTACATTTATCAGGCCTCATTTAACTCAATTTTATTAAATCTCGAAGCTATGCACAAAATCAATAACCTGCCGCCTGCTGCATTCGTTGTTTTTGTTGTTGACCCTGACTGGCAACTTCTGGTGCAAATGACAGAAACAGGAGCATCCGCTTTCAACACTGTTTGCTACTCGCTCATTGTCACTTTGCTTTTACTTAAAAACAAAAACATGTCCATTTTGTCTGCAGCTTGTTTTTAACAAAGACGTATTTGCTAAATTAAAAATATCGACACACACACACACGCTCTATATACATATGTATGTATATGTATACGTATACACATACATATAGTCGAATGAGTGAGCCTGCCGCTAATCGAATTTTTGCGTCGTGCGTATGCATGCACATACAGTGACGAACTAAATTATTGGCACAGCAAGCTTTTTAAACTTTAAAGCAATTTTGTAATAGGGTTTTAACGTTTTTTTAGTGAAACAAAAAATTTACTAAATAGAATTGTTTTTTTTTTTTTTTGATGAAAAACATCAACGTACTTTTTTTTTTTTTTTAATTCAATAATCAAAAATAAACCTCGATTTTGCGGAACAAAATTATTGGCACACAAAAAAACAAAAATTAAAAAACAAAAATTTTATTAATAAATTTGATATAATTAACATTGGGAATGTATCCTTACAGCTTTAATAATGGCTAATAATAGGTTTGGCAGCGAACAAAATTATTACCCGATTTGAGATGCGCCTATCCAATTCTTTCCACAAGCGCTCAATTATATATAGGTCTGGAGATAGTGGTGGGTGCGGTAACACATGGGCGGTTTTTTTTTTTTTTTTTTTTTTTTTTTTTTTTTTTTTTTTTTTTGGGCTGAGGTAGGAAAAAATGCTTTATGCACCGTCATGTTGTCACTTTGACCGGTGTGTCGGACTGCATAACTGCTTACCGACTAAAAAATCCTCCTCTTCTGGGGCTCAAATCCACCTTGGAACCAGGAGATATCCCGCATTAACCTTCAAGGTGGAACCCCATTGTATGCTCTAAATGAGCGTTGCCCTCTGTGTGCCTGCGTCCAGGTCATACATCTTCCGCCGCAGAACCTTTTCGGCGAAGTCATAGACTTTTTTCCAAGCGTCTATGCTGCTGCACATTTGCTGTACCAACGTCTCTACTTTGACTTCACCTACTGTTTCTGCCAGGTCGATTCTTTCTTCCGACCATCTTTTGCAATTGAAGAAGGTGTGTTCTGCATCGTCCATTGCATTTTCGCAGTAAATGCAGCTGGATTCGGCAGTTTTCCCCATTTTATTTAGGTACTTTCGAAAGTATCCATGTCCGGAGAGTAGTTGTGTCAAATAGAAAGACGTTTCACCGTGCTTTCTATTTATCCACTGCTCCAGGTCGGGGATTATTTTAGCGGTCCATCTTCCATACCTTTCGCATGACCATCTCGCCTTCCACGAGACTATGGTTTGCTGTCGTATGCTCTTTGCCGCATGTTCTGAGAATTCTCCTCTATGCCGGAGATTCCATATTTTTTTGCGCTCTTGGGCAAGCAAGTCAACCGGTATGACTGCTGCTATCACAGTCACGGCCGCCCCGGAGACTGTGCGGTACGCCGATGTTATCCTTAAGGCTGCTCTTCGTTGCACAACTAGCATCGGTTTTCGCCTTACGTTCGCCTCTAAGGTATCCGCCCATACTTCACTGCCATATAGCAGTATTGCATTTGTCGCTTCCATGAGGAGTCTCCGTTTTCCTGCCGTCGGGCCGTCAACGTTTGCCATTTTTCTACTCAGAGACCCCGTTGCTGTCGCTGTTTTCCGCGTGGCATACTTCAGCTGTTCCCAGAAGGTAAGTTTACTGTCCAGCCTAATGCCTAGATAGTTCACTGTCCTCTGCGTCCTTATCAGGTTTCCGCTTACTCGCATCTCTATTTCGGTTGGGATCTGCTTCCCCGTGAACAGAAGTAACTCTGTTTTTTTATGGGTGGCAAGCTCCAATCCTCGAGAGCTGAGCCATGTCTGTGTGCGGATCATGACTTGGGTAAGTCTCTTTTGGGCCTCTATGGTGTTTCTGGCAGTAATGACGGCTGCAATATCATCGGCATAACCAATAAGGAAGGTGTCTTCAGGCATTTCCAGTCTTAGGATGTCGTCGTAGCTGATATTCCACAGGTCTGGTCCCAGGATTGACCCCTATGCAGCTCCTCCAGTCACTCTGTATCGTTTTGTTCCAGTTTGCGTGGAGTACAGGAGTATTCGATCCTGCAAATAGCTCCTGATCATATTCATGAGGTACTCCGGTATCTGGAAGCGGTGTTCCAAGGAAGTAAGCATATCGGTCCACCTTACACTATTAAAGGCGTTTTTAACGTCCAGCGTTGCTAGCAGAACAACTGGGCGCGAGTATGCATTTCCTCTGCGTAGCTCTGGCTGCCTGAACCACTTCATCGATAGCTCCCATTGTGGATTTTCCAGCTCTGAACCCATGTTGCCTGGGGCTAAGTCCTCCAGCAGCCTCTACTGCTGCGAGTAGCCTAGGTCTTATGAGCTTTTCTAAAAGCTTCCCAGCTGTGTTTAACATACACAATGGGCGATAAGCCGAGGGTGTGTTGGGATCGCCTTTGCCTTTGCTAATGAGCACCAGTCTCTGTTCTTTCCACGCTTCTGGAAATATCCTTTCGGATGGGTTGACACATCCTGGGCCGAGCCCTAGCTGGGCGGTATTATACGCCAGCCATATTTTGATGCTCAACTTGATATCCGCGCTGTAATTACGGACATTTAAAAAGAAAATTGAAGTCTCTAGCTCTTATATCTTTTGAAATCGACGCGTTCATACATACGGACAGACAGACGAACAGGGCCAAATCAACTCAGCTCGTCGCCCTGATCAGGAATATATATACTTTGTGGAGTCTGCCACGCCTCCTTCTGCCTGTTACATACATTTCAACAAAACCATTATATTCTGATTTCCCATTGAAAATGGGTTCAGGGAATAAAAATAGACTACGCTAAGGAATATTTTAGCACGCCATCTGATTATTGAAGCCAAGACTTGTTCTGTGATGAATGAAAATTCAATATATTTCGATCAAGTGGGCGTGTAATGTTTGGGGAAAGCCGAATATGGCGTTTCAGAAAAACAATATACGCCAAGAGTTAAGCTTGGTGGTTGTGGGGTGATGGTCTGGGGTTGCATATCTGCTGCAGGTGTGCACGAGTTGGTATTTGTAGACGGTATGGTATAATAAACAAACATTTGTATCTAAATATTTTGAAAGATAACTTTAAAAAAGTGCCGGAAGGTTACAGATACCAAGGTCGTTCACATTTCAACATACAACGACCCCAAGCATTCTGCCCATATCGTCAAAATATGGCTGGCGTATAATACCGCCCATGTGTTACCGCACCCACCACTATCTCCAGACCTAAATCCAATTGAATACTTGTGAAAAGAATTAGATAGGCGCATACCAAAATTCGATAGGCGCAAGCCAAACTGCTTATCAGCCATTATTAAAGTTTAAAGGTTACATACTAAATGTTAATTATAGTTATTATCAATTTGTATACCATGACCCCATTGAAAATGGGAAAACAGGGCATAATGGTTTTGTTAAAAGTATGTAACAGGCATACATAACAGTACATAACAGGCAGGAGGCGTGGCAGACCTTACAAAGTATATATATTCTTGATCAGGGCGACAAGCTGAGTTGATATCGCGCTGTCCTTATGTTTCAACGCGTCGACTTCAGAAGATATAAGAGCTACAGACTTGAAATTCGATCAAACATCCCGTTATGTTCTTATCGAATAAAAGCATTCAAGTTCAAGTCAGATGCCACTATAGCTAATTGTGAATGATTTTTAATTTTTTTATATTTTTTCAAATATTCAAAAAATAATAAACAATAATCAACTATTTGGCCAATTGGCAAACGTACGTACAGCAGCTATAACAGTTTTCGTATACGTGTGCACACATACATTCAAGCTTCTTCTGGAACATTCTTTGAATCACATCAGCTGTTAGTTTGGTGTAGTTTTGCTAGATGGTGTTGCAGCAGTGAATCTGTTTCAGTTTTGCCAGCGCAGCCTCCAAAAGCGACGTGGCGCTCGATCGAGAAGTCTCTTACTTGTTTCATAACATTCTTGTGTTTTTTATTTTATTTTATTTTTTTTTTGGTGTGCCAATAATTTTATTCAGCAAAATCGAGGTTTATTTTTGGTTATTGAATTTTAAAAAATGTACGTTGCAGCTTTTCGCAATATGTATACCCTGAACCCATTTTCAATGGGAAATCAGGGTATAATGGTTTTGTTGAAATGTATGTAACAGGCAGAAGGAGGCGTGGCAGACCCCACAAAGTATATATATTCTTGATCAGGGTGACGAGCTGAGTTGATTTGGCCCTGTCCGTCTGTCTGTCCGTCTGTCCGTATGTATGAACGCGTCGATTTCAGAAGATATAAGAGCTAGAGACTTCAAATTTTTTTTAAAATGTCCGTAATTACAGCGCGCATATCAAGTTTATCATTAAAATTCGATAACTCATCCCGATCTTTTTTTATCGATAAAAAAACCTTATCGAAAACTAGTTATAAAATTATATCTTCTACACCTTTATTGCTAGAGTCTCCAAATTTTTAATGTATACTTACATGCAATTTATACAATTTCGGTTTTTGTTAAAATTTACCCCCCACCCTTAAATTCACCCCCTCACCCTCACTTTTGGAAAAAGCGTATTTCAAATACTAGAGACTTGTGCTTTGGCAATTACATGCATATCCATGTTATAATCATAATCTGAAAGTTTCATGAAGATCGTACGTCCATAAAAAAGTTATTAAACAATTAAGTTCTCATAGTAAGCGTACACTGCAGCCCATGCGTGTTTATGCGTGGGTGCTTGTGTGTGTATGTGTTTGTGTATGGGTGTGTGTATGTGTATGTGTGTGTGTATGCGTTTGTGTCTGTATGCTTGTGTGTGTGTGTATGTGTGTCTGTATGCGTGTGTGTGTATGTATGCCTGTGTGTGCGTACGTGCGTGTGTGTGTGTGTGTGTGTGTGTGTGTGTGCGTGTTTCTTGTGTAAGCTGAAAGACGCGAAAAATTATTGAAATATCTATTGCTCCAAGGGTTCAGGGGATCTCGTAGTCGAGCAGTCTCGACTAGAGCTTTCTTACTTGTTTTACTATATAATTTAATAAATACGCAATTCTATTTAGTGCCAATAATTTAGTTCGTCACTCTATGTACATGTAAATGTATATAAATACAGAATGGGAAACAGTTTCGATAAAATTTCGCAAAATAACGGCACAGATAGCTAAAAACCATACAAAAAACGCGTTTTTGCCTCCAATAAAGTCTTCGTACACTTAACCTATATGCTTAAAAAATACTCTTATAAACTGCGAAAGAAGAATTTTTTTTTTAACATTAGTATTTTGTGGGGTAGCCCTTATTCTTTATAACTGCTTCTAGTCTTTTTGGCATCGACAAAACTAACTTTTCTGTGTATTTTTTTGTCAATTTTCACCCACTCCTCTTTTAGTACTTCTATAAGTTTGGATTTTGAACTAATGTGGTGTGTTCTGACCCTTTTTTCTAACATATTCCAGCAATGCTCGATCGGATTAAGATCAGGACTCTGTGGTGGTGTCTTTGATAAATGGGGAGTGTTGAATGCCAAATACATTTTGGTGCTATGTGCCATATGTTTAGGATCATTGTCATGTTGAAAATAATAAGACCGTGATAAACCTAACATTTCTACACTTGGAGCCAAATTCTTTTTTAAAATGTCAATGTATTTAAGGTGGTCCATCACTCCATCAATTATTTCCAAATTTCCAATGCCACCAGCAGCCATACAACCCCATACCATGACATCACCACCACCATGCTTTACTGTCTTTATTGTGTTTTTTGGGTCTAGTGCTTCTCCAGCACTTCTCCACACACGCAGTCGTCCATCTGATCCAAATATATTATATTTTGCTTCGTCTGAGAGTAATATATCACACCAGAACTCAATTGGTGCATTTTTGTACTGATGAGCAAACTCCAAACGTTTTTTGCGATTAGCGCTACTTACAAAGGGTTTTCGTCTCGCAGTGCACGACTTATACCCGCTAGCAACTATGGCTTTTCGAATAGTTTCTGGGTGCACTTTCTTGTTCGATGATTTTAAAAAGTCTGCACTTATCATATTTGCAATAATAAATAGATCTGAGGATACCATTCGCTTTATATTCAGCTGATCCGAGTTTGTCAAAATTTTCGGTCGTCCTGATTTTGGCTTATTTTCCACTCGCCCTTCATATTTAAACCTTCCAATGACAGATTGTACTGTAGAACGACTTCGACCAAGTATTTCCCCAATTTCCGCATGGGATTTTTGTTGCTTAACATGCATATTTAAAATAATATGCCGGTCTTCAATTGTTAAATTTTTTCCTGGCATTTTTAATCAGTTTTTGTCCACCCGCCGACTAAATGTGCATAAATTTTATTTCGAATTTATTTCGCAACTATGTGTAAAACACATAAGCAAAAATTCGCCAAAAACCGTTATCATTTTCGCTTTTTGCACTAACCAGAGAACACATAGACTAGACAACTAGTGGAAAGCATTTTGCACGCTTTTTTTGAGGCTTTAACACCCCAGACAGCTTTGGATTCGCTCGGCTCCTTACTTTTAAGTTCGAGCTACGAAAAAATACGAACGCACAATCATTTCGCTTGAAGAGTTCGGAATACTCTTCACTCAGAAGGGAAGACATGGGTTCTTGCTGCAAAGAAATTTCAATTTTCGTGAGCTGCTGCTTGTGCTCACATGCGTACATACATATACACATTCGAGAGAGCAGAGAGCATGGAGAGAGAGAGAGAGAGAGAGAGAGCAAGGGAAACATTGAGCATAGAGGGATCTTTTGTTCAACATTTTACCATCTTGGTCGAGCGCATGAAGCGAAATGATTGTGCGTTCGTATTTTTTCGTAGCTCGAACTTAAAAGTAAGGAGCCGAGCGAATCCAAAGCTGTCTGGGGTGTTAAAGCCTCAAAAAAAGCGTGCAAAATGCTTTCCACTAGTTGTCTAGTCTATGTGTTCTCTGGTTAGTGCTTTTTGTCTGCAGCTAAAGTTCTAGGAAAGTACGCTGTACGAAGGCATTATTGGAGGCAAAAACGCGTTTTTTGTCTGGTTTTTAGCTATAACTTTTATGATAAGCAAAATATTGAAATTATCTTTTTTCTTAATTGTTGTTAAAATATTAGTTAATAAATCTGTAAATTAAAATTTTTAATTTTTGCCCATTTTGCATCACTTATTCGTTGCCAAAGAAAAAAATCATTGCTGTACGAAGACATTATTGGTACACTGTATATAATATTAGAAACACCAGTAAATGAGGCTCAGGAACCGTGCTCGTCATCATTCTCCTATGCGGTGAACATTCATTTGTATTTATTTCTTGTTTGCATTGTGGTTACGTTGCGTTTGCTTTGGTTTCATTTTATTTTTTATTTATTTTTCGATATATGTGTGGTCTGCCTGCGACGCCATTATACCAATTTTCTTATTAATTGCTTTTGCATTTGTTTGCTTATTTCAAGGCAAAACTAATTAGTATTTGGTACATCTACATAAATATGTACATACATATGTATGTGTATATTTTAATTATGAAATTTTATTTGCTTTAAATTATACATTTATGTATGTATAATCATGTATATTTAATCGCTGCTCAGTTCGTTTTTTTTTTTTACCGTGAACCCATTGAAAATGGGAAATCAGGGTATAATGGTTTTGTTAAAAGTATGTAACAGGCAGAAGGAGGCGTGGCAGACCCCACAAAGTATATATATTCTTGATCAGGGCGACGGGCAAAGTCGATTTAGCCCTGTCCGTCCGTCCGTCCATATGTATTTTCCTAGGTCCGTGTATATCGCGCGCGTGTCAAGTTTTTCTCTAAATATCGATAACTACTCTCGATATTTTATTATCGATCAAAAACCTTATCGAAAGCTAGTTATTTAATAGTTATTCAAATACTAGAGACTTGTGCATTTCAATGTTATGATCACGACCTACGAGTTTAATGGAGATAGTTCATCGACAAGAAAAGTTATTAAACAATTAATTTTCCATAGTAAACCCACACTGCAGTCCATGCGTGTTTATGCGTGCCTATGTGTGTCTGTATGTGCGTTTCTTGTGTAAGCAAAAATACGCGAATAATTATTGAAATAGCTATTGCTCGAAGGGTTCAGAGGATTCCGTAGTCGAGCAGTCTCGACTAGAGTATACATATATATTCCTGATTAGGACGACGAGCTGAGTCAATACAGCCCTGCCCGTCTGTCCGTCCGTCTGTATGAACGCCTAGATCTCAGAAGTTATAAGAGCTAGAGAGCTGAAATTCTGAATGTAATCTCGTGTTAACCATACGCAGTAGGAGTTTATCATATATTTTCGATAACTCATTCGATATTTTATTTATCTTTTTTATTGAGAATAATCGATAGATAGATTTTGTAATTTTCACATTATTAGCCCTTGAGTTTTCAGATTCACTGTGTACATACATTTGAAGAATACAAAGATTTGTAATTTCCAGATTTTAGATATCACGCCCCTTCGCCCCCAATTTGTAAAAACATATTTCGAGTACTAGAGACTTGTGCGTTGGAATGTACACATATTTTAACCTTATGTCCGGCTTCATAAAAATAGTCCTACTACAAGAGAAAATATTAAATTAATAAATTTTCATAATATTGTCCACACTGCAGCGCAGCCCAAACGCAGTCGCTGCTTACTGCGCAGTTAGCAGAGCGCTGGCTTATACGTATGTATGTACGTGTGTATGCATGTGTGCATAAAAGAAGTGCAGAATGATTATATCAGACGGAGGGTTCAGGGTTACTCCTAGGAGCAATCTCGACTAGAGACTTCTTGTTTTTTATACCTTGAACCCATTTTCAATGGGAAATCAGGGTATATTGTTGTTTTTTTTTTTAATGTATGTAACAGGCAGGAGGAGGCGTGACAGACCCCACCAAATATATACATATATTCTTGTTCAGGGCGCCGAACTGAGTTGATTTGGTTCTGTCCGTCTATCTGAAGATATAAGAGATTTCAGAAGATATAAGAGCTAGAGACTTGATTTTTTTTTTTTTTTTATAAGTTTTTAAATGACCGTATATACAGCGCGGATGTCGAGCTTGCTTTAAAAATCGATAACTTTCCCCGTTATTTTGTTAGCGATTAAAAGCATTATCGAAAATCCATAATAAATTTATATCTGCTACATCTTTAAAGCTAGAGTCGCCAAATTTTTAATGTAGATTCATATGTATGTATGTACTTTATAGAATTTCGATTTTTGTTTACCCCTCACCCCTATATTGATCCCCTTAACCACATATTTGTAAAATGAGTATTTCAAATACTAGAGACTTGTGATTTGGCAAATGCATGCATATCCATGTTATCATAATCTGGAAGTTTCATGAAGAAAGTACATCCACAAGAAAAGCTATTAAACAATTAAGTTCTCATAGTAAGCGTACACTACAGCCCATGCTTGTTTAGGCGTGGGTGCTTGTGTGCGTGTGTGTGTGTGTATGTGTGTATGCGATTAAAATAGCTATTGCTTGAAGGGTTCAGGGGATCTCGTAGTCGAGCAGTCTCGACTAGTGCTTTCTTACTTGTTTTTTTTTTTTTTATTATATATATATTTTTTTGACAAGCATGTTTGATTTTAGTTCAAAATCGAGTGACAGGGACTTTTAAGTGCCAATATACTATCTTATTTGATAACCATAACATGTAACCATACATGTGTAAAAAACAAAAACCAGATCACTCAGAGTTCAGGAGACCTAGTCGGGCTCTCCCGTTAGGGCAATCTTACTTGTTAACTTTGGTATTTATTACAAACTCAGTATATGTATATATATAATTGCTTATATACGTATTTAACGAACGCCTATTAATTATTCTCTATGCCGTCTGCAATGAGTACGTCCTTAGCTACTATTTCTACTATGCTCATATCATAATATCATTATGATCACCATGAAAAACATGTGTAAATAAATTTGATTTCAAATAACACAAACTAAAATAAATTATAATAAACTGAATTAACCAAATTTTGAATCGAAAAATGTTGAATTTGTTTTAGTATTATATATATTGGACAAATTTGCAGTAGTTAAAATATATAACCTTTCACTTGTATAGGGCGACACGGATTTTGGTGACAGCAATGACGGCATGGACTCAGATACGAGCACTTCTTCCAGTAATAGTAAACAGGTTGTTGTGGGCATCTGTGCAATGGCCAAGAAGACACAATCGAAGCCTATGAAGGAGATATTGACACGACTCGGCGAGTTTGAGTTCATCAAGCTGGTTACTTTTGAGGAAAATGTGATATTGAGAGAGCCTGTGCAAAATTGGCCCATATGCGATTGTCTTGTGTCTTTTCATTCCAAGGGCTTTCCACTGGAAAAGGCTATCGAGTATGCCCAGCTACGCAATCCCTTTGTGCTCAACAATTTGCATATGCAATACGATATACAGGACAGACGACGAGTTTATGCCATTCTGGAAAAAGAGGGCATTGAGATACCGCGTTATGCTGTGCTCGATCGAGATTCTCCTGATCCGAAACGTAAGTGATAGATTGTCCAACTCAACAGTTTGTTTCAATGCAGATCAATTTGCAGATCATGAACTTATTGAGTCTGAAGATCATGTGGAGGTCAATGGAATTACATTTAATAAACCATTCGTTGAAAAACCCGTTTCGGCCGAGGATCACAACATCTATATCTACTATCCGACATCTGCTGGCGGCGGTAGTCAGCGTTTATTTCGTAAAATCGGTAGCCGCAGCAGCGTTTACTCACCGGAATCGCGTGTCCGTAAAACTGGATCATTCATCTACGAGGACTTCATGCCTACCGATGGTATGCTAACTTGTTATCTGTGTTCCTCTAAACTTTCGAATGTGCCTATCAATGTAGACGCTATTCCAGTATATAATACCCAATGCTGGACTAGATTAACCACATGCGCTTCCTTCTTATTTTATATATATAAAATCTAGTCCAACAATGGCTATACAGATATTCCAAAAAAGTCCTACCAATTTGGTATGTAGGTCCGCGTCGACCACCCAAGCTCCCGAGCTATGGCGGATATATCTCCGCCCATTGCAGTCGGACCAAAAGATATAGTGATTTTTCGAATTCGGCTATATTTTGGGCACTATTGATGCTAGAGACCTGAAATTTGTTATATATATGCGGGTTGACCAACCAAGTCCAACGAGCTATGGTAGATATATGTCCGCCCATAGGGGACGTGGCAAACCGCAAAAGGTTATATCTCCTACAGTTTAAGAGCTAGAAGCTTCAAATTCAGATAGTTCAGTTACTGGTAGCCTCCTCTATCGATGCCCCAAAAATAATTTCTTCGCCTCTTTTGGGGCGTGGCATATCGAAAAATACCCTGTAATTTTCACATTTCTTGAGCGTAAGAATTCAAATTTACATTTTGCATATAAGTTACCGGTTGCTCGTTCTAAGAATTGGCCAAAAATGAGGAGTCTACGGCCACTAGGGGCGTGACTATCGGCATTTATAGGGCCCATATTGCGGCATTTATATGCGTCAGGCATCTATTTATGTATTTGTACACATAAATAGGCTTAATAGGCATTCATAGTACGGAAGGAAACATTTTTATGAAATTTAAAAAATATAAAAGAAGCTAAAATAACAAAAATTTACAATTTACAAAAAAAAGTTTTCCGCGGGATTTGAACTCGCACCCAAACCGAATAGCATGTTCATGTCAAAATAACTAAAATAAGAATCGCCGGCGCTTCTGCCTACACCGCGTCGTTTCGAACAACAGTAACCAAAACGAAATCGCATTATTGCTATGACGCCATATAGCAAAACAAGTAAGAAAGCTCCAGTCGAGAGCAGTCTCGAGAGTCAGCAGGGCGCGTGATTATACGTTCGTGTGGATGCGTGTGTATGCATGTGTGCATAAAAGAAGTGAAAAATGATTATAATATCAGCTTGGAGGGTTCAGGGTATCTCCCAGTTGAGGAGTGTCGACTGGAGCCTTCTTACTTGTTTATTTTTATTTTATTTTTTTTTTAATATTTTAGTAGTTGTACATGAATAAAAGCATTAGAAATGATTTTCAATATATTTAATTCATTAATTATAATAAAATAAATAAAATTCGAAGTATCATATTTCATTGCATAGTGTCTCAATAATAAGAACAAAATGTGCAATAGAAGTGCTCAAAACTGAAGTTTTGCACTTGTTCGGCTTTGTGATGTATTATGATAAAATGTAAAAGTGGTTTATATTAGTTAAATTTGATGGATTAGTCATAAAAATATATTAGCAAAACATGCTTTCATTGACTTTGAATGTTTTGGCTGTGGTTGACCTTTCTGGAGAAATGCCCATGTACTTTATGGGGTCTGCCACGTCTACTTCTGCCTGTTACATACACTTCAAAAAAAAAAAAAAAAAAAAAAAAAAAACATTGTACCCTGATTTCCCATGTGTAATGGGTTCAGGGTATAAAAATATAAGTCAGAATTTTACGGTCGGATATTATCGATCGTTCAGAGCTGAAATTACTGTTCTGAAATTACAAATGAGCTGTTAATGAAAATATACCCACATCACATAATTAAAAGCAAAAAAATTGATCACCTATTTTTCGTGCGTCTCGCTCGCTCGTTCGCCGATCGCTGCTCGCTGCTCTCATTGTCAAAATCTTTAAGAAAAAAGTGGCCGCCAGTCGAACGCACTGAATCCAGCATTACCTTTACAACTTAGTATACTTTTCAGGCACTGATGTGAAGGTCTACACTGTTGGCCCAGACTATGCCCATGCGGAGGCACGCAAAAGCCCAGCGCTCGATGGCAAAGTAGAGCGCGATAGCGAAGGAAAAGAAATCCGCTATCCAGTTATACTCAATCACTCGGAGAAGCTTATCTCGCGCAAGGTGTGCCTTGCCTTTAAACAGACTGTTTGCGGCTTTGATTTGCTGCGCGCCAATGGCAAAAGCTATGTCTGCGATGTCAACGGATTTAGTTTCGTAAAGAATTCTAATAAGTACTACGATGACTGCGCTAAAATATTGGGCAACATGATATTGCGAGAGCTGACACCGACCCTTCACATACCTTGGTCTGTGCCATTTCAATTAGACGATCCTCCCATTGTGCCCACAACTTTTGGCAAAATGATGGAGTTGCGCTGCGTGGTGGCAGTCATACGCCATGGCGATCGCACGCCCAAACAGAAAATGAAGGTCGAAGTGCGACATCCCAAGTAAGTTAGACCAAGTAGCTAAAATTTCGATTATTTCACAAAATAGCTTACAGTGTACGGTCAAAATGATTGATTATTTAGCATAAAATCATAATTTTTATGTTTACACAAATCTAAATTTGGTTTTATTTTATTAATTGTAAGTTCAAGAGATAAGAAAAAAAATCTTTTTGAAATTAAACTACAACTAAATAACATTTCACCTCGTAGAGCAACAATTTACTCTTGAATGTTAACATAACGACGACATTAAAAGCTCTTTGAATTTACATATTTTTGTGTAATACGCAGTGTTGCGAAATCAGTTCTTTTCCGTCTAATCTGGCCTTTTTGAAAATCCAATCGCGGGAAAAATTCCATAAGGGGGCAGCGGGAATTCTGGACTTTAATTTTCTAACAGAGCTTATAAGGCAATTAAAAAGAAGTTATGCAAATGATTTGATTGCATGTAGCACAAGAATTTATGTTCTAATAAAATCTGAATATTGAACAAAAATATATAAAATATTCACCTAATAGTGGAAAATACTAAATAAACTACAAAATTTTGAGTTGAAAAGGGTATCTGTAAGGATTCGGATTTTTAGTCAGGCCAATACTGTGAAACCCATACTACACAATGCAACGAATATTGATATGCTTAACTCAAGTGGCAAAAATGACTACAAGTCGCTAAAAATTTAATTAAATATGATTGGTAATATGGACAAAATACTGAGCAATTTGTAAAGTAAAGAAATTAAATCTAAGCAAAAAATATCAGCGTTTTTGTCCGATTTTTTTCTCAAAATTTCCGTTTTTTTTTTTTAAGTATCTTCCTACTAAAAACAGCTCATTCACGAAAGTGAATTAGTATATGGGTTTTGTGCAATGTCCGTCTTGCTGTCCGCCTGTCCGTATGAACGCAATCTATTTCGGCGCTATTGAAGCTAGAGACTTGAAATTTGGAGCACATACTCGTGTATATCTCTGATTTATAAAGTGTTAAAATTTTCCCGATCCGCCCACTAGGGGCGTGGCAAATCGGAAAATGCATTTTCCGATATGCCAGAAATAATATTTGTTGAAGAGCTAGAAAGCTGAAATTTGGAATATAGATCCGCATCGACCACCCAAGATCACGAGCTGTGGCGGATATATCTACGCCCATTGGGGGCATGGCAAATCGGATAAAACTGTATCTCCAAGAGCTTTACAGCTAGAGCGCTGAAATTTGCCACGTCAGCTACTGTTATGATTCTATAAAGTCTGAAGGCAATTTATGTCTACGCCCATTAGAGGCGTGACAAATCGGACCTGAAGATATAGTGATTTTTCGAATTCGGTTATATTTTGGACACTATTGATGCCAGAGACTTCCAATTTTGTATATATACTCGGGCTGACCACCCAAGACCAAAAAGTTTTGTCGGGTATATGTCCGCACACAGGGGGCGTGGCAAACCGCAAAAGTTGATAACTCCTAAAGTATAATAGCTAGAAGCTTCAAATTTAGATAGTTAAGTTACTAGTAACTTCCTCTATCGATGACCTAAAAATAGTTTTTACGCTTCTTTATTTTTTATTTTCTGTTATTTTCAGTGTTTAAAAAACTGCGAACAGTTTTCGCAGTTCTGTTATTGCTAGAACTGTTGCTGCGAGCATTTTCGACAGTCGCAGTCGCAGCAAAAGCAAAAAACAATTCTTGATCAGCAGCGCAGCGCTTCGAACTGCGTTCACTGGCGACAGTCGCAGTCGCAGTTAGAGCAAAAACTGTCGACTGCCGAACAGCACAGCAGGCAGCTTCCACAGATTTTGCTTTGCTTCCCGAAGCAAGAAGACTCTAGTCGACACTGCTCGACTAGGAGATACCCTGAACCCTCTAATCTGATATTCTAATCAGGTATTAGAACGCGCTCTGCTAACTGCGCAGTAAGCAGCGACTGCGCTTGGGCTGCGTTGTAGTGTGGGCAACATTATGAGAATTTATTTGTCGAATAATTTCTTTTGTAGACATACGATCTTAATGAAACTTTCAGAGTGTAATCATATGGTGTATATGTGTGTACGTTCCAAAGCACACGTCTCTAGTACTTGAAATACGCCTTTTACAAAGGCGAGGGTGAGGGGGTGGATATAAGGACGAGGGATAAATTACAACAAAAATCGAAATTATATAAAATACATATAAGTCTACATATAAAGTTTGGAAGCTCTAGCTCTAAAGGTGTAGGAGATATAATTAAATAACTAGCTTTCGATAAGGTTTTTGATCGATAATCAAATATCGAAAGTAGTTATCGATATTTTATTTCAACTCTCGCGCTCTTATATCTTCTGAGATCGACGCGTTCATACATACGGACGGACAGACAGACGGACAGGTCCAAATCGACTCAGCTCGTCGCCCTGACCTGTGTGTGTGTGCGTGTGTGTGGATGTATGCGTGTGTATGTATGCCTGTTTGTGTGTGTGTGTGTGTGTGTGTGTGTGTGCGTGTTTCTTGTGTAAGCTGAAAGTCGCGAAAAATTATTGAAATAGCTATTACTCCAAGGGTTCAGGGGATCTCGTAGTCGAGTAGTCTCGACTAGAGCTTTCTTACTTGTTATTTAAAAATTTGCGAATAATAATTTGTATTTTATCATATACATGAATTTAAATAATTAAAAATAAATTTAAATCAATTGCAAATAAAAGTTTATCCGTTTTATCTTGTCTATTTTAGAAATTTATTTGTGCGTCCATTTTTTAAATTCATAGCTTTTATTTGCGTTCCGTGATTGTTACTCTTGCAGATTTTTTGAGATATTTGAAAAATATGATGGGTACAAGGTGGGTCATGTGAAGCTTAAGAGACCTAAGCAACTGCAAGAGATACTGGATATTGCACGATTTTTGCTCAGCGAGATACACACGAAGGCGCACGCGGAAATTGAGGAGAAGGAGAGTAAGCTGGAGCAGTTAAAGAATGTTCTTGAAATGTATGGCCATTTCTCGGGTATTAATCGCAAGGTGCAGATGAAGTATCAACCGAAGGGTCGACCCCGTGGCTCCAGCTCTGATGATGGTAGGTACTTGTCTCTTTTGTTAACTAATCTAACCACACGCTAAGTCCTATCCATTCCAGCCGAAACACCCGCCGAACCGTCGCTGGTTCTCATCCTTAAATGGGGTGGCGAACTAACGCCTGCAGGTCGCATTCAGGCTGAAGAATTGGGTCGCATATTCCGTTGTATGTATCCGGGCGGTCAGGGGCGTTCGGATTATTCAGGAACCCAGGGTCTGGGTTTGTTACGGTATGTTCTAACTGTCACCAAATTTCAAATGCTTCTATGCCCTAAATTACAAATGCCGTTTTCATATTTTTAGTTTGCACTCAACTTTTCGTCACGACCTCAAGATTTATGCTTCGGACGAAGGACGAGTGCAAATGACCGCAGCTGCTTTTGCTAAGGGCCTGCTCGCCCTGGAGGGCGAGCTGACACCCATTTTGGTTCAAATGGTAAAGAGCGCAAATACAAACGGACTGTTGGACAATGACTGCGATTCGAGCAAGTATCAGAATCTGTAAGTTATCCGCACAATCCAAATGAATAAGACTTTACTTGTTAGACAATTGATCAGAACTAACGTAAAATTGGCAATTTCTGAATATACATATGAGAAATATGTTAGATATTTATACCCTGAACCCATTGAAAATGGGAAATCAGGGTATAATGGTTTTGGTGAAATGTATGTAACAGGCAGTAGGAGAAGGCCGACCCCACAAAGTATATATATTCTTGATCAGGGTGACGAGCTGAGTCGATTTGAAATTAACGTCTTAAAGGGCAATATTTCGTACAGAGCTGCTATGGAAGCAAATATGAGAGCAGCTACGAGAGCAACTACGAAAGCAACAGAAAAGGAAAAGAGAAAAGCATGCAAATGCTCCGTAGCAGTAGCAAAAAAAATTTTTTCATTTGCTCTGCTCTCATCTCGCTTGTGCTATTGCTACAACTACAAATAACGGATCGCAAATTTTTTGTTTTTATACCCTGAACCCATTTTCAATGGGAAATCAGGGTATAATGGTTTTGTTGAAATGTATGTAACAGGCAGAAGGAGGCGTGGCAGACCCCACAAAGTATATATATTCTTGATCAGGGCGACGAGCTGAGTTGATTTGGCCCTGTCCGTCTGTCTGTCCGTCTGTCCGTCTGTCCGTCCGTCCGTCTGTCCGTATGTATGAACGCGTCGATTTCAGAAGATATAAGAGCTAGAGACTTCAAATTTTTTTTTAAATGTCCGTAATTACAGCGCGCATATCAAGTTTATCATTAAAAATCGATAACTCATCCCGACCTTTTTTTATCGATAAAAAACCTTATCGAAAACCAGTTATAAAATTATATCTTCTACACCTTTATTGCTAGAGTCTCCAAATTTTTAATGTATGCTTACATGCAATTTATACAATTTCGGTTTTTGTTAAAATTTACCCCCCACCCTTAAATTCACCCCCTCACCCTCACTTTTGTAAAAAGCGTATTTCAAATACTAGAGACTTGTGCTTTGGCAATTACATGCATATTCATGTTATAATCATAATCTGAAAGTTTCATGAAGATCGTACGTCCATAAAAAAAGTTATTAAGCAATAAAGTTCTCATAGTAAGCGCACACTGCAGCCCATGCGTGTTTATGCGTGGGTGTATGTGTGCGTGTATGTGTATGTGTGTGTGTATGCGTTTGTGTATGTATGCGTGTGTGTGTGTGTCTGTATGCGTGTGTGTGTATGTATGCCTGTGTGTGCGTACGTGCCTGTGTGTGTGTGTGTGCGTGTTTCTTGTGTAAGCTGAAAGACGCGAAAAATTATTGAAATATCTATTGCTCCAAGGGTTCAGGGGATCTCGTAGTCGAGCAGTCTCGACTAGAGCTTTCTTACTTGTTATACCCTGAACCCATTGAAAATGGGAAATCAGGGTATAATGGTTTTGTTGAAATGTATGTAACAGGCAGAAGGAGGCGTGGCAGACCCCACAAAGTATATATATTCTTGATCAGGGTGACGAGCTGAGTTGATTTGGCCCTGTCCGTCTGTCTGTCTGTCCGTCTGTCCGTCTGTCCGTATGTTTGAACGCGTCGATTTCCGAAGATATAAGAGCTAGAGACTTCAAATTTTTTGTAAAATGTTCGTAATTACAGCGCGGATATCGAGTTTATCATTAAAAATCGATAACTCATCCCGATCTTTTTTTATCGATAAAAAACCTTATCGAAAACCAGTTTTAAAATTATATCTTCTACACCTTTATTGCTAGAGTCTTCAAATTTTTTATATATGCTTATATGCAATTTATACAATTTCGGTTTTTGTTAAAATTTACCCCCACCTCTAAATTCACCCCCTCACCCTCACTTTTGTAAAAAGCGTATTTCAAATACTAGAGACTTGTGCTTTGGCAATTACATGCATATTCATGTTATAATAATAATCTGAAAGTTTCATGAAGATCGTACGTCCACAAAAAAAGTTATTAAACAATTAAGTTCTCATAGTAAGCGCACACTGCAGCCCATGCGTGTTTATGCGTGGGTGCTTGTGTGTGTATGTGTTTGTGTATGTGTGTATATGTGTTTGTGTATGTGTGTGTGTTTTTTGTGTAAGCTGAAAGACGCGAAAAATTATTGAAATAGCTAGCACTCCAAGGGTTCAGGGGATCTCGTAGTCGAGCAGTCTCGACTAGAGCTTTCTTACTTGTTCCTATTGCTCTTTGCTCCGATGTTCTATGCTATGGAGCAGAGCAGAAGTGTGCTCTCTGCTATGCTACATAGCCGTTCAAAATCAGAGCAATAGCGAGAGCAAAAAAAAAAAAAACAAGTAAGAACGTTGCAATCGGGCGATACCGATAGCAGAAGACTCATTCACAGCCCAAACGCTGTCAACCAGAGTATATAGTGCAATTTTCAAGTCTAGTGCGCAGCAAAAAACATGATGGCATGATGCCATTAAAATTGGAAAATCATCGATAGCTATTGCATTCAAATTACATACATATATAATTTATACAATTTTGATTTTTATTATATATTTATATCCATACATTGGATACCGGCTTCAAGCTAACAGCAGATCAGCGCAATTTTCCTATGCTTGTGCACACACTCATCGTCTATTCTATGCGTACAGACAGAAGCGCGCCTTTCCTCACATTCTTAGAATTTCGATTGATTTCTGGACTTTCTAGCCGTTACTGTAGTTTTGTCTGATGACGCTCTCTTATTAAGCTATTCTATTTTAGCAACTGATTGCTCGAGCAAAGCAGTGGCGCGGGTGCTAAGGGCGACGCAAGTAATGTTAGAGTAGGGGAGGTTCGAACCTTTACTGTGTTATTTTTTTTTATTTTTTCATACATAATTCGTTTTTTATAAAATAGATATTTTATTGGGAAGGTGCGAGCTTGACTGAATGGCACTTAATACTTTTCATTTTCTTAGTCGAATAATTTTATAAGTTCAAATTTGTTTCTTCTTAAATAGCCCTCAAATACATATACGCAAATACATACATATGTATATATAATTATATATGTAAGCCTGCACGCATAGCATCAAGCATTCCAGCCTTATACACGCGCTCATTTGTATGTGTGTATGTATGTACACATAAATGCGTACTCTAGCATATTCTAAGAATCTCGCTGTGATTGATTAGTCTTTGCATTGTTTTTGAATTTCCAGCCGCTACACTGGCTTTTCTTTGCTATGCGGCGTCATAACAATAATGTGATTTCGTTTTAACTACTCTTGATCGAAACGACGCGGTGGTGCTGTAGGCTGAAGCGCCGGCGATCTTTATTTTAGCTATTTTGACAAACATGCTGTTTGGGTTGGGTGCGAGTTCAAATCCCGCTGAAAACACTTTTTTGTAAATTGCAAATTTTTGTTATTTTAGCTTTTTTATATTTTATTAATTTTATACAAAAGGTTTCCTTCCGTGCCGATTGCCACGCCCTTAGTGGCCGTAGACTGCTCAATTTTAGCCAGTTTTTAGAACGAGCAACCGGTTACCTAAATGCAAAATTTGAATTCTTACGCTCAAAAAATGTGAAAATTACAGGGTATTTTTCGATATGCCACTCCCCTAAAGAGGCTTAAAAATTATTTTTGGGGCATCGATAGAGGAGGCCACCAGTAACTTAACTATCCAAATTTGTTTCTAGCTCTTAAACTGTAGGAGATATAAACTTTTGCGGTTTGCCACGCCCCCTATAGGCGGACATATATCTACCATAGCTCGTTGGACGTGGGTGGTCAACCCGCGTATATATACAAAATTTCAGGTCTCTAGCATCAATAGTGCCTAAAATATAGCAGAATTCGAAAAATCACTATATCTTCAGGTCCGATTTGCCACGCCCCTAGTGGGCGTAGATATATAATTTTTTCACCTATATTCATAGAATCAAAACATCAGCTTACATGCAAAATTTCAGCATCCAGGTTTTTAACTTTAGGAGATACAGTTTTATCCGATTTGCCACGCCCCTAATGGGCGGAGATATATCCGCCATAGCTTGTGATCTTGGGTGATCGGCGCGGACCTACATTCACAATTTCAGCTTTCTAGCTCTTCAACAAACATGATATCTAGTATATCGGAAAATGCATTTCCGCCCCCAGTGGGCGGATCGGGAAAATTTTAACACTTTATAAATCGGAGATATACACGAGTATGTGTTCCAAATTTCAAGTCTCTAGCTTCAATAGCGCCGAAATAGATTGCGTTCATACGGACAGACGGACAGACGGATGGACTGCAAGACGGACATTGCACAAAACCAATATACTCATTTCACTTTCGTGAATGAGTCTAAAAAAAAAAACAAGTAAGAAAGCTCTAGTCAAGAGTGCCCGACTACGAGATCCCCTGAACCCTTCGACCAATAGCTGTTTCAATCATTTTTCGCGTCTTTCTGCTTACACAAGGGACACACACGCGCACACACTCACACACACACACAGGCATATGCTCACACATCATACACACACACACGCACACACACACAGAGATACGCACGCACGCATAAGCACTCATTCGCTGCAGTGGTGGCTTACTAGGGGAACTTAATTGTTCAATAACTTTTCTTATGGATGTACTTTCTTCATGAAACTTTCAGATTGTGATTATATCATGGATATGTATGTATTTGCCAAAGGACAAGTCTAGTATTTGAAATACGCCTTTTACAAATGTGAGGGTGAGGGGGTGAATTAGGGGTGGGGGGTGAATTTTGACAAAAATTGTATAAAATGCATATAAGTATACATAACAAATTTGGAGACTCTAGCTTTAAAGATGTAGGAGATATAACTTTATTACTGGTTTTCGATAACAAAATAACACGGCAATTTATCGATATTTAAAGCAAAACTCGATATGCGCGTGCTTTACACGGACCTAGGAAAAAAAATTTGAAGTCTCTAGCTCTTATATCTTCTGAGATCGACGCGTTCAAACATACGGACAGACGGACGGACGGACAGACGGACAAAGCTAAATCAACTCTGCTCGTCGCCCTGATCAAGAATACATGTACTTTATGGGGTCTGCCATGCCTCCCTTTGCCTGTTACATACATTTCAACAAAAACAATATACCCTGATTTCCCATTGAAAATGGGTTCAGGGTATAAAAATAAGGCACGACAGAATCAGTGCGCTGCGCCCTCTGCCGCGATTTTAGGCTCTCTCTCACTCTTTCCTTTTGAGTGAAGGGTATACCGAAATCTTAAAAGCGTTTGCTGTGCTCATACAAAATGTTAGTGTTTTCACGCATGCAGGCATGCACATACACACTTGCAGTCCCTTGCTTGATCCTTTATGACTTAATCAGTAATTTCGACATGCGTATTTCATTTCAAGTTTTTATAGTCCACTAGCCAATATATTGTAAAGCATTTAATAAACAAATAAGTGTACCCCGATAAAATTTTTTCGGTTGAAATTTGAATAAAATATTTAATTATAATTATATATATGTATATATATCTGATTAGATAAATTAGTATATAAATGTACGTAAATATCCGTAACACCAAGCAACCAGTGGCACAATGATCTTTACTGCCAAAATTACTGATTAAGTCATAAAGGCTCATTTGACAGTCACTCTACAATTCAAACAATACAAAATTGACAAACTACTGAATCGCCAGACAATTATTATCCCATCTCATACATACATACACATATGTATGCAAATGTATGTGCTCATTCAAAGGCCAATCAACGGTAAATTTTGGGCATTACAATTTGCTCAGACAGCAAATGTTACGCACACAGGCCACAAATGCTCACACATGTTTCCAGAGACTGCAAGTGTGTGTGTGCTTGCCCGTCGCAAAATCATATTCTTTATGCGTATCAACGCTTTCATACCCTTCCCACGAATAACCATCGAAACGCTTACATATTGTTTGCATGAGCGTGACAAATGCTTCGGTATACCCTTCATTCAAAAGGAAAGAGCTGGGATCGTCGCGAACAATTTTCAATTTCTATGCGCTGCTGCTATTCGAGAGACCATACAGAGAGCATAAAGAGAGGGAGAGAGTGAGTAAGGGAAAAAGAGCGCATAGCCGTGCTTCATTTGGTAATGCGTGCATTTCGTGGCAGCAGTCGCAGCACACTGATTTTGTCGTGCCTTATTTTCACTGCTTGAGCCTCAGAAGACCGAGCCGACCAAATACGAAGTTGTCAGATCTCTTCAGCGCATTTTTTCGGTGTTGAAAAAGTTTGTTCTACATGTCTAGTCTATGTGTTCTCTGGTTAGTGGTTTAAGGTTGCCGACAAATTTTCAAAGAGTGAAAAATGTTGATTCCTTTTCATGCATATATATTTTTGGAGAACATTGATAGTATTGAACTCCAATATAAGAACATCCACCCAATTCATTAGGAAACTACTCAAGACGCTACAAAGTTTTGAGTTGAGAAGCATGTTTTAAGGGTTGGATAGGATATAAGAAATTTAGGAACTTGGCCACTTTAGCATTGCTTTCTTTGCCAATGCCCAAGTGGGTAACATTTTTCGTCAGATCAATACTGTGATGCTTAACTCAATTTCAAGCATCAGGTAAAACATATATATTATAAAACTTCACAGATACGTCTTGCGGTGGTTGAAGAAATGATGCCATGATTATAAGTTGATAAAAATATATTTAAATATCAATCAAATCAAAGCAAAAAACATCAGCTTTTTTCAATTTTTTTTTTCAAAATTTCGGCTTTTTTTTAAAGTATCTTCCCACTAAAAATAGCTTTTTTTGTTCAACAAAAATTGGCAACACTGCTGCTCGAGCCTCAAGCGACGGAGCCGAGCAAATACGAAGTGTTGACTCGAGTGCCTCGACGCCGAAATGCTTTGGTTAACTGTTGTATTCCTCTTTACATCTTATTTATTCTCAATCTTTACTAGTGGCAGTGAGATATGAGATATTGAGTCCATGCGATCTCCCACACTGTCAGCACATTCTATGCCTATCACTCACTCACTCAGTCTCAATTCGAGTGCACTCTATTTTGCTAGGTTATGAGTTCGGCCATGCAGCTCTCCAGTATGTATGCACGTGTGCATAAAAAAAGTGCAGAATGAGTAGAATATCAGCTTCAGGGTATCTCCTAGTCGAGCAGTCTCGACTGTAGCATTCTTACGTGTTTTCTTTTAAATCAAAGATAAACACAATTTTTTTATACCCTGAACCCATTTTCAATGGGAAATCAGGGTATAATGTTTTTGTTGAAATGTATGTAACAGGGAGAAGGAGGCGTGGCAGACCCTACAAAGTATATATATTCTCGATCAGGGCGACGAGCTGAGTCGATTTGGCCCTGTCCGTCTGTCCGTCTGTCCGTATGTTTGAACGCGTCGATTTCAGAAGATATAAGAGCTAGAGACTTCATTAAAAATCGATAACTCATCCCGATCTTTTTTATCGATAAAAAACCTTATCGAATACCAATTGTAAAATTATATCTTCTACACCTTTATTGCTAGAGTCTCCAAATTTTTATGTATGCTTATATGCAATTTATACAATTTCGGTTTTTGTTAAAATTAAACCCCCACCCCTATATTCACCCCCCACACCCTCACATTTGTAAAAGGCGTATTTCAAATACTAGAGACTTGTGCTTTGGCAATTACATGCATGGATATGTTATAATCATAATCATAATCTGAAAGTTTCATGAAGATCGTACGTCCATAAAAAAAGTTATTAAGCAATAAAGTTCTCATAGTAAGCGCACACTACAGCCCATGCGTGTTTATGCGTGGGTGCTTGTGTGTGTATGTGTTTGTGTATGTGTGTGTGTATGTGAGTGTGTGTATGCGTTTGTGTCTGTATGCGTGTGTGTGTATGTATGTATTAATTTTTTTTATGTTTCTTTGATGTTCTACTTAGTCTTATGAAATTTGGAGCACTTTTTCAAATGGCTGTCATACAAGTGGCATTAAAAAATTGAAATTAAAATTGAAAAAAATCATAATTTTATGAAAATTCATAAATAAGAATTAAAAGCAAGTAAGAACGTTGCAGTCAGGCGTTAAAAATTATTTTTGGGTCATCGGTAGAGGAGGTTACTGGTAACTTAACTACCTAAATTTGAAGCTGTTAGCTATTATACTTCAGGAGATATAAACTTTTGTGGTTTGCCACGCCCCCTGTGGGCGGACATATATCCGACAAAGCTTTTTAGTCTTGGGTGATCAGCCTGAGTATATATACGAAATTTGAGTTCTCTGGCATCAAAAGTGTCCAAAATATTGCCGAATTCCAAAAATCACTATATATTCAGGTCCGATTTGTCATGCCTCTAATGGGCGTAGACATAAATTTTTGCCTTCAGACTTTATAGAATCATAACTGTAGCTGACGTTTCAGGGTCCTAGCTGTAAAACTCTTGTAGATACAGTTTTATCCGGTTTGCCACGCCCCAATGGGCGGAGATATATCCGCCATAGCTCGTGATTTTTGGTTGTCGACGCGGACCTACATACCAAATTTCAGCATTCTAGTTCCTCAACTAATATGATTTATGGCATATCGGAAAATGCATTTTCCGATTTGCCACGCCCCTAGTGGACACATAGAGATGTATGCTTATATGCAATTTATACAATTTCGGTTTTTGTTAAAATTTACCCCCCACCTCTAAATTCACCCCCTCACCCTCACTTCTGTAAAAAGCGTATTTCAAATACTAGAGACTTGTGCTTTGGCAATTACATGCATGGATATGTTATAATCATAATCTAAATCTAAGTTCCATGAAGATCGTACGTCCATAAAAAAAGTTATTAAACAATTAAGTTCTCATAGTAAGCGCACACTACAGCCCATGCGTGTTTATGCGTGGGTGCTTGTGTGTGTATGTGTTTGTGTATGTGTTTGTGCATGTGTATGTCTGTGTTTGTGTATGTGTGTGTGTATGTGAGTGTGTGTATGCGTTTGTGTCTGTATGCGTGTGTGTGTATGTATGCCTGTGTGTGCGTACGTGCGCGTGTGTGTGTGCGTGTTTCTTGTGTAAGCTGAAAGACGCGAAAAATTATTGAAATATCTATTGCTCCAAGGGTTCAGGGGATCTCGTAGTCGAGCACTCTCGACTAGAGTTTTTATATCCGCCATAGCTCGTGATTTTTGGTGGTCGACGCGGACCTACATACCAAATTTCAGCATTCTAGTTCCTCAACTAATATGATTTATGGCATATCGGAAAATGCATTTTCCGATTTGCCACGCCCCTAGTGGACACATAGAGAACATTTTAACACTTTATAAATCAGAGATATACGCGAGTATTTGTCCCAAATTTCACTTTCGTGAATGAGTATAAAAAAACCTTTTACTGAAATTAATTCATTTAGGCATTTATCTCCCTTGGCTGGTGATCTAAAAATTAAGAAACATTAAAAAAAACTAAAACAAACAAGTTTTTTACATAAGTCTTATAAAAGATACTCAGTTCTCTTGAAGTTCAAAATATTCATCTTCTGAAGCAATAACTTCAAGTCCATCCTGTTCTTCATAATCTTCATCTTCTTTTTCATCTTCTCCTGGATCAGTATTGCTGGACTGCATTTCAAAATGTCGTGCTATTAACAATAATATTACTTCTTTTGACCTCGTCTTTCTTTTTATTGAGTTTGGTCGTTGCTTTAAGTAGATACTAGATAAAAATGGATCAGAACTATCTATGATCTGTTGAAGACGTCGACGTGATGTTATCTAGTCGACTACATTTTCTTGAGTGGGCTTTTCTGTCGCGCTTGTATATTTTATTTCGGGATTCCGATGCATGTTCCCCAAGGCAGCCTACGGGAACTATGCACTTGTCTATTATTATTTATACATGGGCATGTACTAAAACTTTGTGAACAGTGGGCAACATGGGGTACCAAGGATACTTTTTCAGATAAACCACAAAAACTTTAGCACAGAAAGCTTTAAACTTTTCTGAGTCTATATCGTACTCGCAATTAATCGTTATTAATATAGTCTAAAAGTTTTTTAAAATGTCACAGTCAAAATCAAGAATTGATGACAGTAAATCAGGATTGGAAAATGCTCTTCTCTCTGTGTTGCCATCATTGGAATTCCCACTGACATGCCACTTTTTTAACTCAATTCTATATGAGATTTTTAGAGCAAATTCGAAAAAGCGGATCCAAGTGTGTAATGGACTGATTCCAAATTTAAGGGTATGAAAACTTCTGCGTTTGTGTCTGTATGCGTGTGTGTGTATGTATGTATTAATTTTTTTTATGTTTCTTTGATGTTCTACTTAGTCTTATGAAATTTGGAGCACTTTTTCAAATGGCTGTCATACAAGTGGCATTAAAAAATTGAAATTAAAATTGAAAAAAATCATAATTTTATGAAAATTCATAAATAAGAATTAAAAGCAAGTAAGAACGTTGCAGTCAGGCGTTAAAAATTATTTTTGGGTCATCGGTAGAGGAGGTTACTGGTAACTTAACTATCTAAATTTGAAGCTGTTAGCTATTATACTTCAGGAGATATAAACTTTTGTGGTTTGCCACGCCCCCTGTGGGCGGACATATATCCGACAAAGCTTTTTAGTCTTGGGTGATCAGCCTGAGTATATATACGAAATTTGAGTTCTCTGGCATCAAAAGTGTCCAAAATATTGCCGAATTCCAAAAATCACTATATATTCAGGACCGATTTGTCATGCCTCTAATGGGCGTAGACATAAATTTTTGCCTTCAGACTTTATAGAATCATAACTGTAGCTGACGTTTCAGGGTCCTAGCTGTAAAACTCTTGTAGATACAGTTTTATCCGGTTTGCCACGCCCCAATGGGCGGAGATATATCCGCCATAGCTCGTGATTTTTGGTGGTCGACGCGGACCTACATACCAAATTTCAGCATTCTAGTTCCTCAACTAATATGATTTATGGCATATCGGAAAATGCATTTTCCGATTTGCCACGCCCCTAGTGGACACATAGAGATGTATGCTTATATGCAATTTATACAATTTCGGTTTTTGTTAAAATTTACCCCCCACCTCTAAATTCACCCCCTCACCCTCACTTCTGTAAAAAGCGTATTTCAAATACTAGAGACTTGTGCTTTGGCAATTACATGCATGGATATGTTATAATCATAATCTAAATCTAAGTTCCATGAAGATCGTACGTCCATAAAAAAAGTTATTAAACAATTAAGTTCTCATAGTAAGCGCACACTACAGCCCATGCGTGTTTATGCGTGGGTGCTTGTGTGTGTATGTGTTTGTGTATGTGTTTGTGCATGTGTATGTCTGTGTTTGTGTATGTGTGTGTGTATGTGAGTGTGTGTATGCGTTTGTGTCTGTATGCGTGTGTGTGTATGTATGCCTGTGTGTGCGTACGTGCGCGTGTGTGTGTGCGTGTTTCTTGTGTAAGCTGAAAGACGCGAAAAATTATTGAAATATCTATTGCTCCAAGGGTTCAGGGGATCTCGTAGTCGAGCACTCTCGACTAGAGTTTTTATATCCGCCATAGCTCGTGATTTTTGGTGGTCGACGCGGACCTACATACCAAATTTCAGCATTCTAGTTCCTCAACTAATATGATTTATGGCATATCGGAAAATGCATTTTCCGATTTGCCACGCCCCTAGTGGACACATAGAGAACATTTTAACACTTTATAAATCAGAGATATACGCGAGTATTTGTCCCAAATTTCACTTTCGTGAATGAGTATAAAAAAACCTTTTACTGAAATTAATTCATTTAGGCATTTATCTCCCTTGGCTGGTGATCTAAAAATTAAGAAACATTAAAAAAAACTAAAACAAACAAGTTTTTTACATAAGTCTTATAAAAGATACTCAGTTCTCTTGAAGTTCAAAATATTCATCTTCTGAAGCAATAACTTCAAGTCCATCCTGTTCTTCATAATCTTCATCTTCTTTTTCATCTTCTCCTGGATCAGTATTGCTGGACTGCATTTCAAAATGTCGTGCTATTAACAATAATATTACTTCTTTTGACCTCGTCTTTCTTTTTATTGAGTTTGGTCGTTGCTTTAAGTAGATACTAGATAAAAATGGATCAGAACTATCTATGATCTGTTGAAGACGTCGACGTGATGTTATCTAGTCGACTACATTTTCTTGAGTGGGCTTTTCTGTCGCGCTTGTATATTTTATTTCGGGATTCCGATGCATGTTCCCCAAGGCAGCCTACGGGAACTATGCACTTGTCTATTATTATTTATACATGGGCATGTACTAAAACTTTGTGAACAGTGGGCAACATGGGGTACCAAGGATACTTTTTCAGATAAACCACAAAAACTTTAGCACAGAAAGCTTTAAACTTTTCTGAGTCTATATCGTACTCGCAATTAATCGTTATTAATATAGTCTAAAAGTTTTTTAAAATGTCACAGTCAAAATCAAGAATTGATGACAGTAAATCAGGATTGGAAAATGCTCTTCTCTCTGTGTTGCCATCATTGGAATTCCCACTGACATGCCACTTTTTTAACTCAATTCTATATGAGATTTTTAGAGCAAATTCGAAAAAGCGGATCCAAGTGTGTAATGGACTGATTCCAAATTTAAGGGTATGAAAACTTCATATCTTTGATGTCCAGCAATTGTTTTGGCGTCGCTCCACAGATTGGGCAAGATTGACACGTTCCTGACAACAGATTTAGAACTTTTCCATCTATCAGTGTCATGTGTCCAGTATACTGCACATACATATGTATATACATTTGTACATACATTTTTCTTTAAATTTATACAAAAATACTAGCATGTTGAGAATCTGAGCATCTAAATTGTCTTTTTCTGTTAAGGGTCGACAAAATTTAACCGATTGCGGAGCCCTATTAAGCTAAATTATTTGCTGCGTGTCATTTATTATTTTTAATGGGACAATTGTGGTAATAAACAGTGAACTGTCAATCGATTCACTATCGTGGTTTTGAAAACGCTGTTTGTATACACTCTGGACAGACGAACCATCAAATCCATAGCTGAAAATTAGTGTGCAATGTACCAAGTTAGGAGGTGTTTCCAGGACTTCATGTTGCATTTCCAGAATGCGAGAAGATGTATGGTCCAAAAGATTATGCAATGAAACATACGCTTTATTTTCATAATATTGAATTCCTTTTGCCCGGAGTTTTAATTTCGAATTAAGTACCGCCGGATATGTTGGATATATATCACAACCCTGCATTTTTGCATTTCGTTGTATATTTATATACTGAGTTTTTGTGAATCCATTTTCCAATAAAAAGGCACTGTCAGCTGACATTTGCTTTGGCTCGTCTCTTAAAAAGTTAACTTTTTATCCCATTTAGATTCTTAGAGCTCCCAGCCGCTTTCAAAACATCAGCTAAATCTTTTTCCTTTGATTTTTTAAATAAGGTTTTGGTCTATTTTTTGCAATATGTGATGTTTCACTGCGTCACGTGAACGATTGTGGTTCCAAACGTCAACCAGCTCCGCCCGCTTAAACACATGTTGTACTACAAAATGTTGATTTTTTTGAAAGCGTGTGGATTCGGACAAAACTAGTTAGTTTCTTATTAATCTGCACACTTTTGTTAATACCATCTCACATTAAACTTTTTGCAACGCTTTGCCATGCAAAAGTACTGATCCACGAAACACAAATACACTTGTTAAGCTCAATCGAAAAATACACATATATAGAACAAGGTACAATTGGACAGCAACACAGAACAATACCACAACTAAGGCTGAACTATAGTTTTACATACCAGGACAATCGTTTTCCATAGTAATTGTTTCAATTGTCTGGAAACATGTTTTACATAATCAGCTGACTTTAACAGTACTCACACAGAAAAGTATAACTTTGTGTCAATGTTAAATACTTTTTTACCTAACTTGGGTGTCTTAAAATATAAAAGAAACAAAATTATAAAATATAAAAAAATTTGATCAAGAATATATATACTCTATGGAGTCTGCCACACCTTCTTCATCCTGTTACATACATTTAACAAAACCATTATACTCTGATTTCCCATTTTCAATGGGTTCAGGGTATAAAAAGAGCGAGAGAAAAAAAATATTTTCTATTCTTCTTGATTTTCGCAAAGAATGCGTGCACTTATTTTGCGTCATCAGATTAGCGCCTCCAAATGCAATTGTAATTATCTTGCTTATTTTGGCAATTACACTCACCAAATTTCTTGTGAAGCTCAAAGTATTTAATATATTTATAGTATGGGTAAAGAACAGGTTTATTTTTGGTTGAAAAATCAAAGATTGAGGCATACTTTGAATCTGGACTATGCTAACATAAAATTGTTAAAAAGACAGAAAAAAACAGAAAACCAATTGGCAATTTTCTTGAAAATAAGGAAAACTATGGAAAAAACGATATAGGCGGCAAATCAAGTGATTTTACAAGCAAATATAAGAGCATTAGTTCGGGAAGCTTAGAATTCCCACGAATCGACCACCAAGATTAGGGATAAAATTGGTGTTAAGACGACCTTTTCAACGGTCCAAAGAATAATTAAAAAAGTCATTTAATTACTCAAGTCGCAAAATTCAATCGAGGTATCGCCGTCTTTGAAAACCACCGATAGTATCGATAGTACCATCGATTGTTTTGCATGCCTAGTTCAGGGTATAACAAGTAAGAAAACTCTAGTCGAGAGTGCTCGACAAGATACTACCCTGAACTAAACTAATAAAAATGCACATTTAGTATGGCTAAAATTTCAATTTCTACGTATTTAAAGATATAAATGAAATATAAATCTCATTTAATTAAATATATAAATATTTTGAAACTATGGAAAAAAATTAACATCAGTTGTGGCGCTCTGGGTTTGAACCCACGACTTCTCGATCTAGCGTCACGCCGCTACTCACGACGCCACCTCACTTTTCGAAGGTCCGTTGGCAAAACTGAAATAGGTTCACTTATTCAGCACCATCTAACAGATTCTAGGGATCTCTAGAAGAAGTTTGAATGTATGTGTGCACAAGTATACGAAGACTGTTGTAGCTGCTGCACGTGCGTTTGTTAATTGCCCAAACATTTTATGATTGACTTAAAGGAATTTAATGAATTTTTCAGCAAATGATCTATTGAATATTTGACAAATTTAAATAAATTAAGAACAAGTAAGAAAGCTGTAGTTGAGACTGCCCGACTACGAGATCCCCTGAACCCTTCGAGCAATAGCTGTTTCAATAATTTTTCGTGTCTCTCTGCTTATACAAGACACACACACGCACACGCACACACACAAGCATACACACACATATACACACACATCATACACACACACATCATACACCCACACACACACACACACACGCACACATAAACACGCATTGGCTGCAGTGGTGGCTTACTATAGGAACCTAATTGTTCAATAGCTTTACTTGTGGATGTACTTTCTTCATGAAGCTTTTTCGATTATGATTTTAACATGGATATACATGTATTTGAATTTTGACAAAAACCGAAATCGTATTGCATATAAGTATACATAACAAATTTGGAGACTCTAGCTTTAAAGATGTAGAAGATATAAATTTATTACTGGTTTTCGATAATATTTTTAATCGATAACAAAATAACTGGTCAATGTATCGATATTTAAAGCAAAACTCGATATGCGCGTGCTATACACGGACCTAGAAAAAAAATTTGAAGTCTCTAGCTCCTATATCTTCTGAGATCGACGCTTTCAAACATACGGACAGACGGACAGATGGTCCGACGGACAGACGAACAGACTAAATCGACTCAGCTCGTCGTCCTGATCAAGAATATATATACTTTATGGGGTCTGCCACGCCTCCTTTAGCCTGTTATATACATTTAACAAAACCATTGTACCCTGATTTCCCATTGAAAATGGGTTCAGGGCATAATCATTCACAATTAGATATACTGGTATCTGAGTTGAACTGAATGTTTTTATTGGATAAAAACATAACGGGATGATTTGTCGAATTTTAAAGACAAACTCGACATCCGCGCTGTATATACGGTCATTAAAAAAAAATCAAGTCTCTAGCTCTTATATCTTCTGAAATCGACGCGTTCAAACATACGGGCAGATGGACTGACAGACGGACAGGGCCAAATCGACTCAGCTCGTCACCCTGATCAAGAATATATATACTTTGTGGGGTCTGCTACGCCTCCTTCTGCCTGTTACATACATTTCAAAAAAAACCATTATACCCTGATTTCCCATTTTGCGGTTTCCCATTGGGTGCGGCTTTGGTGTAGGTAGTAATATTTTACTACGGCATTTGCAAGCTTTAATTTTTGACATCGCGCATGAACGCATAGGACTATAACACCGCGTTTAAAACTGCTGTCCCGCATTTCTAAAACCTGTCTGAAAACCGACATTAGATTTTCCAGCATGATAATGCTCATATTCAGACCGACCAATCCGTGAAGTCCTGGATTGAGGGTCAAAAAGTTGTTGATAGTTGGTCAGGAAAGTATATGAGTCCAGAAAGCAGTATAGTATAGAGACAGAGTTATTCGAAGGTATTAAACACGCTTTGTCAGCAATATCCTTCCTAATCGAATGGTTGAAGTAATTTCAAACAAAGGCGGCACTACGCACTACTAATCTATATATATAAAAGAGAGTTGTGTAAAAGTGCTCCAACACTTATAACTTGATATGTGCTGGACCAATTTTCATGGTTTTTGATTTGTTGGATTTGTCTCCGCCACGAGTAGGTCAGTAGATCTTTAAAATACTGAAAAAATTTGACGAATACTTGAAAAACGCGAGTTTTTCCCTAAAGATTCAAATTTCCATTTATACTCAGTAGCCTTGACAACAGTGACAGTTTCGGTCCTGTATAGAAGTAAATAAACAAATGTAGTCAGTCAGTCTACGGCACAGCCTCGAGCAGACCTGACTATTCAACAAAAAAAAAAAAAAAAAAAAAAAAAAAAAAAAAACCAAGTAAGAAAGCTCTAGTCGAGACTGCTCGACTACGAGATCCCCTGAACCCTTGGAGCAATAGATATTTCAATAATTTTTCGCGTCTTTCAGCTTACACAAGAAACACGCACACACACGCACGTACGCACACACAGGCATACATACACACACACGCATACAGACACACATACACACACACACACGCATACACACACACAAACGCATACACACACACACATACACACACACATACACAAACACATACACACACATACACAAACATTTACATACATATACACACACAAGCATAAACACGCATGGGCGGCAGTGAGCGCTTACTATGAGAACTTAATTGCTTAATAGCTTTTTTTTGTAGACGTACGATCTTCATGAAACTTTCAGATTATGATTATAACATGGATATGCATGTAATTGCCAAAGCACAAGTCTCTAGTATTTGAAATATCCTTTTACAAAAGTGAGGGTGAGGGGGTGAATTTAAGGGTGGGGGTAAATTTTAACAAAAACCGAAATTGTATAAATTGCATATAAGCATACATTAAAAATTTGGAGACTCTAGCAATAAAGGTGTAGAAGATATAATTTTATAACTGGTTTTCGATAAGGTTTTTTATCGAGAAAAAAAGATCGGGATGAGTTATCGATTTTTAATGATAAACTTGATATGCGCGCTGTAATTACGGACATTTACAAAAAAAAATTGAAGTCTCTAGCTCTTATATCTTCTGAAATCGACGCGTTCATACATACGGACGGACGGACGGACGGACGGACAGACAGACGGACAGGGCCAAATCAACTCAGCTCGTCGCCCTGATCAAGAATATATATACTTTGTGGGGTCTGCCAGGCCTCCTTCTGCCTGTTACATACTTTTAACAAAACCATTATACCTGATTTCCCATTGAAAATGGGTTCAGGGATTAAAAAAAAAAAATCAACAAAAAAAAATTTTTTTCCAAATCAAAAAGAAAAATATTTCAAATCAAAAATCTGCAAAAATTCAAAAAAATCAAAAGATTAAAACCTGACTGTTCAAAAAATAAATAAAAAATTCAAAATTCGAAATTTAAACAAGTAAGAAAGCTCTAGTCGAGACTGCTCCACTACGAGATCCCCTGAACCCTTGGAGTGCTAGCTATTTCAATAATTTTTCGCGTCTTTCAGCTTACAGAAGAAACACACACACAAACACATACACACACAAGCACCCACGCATAAACACGCATGGGCTGCAGTGTGCGCTTACTATGAGAACTTAATTGTTTAATAACTTTTTTTGTGGACGTACGATCATCATGAAACTTTCAGATTATGATTATAACATGGATATGCATGTAATTGCCAAAGCACAAGTCTCTAGTATTTGAAATATCCTTTTACAAAAGTGAGGGTGAGGGGGTGAATTTAAGGGTGGGGGTAAATTTTAACAAAAACCGAAATTGTATAAATTGCATATAAGCATACATTAAAAATTTGGAGACTCTAGCAATAAAGGTGTAGAAGATATAATTTTATAACTGGTTTTCGATAAGGTTTTTTATCGAGAAAAAAAGATCGGGATGAGTTATCGATTTTTAGTGATAAACTTGATATGCGCGCTGTAATTACGGACATTTAAAAAAAAAAATTGAAGTCTCTAGCTCTTATATCTTCTGAAATCGACGCGTTCATACATACGGACGGACGGACGGACGGACGGACAGACAGACGGACAGGGCCAAATCAACTCAGCTCGTCGCCCTGATCAAGAATATATATACTTTGTGGGGTCTGCCAGGCCTCCTTCTGCCTGTTACATACTTTTAACAAAACCATTATACCTGATTTCCCATTGAAAATGGGTTCAGGGATTAAAAAAAAAAAATCAACAAAAAAAAATTTTTTTCCAAATCAAAAAGAAAAATATTTCAAATCAAAAATCTGCAAAAATTCAAAAAAATCAAAAGATTAAAACCTGACTGTTCAAAAAATAAATAAAAAATTCAAAATTCGAAATTTAAAACAAGTAAGAAAGCTCTAGTCGAGACTGCTCCACTACGAGATCCCCTGAACCCTTGGAGTGCTAGCTATTTCAATAATTTTTCGCGTCTTTCAGCTTACAGAAGAAACACACACACAAACACATACACACACAAGCACCCACGCATAAACACGCATGGGCTGCAGTGTGCGCTTACTATGAGAACTTAATTGTTTAATAACTTTTTTTGTGGACGTACGATCATCATGAAACTTTCAGATTATGATTATAACATGGATATGCATGTAATTGCCAAAGCACAAGTCTCTAGTATTTGAAATACGCTTTTTACAAAAGTGAGGGTGAGGGGGTGAATTTAAGGGTGGGGGGTAAATTTTAACAAAAACCGAAATTGTATAAATTGCATGTAAGCATACATTAAAAATTTCGAGACTATAGCAATAAAGGTGTAGAAGATATAATTTTATAACTGGTTTTCGATAAGGTTTTTTATCGATAAAAAAAAGATTGGGATGAGTTATCGATTTTTAATGATAAACTTGATATGCGCGCTGTAATTACGGACATTTTAAAAAAAATTTGAAGTCTCTAGCTCTTATATCTTCTGAAATCGACGCGTTCATACATACGGACAGACGGACGGACGGACAGACGGACAGACGGACAGACGGACAGACAGACGGACAGGGCCAAATCAACTCAGCTCGTCGCCCTGATCAAGAATATATATACTTTGTGGGGTCTGCCACGCCTCCTTCTGCCTGTTACATACATTTCAACAAAACCATTATACCCTGATTTCCCATTGAAAATGGGTTCAGGGTATAAAAAAAAAAGTTAATTATTAAAAAGTGTATTTTTGGCTTTATATTTTTGGACTTTCAACTTTATAAATAATAATTGTGCGCGTGCCTACAAAAGCTAAATATCTCGAAAGTTCAGGTATTTGTTTGTCTCAAACATAAATTTGTGTAAATTATTTATATTTATATTTCTCGATTGTTTTATATGGTTTTGTGCGAGGGCAGTATTACTATTAATAAAAATGCCGCGTCCTAGAAGATCTAATCTTTCCCGGCGGACCCATAATGCAATTAGGCAACGGAATATCGCGAGTCAATTATCTGACGAAGAGCGAGAAATCGCCCGAGAAGAGCGCCACGTTAGTACCCAGCAAAGAAGGGGCTTAATTCGTGCTTCTCAAAGAGAGGCAGCCCGTGAAATGGCAATAAGAAATGGTTCAAGGATTGATTTGAATCGAGAAGCGTTTCGATATGATTGCACCATTGACTATAGCTTGAATCGTTTAGTTTGCATTGCATTGTTTGCCAGCATTGTGGCGCATTGAAGTTTGCTGGTGAAACGCCCGGTTTGTGCTGCCTTAGTGGTAAAGTGACATTGCCATTAGTGGTCCCGCCACCAGAGCCATTGCGTTCCCTGCTTTATGGCGAAACACTAGAATCACGACATTTTCTAGCGAACACTCAAAAATACAATGCCTGTTTCCAAATGACTTCATTTGGGGCGGAAATTATTGGAGACGGATATAATCCGACATTTAATAAATTAATCGGAGTGTATCCCAACCTGAACAACATAGCTTTCAACAATTTTTTAGCTAGAAATAATGGATAGGGCAATGCAACGTTTGCCGGGCCAGCTAGTATTACTTAAAAATAATAATAACTTAATATACAGGTGTTATTTTTGGACATCAAATTAAATAAATTGAATTTATCGCAAGGGGCGCTAATCTGATGACCAAATTTTTGTTACATTTTTATACCCTGAACCCATTGAACATGGGAAATCAGGGTATAATGGTTTTGTGAAGAGTATATAACAGGCAGAACAGGCAATCATTGCAGACGCCATAAAGTATATATATTCTTGATCAGGACGACGAGCTGAGTCGATATAGCCCTGTCCGCCTGTCATCCGATAACTTTTTTAACGAGAATAATCGAAAAATTGATTTTGTTTGTCCAGCCTAATTTGAACACTTTTAGACCAACAGACTTCAGATTTACTGTGTGTATACAGTTGATCGATACGAAAATTTTGTAATTTGCAGATTTTGGATACCACGATCTTTTCGCCCACAATTTGTAAAAAAAACGCATTTCAAGTGCTAGACCTGTGCTTTGGAATGTACCCACAATATTACCATATGATTACGCTCTAAAAGTTTCATTAAGATTGTATGTCTACAAAAGAAATTATTCCACAAATAAGTTCACATAATTTTCCCCACTCTACAGCGCAGCCCAAGTGCTGTTGCTGCTAACTGCGCAGTCAGCAGAGCGCGTGATTATACGTACGTGTAGATGCATGTGTATGTAGTATATGTGCATAAAAGAAGTGCAGAATGATTTGAATATCAGCTTGGAGAGTTCAGGGTATCTCCTAGTCGAGTAGTCTCGACTAGAGCTTTCTTATTTGTTTAGCATTGAGGTTGAGTGTAAAGGGAGGCGCTGACCTGATGACGCGCAGTGTATGTGCGTGTGGATGCGTGTGTATGCATGTGTGCAAAAAATAAGGGCAGAATGATTAGAATATCAGCTTGGAGGGCTCAGGGTATTTCCTAGTTGAGCAGTTTCGACTAGAGTTTTTTTTACCTTTTGGATATACCTAACTAGACATACCGATGTTATGAACTGTATTGGACATTAGCATTAACTATATAAACATAAACGATAAATATCCATATTTGCATATGTATATGTATATAGGCATCAGTACCTTTAATTTCTTAAAGCAAGCTTTTAATTTTATGTTCAACGTAGTGCCAAGGGTCGACTGCACGAGCTTATGCAAAACGATCGAGAGTTTACACAAGAGGATCGTGAGCTGATTAATCCATGCAATAGCAAATCCATAACACAGGCTATGGACTTTGTTAAGAACCCTGTGGACTGCTGTCACCATGTGCATTTGCTGATACGAGAATTGCTGCACATAATCAGCATCAAGAAGGATGATCCGAAGACAAAGGATGCCATTCTCTATCATGGTGAAACTTGGGACTTAATGCGCTGTCGCTGGGAGAAGATAGAGAAGGACTTTAGTACCAAATCAAAACTATTTGATATTTCAAAAATTCCAGATATTTACGATTGCATCAAGTATGATTTGCAGCATAATCAACATACACTGCAATACGATCAGGCCGAGGAGCTATATATCTATGCTAAGAATCTGGCGGACATTGTCATACCGCAGGAATACGGATTGACTCCCCAAGAGAAATTGGCTATTGGCCAGGGCATTTGCTCGCCGTTGCTGCGCAAGATCAAAGGCGACTTGCAGCGCAATATTGACGAGATCGAGGATGAGTTCATGAATCGTTTGAATCCCCATTATAGTCACGGTGTCGCCAGCCCTCAGCGTCATGTGCGTACCCGGCTCTATTTCACAAGTGAGTCGCATGTCCATTCTCTGCTAACGGTATTGCGTTACGGCGGATTGTTAAACGTTGTTACGGACGAGCAATGGCGACGTGCTATGGATTATATATCGATGGTATCGGAGCTCAATTATATGTCACAAATAGTTATAATGCTGTATGAGGATCCGACCAAAGATCCCACATCTGAAGAGCGCTTTCATGTTGAGCTTCACTTTAGTCCGGGCGTCAATTGCTGTGTGCAAAAGAATTTGCCGCCGGGTCCTGGTTTTCGTCCACATTCGCATGGTGACAATTCCTGCAGCGTGAGCGTGCAGTCTAACGAGGACTCGAATCCTTCACGCATCGAGGAAGAAAACGATTCAGTTTCTGGAGATGAACAACACGGCAAGAAGCGCACCGTATGAAACTCCATAAATATCACAAGCAAAACAGTTGATTCTCATAGCTAAACTCTTTCTATCTTGCTCCAATTTCAGTGCCCGCTACGCAGCTCAACAAATTCCTTTGGTTTTAATCGACTGGAATTGCGTTCCAAACAGGGCAAGTCGAAGCCCATTCCGATTGGCGCCCATCATACAGTAAGCGGTCATGAGGCGATGGATCTGGCCAAGCGACTAAATGAGGAGCTTGCTTCGCAGCATCAACAGCAGCTGCAGATCCAACATCAACACCATCATCAGCAGCAATTGCGACCTATTAGTCCCGATATACGAGCTGTGAGTCCAGACTGTGAGCCGCGGTCACGCAGCTTTGATCAGCGTGGATCGCCGTCGGCCAATCGTGACAAGGAGGCGGGTATGTATGTGGGCGGTACGTGCGTTGCAATATAATATCAAAATGTGCTGCTTCGCCACTGCCAAATTGCTCAGTTGCTACTGGGTCTCATCGACCGGCTATATTTTCCATTTCTATTTGAAACTTGATTTAATTTCAATATTCGTTACTGCTTTTGTAGTTCTTTTTTATTATTGTTTTTATTTTTTAAATTAATTTTTGTAAATTTAATTTTTTAAATTCAATTTAAATTCATTTTCTATTGGTTCTGTTAAAACACTGACTAAATCAATTGGGTATTAACTAATATGTCCACGTTATTCGTCCTCTCAAGTGATTGATCAAACATACAATTAATATGTTGACTATATTTTTTATTTGTTGCTCTCCTTTGCATGCCAGTTGTGTGCGTATTTTGAAAAGCTCTCAGTTTTCTAACGCAATCTCCCGTAAAAAAAAAAAGAAAAAAAAAAAGAAAAATAAATAAAAATAAATAAAAAACAAGTAAGAAAGCTCTAGTCGAGACTGCTCGACTACGAGATCCCCTGAACCCTTGGAGTGCTAGCTATTTCAATAATTTTTCGCGTCTTTCAGCTTACACAAGAAACACACACACATACACAAACACATACACACACAAGCACCCACGCATAAACACGCATGGGCTGCAGTGTGCGCTTACTATGAGAACTTAATTGTTTAATAACTTTTTTTGTGGACGTACGATCTTCATGAAACTTTCAGATTATTATTATAACATGAATATGCATGTAATTGCCAAAGCACAAGTCTCTAGTATTTGAAATACGCTTTTTACAAAAGTGAGGGTGAGGGGGTCCGTCTGTCCGTCTGTCCGTCTGTCCGTATGTATGAACGCGTCGATTTCAGAAGATATAAGAGCTAGAGACTTCAAATTTTTTTTAAAATGTCCGTAATTACAGCGCGCATATCAAGTTTATCATTAAAAATCGATAACTCATCCCAATCTTTTTTTATCGATAAAAAACCTTATCGAAAACCAGTTATAAAATTATATCTTCTACACCTTTATTGCTATAGTCTCGAAATTTTTAATGTATGCTTACATGCAATTTATACAATTTCGGTTTTTGTTAAAATTTACCCCCCACCCTTAAATTCACCCCCTCACCCTCACTTTTGTAAAAAGCGTATTTCAAATACTAGAGACTTGTGCTTTGGCAATTACATGCATATCCATGTTATAATCATAATCTGAAAGTTTCATGATGATCGTACGTCCACAAAAAAAGTTATTAAACAATTAAGTTCTCATAGTAAGCGCACACTGCAGCCCATGCGTGTTTATGCGTGGGTGCTTGTGTGTGTATGTGTTTGTGTATGTGTGTGTGTTTCTTGTGTAAGCTGAAAGACGCGAAAAATTATTGAAATAGCTAGCACTCCAAGGGTTCAGGGGATCTCGTAGTCGAGCAGTCTCGACTAGAGCTTTCTTACTTGTTTTAAACTTTCTTTTAATCTATCGAAATTATTTTTGAAAGTATAAAAAAAAAAAAACAAGTAAGAAAGCTCTAGTCGAGAGTGTGTGTGTGTGTGTTTTTTTAAATTTTTATATATTCGTTTATTGACAATCTTATTATCTTACAAGTTGCAAGTTGTGTTGTGGCTAGGATAGCGCGCTATGCATGCGGGACGGCCGTAAAGCATTGCTTCGCAAGCACTATGCGCTACCTTAGCCTGGGACAGCTCGTCTTCTTATTCGCTCGACTTTGCGGAGCTCCATCATCACTGTGGCTGCGAAGGTGCTTGTTAGTTCCCAAGCTTCCTCCGATTCCAGCATGGCGTTGCCTATGTTGTCCGCTTTGATGGAGCGGCCCAGTGGCTCTTCTAGACGACGCCTCTCCTCCAGGAACCGTCCACATACGAAAAGGATGTGGTTGGCGTCTTCCACATGCCCTCGCCCGCACCAAGGGCACTTGTCCGTTTCCTCGTGACCAAAGCACTTCAAATAGCTTCGAAAGCATCCATGGCCCGAGAGGATCTGCGAAAGGTAGAAGTTAAGCTCGCCGTGTTTGCGGTTAACCCATGGTTCGAGCTCCGGGATGAGCTTGTGCGTCCACCGCCCTTTAGCTGAGCTATTTTACTTTCTTTGCCATCGTGCAATGCTGTTCGCCCTGATAACGTTGTGTCGCACAGGCGCGTGCGAATTCCGCTCCAGGTAATCCAGTGGCACCATGCCGGCTATGACAAGCACCGCATCATCGGAGATAGTCCTGAACGCGCAGCTGTCTCTGATTGCGCTCAGCCTGTAGATCGCGCAAATGTCCCGGCTATAGCTCGGCGTTGCCATCGATCTTGACCATATTGGCGCAGCATAGAGGATGACAGACCTAATGACGCTCATTAGAAGAAGACGTCGTTGCTATTTAGGTCCCCGCGTGTTAAGCATAATTCTTGAGAGAGCTCTACAAGAATCAGCTGCCTTTTTATGCACATATTCTAAGTGCTCACGGAAAGTTAATCTTGTGTCTAACATGACGCCAAGATACTTAATCGCCCTCTTTGACGCAATGCTGACGCTGCCTATCTTTATATTGGCAGTCTCCACTTTTTTGCGACTGCTTACTAGGACGACTTCCGTCTTGTGCGCCGCAAGCTCGAGCCCAGCTCCTGTCAACCAGCTTCGTATGCGATTGATACTTTCGCTGCACATATCCTCTGTATCATAAAGCTCCTTGCCTATGGCGACGACAGCCATATCATCAGCAAAGCCAATGGCGTGCGCACCTACTTCCAAGCGCTGTACGCCGTCGTACATGATATTCCATGGAGAGGCCCCAGCACTGAGCCTTGGGGTACTCCAGCTGACACTGTATGAGTTTTGGGACCCTCACTGGTGTTGTATACCAGTGTTCTTCCTCTGAAGTAGCTCTTTATTATCTCTTTTAGATATGTAGGGGTATTACATTGTGACAGCGCATTCAGTATCATATTCCAACTAGCTGTGTTGAAGGCGTTCTTAACGTCCAGGGTCGCCATGATGCAGTATTGCTTCGTCCCGTGCCTCCATCTGGTGCCTTGAATGGCGGAAGTTGCCAGGCCAACAACTTTTTCTAGAGCATCTGTTGTTGACCGGGCCTTCCGGAATCCAAATTGATTCGGTGATAGACCTCCGGCGCTAGCAATAGCAGTCTCCAGTCTAGAGCAGATCAATTTCTCAAACACCTTTCCTAGGCAGATCGGTCTGTATGAAGATGGCTCGACTGGTGGTTTGCCAGCCTTGGGTAGTTTGGTTCAGGCACTAACCAGAGTTAGTGGTAGTATCTAGTCACATTCGACTAGAGTTTTCTTACTTGTTTTACTTTTGCGCTCTTCATTCACTTATCACAGGAGTGACCAACTCAAATATATAAATAAAATTAAAAAAATTCTATACTTGACCAAAAAATATATCCCGATACTAATATAATTTTTTAATAACAAAATATGGATATATTGATATTTCGATATATTTTCGACAACCCTGATAATATTTTTGTTTTACGGAGGCTAACTCTTTTAATACTAACTTTCAATCATTCTCCATGATATTTAAGCCTGGCAGCGTAAGGCAAGACCTCCGCGTTTTGGGGTGCGTCTTGTATAAACATCTGTTCGTCGTAAAATAACTACTACGATTTAAATTAATTTCTATTGATTGTATTAAAAAAGAGGAAGAAAAGCATATGTTTAAAAATAAATTCTGAAAATATAAGCTAAGCTTGAACAACTCCGAAAGTATTTAGCTAATATATACATTATGTGCTCGGTCACCGAACGCCTAGGATTAGGAATATTTCTCATAACGAACATGTTTTCTTGGAAAAATAGCCTTCGCTTGACAAACAATGTTTTGCATGTCGACCAACACTATGTCGTATGCAATTTATATATACAATTGGAGCTTTCCAAGTTTACCTTATGCTTTCAGAATTTGTTTTGATGGTATCCTAACATTATATTAGGTAACAAATTAAAACTAACTTCGCACAATTTACAATCCCAAGAACGAGTAAGTAAGTCGGTAGGTAGTGCCCGACTGAAACATTCTTACTTCTTCTTGTATGTTGTATTTAATGGCATAGTTTTTCATTAATAAATTTGTATTGCAATTAATGAATCACCAAAATGCACTGAAATGATTTAAAAAATTGTTAACTACATTTTTTAAGCATCACAAAGTGAAATTACCAGATATAAGAAAACTGAACCCAACATTTTTGAATATATACATATATATATATATATATATATATATATATATATATATATATATATATATATATATATATATATATATAGTATCAACCACTCGGTCGGTTACTCCTGATATTACTCGAGATCTCTCTCTCTGTCTCTATCTATCTGTCTTTTCCTCTCTCGCTCCACCTCCACCTCCACCTGGTCCTCCCCTCTCTTGCACTCTGCCTTCTATATACTCTTCTTCTGTCACTTGACTCTAATGCAAAAGAGCGCTCCAGAAAATCTATAGGCATCTGGCCGCGGAATCCCGTGTATTTGGCAATGCAGCTAAGCTAAATTGAGCAATATTCATTCTTAGCTACATATACTATATAGCACCCATAATTTAATCATCACCCCTACACTCCAAACCATTGTCCATAATGTAATATCTAATGATACTTATAATTGGAACGGTAACAATTAAGAAAAAAAAAAAAACAAAAAAAAAGAAATATATATATACATATATCTATACATACTCCACTCTTGCTATATCTATATACATTTTACTCTCGTTGTCTACTTAGCTATATCTGTAGAATTTCCTCTGTGTCTGTTACGCTTGTCTCGCTCTCTCTCTCTCTCTCTCTCTCTCTCTCTCTCTCTCAGTCTCTGGCAACATTTTTGTTTGTTTTATAGACTTTTTACATTCTTCTGCTATTCTTGGTGTTTTATATTTGTTTATTGCTTTGACTGTTTCTTCCTTCATTCGTTTGTTTGGTGTGCGCTTATTTATGCGCTTAATTGCGTACCTCGATGCTCACTCAAAACTAACCGGAAATATTTTCGAAACGCCTACTGTGGGTCTGCGGCGTCGACGCTCTACCTGTATCCAATTTTTTTTTTTTTTACAAGGCAACTGCAAAGCTTTATATATACATATATCCTTAGCTAATACTTATAGTTCCACATAAAAGAACAGAATTAAAAATAAACGTAAAAGTTAATTTTCTTTTAAATCGTATGCAGATATACGTTACCTACTTTATGGCTGTTCCTATTTCTATTCGTTTTGTTTGTTTATTGTCAAACCTTTTAAAAATACTTCAACACGTGAATTAGTAAAGAATTTTAAACTAATATAAAATAAACTGACAGAGACGAGCAAATATATGAAAAATATTTGAATATGTATATGCGTATATATTTATATATACATAGCCTTCCAAAGCTTGCAGGTGCATTTTGTTTTCGGCATACCGAAAGCACTTGTTTTCCTCTCGTTCTACTTCTACATTGATATAAGTATTTCGGCTAATTAGTTTTATGTTTATATATGTATTCTACGACTAAATACACGTACGCACACACATATACACATCTCTTTAAACGCACTTCAAACAATACCAAAACTATTTGTTTCCTTTGGTTCCATCCGTTCTTTGCCGCTACTAATCATAATCAGCAGTTCCTGCATCCACCTTTGATGAGATCACCAATGCAGGCATAGACGTGGGCGTGACGGGGGGTGGTGGCAGTAGTACCAGCAACAGTAATCGTTCTGCCTTACAAATACGCGTGACAGACAGATTGTCTTTCTTTAAGATCGATTCTTCGACTAATGAATTGCCGCTTTCGGATATTGATTTTTCATTGACGCCGGGCACACCAAAGTGCATGAATATGACTTCAGCTTGCTGCAATGGGATGCTCAAACGACATAATTTACTAAGCATGCGTAGCGGTGAGGATCCTGAACCTGAAGGTCTGCAATTCCCGCAAATATCCCCGCTGGCAACAAACGAGCGGCCCTTAAGCTGCAACTGCAACAGCAATTTCAATTCATTGACTGATGCGCATGCCAAAAGTCTGATGCAGTTGACTATAGAAGAGCCCTTGACTAGCAGCAATTTGGCTATTACAGGGGCTGCAGCATCAGTTACTGTAACTGTAGCAACTGCCGGTAGTTTTGGGAATAATTCTCAGTTATCGAACTCGGCGCCTGCGGTACTGCTCAGTGGTGTATTTCAACAGCGCCACTTGAGTGATGTTAATCTGGAGCCACTAGCCAAGTATGGTACCAACTTGCCCACAGCTTCCACGCTGCGCCTCTGTATGGACATGGAGATGCACCAGTCGCATCATCGCCAATTAGAACGGAGCCAGCGTAAGGTAACTAGCCTTTCGTGTGGCCAGCTGTCAGTATTGTTGCCGCCGACTCCAGTCATAGTACCAGTCTTGTCAGATAGGTTTGGTTTGACGGGTGCAACAGCTGCACCAACTGGGAATAGTTTTATCAACTGCTTTGCACCTATTGCAGAGCATGTCACGCCTACGACCATGCCCAGTCAAGCCCTTTTTGAGCCACAGCACATTTATAATATACCCACCGTGTTAATAACAGCAACAGTTAGTTCGACAGCAGCAACTACGGTCATCACTGAGACAATAAGCAGACAAGCAATTGTTGCAGCTGCAGCAGCAGCAAGAACAACAATATTGACAACAAAAACAACAACAGCACCACCAAAAGCCATAACAACAACTACTTTGCTCAACAATACAATACAGACAATGTGTTCTAATCAATCCATTACTAATCAATTGAAACCAATCGATTCCCTCTCAATTGACGCATCAAAACTACTACACACCAACACCACCACAAACTCTCACACAATCCTGACGTACACAACCACAATGAACAACAACAACATCACCACAACGTCCCCGTCTTGTACCAATACCATCGTCACAGATAGCAACGTTTCGGTCTCGGTATCGGCGTCGGTATCATCGGCCAATTCGTCCACATCATCGCGTCGCCAAAGACACAGTATTGCCGGCCAGATGTCATATATGAAAATGTTGGGCTTCGGTGGTTTTAGCAAAAAGATGACAACCAGCGCGAATAGCCTTTTCAGTACGGCAGTTATAAGCGGCAGCTCTTCGGCGCCAAATCTGCGTGATATGATACCGGTATCATCATCCGGTAAGTACACATGCACATGCATACATACACACATACTCACATATTCACATATATAAATACTGAGGTACATCTAAACTCACACACTTCCCATTTCACATACATACATATATACGCACGTATACGCACACCTAAACACAAATATTTAATCCTCAAGCATGGCCACACAGAACCATCCACAGACACATCATTAATCAATTTTCGTTCAATCCTATCCCCACACACACAAAAAACAAAGTTTGAATATATTTATCGTGCTATGCAGAACAATATACAATTGAAAAATTTATTTTAGTTTTGAAATTTTTTTTCTTTTTTTTTATGTATACTTATACTTTATTACATTCAATCTATTGGAATGCAAAAAGAAAATTTAAAGCTATACATCTTATAAAGTAAAATGCAAATTTTGGTAAAGGCGTTAAATGTGAGCTTTAGCATTCAGAGATTTATTCAGGAACTATGTGCTATTCTGGCAGGATAAAAATCAAACACATATGAAATGTAGACATAGGCCTACTCTTTGTCTGAGACGTACTATATTTATACACATTTCACTAATATTCACATATTGATATGCCTTAATCCTGTAGCTTGAATCCGTTTTCATATTTGATCCCATTCCTCCTTCTCAATTTTCTAATATTATATTGAACCGAAGATGAGAAATGTTTATATGGTTTATGTGCCCCGCGTTTAGGATTTGGAGATGTACCACCTATCCGACCCCTGGAGACACTGCACAATGCTCTATCGCTGCGCAAGCTGGACAGCTTCCTGCAGGATATGGTCTTGGCACAGATCTTTAAGACACCAACAGGGTCTCCACCACGCATCCATGAGGGAGCTGCAGGCAGTAATTCGGTGTCGCTGTTGACACCTGATATTGGTCAGCATGTATCGGTATCTATGCCCTCGGATTCCATGGCTGCATTTTCCTCTATCATTGAGCCAAGAGATGACAGCTTTTCAGCAACTCAACTAATTGGCCGAACCGCTCCCATTTCTGGCAAATGCGACCAGTCTAGCACTATCGATCTAAATGATGATCAAACGCAATCTTCTGATTTCGATGATGCCAACGATGTGGTCATGAAGTATATACTACCGGAAGCAAAACAGCGTAAGTTCTGTAGGCGTAAGTCAAGAACCAGCTGGCGTAACTGAGACCCGCATCAACGATAACTCTCCCTGAAATTTCGATTAGTACGTTCCAGCTTCAAGCTTGCCATATTGTAACCTTAAGCTTTTTTATGCTCTCAATTATTCAGCTTTTCGAAATATCTATGTTTCAAGTCTACTGAAATCAAATGTAAATTTTTTTCTGATTTAATTGTTATATTTTCGTTTGCTTCGATTTTTCAGTGGATTAAACCATCACACGATTATTTGTTGACTATGATTTGAGTGCTTTAGATCTTTAATCGTAAAGATTTTAAACATTATTTTATTGCGGTGTGGCGTAAAACCATATTTATATGGCCAGTATATTTTGGTTTTGTCAATATTGTATTTAAAAACTCAAGTTATAATAATTGTAAGAAGTTGAATTAAGCCACATACAGAAATAAATTTTGAATGGTTTATCCTACATAGGCGTAATATATTCTACATTTTCTTGCACGCTTTTGCCGCTTTATGGGTTAACGTTCACACCCCTTCGGCACTGTCTGTTTATACCCTGAATCCATTGAAAATGGGAGATCAGGGTATAATGGTCGATATGCTCGTGATATACACGGACCTAGGAAAAAATTTCAAGCCTTCAGCTCTTATATCTTCTGAGATCGACGCGTTCATACGGACGGACAGACAGACAGACGGACAGGGCCAAATCGACTCAGCGTCACGCTGATCAAGATTATATATACTTTATGGGGTCTGCCACGCCTCCTTCTGCCCGTTACATACTTTTTCACAAAACCATTATACCCTGATTTCCCATTTTCAATGGCTTCCATCCATCCGTATGCGTGCGTTGATCTCAGAAGTTACAAGAGCTCGAGAGCTGAAATTTGGCAAGCATACTCGTGTGTACCATACGCTGTACAAGTTTATCATATTTTTTCGATAACTCATCCGATAACTTTTTTATCGATAATAATCGAAAAATTGCTTTTATTTTTCCCGCCTAAGATTAACTGTGTATATACAGTTGATCGATACGAAAATTTTGTAATTTGCAGATATTGGATACTCCACCACGCCCCCTTCGCCCATAATTTGTAATAAACGCATTTCAAGCACCAGAGACTTGTGCTTTGGAATGTACACACATTCTAGCCATATGATCACTCAGAAAGTTTCATTATGATTGTATATCCACAGATTAAATTATTCAACTAATAAATTCTCATAATATTGCCCACACTGCGCAGTTAGCAGTGTGCATAGAAGAAGTGCAGAATGATTAGAGTATCAGCTTGGTTCAGAGTATCTCCTAGTCGAGCAGTCTCGACTGGAGCCTTCGTACTTGTTTAAAATCGCTTAAAGTTACTTTTTTGATTTTTGCCACGCAACGCCGGCAGAAGTGCCACTGTGCGACGTTAAAAAATAATAAAATATTTGCGTCGATGGCCCTCGTAGCTAGCACGTTTAATAATTTTTAGATTTATATTTTTTATATTATCTAATAAATAAATAATAATAATAATAATAATAATAATAATAATAATAATAATAAAATATTTGGCCAATTAACAACCGCACGTGCAGCAGTTCTAACAGTTTTCGTATACGTGTTCACACATACATTCAAACTTCTACTAGCGCATTCTTAGAATCACATCAGCCATTAGTTTGGTTTAGTTCTGCTAGATGGCGCTGCAGCAGTGAATCTATTTCAGTTTTGCCAACAGGGCTTCGAAAATTGGGTGGAGTAGTGAGAAGCAACGTGACGCTCGATCGAGAAGTCGCGGATTCAAATCCAGAGCGCGGAAATGATGTTAATTTTTTCAATAGTTTCAAAATATTTATATACATATTTAATGAAATGAGATTTCTATTTCATGTGCGTTTTTATTAGTTTGGTTATTCTAGCAGATTCTTAGAATCACATCAGCAGTTCATTTGATGTAGTTTTGCTAGATGGCGCTGCAGCAGTAAATTTATTTCAGTTTTGCCATTGCAGCTTGAAAGAGTGTGGTGGTCAGGGAGTAGGGGCGTGGCGCTCGATCGAGAAGTCTCGGGTTCGAACCCCGAGCGCGCAACTGATGTTATTTTTTTAATTGTTTCAAAATATTTATATATTTAATTAAATGAGTTTTCTATTCCATTTATCTATTTAAATACATTCAAATTGAAATGTTAGCCATACTAAATGTGCATTTTTATTATTAGTTTGGTTCAGGGTAGTATCTAGTCGAGTTTTCTTACTTGTTTTAATATTGTAATGCAGAAATTCCGTAGCCTGAAGAAAACGCATTATAGAATTTCAATTCGCTTATGGGTTAGTAAAGTGCGTACATTACAACACAATATATGTACCCGGAACACGGCTGCCAACTTAGCATTTTATCGGCCAGATCTGGCATTTTTTAACCGCCAATTGCAGGACATTTTGTAATCTAGCTGCTGGCGGGAAATTTGGTATTTTTTTAAATCAAAGCCTACCATTTTTTTAAGTGCCTCCAAAGTACTTGAATATTATTGGCAAAAACAATTCGTACACTGCCGAAGAGAAAATTGATTTTATTGAGCACGATAACCGTTTGTCAATTTTCGAATAGAAATATAATTCTTGGCATTGGCATTGGCTGCAGTGTGTGCCTACTAATAGAACTTAGTGCTTAATAACTTTTCTTGTGGATGGACTTTTCTTACGGACATTAAAAAAAAACAAGTAAGAACTCATTCACATTCCATCAGCAATTTAGTAGCTAAGTTTAGGTCTAATATTGTAAATGCAGTTTTTCCGATTTGCCACGCCCCTACTGGGCGTTGACACCTCATTTTTGGTCAGTTCTTAGAACGAGCTAACGGTACCCTAACATATAATTTTGTCATTAGACTTTATAGAATCATAACATTAGCTTACGTGCAAAATTTCAGGGTCCTAGCTGCAATACTCTTGGAGATAGTTTTATCCGATTTGCCACGCCCCAATGGGCGTAGATACATCCTCCATATCTCGTGATCCGCTGACGCGGATCTACATTCCAAATTTCAGCTTTTTAGCTCTTCAACTAACTTTATAAACCGGAGATAAACACGAGTATGTATTCCAAATTTCGTGAATGAGTATAAAAATCAAGTCTCTAGCTCTTATGTCTTCGTAGATCGACGCGCTTATACATACGTAAAGACGGACGGACAGACAGACGGACCGGTCTAAATCGACTTAGCTCGTCGCCCTGATCAAGAATGTATACCCTAATTTCCCATTTTCAATGGGTCAGGGTATAAAAACTGAAATGACTACATTTCTGGCTATTCTTGAATTTGATCTAGCCTTTTCTAGCAGGTTTGAAAGGTTAATTTAGCATTTTCTTGCCCGGAAAATGGCTTACATCTGTGCAATCACTAACCAGTGTTGCCGAAACTTTTTCAGCAAAAGTAGCAAAACCGAAGGCTGAAAGTAGCTAAAAGCAGTCATCTTTCTTCTAAAATAGCTGAAAAAGTAGCAAAAAAGAAAACAGTACCGTTTTTTTTTTTCATAAAAAGTCAACTTTAATAATTTAATTATTATAATATCTCATCTATGACCACCAACTCGTCATTTTCACCATTGTCGCTTGTATAATTTGCCTTTTTAAGGTAGTTGGGTGGAACGCTATACTCATAGCATAAATAATAAAATCAAATTTTCGATAATTCTAGGTAAAAAAGTTATCGGATGAGTTATCGAAAAAATATGATGCATGCCAAATTTCAGCTGCGATGATTCCTTCTGCCCGTTACATACTTTTTCACAAAACCATTATACCCTGATTTCCCATTTTCAATGGGTTCAGGGTATAAAAACTGATAAGAAATGAATTTGGAATAAAATTTTAGAAAGCTTACCTATTATATATATTTGAAAATAGCCAGATTTGTAGCTAATAGCTGCTTGAAAATTTGTGTAGCAATCGGACTCAAGAAGTAGCCAGATCTAGCTACAAAATAGCTGATTCGGCAACACTGTCACTAACCAGAAAACACAGACTAGCCATCTAGAACAAATTCTTTCACCGACGAAAAAATGCACTGAGAAGACTACACAATTTCGTATTTACTCGGCTCAGTCTCTTGAGGCTCAAGCAGTGAAAATATTGCACGACAAAATCAGTGTACTGCAAGCGCTCAAACGAAATGGTGCTATTCTTATATGAAGCACGGCTATGCGCTATTTGTCCTACTCTCTCTCTCACTCTATCTCTCACTACCCAGTGCACTATGGGCAAAAATACCGATAGTGAGGCATTAACTGCAACTTTAAAGATAGAGCCTTGAAATTTTGCACATACGTTGCTAATATTAATACAAAATTTCGGTTTTTTTTTTTTAAGTTTGAGCCACGCCCTCCCCTTGTCCCCATACATGTGATTAATTTACCGATGAATATCGAAACGATTGCAAGCAATTTCATAAATATTATATATTTTATGTTAATAAACACTATAAATAAATTCAAAAATAAGTAAATAAATAATTTACTACATATATATTCGCGATTCGCAAATCTGAAAGCAAAACATAGGATATGATATTATTCGTAGGATTCATTTTCTAATTGTCACATAATACCTGTTAATTAGTTTCTAATAGTCTTCATTTTCTTCTTCCAATTCGATGCCGTCCAGTTCAGAAGAGATTACATTCTGTTCTTCTTCCTCTTCTTCATTCTCAGATTGATCATCTTTGTTATCTAATGATTGTGAAGCATAAACATCGGGTTCTTCGAGAAGGGCGATAACTTCTCGTGGGAGCATATTTTTCTTGTTGCTATTTTTTCTTTCCTTTAAGTTAAGCGATGATGGTCTACATTTCAATTTAAGTTCGCTAAGCTCTGAATAGGGAGGATAAATGTCACATCCATGCATTTTATTTAATGTTTTTATGTTGATATATTGTTGTTTGGACAACCCATTTTCCATTAAAAATGCTAATGCCGCCTCAGCAGTTATAGGTACTACTGCAATGGATGATTGCTTATTTTCTGCTTCCCACACATTCTCATTGCTCATAGCTTTTTGTAACAGATAAGTTTTTTCGGTTTCTTTTGATTTTTTTGATTAAATCAAAGCAGCATGTACCAAAAGGGGTGTTGCGTTTTTGCTCTCTTCGGCAAGCTCAGAAGCTAATTTCCTCCTTAATCGGGATCCCGCTTCATTATAGTTTAAGCTCTTCCGACCTCCCATATTATTATTGTTGTCATGACGGTGTATTTTAAACTTAGCACTAGAAGCTAGCCAAAGAGAATGTTTTTGTTTAAATCGATTCATATTTCGATTACATTTTTTCAAATTATATTTCATATACGACGTCAAATTATGGACTTTCTCTTTAATAATGTCAAGTTGCACTTCAGATATATATTCGCTGTTTAAATTTTCCAAAATGTAGTTTCTGACAGCGCTTTCTTGCCTATTGTTGCTGCTCCAAACTTCTAGCAACATGGAATTGCTAATCTCGTATGTATCTGCAACATACGATATTTCGCCAAATGGAGCAAAAAGGAGCGAAAACCCTTTATAGCATTTGATTAAGGAATGTTTACTGAATACCTTGCTACTTAAACATTGAACAACAAACTCTAACATTATAAGTTATCTTCCACGAAACACACAAATATTTTTAAGGTTACGGCTGAAAATACAACTAGCAACACATTGGACGATTACACAATAAATCACAAGTAGCACAAAATCTTTTAATACATTCTGTTAAGCATACCTTTAAGAAGATTTTCCATAGTTAAATTGGTTTGTAAATTTTAATTGCAATAGTTTTTTTACGTCGACAGCTGAGAATAATTTGGCGCACTTTTTGCCATTCACCATGCAACCCTGAATCAGCTGACTTTGACGAAGCTTAAAACATTAGGGGAAGTCCCCAAAATTTTATAAAAATTGTTTTTATGTCTATTGGAATATCCTTAATGAGATAAAAAAAAAAATTGCGGATTCGAGATAAAAAAAAATTAGGTTTATGCCGCACTATCGGTATTTTTGCCCATAGTGCAGTGGCGGAAATGCCCATTATTTTGTCCATTACTCATGGATTACTTGTCGCCTGTGTGCATGAAAAGATCGATTACAAGCTGCCTTACTTTTTTAAGGAATGGCCGCTTTTTCTCCCGGGTGCATGAAATTATTGAATTTTGTAATGCAGAAAGTAATGAGGTGACGAAGTTTCCTTCGGCTCTCCATTACCCATGCGTATACTTTTTAAATATTGTAATGTAGAAATTCCGCAACCTGAAGAAAACGCCCTATACATTTTCAAAATCGCTTATGGGTTAGTAATGTGCGTACATTACAACACAATATACCTACAACCCATTTTCCCACTATATAAAATGGCTTATTTCTTAATGTAATGTAATTGGAGAAATAATTGATTACTTATTGAAAGATAGAAACGCTTGAGTACTGTAGTATTTTTTGTTTTAATTTTTAAAAATTATTATTTATTATTTCTTAATATCTATAAATGTGTTATTAATATTTTATTATATCTATCTACATCTAAATCTTAAGCTATGTCTTATTATCTAGTTTGTCCTTATTATCGAACTTCTGCTTTGCCAGTCGACCATTCTGGACCCGAAAGCAGTTTCTTATTGTACTTATGTATGTATATAGGTCTTCTTAGTGGGCCCTTTGGTTTTTATAGCATCTGTAAATTATACATTATTATTTTTTTTGTCATTAAAAGTACATGTAAGATGATTTATACATATCAGATACTTCCCTTTAAATTTACGTCCGCACGGCTCAACAATATCAGAAAAGTAACGCGCCGCAGCGGGTAAAACGAAAACAGTAATTATCACACATATGCATTTTTGCACTTGTATTTACACTCATTAACACTATACACATAAAAGGAATAGGCATTGACAAAGAAACCAAACGAAAGAAGGCACGCCTTCCATACAAAAAACGGTAAAGTCCAAAACGAAATTCGGTGATTTCGTCACGACGCGTCGCGACGCAACGAAAGACGAAAATCGTTTGTTGGTTAGCGGGGAAGGGGCATACAAAAACGAAGTTGACAAGAGCTCGATTCTGTCGTATGAGTAGCACTTTTTATTTTGTACATTACAAATGCGCTGAAAAAAATGTTCATAGGTAATGCATTACTTTTTTCTCGTATCTAATGCATTATTTCAACAGACCTCATTCAGGTCGTCGCCACTGGGTATGGTCTCTCAAATAGCAGCAGCGTCAAATGAGCTTTTATGACTTAATCAGTAATTTCGACATGAGGGTGGGGGGTCATTTGACAGTCACTCTACAATTCAAACAATACAAAATTGACAAACTACTGAATCGCCAGACAATTATTATCCCATCTCATGCATACATACACATATGTATGCAAATGTATGTGCTCATTCAAAGGCCAATCAACGGTAAATTTTGGGCATTACAATTTGCTCAGGCAGCAAATGTTACGCACACAGGGCACAAATGCTCACACATGTTTCCAGAGACTGCAAGTGTGTGTATGCTTGCCCGTCGCGAAATCATATTCTTTATGCGTATCAACGCTTTCCTACCCTTCCAACGAATAACCATCGAAACGCTTATATATTGTTTGCATGAGCGTGACAAACGCTTTCATGATTTCGGTATACGCTTCACTCAAAAGGAAAGAGCTGGGATCGTCGCGAACAATTTTCAATTTCTGTGCGCTGCTGCTATTTGAGAGGCCATAGAGAGAGAGTGAGAGAGAGAGTAGGACAAATAGCGCATAGCCGTGCTTCATTTGGTAATGCGTGCATTTCGTGGCAGCAGTCGCAGCACACTGATTTTGTCGTGCAATATTTTCACTGCTTGAGCCTCAAGAGACTGAGCCGAGCAAATACGAAGTTGTGTAATCTCCTACGCGCATTTTTTCGTCGGTGAAAAAATTTGTTCTAGATGTCTAGTCTATGTGTTTTCTGGTTAGTTAGCTGCAATGTAATTGCAGAAATAATTGATTACTTATGGAAATATAGAAACGATTCAGTAAGGTAGTATTTTTAATTTAAATTGATAATAATTATAATTTATTATATAGTCTTAGCTAAAAATTATTTACATTCCTAAAATCTAAATTCACTTAGTCTATATTTACATAACTACATATTCATGTATTGTTTAATTTTTTTGTTCTAAAATTTTTGCTTCGCCAGCCTACCTTTTTGAATGCTTCGGTTTTAATAGCATCTGTTAATTAAACATTATTAATTTTTTGTCATTAAAGATAAAAGTAAGAGGATTTATACATACCATATAGAGCATATTTATATTTATAACTCACTGCGAAATACCTTCCTTCAAAATTACGTCCACACAGCACAATAAAATCTGAAAAGTGGCGTGTCACATATGTACATATGTATACATTAACACTATACGCACAAATGGAATAGGCATAGATAAAGAAACCAAACGAAGACGAAAATCGTTTGTTTATTAGAGGGGAAGGGGCATACAGAAACGAAGTAGACAACAGCACGATTCTTTCGTACGAGTAGTCGTTTTAATTTTGGTCATTAAAAATGCGCTGATAATGCATTAATGCTAGGTAATGCATTACTTTACGTCTCGTATGTAATGCATTATTTCGACCGACCTCATTCAGCTCGTCGCCACTAGGAAAGTCTCTGACTACGGCGTACAATATCCTGCGTTTGTTTCTACTCTCTCTCTCTCCTTAATACTATGTACTCAAAAAACTAACAACTTAAACAATTGAAAACACGACGCCAATGAATTGCAAACAAGTTTGGAAACAGCAAACACAGGACAAAATGCTGACAACACCGCGGCCAGAGAAAGAAGATACGGAGCAGCTCAACAGGTGTGTATTTCTTTTTGATCTTACATATTTCACTACTTGTATAATATTTAAAGAAATGTGAATATTCTACTGAATGAGTGGGATGAGCTGCGCTGTTTTGAACCGATGAACCAAGACGCACTCCCACTGTCCAGCACTATTAGCGACATATATTTGAACGTCCGCGATGAAGCAGAGCCGGCAAGCACTTGCCTAACTCCTGTCAGCGTTGCCATGGATAAGGACATGGACTTGAGCATGGTGGCTAATAAAGGTTCCATGACAATTTCCGTGGATGTAAGTCAGAGTTTGTCTTAGTCTACACAGAAAATATTTTTTATAGATCCAAATGGCGTTGGCTTTCAATTTTTCGATACCTTCCTATATCTTGAACTTATTAAAAATGATAATTTATTGTATAATGCTGGTGTGCAAATACATGAACCTAGAGAAGAATGTATGACCGCTCCTATAGAGTATATAAATGACAAATGTCATGCCAACTCGACCAACTCCGTCGGGCCATTCATTTGGACGGGGGTTGCTAACCACAGAGCACATAGACCGGACAGGTACAAAACGTTTTGCGCACTTTTTATACCCTGAACCCATTATACCCATGTAACAGGCAGAAGGAGGCGTGGCAGACCCCACAAAGTATATATATTCTTGATCAGGGCGACGAGCTAAGTCGATTTGGCCCTGTCTGTCTGTCTGTCTGTCCGTCTGTCCGTCCGTCCGTCTGTCCGTATGTTTGAACGCGTCGATTTCCGAAGATATAAGAGCTAGAGACTTGAATTTTTTTTTTAAATGACCGTATATACAGCGCGGGCGCTGACCGTATATACAGAGCAAGGGAAACATTGAGCATAGAGGGATCTTTTGTTCAACATTTGATCATCTCGGTCGAGCGCATGAAGCGAAATGATTGTGCTTTCGTACATTAGTAGTATTAGTAACCCAAACCTACAAGTGAGGAGCCGAGCGAATACGAAGTTGTCTGGGGTGTTAACGCTCGAAAAAAAAGTGTGCAAAACGCTTTACACGTGTCCGGTCTATGTGTTCTCTGGTTAGTGTTTATATTTAATTCAGAACAACTTATTGTGAACAACAATATCGAACTTTTTTATTCTATGTAAATGAAACGAAAAGACTTCTTAACAGAGCTTATAATATAAGAGCAATTAAAAAATGTATGCCACTCTTTTGATAGCGTGTAGTACAAGAATTTATGTGTTAAAGATTGCCGACAAATTTTCAAATAGTGAACAAATGTTGCTTAATTTTCATTCATATATATCTTTGGAGAACATGCAAGTATTGAACACTAATATAAGAACATTTACCCAATTTAGTAGGAAACTACTCAAGACGCGACAAAGTTTTGGATTGAGAGGCGTGTTTCGAAGGATTCGATAGGAATTAAGAAATTTAGGAACTTGGGCCCTTTTGCATTGCTTTCTTTGCCAATGCCCAAGTGGGTAAAATTTTTCGTCGGATCAATACTGTGATGCTTAACTCAATTTCAAGCATGAGGTAAAACATATATATTATAAAACTTCACAGATACATCTTGCGGTGGTTGAAGAAATGATGCCATGATTATAAGTTGTTAAAAATATATTTTAATATCAATCAAATCAAAGCAAAAAACATAAGCCTTTTCCCGATATTTTTTTTCCCCACTAAAAACAGCTTTTTTTGCTCAACAAAAATTCGCAACACTGATGTAAGAGCAACACAGTCTTGTCAGGGTAAACAGCGAGCTACGGTGGCCGTCGACTTCTCAAACGATTCTGACTTCTTTGTCTCTTTAATTTCTTGTGCTTACCACCGGACCACACTCATTTCCATACTACAAAATATAACCGACCATTTCAACAGTCGCGAAACAAACAAAATAGCAAAGCCATACGAATTCGCATGCTGCACTCTAAATACTCTTAACTTCACTATGCAAGCTGCGCTTGTGTGAGACCAAAGCAATCACCACACCCTGTCATAAACTCGAATTCTTTGTTTAAGGGCATCTGGCAGTACCAGAATCTACCAAGCGAAAATTGCTAGATTTGGGGAAAAAAGTTGCCAAAAATTGCTAAATTTTTTTTATAAATTGCCAAAAAAATTGCTAAATCCAATATTTTAATTTATAACAAGCTCCGATATACAAAAATAAAAATCAAAATGTAAAACTCTTAAATTAATAAGCAACATGGTCTTAAATTATACTTTTATACATTTACATTTAACTACAAAATACTTAAAATACTATCTAGCTCGTAATCTTCTTCACATAAATCGGTGTACTTCTTATTGCCAGTAATTTGGGTCAAGTGCTCATATGGTAGATAATAATTATAGCAACATTTTCCGTGTCTTTGTAGTCCATATCTGTTAAAATGATCGAAGTTTAATTTTTTTGCACACTTATGTCAGTGGACTCGTCCAACAGAAGACTAAAAGTTGAGTTTCCGATGTCGGTTCGCAAGTCGTCCATGAAATGCACTGCGAGTACATTTTTAATAATGTAGGTGCATTTTGTTCGACCTAATTTGATATTTGCAGCAGCTTTGCAAGCTGAAAACTGCTCCACACACAACTTTGACAAGTGATCACTTCTTGCAATCGCAATGTGTTTGGCAATATGTAGGCATAAAGCTGCTTCCTGTTCCTGCGTTTTGGTCGACTTACGAACGAAAGGCAACTTATTTTTTTGGGTAACTGCGCCCATCACAGCCACATGTCTTTTGGAGGCACCGTGCTGGCGGATGTCAAAAAGCTTTGCGCCAATTGAGGATTTGCACAATAAGCTCGCGTTGAATCGGTGATATCCTTACGAATCCATAGCTTAAATTCGTCATCCTGCAGCCAGGCATCTCGAAAATGTTGCTTATAAATTTTCGACATCTTGTTTCAATCACCGTCACTTTCCAAATGTAAAGCCACTAACCAGAGAACACATAGACTAGACATCTAGAACAAATTTTTTCACCGACGAAAAAATGCGCTGAGGAGACTACACAACTTCGTATTTGCTCGGCTCAGTCTCTTGAGGCTCAAGCAGTGAAAATATTGCACGACAAAATCAGTGTGCTGCGACTGCTGCCACGAAATGCACGCATTACCAAATGAAGCACGGCTATGCGCTATTTGTCCTACTCTCTCTCTCACTCTCTCTCTATGGCCTCTCAAATAGCAGCAGCAGCACTTCACAAGGCAGACCAATGGTAAATTTTGGGCTGATGATAGACGAAAATACTGAGAAAGAATTGAGTTTCGCGACGCACGCACACAAAAGCACATACACGTAGCAAGGATGTAAGTGTGTGTGTGCATGCTCCTCGCGAAAATGTATTCTTTCTGTGCACAACAGCCTGTGCAAATTGTAAAGCCCAAAATTTGCCGTTGTTCTGCCTTGTGAAGTGAGCACATGCATACATACATTTGTGTATGTGTATGCTTGTATGGGATGGCAAGCTAATTGTCTCTGGATTTAGTAGTTTGTAAATTTTGTATGATTTGAATCGTAGGGTGACTATCAAATGGGCCATTATGACTTAATTAGAAATTTTTGACAATAATGAGTAAAGCTTGAGTATAATATGACATGTGTATTTCATATATTGCAAAGCATTTAATAAAGTTAGTAGTGTTTTACGATCATTTTTTCGGTTGAAAATGTGTATAAAATAATTTTAATTATATATAATTATTTACGGATATAAACACATTTATAAAAATGATTAGCAATAATAATATATAAATGTACTTATGTACATAACTATGTATGTTCATACATAGTACATCTGTGTAAAGTGGTTATGACAGTCCGTAAGACCGACCAAATGCAAATGCTGGGCTTTAAAATTGCTATAAGCAGCAAGAGTAACGAACGCAGGTCACAAATGCTCATACATGTGGCAAGGGACTACAAGTGTGTGTGTGTGCATGCCCGTCGCGAAATCATATTCTTTATGCGTATCAACGCTTTCCTACCCTTCCCACGAATAACCATCGAAACGCTTACATATTGTTTGCATGAGCGTGACAAACGCTTTTATGATTTCGGTAAACCCTTCACTCATAAGGAACGAGCTGAGATCGTCGCGAACAATTTTCAATTTTTGTGTGCTGCTGCTATTCGAGAGACCATAGAGAGAGAGCATAAAGAGAGGGAGAGAGTGAGCAAGGGAAAAAGAGCACATAGCCGTGCTTCATTTAGTAATGCGTGCATTTCGTGGCAGCAGTCGCAGCACACTGATTTTGTCTTGCCTTATTTTCACTGCTTGAGCCTCAGAAGACCGAGCCGACCAAATACGAAGTTGTCCGGTCTCTTCAGCGCATTTTTCCGGTGTTGAAAAAGTTTGTTCTATATGTCTAGTCTATGTGTTCTCTGGTTAGTGTGTCTAGTCTATATGTTATCTGGTTAGTGGTTAAGCGTAATCGTTGTATATGTCATCGAACCACTGAGTCAAATACAAGTTCCGAACCACCATTAATCGGAATTTTGCAGTCGACAAAAAGGTAAACAAAATGAAAAAACTTTGTACTACAGTATGAAAATTGCTATTTATACCCTGAACCACTAATTAATTATGCGCACCAACGCTTTCATACCCTTCCCACAAATAATAAGGAAAACGCATGACAAACGGTTTGAAAAGTTCGGTATACTCTTCACACAGAAGGGAAGGCATGGGTTCTCGCAGCGAAGAAATTTCAATTTTTGTGAGCTGCTGCTTGTGCTCACATGCATACATATGTACATATACATATTTGGGAGAGCAGAGAGAATCGTGAGAGAGAGAGAGCAAGGGAAACATTCAACGCATAGGGATCTTTTGTTCAATATTTGACCATCTCGGTCGAGCGCATGAAGCGAAATGATTGTGCTTTCGTATTTTTTCGTAGCCCGAACCCAAAAATGGAGGAGCCGAGCAAATACGAAGGGTCTGGGAGATATCTCCCGAAAAAAAGTGTGCAAAACGCTTTACACTACTTGTCCGGTCTATGTGTTCTCTGGCTAGTGCCTGAACCCATTTTCAATGGGAAATCAGGGTATAATGGTTTTGTTGAAATGTATGTAACAGGCAGAAGGAGGCGGGGCAGACCCCACAAAGTATATATATTCTTGATCAGGGAGACGAGCTGAGTTGATTTGCCCCTGTCCGTCTGTCCACAAAAAAAGTTATTAAGCAATTAAGTTCTCATAGTAAGCGCTCACTGCCGCCCATGCGTGTTTATGCTTGTGTGTGTATATGTATGTAAATGTTTGTGTATGTGTGTGTGTGTGTATGTGTGTGTATGTGTGTGTATGTATGTGTATGTATGTATGCCTGTGTGTGCGTGCGTGCGTGTGTGTGTGTGTGTGTGTGTTTCTTGTGTAAGCTGAAAGACGCGAAAAGATCAGGGGATCTCGAAGTCGACTAGTCTCGACTAGAGCTTTTTTACTTGTTTAAAAATGAATTAGGCTTTTTTCGCTTTTTTTAATACTGCCACCAATAAAAAAATGTAGCAGCGCGGTTGCGACTTGTAAAAAAAGTTTGGTATTAAAATCTTCCATTTTCGATAAACCTGTGAAGAAGTTTGGTAAAAATATACCAAATGTGTGAAAGAGTGGCAGCTTTATCATACGTTTATATCGATATTCGCCAATATCACCACCACAACTTTACACAAACTGTAATCACAATAAGTGGGATTTTTTCGGCATGTAGAATCCGATATGTACAAAGGGTATGATTTTGAAAAGAAAATCAAATCTTTGAATATCGATGCAAGCCTCGAACAAGAAATTCGTGCTCGCTGCTCTTATTTTGTGATTGAACTTATCAAGCAGCTAAAGCAGAGGTAACCAATTTGTCTGATTCTTCTACCGACCATTAAATAATTTTAATTTTATCTGCAGGCTAACCGACAATTTTAAAATTTTAAAAAACATTGACGCTTTTTCCGTTTTCAAAATTCTGTCAACTAAAAAAAAAAGGAATCACAGAATTGTTAGAACACCTCCAAGTAGACAGAATAGCCGACATTGAGCGGCAATACTATGACATTAATCTAGTTAAGTGGGAGAACGTCAATGACAGCTCCAAATTTTGGAATGAAGTCTCTAATTACAAGGATTCTGGCGGCAACCGCAGATTCCTTGACTTGGCAGCTGTTGTCCTGCAAATGTTTTCATTACCATGGTCCAACGCGGAGTTGGAACGCGTATTTAGCCAGTTTAACTTGGTAAAGTCCAAGTTAAGGAACTCAATGAGCCTAAACACAATAAACAGTATTTTTAGCATAAGGTAATATTTTTTTAAGAGTGAAAAGATGATACCGATTTATATATTACTTTTTTATTTAATATAACACATAGATATGGTTTGCGAAGACTGGGCAAATGCTGCTATGAATACAAAGTTCCTCCAAATTATCTTCGCATGATAGGTACTAATAGGTCGTACGATTCTGAAAGCGATGCTAGTCGCAACGAATTAGATAGCATGCTGAAAATCTTGAAAATTAAAAAAAAAAAAAAAAAAAAAACAAGTAAGAAAGCTCTAGTCGAGACTACTCGACTAAGAGATCCCCTGAACCCTTGGAGTAATAGCTATTTCAATAATTTTCCGAGTCTTTCAGCTTACACAAGAAACACGCACACACACACACACACACACACACACACACACACGCACGCACGCACGCACAGGCATACATACACACACACACACACACACACACACACACACATACATAAACAATTACATACATATACACACACAAGCATCAACACGCATGGGCTGCAGTGTGCGCTTACTATGAGAACTTAATTGTTTAATAACTTTTTTTATGGACGTACGATCTTCATGAAACTTTCAGATTACGATTATAACATGGATATGCATGTAATTGCCAAAGCACAAGTCTCTAGTATTTGAAATACGCTTTTTACAGAAGTGAGGGTGAGGGGGTGAATTTAACAGTGGGGGGTAAATTTTAACAAAACCCGAAATTGTATAAATTGCATGTAAGCATACATTAAAAATTTGGAGACTCTAGCAATAAAGGTGTAGAAGATATAATTTTATAACTGGGTTTCGATAAGGTTTTTTATCGATAAAAAGATCGGGATGAGTTATCGATTTTTAATGATAAACTTGATATGCGCGCTGTAATTACGGACATTTAAAAAAAAAGTTGAAGTCTCTAGCTCGTATATCTTCTGAAATCGACGCGTTCATACATACGGACAGACGGACAGACGGACGGACGGACAGACGGACAGACAGACGGACAGGGCCAAATCAACTCAGCTCGTCGCCCTGATCAAGAATATATATACTTTGTGGGGTCTGCCACGCCTCCTTCTGCCTGTTACATACATTTCAACAAAACCATTATACCCTGATTTCCCATTGAAAATGGGTTCAGGGTATAAAACAAAACGAAAATAATCAAGCCATAAAAACCGCTTTTTATACCCTGAACCCATTGAAAATGGGAAATCAGGGTATAATGGTTTTGTGAAAAGTATGTAACAGGCAGAAGGAATCATCGCAGACCCCATAAAGTATATATATTCTTGATCAGGACGACGAGCTGAGTCGATATAGCCCTGTCCGTCTGTCCGTCCGTCCGTCCGTCCGTCCGTCCGTCCGTCCGTATGAGCAAAAGGATCTCAGAAGATATAAGAGCTAGAGAGCTGAAATTTGGCAAGCATACTCGTGTATACCATAGGCAGTACAAGTTTGCTTTATTTTTTCGATAACTCATCCGATAACTTTTTTATCGAGAATAATCGAAAAATCGACAATGTTTTTTCAGCTTATTTTGAACACTTTTAGACCTGGAGACTTCAAATTTGCGTTGTATATAAAGTTAATGGATACAAAGATTTTGTAATTTACAGATTTTGGATACCACGCCCCCTTCGCCCCCAATTTGTAAAAAACGCATTTCAAGTACTAGAGACTTGTGCTTTGAAATGTACACACATTTAAGCCATATGATTACGCTCTAAAAGTTTCATTAAGATCGTATGTCTACAAAAGAAATTATTCAACAAATAAATTCTCGTTATATTGCCCACACTGCAGTGCAGCCCAAGCGCAGCCGCTGCTAGCTGCGCAGTTTGCAAAGCGCGTGCTTATACGTGCATGTGTATGTATGTGTGCATAAAAGAAGTCCAGAATGATTAGAATATCAGTTTGGAGGGTTCAGGGTATCTCCTAGTCGAGCAGTCTCGACTGGAGCCTTCTTACTTGTTTTTAGGCTGCTTTGTAAAAATTTGCAGCTTTTTTTTTTTCCGTGTCTTCCATCTAAAAACAGTTTTTTTTTCTGGTAAAAAGTTGGCAGCACTGGTCCTAATAGCCAGTACATTTTTTATACCCTGAACCCATTTTCAATGGGAAATCAGGATACAATGGTTAGTGGTGATACATACATATATGTATATATGATCTGCGCATTAATATGTTGATAAATAATATATACGTAAATACGTACATGTGCATGTACATATGTATGTACATATATGCATGTATGTATATTTAATCATCTGTTTAGGCCCAGACCAGCGGATAAACTGTATGCGTAAATTGTTATAATCATTCACAAAAGTGAATGCATGTGTGCGTATGTGGGAATGTGTGTGTGCCAGTATTTATGAGTCCTAGAATGATTAATAGAAGAAGTTTCTGCAAGATATCTGCTTATCGGGTATTCTTAAAGCACTCTTGATTATTACAAAATTATATTACCTCTTGCAGGGATTTGATAATGAAGAAGCAACACTGTCAGCAGCAACGATACGTTCGCTGCCCGTCGACTTGGAGCCAAAATTGGAAACATGCTTCTGCTGTCCGACGCATTCTGTTATGCCACCTGATGTGGCCATGGATGATCAAAATTTCCGCATTGCAATGCCTGTGCACATTACACAGGCATCACCGGAGCACAATCGGCAAATCGCAAGACGTGCTCACGATCCAATTTCCCCCCGCATTCAGAAGCAGATCAGTTTGTTTGAAGGTGCTGGCACCAGTGTGGAAGCCAGCGTACTGCATGCGTCGATCAACTTGCCGGCGGCAGCACAGCAACTACGCCAGGATGCGCGCTTACGTAAATTTGAAAATTTAACGCAGTCCACTTCCAATTCTAATTTCCCTTTTGAGAGTAACACATTAAAACGTGTACCATTGGTCAGCACTAAGGATGATTATGCGAATGTTTCGCATACACAAAGCTGTCTCAACTTGAAAAGTAGTGGTGGAGTCGGCTACGGCTCTGGTTCTCTCACTTATGGCTCTCCGAAACATAAGCCCGATGCCACACTCTTAAAAGAACGACATGAAATACCAACAGGCGACTGTTACAAAGCTGGCCTGGCCAATTATAATCCGTTGCCCAATGCACTGTCCGTTTGCTGTTCTTTGGACTTGGATGCTGGATGTAGTACATCGACTCCAAATACTTCGGTGACTATGGCAGCACCACATTCCGGCGCCTTAATTGTGAAGGAACGCTTTATTGAGCCCCCCAAGAGAGGAGTTGTGCGTGACTATCACGGCAAAACGCAGTCCATGGACGCCGACTTTCTGTTCAACGAGTTTTTATTGCTGCCTGCGGTTGTACCGCAAATAGATGTAGAACAGGAGGAGAAACTAGAGGCGTCGGAATAAATGGTCACTTAACTAATTAAATAAAATTGTGAAATTTGTCATGTAGATCTCTATCTCTAACTTAAACTTGTATCAACTGCATTGTCGTTTGCCTACTTAAATAAAAATCCAACTATTTTATTGTTATAGCACTAGTTAATCGAATTATTGAACACAATGAAAAACGAGTAAGAAAGCTGAAGTCGAGACTGCTCGACTTCGAAATCCCCTGAACCCTTCTAAGAATTGATATTCCCATAATTATTCGCGTCTTTCTGCTTACACAAGACACACACACACATAGGCATGCACGCATAAACACGCATGGACTGCGTTTACTATGGGAACTTAATTGTTTAATAACTTTTCTTGTCGATGGACTATCTCCATGAAACTTGTAGATCGTGACATTGCAATGCGTGCATTTGCCAAACCACAAGTCTCTAGTATTTGAAATAGGCCTTTTACAAATATATGAGTGAGGGGTGGATATTAGGGTTGGGGGTGAATTTCAACAAAAACCGAAATTGTATAATAAGCATATAAATCTACATAAAAATGGATACTGTAGCTTTAAAGATGTAGGATATATAATTTTTTTTTTAATTTGGAACACATACTCGTGTATATCTCCGATTTATAAAGTGTTAAATTTTTCCCGATCCGCTCACTAGGGGCGTGGAAAATCGGAAAATGCATTTTCCGATATATCAGAAATCATGTTTGTTGAAGAGCTAGAAAGCTGAAATTTGGTTTGTAGGTTCGCGTCGACCACTTAAGATCACGACCTTTGGCGAATGTATCTCCGCCCATTGGGGGCGTGGCAATATGGACAAAACTGTATCTCCTAAAGTTATAATTCTAGAATGCTGAAATTGCACGTAAGCTGATGTTTTAATTCTATAAAGATGGGTGAAAAATTATATATCTACGCCTACTAGGGGCGTGGCAAATTGGACCTGATGTAGTGATTTTTCGAATTCGGCTATATTGTGGACACTATTGATGCTAGAGACCTGAAATTTAGTATATATACGCGGGTTGACCACCCAAGTCCAACGAGCTATGGTAGATATATGTCCGCCCATAAGGGGCGTGGCATAGTTGGATAGTTTAGTTACTGGTAGCCTCCTCTATCGATGTCCCAAAAATAATTTTTACGCCTCTTTAGGTGCGTGGCATATCGAAAAATACCCTATAATTTTCATATTTTTGAAGCGTAAGAATTCAAATTTTGCATTTGGGTTGCCGGTTGCTCGTTCTAAGAACTGGCAAAAATGAGGAGTCTACGGCCACTAGGGGCGTGACAATCGGCATTTATAGTGCCCATTTCGCGGCATTTATATGTGTCAGCCATCTATTTATGTATTTGTACACATAAATAGGCTTAATAGGCATTTATAGCATGGAAGGAAACATTTTCATAAAATTAATAAAATATAAAAAGCTAAAATAACAAACAAATTTGCAATTTACAAAAACGAGTTTTCCGCGGGATTTTAACTCACACCCAAGCCGAATAGCATGTTCATGTCAAAATATCTAAAATAAAGATCGCCGGCGTTTCAGCCTACAGCACCACCGCGTCGTTTCGATCAAGAGTAGTTAAAACAAACTCACATTATTGTTATGACGCCGCATAGCAAAGAAAAGCCAGTGTAGCGGCTGGAAATTCAAAAACAATGCAAAGACAAATCAATCGCAGCGAGATTCTTAGAATATGCTAGAGTACGCATTTGTGTGTACATACATACACACATACAAATGAGCGTGTGTATAAGGCTGGAATGCTTGATGCTATGCGTGCAGACTTACATATATACATACATAGACATACACTGCGCGTCATCAGGTCAAAGTATATATATTCTTGATCAGGGTGACGAGCTGAGTTGATTTGGCCCTGTCCGTCTGTCTGTCCGTATGTATGAACGCGTCGATTTCAGAAGATATAAGAGCTAGAGACTTCAAATTTTTTTTTAAAATGTCCGTAATTACAGCGCGCATATCAAGTTTATCATTAAAAATCGATAACTCATCCCGATCTTTTTTATCGATAAAAAACCTTATCGAAAACCAGTTATAAAATTATATCTTCTACATCCTTCTTGCTAGAGTCTCAAAATTTTTAATGTATGCTTATATGCAATTTATACAATTTCGGTTTTTGTTCAAATTTACCCCCCACCCTTAAATTCACCCCCTCACCATCACTTTTGTAAAAAGCGCATTTCAAATACTAGAGACTTGTGCTTTGGCAATTACATGCATATCCATGTTTTAATCATAATCTAAAAGTTTCATGAAGATCGTACGTCCACAAAAAAAGTTATTAAGCAATTAAGTTCTCTTAGTAAGCGCTCACTGCCTCCCATGCGTGTTTATGCTTGTGTGTGTATATGTATGTAAATGTTTGTGTATGTGTTTGTGTATTTGTGTGTATGTGTTTGTGTATGTGTGTGTGTGTATGCGTTTGTGTGTGTATGCGTGTGTGTGTATGTATGCCTGTGTGTGCGTACGTGCGTGTGTGTGTGCGTGTTTCTTGTGTAAGCTGAAAGACGCGAAAAATGATTGAAATATCTATTGCTCCAAGGGTTCAGGGGATCTCGTAGTCAAGCAGTCTCGACTAGAGCTTTCTTTCTTGTTTTATTTCATTATCATCATATGAGATGTCTCTCATACCAAAGAAAAGCGCGAGTGAAAACCAGTTATGTTTTACTTTATATTCTTCTTTATTTTCGCAAAGAATGCGTGCATTTATTTTGCGTCATCAGATTAGCGCCCCCAAATTCAATTGTAATTATCTTGCTTATTTTGGCAATTACACTCACCAAATTTTTTGTGAAGCTCAAAGTATTCAATATATTTCTAGTATGGGTAAAGCAGTTTTATCTTTGGTTGAAAATCAAAGATTGAGGCATTCTTTGAATCTGGACTATGCTACCATAAAATTGATGAAAAAACCTGAAAAAAACAGAAAAATAATTGGCAATTTTCTTACAAATAGGGAAACAATAGAAAAAACTATATAAGCGGCAATAATCAAGGGATTTCAGAAGGAAATGGAAGAGCATTAGTTCGGGAAGCTTCGAATTCCCACGAATCGACCACTAAGATTAGGGGTAAAATCGGTGTTAAGACGAGCTTATCAATGATCCAAAGAGTAATTAAGAAACTAAATTACTTAAAGAGACAGAATTAAAAAAAAAAAACAAGTAAAAAAGCTCTAGTCGAGACTGCTCGACAACGAGATCCCCTGAACCCTTGGAGCAATAGATATTTCAATAATTTTTCGCGTCTTTCAGCTTACATAAGAAACACGACACGAACTGCGAGCTGCGAACTGCGACACACATACACTCACACATGCATACACACACAAACGCACACACAGGCACACATACACACACACGCATACAGACACACATACACACACACATACACACACACATACACACACACATACACAAACACATACACACACAAGCACCCACGCATAAACACGCATGGGCTGCAGTGTGCGCTTACTATGAGAACTTAATTGTTTAATAACTTTTTTTATGGACGTACGATCTTCATGAAACTTTCAGATTATGATTATAACATGAATATACATGTAATTGCCAAAGCACAAGTCTCTATTATTTGAAATAAGCTTTTTACAAAAGTGATGGTGAGGGGGTGAATTTAGAGGTGGGGGGTACATTTTAACAAAAACCGAAATTGTATAAATTGCATATAAGCATACATTAAAAATTTAGAGACTCTAGCAATAAAGGTGTAGAAGATATAATTTTATAACTGGGTTTCGATAAGGTTTTTTATCGATAAAAAAAGATCGCGATGAGTTATGGATTTTTAATGATAAACTTGATATGCGCGCTGTAATTACGGACATTTAAAAAAAAATTTGAAGTGTCTAGCTCTTATATCTTCTGAAATCGACGCGTTCATACATACGGACAGACGGACAGACGGACGGACGGACAGACGGACAGACAGACGGACAGGGCCAAATCAACTCAGCTCGTCGCCCTGATCAAGAATATATATACTTTGTGGGGTCTGCCACGCCTCCTTCTGCCTGTTACATACATTTCAACAAAACCATTATACCCTGATTTCCCATTGAAAATGGGTTCAGGGTATAAATATACCAGTCGATATGCTGAGAAAAGAAATACGCATTAATTTTGGTGGGCGAATATGACGTGGTCTATCCAATGGCAGCATGTTGTCTTTTCTGATGAGAAAAATTGAATTTGGAAGGAACTGATGAACATTATTTGGAACGGTTTCCAAGCCGGTGTAGGTATCAATATCTTACTACAGCACTTGCAAGCTTCAATTTTTGACATCGCGCATGAACGCATAGGACATAATACCGTGTTTAAAACTGCTGTTCCGCATTTCTATAACACGTCTGAAAACCGGCGTTAGATTTTCCAGCATGATAATGCTCAAATCAGACCGCCCGATCCGTGAAGTCCTAGATTCAGAGCCAAAAAATTGGTGTCATGGAGTGGCTACCATACACACTCGACCTTAATATCATTGAAAACGTCTCGAGATGGTTGGTCAGGATGAGTCCGGAAAGCAATATAGAACAAAGACAGAGTTAATCGAAGGTATTGAACACGCTTGGTCAACCATATCCTTGAATTATATTGAAGAACAAAAAACGGCACTACGCACTAGTAATACTACTTAAAAACAAGTTAGAAAGCTCTAGTCGATACTACTCGACTACGAGATCCCCTGAACCCTTGGAGTATTAGCTATTTCAATAATTGTTCGCGTCTTTTAGCTTACACAAGAAACACGCACACACACACACACACGCACGCACACACAGGCATACATACACACACATACATACACACACATACACACACACACACACCCACACGCACACACACACACATACACATACACACACAAGCATAAACACGCATGGGCGGCAGTGAGCGCTTACTATGACAACTTAATTGCTTAATAACTTTTTTATGGACGTACGATCTTCATGAAACTTTCAGATTATGATTATAACATGGATATGAATAATTGCATAATTGCTAAAGCACAAGTCTCTAGTATTTGAAATACGCTTTTTACAAAAGTGAGGGTGAGGGGGTGAATTTAAAGGTGGGGGTAAGTTTGAACAAAAACCGGAATTGTATAAATTGCATATAAGCAAACATTAAAAATTTGGAGACTTTAGCAATAAAGGTGTAGAAGATATAATTTTATAACTAGTTTTCGATAAGGGTTTTTATCGATAAAAAAAGATCGGGATGAGTTATCGATTTTTATTGATAAACTTGATACGCGCGCTGTAATTACGGACATTTAAAAAAAATTTGAAGTCTCTAGCTCTTATATCTTCTGAAATCGACGCGTTCATACATACGGACAGACGGACAGGGCCAAATCAACTCAGCTCGTCACCCTGATCAAGAATATATATACTTTGTGGGGTCTGCCACGCCTCCTTCTGCCTGTTACATACATTTCAACAAAACCATTATACCCTGATTTCCCATTGAAAATGGGTTCAGGGTATAAAAATGAACACCGGCTGCACCGATCGGAATTCGAACCGCGACTTCTCGATCGAGCGTCATGCAGCTAACACACTACGCCACCCCACTTCTAAAAGTGACGCTGGCAAAACTAAAATAGATTCACTGCTGCTGCGCCATCTACCAAAACTAAACGAAACTAACAGCTGATGTGATTCAACGAATGTTTCTGTTGTAGCTGCTCCACGTGCATTTGTTAATTGGCCAAATATTTGATTATTTTTTATTCATTTTTGACTGAACGGAATTTAATGAAACTTTCAGCATATGAGCTACATATTATATTAAATATTTTAGAAGTTAAAAAAATGAAAAATCATTCACAATTAGCTATAGTGGCATCTGACTTGAACTTGAATTTTGTGGCCTGTGTGCGTAACATTTGCTGCCTGAGCAAATTGTAATGCCCAAAATTTACCGTTGATTGGCCTTTGAATGAGCACATACATTTGCATACATATGTGTATATATGTATGAGATGGGATAATAATTGTCTGGCGATTCAGTAGTTTGTCAATTTTGTATTGTTTGAATTGTAGAGTGACTGTCAAATGAGCCTTTATGACTTAATAAGTAATTGATAATAATTGATAATAATAATTGTAATCAGTAATAAATATCTTCCCAATAAAATATCTATTTTATAAAAAACAGAGCTCGCAAATGAGAGTTGATCGTTTTTTCGTATATGCTCTGCTTCGCATCATAACCGAAAAGCTTGTGCAGACACGATCTCACTTTGAGCGAAACTCTTTGTTTTCTTTAGAATCTGTTTCGGTCAGACGCATTGCAATGACTCATTCGTGTGACGCTCTCACATGAGTGTCGCGTAAAGACTAATACGATTTTCGCTTACGTAAAGACTCTCAGCAAAAGACAGTTTGACTAAAAAACTCAATAGAAATGATCTTTGCCTACGTGTGCATGTAAATACATGCATACATACATAGAAAAAGAACACAACAATCGCGCGTGATTACCCATACAAACGCAACTGACAGTTTGCTTTATTTAACTCAAGCAAACGATCAGTGTTTGACTTGAGCGAAACGAAAACAGAAATAACTGTCTCGCTCAGAGCGCGAGCGAGCTAAGCCAGACGCGACAAAAACAGTTTCTGTCTGAGTTTTTTTGATTGTGTCAGTGAAAGACACTTATTTACAGACAACGAAAAAGTGAAAAACAGTTATTTGCGAGCTATGATAAAAAACTAAATATGTATGAAAAAAAATAACATCGAAGAGGTTTCGAGCCTCCTACTCTAACATTACTTGCGTCGCCCTTAGCACCCGCGCCACTGCTTTGCTTGACCAGCCAGTTGCTAAAATAGAATAGCTTATTAAGAGAGCGTAATCAGACAAAACTACAGTAACGGATACAAAGTCCAGAAATCAATCGAAATTCTAAGAATAGAATAGACGATGAGTGTGTGCACATGTATAGAAAAATCGCGCTGATCTGCTGCTAGCTTGAAGCCGGTATCTAATATATGGATATAAATATATATTATTAAAAGTCAAAATTGTATAAATTATATATGTATGTAATTTGAATGCAATGATGCAATGATCATAGCAATAGCTATCGATGATTTTCCAATTTTAATGGCATCATGCCGTGTTTTTTGTTGCGCACTAGACTTGAAAATTGCACTATATACTCTGGTTGACAGCGTTTGGGTTGAGAATGAGTCTTCTGCAATCGGTATCGCCCGACAACTTTTTTTGTTTGTTTTTTATTAATAGTAATATAAATTTGTGTTTGTTCCCCTCTCTATACGACTGGGCGAAGGCCCTGCATCCAGTGCGCGCCCTCCTCTCCGGTGCTTGACTCCACCTAACCAGATGATCCGAGCGGTGTGCCCGCCGCCCTTGGCCTCTAATCGTGCGGCGTGTTGTTCCACCTCCGCTGGCCGTTCCTCGCGTCGCAACTCCCGCCAGTGCATTGTTCCCGCGTCGGGCCACGATGTTTGTCGATGCAGCGCTGGCCTGCTATGCGGCTGCTCTGGTAGCGGCAGCTCCAATGTGTTTCGGGGTTGGGGTGAGGGGTTCCCTCTAAGTGATGGCGCGGTGCTCTATTAGACCCCCCATCACCTTCCCAGTTGACAACTACCCGCGGTGGCTCCGCCGTCTTTTCCCCCTTCCGAGTCAGAGACTGACTTCTCCGAATCGCTGTCGCTGATCACCACGGGCTCGCCGACCTCTTCATCACTGATCAGCATCGCCCGGTGAGGCGTGGGTAGACGTGGTGGGCGCCACAACGGCCGTTTCGGCGAATATCGGCCGTTGTGGACGTAATCGCTCACCAGCGTCTCGTCCCATCGCTTCTCGTCCGGCCTCTGCCATACCGGTGACGGCATGGGTGCCGTACCGACCGAGTCCACCGGCTACCACGGTCTGCCCACGTCCTCTCTGTCGCTGGTCAGTGTCTCCTCCGCCGGCGATAATGAGCCAGATGTGGCCGCGCTTGCCTCTCCACTGGACGACGGGTTCAAATCGATAAACGGCAAATGATGCCGCAAACGTCTCCTCGGTTGCCTCCTTGGGTGAAACGGCAGCCTCATTGGCGGCAGTCGCACTGGTGTGTCCACCCGGCCTGCTCCTCGTGCCGTTCCAGCATAGTCGCTGGCCAGCAACCGAGGATCAGCCGGGTGTACCCGGCTGATGCCCAGTCTCTAACGGTCTGCTGCGGTGGATCGTAAAATAGGCCGAGCCCATGCTTGCCTGTCCATTTTATACCCTATGCTGCCGCGCTGCCGCTGCGTAGGCGGCAGCTTATAACGGGTCCTGTGTCCTCCTTTCAGCCGACTCTAGCCTTCCCTGCCCTATGTCTGAATTCCAGGCAGGGTACGGTATCGCTCTGATACCGGTTTTAACACTCATCCACCCATGCATACACAGCCCTTCTGTGGCCTAACATTCAAATGCAAGCTCTTCTGTTGCCCTTTTTATGTATCTCTTTGTTGTAGCTGTTTTATAAGTCGCTGTGTTTTGTTGTTGGCTGTTTTGAATGTCTCTGTGTGTTTTCTTGTTTGCTGTTTTATATATCTCTGTCGCCTTTGTCGTCACTTTTGTTTTAGATGTCCCTCGCTTTGACATCTTCGTGCCGTTTCGTGCGCTAGCGATCGCTGAGCAGCCAACGTAGGCCCTTGACCCTTGCCTATGCTCGCTTGCTCTCGCTTCGCTGTGTGTGTGTGTGTGCAGCAATTCTTTCGCCTGGAATGTGTGCGGTTTCTTGTTGTGGTTTTTCCGCTTTCGCTTTCGTTAGAAAATGCATAATTTCGGCTGCGCGCGTTGTTGTTGCTAAGTGCGCATGCACTGTAGGTGGATGCTGCTTGCACCTGCACTGCTTGATGTTGTATTGCATTGCGCATGCACTGGCAGCTAAGTTTTAGGTACCGAACTGTACACTGCTTGTTGCCATGCGCGCGCAATTTAAACATTTGTTGTTGTGCAATTATACAGTTCATTTCCTGGTGGCAATTGTGGCTTTCCAGCCACAGACGCGTTTCGACGACAAAATTATGAATTTATGAGCAAAATTTTTCTTGTGTTTTTTATACGAATTTCGAATTTTGGCAAAAGATCGATATGGCTTTCTTAGTATCGATATATCGAAAAAATGGTTATTCTTGGCGTTGGTTTTAACTGTGTAAGAAGCGCATTTATTTAATTTTGCTAAATTGTATACAAATTGATTGATTTAATTTAATTGCAATAGAAAGAAAAAAATGGATCAGTTTTTGGGAAGAAAACGTAAGTACAATTGATATATACTATTGGGGAAGCTTGGAATCATAGCTTGTGTGTTTTAGGCGCGGCGAGGGTTGACTCCGATGAAGAAAATAAGACCGTGGGAGCCCCAAAAAAATTCGAAGTGTGGAAATATTTTGAAAGAGGAAAGGATGGTTGTGCGGTGTGCAGAAATTGCTTTAAGGTCTGCAAAACAAGTGGAAATACCACAAGCCTTAAAAATCACTTAACACGCATGCATCCATCGCTGCAAGAGAGTGAATTGGCACCCAAGTCCGGTAGCATTTTGCACTTCGTAAATAAAAAATATGAGGCAACGTTCTCTGAGAGCGAGAGGATGTTTAGCAAAGCTGGAATGATTGCTAATTCCAGAAGGGCGTCATTAAAACCGGAAACAGTAAACAAACTAATTTTTTAAAATAAAAACCAATGGGTTTTGTTTTAATTTCTTTTTTTTTTAAACTGCCATGGAGGCAATTGTTTTTGTTATTATTATAATATAATTTTAAGGAGCATAGTGAATTTAAGCTTTAATGAATTGCTGTTTTAGGTTTAAGTTAATGAAAAATAATTTGTTATACGACTTTGTTCGGTTGAATAAATTTGTTTTTGTTTGATGCTGTTGCTTTTATTTTAATCTTGAAATGGTTGCCATTTTATCCATTAAGAAGTCATAATTAATATAAATATTATAATAGATTCTAAGCAAGAAAATTAACATTTAAAAGAAGTGTGCGATATATAGTTTTTATCGATCTTTTTCTCTGAAAATATCGTGAATATCGATATTACGGAATATCGATTCTTTTGCAGCACTACCCTGAACCCATTGAAAATGGGAAATCAGGGTATAATGGTTTTGTGAAAAAGTATGTAACGGGCAAAAGGAGGCGTGGCAGACCCCACAAAGTATATATATTCTTGATCAGCGCGATGTGCTGAGTTGATTTAGCCCTGTCCGTCTGTCCGTCCGTCCGTATGAGTGCGTCGATCTCAGAAGTTATAAGAGCTAGAGAGCTGTGTGTACATTCCAAAGCACAAGTCTCTAGTACTTGAAATGCGTTTTTTACAGATTGGGGGAGAAGGGGGCGTGGTATCCAAAATCTGTAAATTACTTAACTTTATATGCAACGATTAACTTTATATACAACACAAATTTGAAGACTCCAGGTCTAAAAATGTTCAAATTAGGCTGCAAAAACAAAATCTATTTTTCGATTATTCTCGATAAAAAAGTTATCGGACGATTTATCGAAAAAATAAAGCAAACTCGTACTGCGTATGGTACACACGAGGATGCATGCCAAATTTCAGCTCTCTAGCTTTTATAACTTCTGAGATCGACGCACTCATACGGACGGACGGACGGACGGACGGACAGACAGACAGACGGACAGGGCCAAATCGACTCAGCTCGTCGCCCTGATCAAGAATATATATACTTTGTGGGGTCTGCCACGCCTCCTTCTGCCCGTTACATACTTTTTCACAAAACCATTATACCCTGATTTCCCATTTTCAATGGGTTCAGGGTATAAAAATAAACAGCTCTATTGCTCACCCGTGTCTCCTCTCCACGGCTTGAGATCTGCCACATGCGCCGTCCTGGTCCGCTTGTCGGCCTCCGACCTTATACAGCAGATGACTGGGGACACAAAACTGGCCATTATATATGGACCTCCATAGCGTGGTGCCAGTTTTGCTGCAAATCCCTCTGCGGCATTAGGCAAGTGGCGTTCCTTTATGTACATCTTGGCCCCTACGGCCGGCTTCCACTGCCGCCTCCGTAGGTTATAATGCCGCGCCTGATCCTGTCCAGCTCACTCCAGGCTTCGACGCACTATCTCGAACACTTCGCGCATCTTGGTGGCTCTCTCCACTGGACTCTGTGCTTCCTGCCCTGTGCCGATGGTTTGCCGGTCAAACAAAGGGTTGGGCAGCCTTGGCACTCGCCCTTGCGTGATGAAGGCTGCCGTATACCCTGTAGATGCTGACACGCTGCTGTTGACCGCCAACGTCAACTCCGGCAACGCATCATCTCAGCATCTCTGGTCACTTCCAGCATACTGCGCCATCATTGTTTTCACCGTTCTGTTGGCCCTCTCGGTGGGATTCTCTTGAGCCACACACCAAGCTCCTCCAGGAACACCTTAAACGCCCGACTGGTCCATGTCGAGAAGCGGTCGATGAAGACCAAGAGCATGGTGTTTCCGTGCTTTGATCTCGGCAGCGGGCCAACAAAATCGGCACACATTGTTGCCCATGGCTCCTCGGACACATGCGTCAGCATTTGCCCAGCAGCCTGCAGCTGACTGGGCTTTATCGCTGACATACTTCGCAGCGCTGTACGTATGTCCGCACATCTCTGTACATACCAGGCCAGTAATACCACGCTGCCACCCGAGCAATTGTTGTTCGGCTCCCAAGGTGGCTGCGTTGTGATTCTCCTCCACACAACTTCCATGCAGGCACATCCTTGTGGCCGGCCCGATGCGGGATTTGCCGATATAAGTTTCCAGACTCTTCCATATAGTCTGGAAAATTATGTAGCGCCTTTTTTAGGTCCTGACGAAGCTTGGTGAGCCAGCGACATCCTGTCCCAATTGGCATCTCCTTGCTCTTGACCAAATGGCACTTCGCCCAAAGGCTGCCGTGAGAGCGAATCTGCTTGCCCTTTCTGTAGCGAATCTCGAAGTCGTACTGCTGCAGCTCCAGTGCCCATCTCGCAATCCTTCCCGTTGGGCTCTCGATAGAATTGAGCCACTTCAGAGCCATATGATCAGTGACCACTACAAATTTGTAGCCTTCTAGGTATGGCCAGAGCTTCCGTATGCCCCAGATGATAGCCAGACACTATTTTCCATTAGCTGAGTAGTTCTTTTCAGCACTGTTCAGTGTCCGACTGGCATATGAAATGAGGCGCTCTCCTTCCTCCGAGGTCTGCGTCAGGATTGCCCCAAGCCCATAATTGCTTGCAAGCAAAACGTTTCGTCAGTTTGGCCTTCACCGTCTCAAACGCTCTTTGCCGCTCCTCCATTCCCATTTCGTGCCTCTTTCAGCAGTGCCTTTAGAGGATGCACTGTGGCTACAAAATCTGGCGGCGGTACCATGAAGCCACGCCCACGTATTGGCGTAACTTCTTCACGTTTTTGGGCGGCTTCAGCTCGGCAATAGCTGCAACCTTCTCTGGGTCGGTACAAATGCCATTCTCCGTGACTTTGTGACCCAGATACTCCAACTCTTTCTTGAAGAAATCGCACTTTTCGATTGTCGATCCTCAAGTTGGCTGCTCGCAGTCGCCCGAACACCTTTCGCAGGTTGTTCATATGCTCCTGTCGCGTTCGGCCGATGACGATGATGTCGTCCAGGTAGGCAAAGGCATGGGGCATCATTTCTGAGCCGATAACCTGGTCCAGCGCTCGCTGAAATGTTGCCGGCGCAGAATGGAGTCCAAACGGCATCACTTTCCACTGATACAAACCCTTGCCTGGCACCGTGAACGCCGTCAGTGGTCTGCTGGCCTTCTCCATGGGTATCTGCCAATACCCATCCTTCAAAGCCAGGCTGCTGATGTAGCGCGCCTCTCGCAGCTGATCCAAGATATGATGCACCCGCGGCAAGTGGAACGCATCTTTAATCGACCTGCTGGTCAGCTGTCGAAAATCCACACATAGCCGCCACTTCCCCTTCTTGCGAACCATGACAATCGGCGCGCTATGTGGGCTCTTCGAGGGGACGATGCAACCTTTGGCTAACAGCTCATCCACCTGCAGGTTGATCTCCGCCTGCATTTTTGGATTTTTAGGGAAGTAGCGCTGCTTTATGGGCCTGTTGTCCTGCATCCTGATCCGGTGCTCCGTGATCCTGGTGGTGCCTTTCACATGCTGGAAATTCTCCAGCTCATGTCTCAGAAAAGCGTCCACCTCTGGGTCCTCATGCATTGTCTTTGGCTGCTCCACGTTCGCTCCGCTGGCGTCTCGAGGTTCGCCTCCACGCTGGCTCTCCTCTGACTGTCCGCTCGACTGTGGGATTCTCGGCCGATCCTCAAGCCGCCACATTCCAGTGTGGCCCATGCTGGCCAAGAAATCCCAGCCCAGGACCAGATCGTCGATCACTCCTGGCAGAATCAGCAACGGTATTTGGATTTCCTGATTCCCCAGGCTGATCGTCGTCTCCAACTGCGAGTCTCCATGACTGCAACTACCGTCCGCCAAGCGTATGCGCCGCCTTGTGGCACGCACCACGCCCACTCATCCGAGCCTGCCAGCAAGTTTATCGCTAATAAAACTGCTTGTGGCTCCCGTGTCGATCGTGGCTCCAATGGTTACGATGACTGTCATCTGGCTGTCTACGTCCAGAAATCGGCCCACTAACGCCTAGGGGCTCCTGGCCGCTGCTCCCGCTCGCCCCTGGATGGCGGATGCCGCTGCTCGTTTCCCGACTGGCAGCAGCTAGTAGTTCGCACTCCGATGCGCCCACGCTGCCAGCAGAAGTCCAGCGCCTTGTTGTGCACGCAAGAGCGCGATGCCCTTCTTGGCCACACATTTGGGAAGCCTGGCTGGATTTGGGATGTGCGTCCTTGGTCCTGATGCGCCTATCCTTGGCGCAGGAGAAGGCTTCGCCTCATCATCCATGCGATGATCCTCCACGTCGCCTCCAGCGTCGTCCATGGCCATCAATCGCATCCAGCCAGGCGGTGGCTGTTGTCGCAACCTCTCGCGGTCCTTCTCTAGCTCCTCGAACTTAATACGGGCAGGCGTAGGCACACAGATCGGGCAGGCTGTTGTTGTAGATGAGCTTCATCTCGTGGCCTGCTCCATAGCGCAGAGGCCGCATGAGAGTGTGCATCTCAACCATGTAGACCTTGAAGCTCTCATCTACTATTCGCCTCCAACTTCTCCAGATAGTCTCTGGATAAGAAGAGCTCCTGGAAGCTGCGTACAAACGTCGCCCACACCGTCCAGTGTTGGTTGTTGGCCACGTACCACTTCAAGGCCATGCCTTTCAGCAGCTCTGGCATCGCCCCCGGGATCATATCCAGATCCGCGCCATATGTGTCGGCCGACCACTCCACCTGCTCCAAGAACTCTAAAGGCTTTGTGGTGCCATCAAAGCGGAAGCTCCACTCTCGCACTTGTTTGGCCACCTTTGGATATTCTGCGGCTGTGCTGCCCAGTCCTCGTGGCCTTATTTCAGGTTGTGGAGTGGATGTGGCTCTCATCTCACCCTGTCGCGTGTCCTGCAGTCGCGCTGTTGCGCTCGTGGAGGGCACACCGAGCCACGCCACATGCGCAAGCTCTGACTCCAGATCGTCCTCCGTGACGGTGGTCGCTGCCTCATCCCCGAGTGAGGCACGGCGTCCATGCAGTCGGCCCAGCTCTGCGATCCTCAGTGAGTAAGGAATGCTTCCTTCATTCCTCGCAACCCACTTGCCAAACTGCCTCCGCATCGCGTCCAGTGTGCCTGACAAGCTCACTCCACCATAACGCAGCAGTTAATCCTTTTTCAAGTTATATACCCAGTTGTAACGAACCTTCGGCTTATCCCGAGTCAAAGCTAGGCTAGTTTCAGCTGACTGTGAGTTCCTGCCAACAAATTTATTAGTTGAAGCCCCTGCGATAATAATTAGTCACTTGCAGAGCTTGCAAATGAGAGTTGAGCGTTTTTTCGTTTATTCTCTTTCTCGCATCATACTCAAAAAAAATTGTGTAGACACGTCTCTCTCTGAGCGTCACTCTCTTTTTTGTTTAGCATCTGTTTCGCTCAGACGCAATGCGATGACTCATTCGTGTGACGCTCTCACATGAGTGTCGCGTAAAACTAACACGATTTTCTCTCACACAAAGCCTCTCAGCAAGAAACACTTTGACTAACAAACTCAGCAGAAAATGTTTTTGCCTTCGTGTGCATGTAAATACACGCATACATACATACAAAAAGAACGCAGCAATCGCGCGTGATTACCCATACAAACGCAACTTACCGTTACTTCATTTAACTCAAGCAAACGATCAGTGTTTGACTTGAGGAAACGAAAACAGAAACAACTGTCTCCCTCAAAGCGCGAGAGAGCTAAGCCAGACGCGACAAAAACAGTTTCTGTCTGAGTTTTTTTGACTGTGTCACTGAAAGACACTTTTTTGCAGACAACGCAAAAGTGTTAACAGTTTTTTGCGAGCTATGGTCACTTGTGATTTATGGTAGAAAAACGTTAAATATATTTTCTTGAATAAGTTTTATGAATTTTACACTTCACTTAGAGTATAACTTATAAGATGCTGCGCTTTCGCAAGGTACACCTGCTGAGTGCTGGCTCAGCGTACTCCGGCTGGGAGAATGTTGTGCTAAAACACGCTAGTTTCACTTGAGCAATTCGGAAAACTCCAGGATCTGGATCTGTAAACTCCGGCGGTTCGCTCGGCCATACAGACCTCTCCTACAATCACACTCGCTCACAGCACAACACTAGCTTCGTTTCACTCACAACACTTCTCTTACGCACGGCTACGTGAACTTACTGAGTTATGCAGGCCTTGCTTAAGCTGCTGCTGTTATCCTTGTCCGCACCAATGTCCTTGTTGGTGCCGCTGAAGATCATGATTGCCTCCTTAGTCGTCGCAAGGATTCCCACTGGATGTCCTTGATGCTCTCACGATGTCCTGGGAGTTCTTTGAAGTCCTGTTTGACCACTCGCGTTGACTTTCACGTACTACTTTTACTTCGGCACTCTTGTGCCACTCGAAGTGGCGTGAAGTGGGTGACACTACTTTCTCGCCAAATTGCGTGGCAGCCTCCCATTGGCCGAAGTACCGTTGGTGCCCTGCGAGTGAAAGTGCCACTACTATCACCCGGCCCGAACAGCACCTCGGCTAACGGTCTTCGATGATCGACGTGCGTGCGACGCGAGCCCATTGCTGAATCTGTAGTAATGGCCAAAAATTTCCAGCGAAGTCATCTGAAAATTTTTGAGCTCGATGGAATCACGCCTTAAAGAGGTGCTTAATCAAAATGGAGGTAAAAGAAATCCTAATTTAAGAATCTTTGGGCAATAAAGTCATTGTAAGTGAAATGCACGAAATAATCTGTGACATGGAATATGCCAGTTATTTTAGTTTTTATATTCATTCACGCAAGTGAATTAGTATATTGGTTTTGTGCAATGTCCGTCTTGCTGTCCGTCCGTCTGTCCGTATGAACGCAATTTTTTCGGCGCTATTGAAGCTAAAGACTTGAAGTTCGGCACACATACTCGTGTATATCTCCGATTTATAGTGTTATAATTTTCCCGATCCGCCCACTAGGAGCGGGGCAAATCGGAAAATTTAATTTAGGCACACGCCTATGCTGAGGTCCCATGCCTATACACATACACACACGCACCTGTAAAGGCACACAGGCATACAAATGCTTCTATAAGTGATATCCCATAATTGTGAGAATCTCGCCGCCTTCGTACACACAATCAAATGTATATGTATGTGAGCACTTCACAAGATCTACCAAGTGCTCATTTTGGGCTTGCAAAACGAGGGACGGATAGGTACTGAACTTCCTCATTGATACTAAATGGACCCATTTTAAAGGGTGCATCTGTTAGATGTCATAAAAATCATGCAATTAAAAAATACCTATAAAAGTAATAGGAAGTGCACTTGTTATTTTAGTTAGTCAGCTACTTATGCTACATGCATACACATATGTACATATAAACATACACACACGCACATACATATAAAGGCACTCAAATGCTTCTACAATGATTTTTCATTTGTGAGCATCGCGGCCCCTGCGTACACACAATCAAACATATTTCTGTAAGTGTGAGCACTTCAAAAGATCGACCATATTCAAATGCTAGGATTTCAAATTGCTACAGCCAGCAAGGGCTTTGCACACAGGCATACAAATGCTCATAGTACATGTAGCATAATGTAAGTGTGTGTGTGCATGCTCGTCGCGAAAACATTTTCATTATGCGCACCAACGCTTTCATACTCTTCCCACAAATAATAACGAAAACGCATGGCAAACGGCTTGAAGAATTCGGAATACTCTTCACTCACAAGGGAAGACATGGGTTCTTGCTGCAAAGAAATTTCAATTTTCGTGAGCTGCTGCTTGTGCTCACATGCATACATACATATACACATTTGAGAGAGCAGAAAGCATCGAGAGAGAGAGAGACCAAGTGAAACATTTAGCATAGAGGGATCTTTTGTTCAACATTTGACCATCTCGGTCGAGCGCATGAAGCGAAATGATTGTGCTTTCGTATATTTTAGTAACCCAAACCTAAAAGTGAGGAGCCGAGCGAATACGAAGTTGTCTAGGGTGTTAACGCTCGAAAAGTGTGCAAAACGCTTTACACTACGTGTCCGGTCTATGTGTTCTCTGGTAAGTGCTCAAATCCTGCATGCGATTCCAGCACATAATGCGCAAATTTCGAAAGGGTTTTTTTTTTTCTTACTAAAGACACAGTGGTCAGACGAAAGAAATAAGTTACTGGTGGAGAATGTTAAAAACATCCATATACCTCAATTTAATTTTTGTAGACTACGCTAAGGAATATTTTAGCACGTCATCTGATTATTGAAGTCAAGTCTTCTTCTGTGACGAGTGGAAATTTCATATATTTCTATCGGATGGGCGTTAAACTGCTTAGAGAATGCCGAATTCGTTTTACAAAAACAATATTACGCCAAGCGTTAAGCATGGTGGTTGTGGGGTGATGGTCTGGGGTTGCATATCAGCTGCAGGTGTGCGCGAATTGGTATTTGTAGACGGTTTAATGGACAAACATTTGTATCTCAATATTTTGAGTGATAACCTTTAAAAAAAATTCTGAAATGCTACAACTACCAAGCTCGTTCACATTTCAACATGACAATGACCCCAAGCTTTATACCCATATCGTCAAAATATGGCTACCGCCCATGTGTTACCGCACCCACCACTATCTCCAGACCTAAATAGAATTGATCGCTCGTGGGTAGAATTGGATAGGCCCATCTCAAAACGTGTAATAACAAAACAAGCCGACCTAAAACAAGCTCTCATTGAGGAATGGCAAAAAATTAGTGAAGACGTCACCCAAAAATAATTTTTTTTCGATACCAAACCTATTATCAGCCATTATTAAAGTTTAAAGGATACATACCCAATGTTAATTATAGTTATTATAAATATCTTTACAGTTGTTCTAAATCAAATTTACTTTACTCATATTGATGTTTGGTGTACAACTTGTGGGAAAGAGACAAAAATTGTGCTCATTTAAAAGGAGTACAGCTATTACTGTCAGTCACTGTAAATGTGAACAGTATAAAAGTTGTACAGAATTTTTTTGACAGTTGAATATACTCACTAACCAGAGAACAATTTTCAATTTCTGTGCGCTGCTGCTATTTGAGAGACCATAGAGAGAGAGCATAAAGTGAGGGAGAGAGTGATTAAGGGAAAAAGAGCGCATAGCCGTGCTTCATTTGGTAATGCGTGCATTTCGTGGCAGCAGTCGCAGCACACTGAAGACTGAGCCGACCAAATACGAAGTTGTCCGGTCTCTTCAGCGCATTTTTTTTTGTGTTGAAAAAGTTTGTTCTACATGTCTAGTCTATGTGTTCTCTGGTTAGTGTATCTACTTAATCGAATTTCGATTTTTCTTATAATTCACCCCCTCACCAACACTTTTGTAAAAGGCGTATTTCAAATACTATAGACTTGTACTTTAGCAAATGCTTGCATTTTAATGTTATAATCACGATCTAAAAGTTTCATGAAGATAGTCCATCCACAAGAAAAGTTATTAATAATTTAGTTCCTATAGTAAGCCCAAATTGCAGCCAATACGTGCTTACATATGTATGCCTGTGTGTGTGTTTGTTTCTTGTGTAAGCAGAAAGACGCGAAAAATTATTGAAATACCAACATATGTATGTATGTATGTACATATGTATTATTTGCTCGAAGGCTTCAGGGGAGCTCGTCGAGCAGTTTCGACTAGAGCTTTCTTACTTGTTTTATTTCCATATGTATGTATGTATGTATAAATATTTCAAAAACTTGTTTGTTGAAGCAGACCCAGCACCCGCACAGTAAAAATTCAATTCCAGTGGGCAACTGCTTTTTTCTGCCGATTAGATGATGGCAATGATTTTTGCTAGTGTGTGTGTGATAGGTAGAAAGAGAGAATGAAAGACACAAAATAAAATACATAAATACAGAGAAATAAAGAAATGAAAGACATACATATGTATGTAGGTACATATGTATGTAAATAAAGAGGAGACAATCGCTGACTGTTATCAGCGTGCAGCTACCCGTTTTTCTACATTTGCTTCGACACGAGCTTCTTATGTGTGAGGATCCTCGCAATAATTACTTGAACAATGTTCATTAGTTAATCATATATGTACATATGTATGTACATACAGTATGTAGCAATTTTGTAGCTTTTTACGGCTTGTTGCTTATGCCACTTGTCAACCATGTGCGTTCAAAGAGAAAGAAAAGTCAAAGCTTTGTCGTTTCTTATGAGTTAACTTACTCTCTCTTTATTTATGCATGTATCTCTATCTGTCTTTGGCTGTTAAACTGACCGTCTGCCCGTTTTGCGCTTGTGTGTAAAATATAATGAAAGAATCCAATGAAGAGTGAAAGCAGAAAAACGTACCCAGTGAAAAGTGTAAGTCGTCTGTAGTGCTGCGTCAGCTAAAGATCATTGACATATTTACATGAATTACTAGCTCAATGTGCGCGTGTATGTAAATGAGTGTACTGTAAGTATGCGAGAGTGTGTTCCACCGCTTTCCGGTAGGGCTTGACTTGCCAATCGATTAATCAACATTAACTGAATTTGGGAGGGAGACATTTTTTCATAAGTAGGGATTGGATCATGATTAGTAAGCCGCATCTTTCATTGAATTAATTGACTTCTCAATACATGTCTATTACGACAGGTTGAATTTTTATACCCTGAACCCATTTTCAATGGGAAATCAGGGTATAATGTCTGTTAAATGTATGTAACAGACAGAAGGAGGCGTGGCAGACCTCATAAAGTATATACATATGTATGTATGTATATTCTTGATCAGGGCGACGAGCTGAGTCGACTTAGCTCTGTCCGTCTGTCCGTCCGTCCGTCTGTCCGTATGTTTGAATGCGTCGATCTCAGAAGATATAAGACTTAGAGACTTGAAATTTGTTTTCCTAGATCCGTGTATAGCACGCGCATATCTAGTTTTGTTTATAAATATCGATAACTTGCCCCGTTATTTTGATAATGATTAAAAACATGATCGAAAACCAGTAATAAATTTATATCTTCTACATCTTTAAAGCTATGGAATTTCGATTTTTGTTAAAATTTACCACCCACCCCTAACTCACCCCCTCACCATCACATTTGTAAAAGGCGTATTTCAAGAACTAGAGACTTGTGCTTTGGCACATACGTGCATATCTGTGTTATGTTTATAATCCGAATCATAATCATAAAGATCGTATGTCCACAAGAAAAGTTATTGAGCAATTAAGTTCCCATAGTAAGCAACCACTGCAGCCAATGCGTGTTTATGCGTGCGTGCGTTTGGCTGTGTGTGCGCATGTGTGTGTGCATGTGCGAATATTTATTGAAATATCAGTTGCTTGAAGGGTTCAGGGGACATCGTAGTCTAGTAGTCTCGACTAGAGCTATATTACTTGTTCTAAGCTGCGAGTGTACCTGAAAACCACAGTACGATGAAAATAATTTTTTGATGAAGAAGAAGCGAATAAAAATAAGAGCCTAAATTATTAAATTCGAAATCAGACAATGTTTATGATACTTACTGTTGATGTTACTACACGCTCAAATCCGTTTGTTATCGACACTTTTTTAAACACAGATTTCCGCGAACAGGTTGTAAAGCCAACGTCAACGTAAGTAGCAACAACAATGCGACCATATGCACATATACTCCAACATGTATGTATGTATATATGTGCGTATGCCGAAGCCCAACTAAAGCTCAAAGCGCCAACTTCAATAGCGACCGCGGCGACTAGGAAAAACCGAAAAGTAACTACGTTCACTCAGTCGCAGTTGCCGCCTCAGCTCAGTTACCGACGAATGCGCTAAGCGACCGCAACGCTGAACAGTAAACGTTAAAACAAAACAAGAAGAGAAAGAGCAAAGTTAAAGCGAACTAGTGTTGAGTGGGTATTGATGTCTTTGCATGTCTGACTGCTCGGCTTAACGGTAGTGTGTGTGTCTGACGGTCTGCATCTCTTTCCCCCTTTCGGGTTTCATTGATCATCTTCTGCGTGTGCCTACATGAGAGAGTTGATTTCTTTTTTTTTGTTTTGTTAAGTGCATGGTAAAGTGAAATGGCATTTGTTGAATTTTAAAAGCACGTAGCTTTACCTGAGCGCAGAGCAACAAATCAGACAGCGGGACAAACATTTCATTCACCTTGCAAATAACAAAAAACCGCAACAACAATCTGGAGAAAATATTTGATAAACAGTGAAGACAGCAATTCATCAAGAGCAAAGCAAAACAATAAATTTAATCAACAGAAATGTAAGTTGAAGGAAAAGAAAATCTTATAGATATAACACTTCAAACATAAATTGAATTTGCCACAGTGACTGCCAAACAGTTATGCCGGATTAGAAAGTACTGTGTGTACACATAGAAACCAAATTTGACAATATTACTATAATTTATTTATGGAATTCAACTATTAATTCAAAGAAATAAATACAATTAAATACAATTTTTGGAATAACGAAAATGAAATAAACAAGTAAGAACGTTGCAATCGGGCGATACCGATAGCAGAAGACTCATTCACAGCCCAAACGCTGTCAACCAGAGTATATAGTGCAATTTTCAAGTCTAGTGCGCAACAAAAAACAGGGCATGATCACATTAAAATTGGAAAATCATCGATAGCTATTGCTATGATCATTGCATCATTGCATTCAAATTACATACATATATAATTTATACAATTTTGACTTTTAATAATATATATTTATATCCATATATTAGATACCGGCTTCAAGCTAGCAGCAGATCAGCGCGATTTTTCTATACATGTGCACACACTCATCGTCTATTCTATTCTTAGAATTTCGATTGATTTCTGGACTTTGTATCCGTTACTGTAGTTTTGTCTGATTACGCTCTCTTAATAAGCTATTCTATTTTAGCAACTGGCTGGTCAAGCAAAGCAGTGGCGCGGGTGCTAAGGGCGACGCAAGTAATGTTAGAGTAGGAGGCTCGAAACCTCTTCGATGTTATTTTTTTTCATACATATTTAGTTTTTTATCATAGCTCGCAAATAACTGTTTTTCACTTTTTCGTTGTCTGTAAATAAGTGTCTTTCACTGACACAATCAAAAAAACTCAGACAGAAACTGTTTTTGTCGCGTCTGGCTTAGCTCGCTCGCACTCTGAGCGAGACAGTTATTTCTGTTTTCGTTTCGCTCAAGTCAAACACTGATCGTTTGCTTGAGTTAAATAAAGCAAACTGTCAGTTGCGTTTGTATGGGTAATCACGCGCGATTGTTGTGTTCTTTTTCTATGTATGTATGCATGTATTTACATGCACACGTAGGCAAAGATCATTTCTATTGAGTTTTTTAGTCAAACTGTCTTTTGCTGAGAGTCTTTACGTAAGCGAAAATCGTATTAGTCTTTACGCGACACTCATGTGAGAGCGTCACACGAATGAGTCATTGCAATGCGTCTGACCGAAACAGATTCTAAAGAAAACAAAGAGTTTCGCTCAAAGTGAGATCGTGTCTGCACAAGCTTTTCGGTTATGATGCGAAGCAGAGCATATACGAAAAAACGATCAACTCTCATTTGCGAGCTCTGTTTTTTATAAAATAGATATTTTATTGGGAAGATATTTATTACTGATTACAATTATTATTATCAATTATTATCAATTACTTATTAAGTCATAAAGGCTCATTTGACAGTCACTCTACAATTCAAACAATACAAAATTGACAAACTACTGAATCGCCAGACAATTATTATCCCATCTCATACATATATACACATATGTATGCAAATGTATGTGCTCATTCAAAGGCCAATCAACGGTAAATTTTGGGCATTACAATTTGCTCAGGCAGCAAATGTTACGCACACAGGCCACAAAATTCAAGTTCAAGTCAGATGCCACTATAGCTAATTGTGAATGATTTTTCATTTTTTTAACTTCTAAAATATTTAATATAATATGTAGCTCATATGCTGAAAGTTTCATTAAATTCCGTTCAGTCAAAAATGAATAAAAAATAATCAAATATTTGGCCAATTAACAAATGCACGTGGAGCAGCTACAACAGAAACATTCGTTGAATCACATCAGCTGTTAGTTTCGTTTAGTTTTGGTAGATGGCGCAGCAGCAGTGAATCTATTTTAGTTTTGCCAGCGTCACTTTTAGAAGTGGGGTGGCGTAGTGTGTTAGCTGCATGACGCTCGATCGAGAAGTCGCGGTTCGAATTCCGATCGGTGCAGCCGGTGTTCATTTTTATACCCTGAACCCATTTTCAATGGGAAATCAGGGTATAATGGTTTTGTTGAAAGTATGTATGTAACAGGCAGAAGGAGGCGTGGCAGACCCCACAAAGTATATATATTCTTGATCAGGGCGACGAGCTGAGTCGATTTGGCCCTGTCCGTCCGTCCGTATGTTTGAACGCGTCGATTTCCGAAGATATAAGAGCTAGAGACTTGAATTTTTATACCCTGAACCCATTTTCAATGGGAAATCAGGGTATAATGGTTTTGTTGAAATGTATGTAACAGGCAGAAGGAGGCGTGGCAGACCCCACAAAGTATATATATTCTTGATCAGGGCGACGAGCTGAGTTGATTTGGCCCTGTCCGTCTGTCTGTCCGTCTGTCCGTCCGTCCGTCTGTCCGTCTGTCCGTATGTATGAACGCGTCGATTTCAGAAGATATAAGAGCTAGAGACTTCAAATTTTCTTTTAAATGTCCGTAATTACAGCGCGCATATCAAGCTTATCATTAAAAATCGATAACTCATCCCGATCTTTTTTATCGATAAAAAACCTTATCGAAAACCAGTTATAAAATTATATCTTCTACACCTTTATTGCTATAGTCTCGAAATTTTTAATGTATGCTTACATGCAATTTATACAATTTCGGTTTTTGTTCAAATTTACCCCCACCTTTAAATTCACTCCCTCACCCTCACTTTTGTAAAAAGCGTATTTCAAATACTAGAGACTTGTGCTTTAGCAATTATGCAATTATTCATATCCATGTTATAATCATAATCTGAAAGTTTCATGAAGATCGTACGTCCATAAAAAAGTTATTAAGCAATTAAGTTGTCATAGTAAGCGCTCACTGCCGCCCATGCGTGTTTATGCTTGTGTGTGTATGTGTATGTGTGTGTGTGTGCGTGTGGGTGTGTGTGTATGTATATGTGTGTGTATGTATGCCTGTGTGTGCGTGCGTGTGTGTGTGTGTGTGTGTGTGCGTGTTTCTTGTGTAAGCTAAAAGACGCGAACAATTATTGAAATAGCTATTACTCCAAGGGTTCAGGGGATCTCGTAGTCGAGTAGTATCGACTAGAACTTTCTTACTTGTTTTATGTTTCAAATTATATGGGACCAGGAAACGTTATAGCTTTTAATCGCCTCTTTACATTACATTTTCTTATTGTATATATGATTAATATTAATGCAATAAAAATACTTATTAACATAGAAACATGACCTGATATGTGATGAAAATGAAGCCCTTTTAATTCTATATGGCTCTCCTTCATTTGCTGTATTGCTATTTGTAAATGCTCAATTTCTTTAGTATGGTTTATTCTTGATAGTTCTAATGGGTTCCAAACTATTTTTGGAACGTCAACAATCTTTCCTACGTATGAGGGTGCGATTTTCTCGTGTCTTTCAGTGTGAATATCATTATTATGAGCTATTATGGTCTTATCTCCTGATCGAGCGGTGCAATCTGATTTCATTTTTAACACACCCTGTTTTGGATATTCTATTAGTTCTTGCTGTGCTTCCTTGCATCGTACGCTTAGCTTTTCATTAATAAGTACTTTAAATAACCACCTACTTTTACCTTCCAATCCAACCCAGTATGTTTTTGAATGAACTAATGTTTGATAAATACAGTTCGCCGGTCGGTTTGGCTTAAATGGTGATATTTCGCAGCTGTTATCGTTGGCATTATCCCAGGGCCAGTTACCTTCACATATGAGCTTGTTTGGATGCCATTTTTTGCATTTGTTTAATGTGGCTTCAGCCATTAAGTGGTAATAATCGATTTCGAAGTTATACACTAAATACTCTGTTCTTTGGTGTACCATTATCATTTGGTCGTCATTGTAGACTGGTATTGGGATAACCTTATATAAATGAGATGGATATCTGCTGAATAGCGGAATCTTAGCGCTAACTATTATTTTGTTGTCTATAAAGGTTCCTTTCGTTGTAAGTAATTGATATATTTCTTTTAGCTCCGTACCTGTCCTTTTCCCTGGTAGGACTAAATTCTCGGACAAACTTTCTTTTATCTTGGCTATTTCTTCCCCAAATTGGTAAGGCTTCAATATCACCGGGCTCAATATGCTATGATTTATATCAATTAGCAAATTTATTACCCCTGTTTGAATCTTGTCACATTCTTCGATTAAGGAATTTAATTGATTTGTTATCATAAAGAAATTAATTGCTTCCTTATACACATAATAAGATTCTTTTAGCAATTCTGTCATATTGTCTATACGTATATTCATGTCATTGAAATGAATATTGATTTCCTCCGTGGTTCTTTTGAGTACATTTACTGTGGAATCTATTATTGATGTCTGTTTCTCACTCCATTGTTATACCCTGAACCCATTTTCAATGGGAAATCAGGGTATAATGGTTTTGTTGAAATGTATGTAACAGGCAGAAGGAGGCGTGGCAGACCCCACAAAGTATATATATTCTTGATCAGGGCGACGAGCTGAGTTGATTTGGCCCTGTCCGTCTGTCTGTCTGCCCGTCTGTCCGTATGTTTGAACGCGTCGATTTCCGAAGATATAAGAGCTAGAGACTTCAAATTTTTTTCTAAAATGTTCGTAATTACTGCGCGGATATCGAGTTTATCATTAAAAATCGATAACTCATCCCGATCTTTTTTATCGATAAAACCCCTTATCGAAAACTAGTTATAAAATTATATCTTCTACACCTTTATTGCTAGAGTCTCCAAATTTTTAATGTATGCTTATATGCAATTTATACAATTTCGGTTTTTGTTAAAATGTACCCCCACCTCTAAATTCACCCCCTCACCCTCACTTTTGTAAAAAGCGTATTTCAAATACTAGAGACTTGTGCCTTAGCAATTATGCAATTATTCATATCCATGTTATAATCATAATCTGAAAGTTTCATGAAGATCGTACGTCCACAAAAAAAGTTATTAAGCAATTAAGTTCTCATAGTAAGCGCTCACTGCCGCCCATTCGGGTTTATGCTTGTGTGTGTATATGTATGTAATTGTTTGTGTATGTGTATGTGTATGTATGTGTATGTATGTGTATGTGTGTGTGTGTGTGTGTGTGTGTGTGTGTGTGTGTGTGTGTGTGTGTATGTGTGTGTGTGTATGTATGCCTGTGTGTGCGTGCGTGCGTGCGTGTGTGTGTGTGTGTGTGTGAGTGTGTGCGTGTTTCTTGTGTAAGCTGAAAGACGCGAAAAATTATTGAAATAGCTATTATTCCAAGGGTTCAGGGGATCTCGTAGTCGAGTAGTCTCGACTAGAGCTTTCTTACTTGTTTTTTACTTGGAGAATCTCTCCAGACAATATATTGAAAATCCTGGTCATGTTTTGCTATTTTTATTTGCCTATACATTTTTTCTATATCTGCTGATACTACATTTTCCCAGCGTCGCCATTTTAATATAATGTCAAATATATCTTTTTGAACTCTTGGTCCGGTCCACATAATGTCATTTAGACTTTTCTTATTTGTTGTTTTTGCAGATGCGTCAAAAACTACCCTTAGCTTCGTTGTCAGACTACTATCTCTTAACACTGCCTGATGTGGTAAATAATATTTTCCTTCTTTCTTTGTAGATATCATATGTCCTAACTGCAAGTATTCATTCATTAAATTTGTGTAGTCTGTTCTTAATTTTTCATTTTTTTGCAGCTTTTTCTCTAAGCTAAGAAACCGAGCTATAGCTTGTGGCTTTGATTCTCCTAATTCATTTTCTTCTTTGAACGGAATTGTAACAACATATCGACCCCTTGAATTAATTCTTGTTGTATTCAGAAAATTTTTCTCACAAAATTCTATCTCTTTGACATCTTCTTCTTCTTCGTTTTTCAATTCCCAGAACCGATCTAGGTCTTCTATTGCAATACTTGTCGCTACTATCGTTGTTTTACCTTTCGATTTTGTACAACCTGATACAATCTAACCAAATTCTGTATTTTGCCCAGGTAATCCATCTATTTTTACTATCCCATCCTTTAGTACGTGTGGATATAAGTCTGCACCTATTATTATATCTACACGACCTGGTTTATAAAATTGCGGATCAGCTAAAGTGAAATTGTGCCATTGAGCTATGTCTATATTTGCTTTGCTAACTGGGAGAGCTTTCATTAACTTTGATAATATGATGGCTTCAACCCTAAGCTGTTCTTTATTTGGCTCTCTAGGTTGTATTATTAGCTTAACTTTGTGTTTCGATCTACAAGTATTTTCTGATGAGACACCACTTATTTCTGTCTCATTTTTGGTTCTGGGTAAATTTAGCAACTGTGCGGCCTCCTCAGATATAATTGTTTTTTGAGATCCACTATCTATTAAGGCTCTTAAGTTAATATAATTCCCCTTTATTGCTTTAACTTTAATTATCGCTGTGGCTAATAAGGCCTCTTCATTTGCTACTACTGTATTAACTTTTTCTGCATTTATATGTAACATTGTATGAAGAGGCTTCTTACAAAAGTAACAATTCATGTTACTCATACACTTATTAGTATTCGTGTGTCTTAAACACCTCAAACATAACTGTATCTTTTTTGCAGCATCCAATCTTTCTCTTGGGACCATTGCCTTAAATTTCGTGCATTACGTGGTACTATGACCTACAACTTTGCATATAGGACAATTGTAACCAGAGTGAAGTATTTTCTTTTCCTCCTTATTTGAAGCGGATAATGAACAATGTCGCTGATCTAAGTAGTCCATTACGTCAGTCAGTAATTGTATTTCTTTTGTCTTTTTTATTTGGCTTTCGTATAATTGAAGTGCCTCTTTACTAAATTTCCTTAGTATTATATGCGCAAAGATTTTATCAACTTCTTCTGAAAGTTGAGCCTTACTTTTAATTATATGTATTGACTCATTAATTGTATCAATAAAATAATTAATACTTTTGGACGAGTCAATAATTAAATTCGGAAGGTCCATTATTCGGTTCAATTGTTCCGAAAAAATGTTCCTTTTATTTTCATATCGCTTGGTAAGTAATTCCCAAGCGGTAGTATAATTATCTGCGGACCCCGTTAACAAATGAGCAACCATGCTCTTTGCTTCTCCTCGTAATGAGGATTTTAAATAACTGAATTTGATAGAAGGAGTTAAATCTTCTCTTCTATCAATAAGGTCGCCAAATAACTCAGCGAGTAAATCCCAATCTTTGGTATTTCCAAAAAATATTGGGAATTGAATTTTTGGTAGACCCGGAAGGTTATCCATCTTTTCTTGGATTTTTGGTTGAATTGGGGTACTATTTTTCTCCTCTAACGCACTGATTGCATTTTGCACATCAAATTCTAACTCATTAACCTCTTCGTCAAACATTTTGTTTGACACATATTTATTTTTTAGCTCCTGAACTAGCTTTGAAACCTTATTCCATAAAAATTTAATTTTGTTTTTTCGAATATCGAAGATTCCTACGTTTCCTTTTGCAATGTCCTCATATACTTCTACTAAATATAGTTTTAGCTGTTCGACTTTGCTTTCAAACTCTACTTCTTCTTCCGAGCTTTTGTGAACTGTAACTGCTCTAACCTGCTTCACATCTTCTTTATCTTCTTCTTTCTCAGCCCTCATCATTTCTAATTTCAAATCTTTTATGCTTTTCATTGCTTTATCAAATTCCTTATTGTTAAAGTATGCATGGTCTATTACCCCTACTTTTAACAATAAGGTATGATTATTTTCTAACTCTTCTTTTATTTTTTCTAGCTCTCCCAAAATTTCGCTCGGTGGCCTAATTTCTTCAGATGAGTCTAATTTTTTCAATCTGGACACTAAGTCCGATTGCATTTCCAAAAGCTTTATAACTTTTTCTGACAGAAAAATTAAACTACGACTTATCTTTATCTTATCCGCGCTGTCCTCCTGTTGATCCAGTCTTCTCTGAAGGGGGCGCCTGAAAATCTTTGTGCGATACGTCTTCCCGTTGGCCTCTGACGGTTTTGATGAGCCGCTCTCTTTCGTCATATTTTGCTGTTTCTTGATGTAGTTTTAATCTGTCTCTCTTTTGAGATAGAGAACAGAAACCCTTTGGCAGTATTCTGCCTCTCCGCACTTCACGCGAGAGAACCGAACTCTTCGGATTTTTTATTTTATTTTGTCTGATCCACTTTTTGGGAATGCAGACCCACCAGCACTACAAATTTTCTTATTTAAATTTGAGCACCATTTTTCAGTCTATATATGTATATACTCTCTCTCTTACCAATGGCGGGGGAAAACAGAGTAATATACTATATTTTGTCCTAAGCTGAGTTTTTTTTTTAACTATCAGCATTAAGACGCTGGTTCCTTTCTCTGCGTCTCTTACCACGGGTGGAGGAAAACATAGAGAACGCCGAAGGACCAAAATGTTAGAGCGTTAAATGAAACAACTTCACATTAGCCGAATTCAAGATTGAAACTGAACTGTTTATTGCTTAAAATCCTAGTTCTTATATACCTAACAGAGACTCTTAAAACTACTTCCAGTCACTGGAAGGGTGCATTTTCTCATACAAACAAGTGCACAGATGTTTACTCAAGTATCCCTTTTTTAGATCGCTGGGCCCAGGCTCACGTTACATTTACATATTGGTCGCTGCATTGGTCGCTGTAACTAAGGGGTGACATATTTATTACTTTGTGTTGTATTTTTATACCCTGAACCCATTTTCAATGGGAAATCAGGGTATAATGGTTTTGTTGAAATGTATGTAACAGGCAGAAGGAGGCGTGGCAGACCCCACAAAGTATATATATTCTTGATCAGGGCGACGAGCTGAGTTGATTTGGCCCTGTCCGTCTGTCTGCCTGTCCGTCTGTCCGTCCGTCCGTCTGTCCGTATGTATGAACGCGTCGATATAAGAGCTAGAGACTTCAAATTTTTTTCTAAAATGTCCGTAATTACAGCGCGCATATCAAGTTTATCATTAAAAATCGATAACTCATCCCGATCTTTTTTTATCGATAAAAAAACTTATCGAAAACCAGTTATAAAATTATATCTTCTACACCTTTACTACTCGACTACGTGATCCCGTGAACTCTTGGAGTAATAGCTATTTCAATAATTTTTCGCGTCTTTCAGCTTACACAAGAAACACGCACACACACACACACACACACACGCACGCACATACAGGCATACATACACACACATACACAAACACATACACACACAAGCACCCACGCATAAACACGCATGGACTGCAGTATGCATTTACTATGAGAACTTAATTGTTTAATAACTTTTTTTTATAGACGTACGATCTTCATGAAACTTTCAGATTATGATTATAACATGAATATACATGTAATTGCCAAAGCACAAGTCTCTAGTATTTGAAATACGCTTTTTACAAAAGTGAGGGTGAGGGGGTGAATTTTAACAAAAACCGAAATTGTATAAATTGCATATAAGCATACATTAAAAATTTGGAGACTCTAGCAATAAAGGTGTAGAAGATATAATTTTATAACTGGTTTTCGATAAGGTTTTTTATCGATAAAAAAATATCGGGATGAGTTATCGATTTTTAATGATAAACTTGATATGCGCGCTGTAATTACGGACATTTTAAAAAAATTTGACAGACGGACGGACAGACGGACAGGCAGACAGACGGACAGGGCCAAATCAACTCAGCTCGTCGCCCTGATCAAGAATATATATACTTTGTGGGGTCTGCCACGCCTCCTTCTGCCTGTTACATACATTTCAACAAAACCATTATACCCTGATTTCCCATTGAAAATGGGTTCAGCGTATAATTATATCTCCTACATCTTTGGGGCTAGTCTCCAAATTTTAAATGTATATATGCATTTTATACATTCGGTTTTTGTTAAAATTTACTCCTCACCTCTATATCTACCCACATATTTGTAAAAGACGTATTTTAAATACTAGAGACTGTGCTTTGTGCTTTGGCAAGTGCACGCATATTATGTATAAATAAGTTATCATAGTAAGCGCACACTGCAGCCCATGCGTGTTTATGCGTGGGTGCTTGTGTGTGTGTGTGTGTGTGTTTTTATTTTTATTTTTTATTTTTTTTTTTTTTTTATATTCATTTATTGACAAAATTATATATAACAAATTGCAAGTTGCGTGGTGGCTAGGATAGCGCGCGGTGATGCGGGACGGCCGTAAAGCATTGCTTCGCAAGCACTATGCGCTACCTTAGCCTGGGACAGCTCATCTTCTCGATCGCTCGACTCTGCGGAGCTCCATCATCACCGTGGCCGCGAAGGTGCTTGTTAGTTCCCAAGCTTCCTCCGATTCCAGCATGGCGTTGACTAAGTTGTCCGCTCTGATGGAGCGGCCCACTGCCTCTTCCAGACGACGCCTCTCCTCCAGGAACCGTCCACATTCGAAAAGAATGTGGTTGGCGTCTTCCACATGCCCTCGCTCGCACCAGGGGCACTCGTCAGATTCCTCGTGGCCAAAGCGCTTCAAATAGCTCCGAAACCATCCATGACCCGAGAGGATCTGCGTAAGGTAGAAGTTAACCTCGCCATGTTTGCGGTTAACCCATGGTTCAAGCTCCGGGATGAGCTTGTGCGTCCACCGCCCTTTAGCTGAGCTATTCCACCTTCTTTGCCATCGTGCGATGCTGTTCGCCCTGACAGCGTTGAGTCGCGTAGGCCCGTGCGAATTCCGCTCCACGGCTTCGGCGACCAAATACTCCAGTGGCACCATACCGGCTATGACGAGCGCCGCGTCATCGGAGATAGTCCTGAAAGCGCAGCTGACTCTGATTGTGCTCAGCCTGTAGATCGCGCAAATGCCTCGGCTGTAGCTCGGCGTTGCCATCGCTCTTGCCCATATTGGCGCAGCATAGAGGATGACAGACCTAGTGACGCTCATTTGGAGGAGACGTCGTTGCTGTTTAGGTCCCCGCGTGTTAAGCATGATTCTCGAGAGAGCTCTACAAGAATCAGCTGCCTTTTTATGCACAAATTCTAAGTGCTCGCGGAAAGTTAATCTTGTGTCTATCATGACACCAAGATATCTTATCGCCCTCTTGGACGCAATGGTGACGCTGCCGATCTTTATATTGGCAGTTTCCACTCTTTTGCGACTGCTGACTAGTACAACTTCGGTCTTGTGTGCCGCAAGCTCGAGCCCAGCTCCTGTCAACCAGCTTCGTATGCGATTGATACTTTCGCTGCACATATCCTCTGTATCTTTGAGCTCCTTTCCTATGCCTACGACAGCTACATCATCAGCAAAGCCAATGGTGTGCGCGCCTGCTGGTAGTTCCAAGCCCAGTACGCCGTCGTACATGATGTTCCATAGGAGAGGCCCCAGCACTGAGCCTTGGGGTACTCCAGCTGACACTGTATGAGTTTGGGGACCCTCACTCGTGTTGTATACCAGTGTTCTTCCTCTGAAGTAGCTCTTTATTATCTCTCTTAGATATTTAGGGATATTATATTGTGACAGCGCATTCAGTATCATATCCCAACTAGCTGTATTGAAGGCATTCCTTACATCCAGGGTCGCGATGATGCAGTATTCCTTCGTCCCGTGCCTCCATCTGGTGCCTTGAATAGCGGAAGTGGCCAGACCGACAACTTTGTTAAGCGCGTCCGTTGTTGACCGGGCCTTCCGGAATCCAAATTGGTTTGGTGACAGGCCTCCGGCGCTTGCAATCGCAGTCTCCAACCTAGAGCAGATCAGTTTCTCAAACACCTTTCCCATGGTGTCTAAGAGACAGATCGGTCTGTACGAAGATGGCTCATCTAGTGGTTTGCCAGCCTTGTGTAGCAATACCAGATTCTGGGCTTTCCATTTTGCCGGGAACGTCTCTTGGATCAGGCATTCATTAAATAATTCGGCGAACGTACTTGGGTGCAAGGCGAGGGCTAGCTTTAGCGCACGATTTGGGATCCCGTCCGGCCCTGGAGCTGTGTTGGTTCTAAGACCTCGGAGAACTACTGATATTTCTTCCTCTGTAACTAAAACAATTTCAGTGCTCGTTGAGCCCTGATCAGCAGACTCGGACTCAGGGGCGTGAATGGAGCTTAAACTTTCTGGAAAGAGTGTTTCCACAATCGATTTAAGCTCCAGACGATCCGTAGGCTGCACCTGTCTACCTGCGTATAGTCTTTTAACTATTATCTTATATGCCCTGCCCCAAGGGTCATATTCGGCTGAGTCGCACAACTGTAAAAAACATTCTCTTTTGCTTGCCCGAATGGCCTTCTTCAGCTGTCTTCTAGCTGCCTGGTAAGCTAACTGTTTCTCAAAAAACGTTGACCTACCGCGAGCCCGTTGGTAGCTTCTTCTCGCCTGGATGCATTTGCGACGAATGTCACCTATTTGCGTATTCCACCAATACGTAGGCTCATGTTGTCGCGTGAACTGCTTGCGACGTAACATGCTGCTATTGCAGGCACACTGTATTTGGGCTACCATTTGGCATGCTCTGGCCTCAGAGACTGAATGGCCTCTGAAAAGACCGCGGGATCAAAAGTGTCTAGCCGATACGACTCCCTCCACAATGTTGACGCCCTGGCAGGTGGCTCACCTATTGTGAACAGAAGTGCCGTATGATCGCTGCCTGTATAGCTATCGCAATGGCTCCATGTTGCTCCCCGAAAGAGGGATGAAGTGACAAAAGTAATGTCGATAACAGACCCGTATCCCGCCCGACTGAAGGTGTACTCATGGCCAGTGTTGAGCAGTGCAACATCTAGTGTCGCGAAGATCTCCAGTAGGATACGACCTCTGGCATTTGTTGTTGGGCTACCCCATTCTAGCGCCCAGGAGTTAAAATCTCCAGCTATAATGGCCTTCCGACCCCTGGCATCCTCGGCAAGCTCGTCGAGCACCGTCGTGAATTCACTGAGCTGCATGCTGGGGGCCAGATAGCAACTGTAAAGCCACAAGCTACCATATCGGCCACGTACGAACCCATTGAATGACTTAACATTCGAAAGTACGTTCGTTGAGTTGCCGCATACCCACAACGCAGCTTTGCCATTAACGTCTGTTGACCATGTCCTAGGGCAGCTGGTTCTACAGTGGTGAGGCTCACTGAGAAAAGCTACATCTATACATTTTTCCCTAATGGTCTGCTCTAGAAGATCTTGGGCAGCAACACAATGATTTAAGTTAAGCTGCAAAAACCTTAACATTTCATTTTACGAGCAGCTTCACGGTAAGATGGGCACTTGAAGCTGCCTGCTGAATGGTCCGTCTGCTTTTCACCTTTCCGGATGCAGAGGCTACATTTTGGTGGCTTGGTGCATGCTTTGGCACTGTGACCCATCTCTCCACACCTGAAACAGGCGCCCTTTAAGTCACAGTCGCTGCCGCAGTTTGCTGCCATATGACCGTAATCGAGGCACTTGAAACAGCGTTTAGGCTGCTCCACGGCTCGGATACGGCAAACTACCCATCCTATTCTAATTTTGGACAGCTCGAGCAGAGTTTTAGCTTTCCCAATTGGAAGAGCAACCGTAGCTCTTTGCTGTCCACCAAAAGCTGGCCGAAGCGATTTGATAGCCTCAATGGGGAGTGAGCTATCCTTCAACTCCACCCTAATTGCCTCCAAGATATCCTCTTTGGTCGCTAACTCATCTAGATCGCGAATCTCAACTTGAGCCGATTCGGTAAGTGTTTTAACTACCGCTCGGTCTCCCAAGGCCTTGCCTACAGCTTCGTGCAGAGCCTCAGCGCTATGCTCCGGCTTCCTACTCAGTTGCAATAGAAGGTCCCCCTTAGCTGTCTTCCTAATGCCTTGAACGTCGCTGCTCAGATGCTTCAAATTTGGGTCGCTTTTAACTACACGAAACATGTCCGCATAGCTGCAACCCCCTACGCCTGAAATCGCAATCGCGTCAGTCCTGGGACGTTATTGCATAGGCTTTCGGCCTTTGACGAATGTCCAGCTGCTCTGGTTTGTCTGTCGAGCGGCCTGGTTTGAAGTTTCAGTTTCAGCTGTAGCCCGTAGAGCCATTGGTTCTTTTGGGTTCGCTGCACTTCTATTGGGCCTCGGCTTTTTTGAGGGAGTTTTCCTCTGTTCGGAGGCAACTTCCCTCGACCGCTTGGGAGTATTGCTACCTACTGTAGCACTAATGCTCGCTGCCTTAACGTTTTCGCCTACTTTTTTGAGTGGCGTGGTCTGCACCTCACAGTTTTTAACCGAACGTCTTGTGAAGGCTGACCAGCCTAGCCAGCTCCTCTCTCATTAAGGCATTTATATGCCGCTGACCCCCAAATAAGGCAGACAAACCCTCTAGTGTAGCTCCTATTTGAGCTAACGCTTCTTTTAGTGACTTGGGTGCCTGGCACTCAGCCACTGGAGCCTGGTTAGAAGTCGACGGCTGCGCCAACGCTCTCTGTTGTTGCTGCGGCGATCGCTGCAACGAGGAGGCAAGCAAAAGCTTGCAGCTCGTCCTCCATCATGGCATCCATTTCTGCTCCGACTACCACGGCGTGAAGCCTGTAGTGGGCAATGGCTACTAATATAATCTGAGTTTACAACCCGCAGTAACTTAAATCAACTTGACTACAGCGAGAGCCCGAAAGTATGCACTACTTTTAATAACTGCTACTTCACTCCAGCAGCTAGGTTGCTGTCTTTGCTAAAGCTTAGCAACTCACCAACGTTAGTGAGCAGCTGATTGCCCGATGCAATTTCCAGCACTACTAACAGCTGTTAGAGTGAATGCACCTGATTTTTCTTATTGCGCAAGTGTGACGCCTAAAGTAACAAAATTTACGCGCCCACAAAAGACAAGGAAAGGAAGGAAGCCCTGACGCCAACACACTGACGCTATCGCCCCCCCTCTCTTGCACCAACGAATTATACCGCTTGGGAATTCCACGAACCGCCGCGCAGTAAGTCTCTGGTAGTTTTTTTGAGGTCACTGGGTACGCCGCGCCCACAGCAAACACGTTGACTTCAGTTCTTTCCACTTTCACAGGGGAAAACACAGTTCAAGCTATTCTCTACGATGGATCACGATGACATCGACCGCACTCCGTGAAAACGCAACTCGAACACCGTGTGTGTGTGTGTGTGTGTGTGTGTGCGTGTTTCTTGTGTAAGCTGAAAGACGCGAAAAATTATTGAAATAGCTATCCAAGGGCTCAGGGGATCTCGTAGTCGAGCAGTCTCGACTAGAGCTTTCTTACTTGTTAGTTTTTGATTTAGCGGACTTTAATGAAACTTTCAGCATATGATCTACATATTATATTGAATATTTGACAAATTTTTAAAAATGAAAAATCATTCACAATTACCTATAGTCACTAACCACAGAACACATAGACCGGACATGTAGTGTAAAGCGTTTTGCACACTTTTTTTTCGAGCGTTGCGTCCCACACAACTTCGTATTTGTTCGGCTCCTCACTTTTTGGGTTCGGGCTACGAAAATATACGAAAGCAGAATCATTTCACTCCATGCGCTCGACCGAGATAGTCGACTGTTGAACAAAAGGTTCCACTATGCTCAGTGTACGTATGCATGTGAGCACAAGCAGCAGCTTCTTCGCAGCAAGAGCCCATGCCTCCCCTTCTGTGTGAAGAGTATACCGAACTTTTGAAACCGTTTGCCAAGCTCCTATAAAATATTTGCGTTTTCGGTGTTATTTGTGGGATTGTGTGTACACAGGGTACGCGATGCTGATAAATTATGGGATATCACTTGTAGATGCATTTGTATGCCTGTGTGCCTTTACATGTGCGTATATGTATGTGCATGTGTGTAGGCATGGGACGTGAACATTGGCGTGTGTCTACCTCAACTTAGAATTGGTTGACCGATTTATGGTACGAATTGAAGATGCGCGCTTGTATTTAAGTACCTTTTATTTTGTATTAACAATTCATAAAAACAATTGTTTCAAATAGGAATCTGTTTTATAAATATAAAAATATAAAACATTAAATTTACAATATATATATATATATATATATATATATATATATATATATATATATATATATATATATATATATATATATATAGAATATATAGATATATATATATATAGATATATACATGTCCCGCTTTTAGAGGTAATGTTCCGGTGTCCCGACGTGACACGAAAATGTCCCGGTTTTCTATTGTTTCGATAAAAAAATAGTCATATGGACAAAAAGAAAACTTGAAAAAGTTTGTGTAGAGACAAGTCAAGAATTTTGTTTAGAAAAACAACGCAGATAAGGTAGTTTTTTGCAACAAACGTACACTCGTGCTGTTACTCGGAAGTATTAAAAAGAGCTCAAATCCTGCATGCGATTCCAGCGCATAATGCGCAAATTTCGAAAGGGTTTTTGTTTGTTTCCTACTAAAGACACAGTGGTCAGACGAAAGAAATAAGTTACTGATGAAGAATGTTAAAAACATCCATATAGCTCAATTTAATTTTGTGGACATAATAACATTAAATATTGATGAAAGAAATGTTATACACATATGTTGGGAAAAATAGGCAGTGTGGAAAAGTATAAGTCAGGCAATCATGAATATAATTACAATTAAATATAAGGATGTATTCATATACATACAGTGACGAACTAAATTATTGGCACAGAAAGGTTTTTAAACTTTATAGCAATTTTTCAAGTATTTTGAAACGTTTTTTTAATGAAACAAAAATATAACCAAATAGAAAAGAGAATTTGTTAAATTATACAAAAACAAGTAAGAAGACTCTAGTTGAGACTGCTCGACTAGGAGATACCCTGAACCCTCTAATCTGATATTCTAATCAGTCTGCACTTCTTTTCGGCACACATACATACACACGCACGTATTAGAATGCGCCCTGCTAACTGCGCAGTAAGCAGCGACTGCGCTTGGGCTGCGCTGTAGTGTGGGCAACATTATAAGAATTTATTTATTGAATAATTTAATTTCTAGACGTACAATCTTAATGAAACTTTCAGGGCGTAATCATATGATAAAAATGTACATTCCAAAGCACACGTCTCTAGTGCTTGAAATACGTCTTTTACAAAGAGGTTGGTGAGGGGTGGATATAGGGGTGGGGGGTAAATTACAAAAAAAATCGAAATTATATAAAATACATATAAGTCTACATTTAAAATTTACAAGCTCTAGCTCTAAAGGTGTAGGAGATATAATTAAATAACTAGCTTTCGATAAGGTTTTTGATCGATAATAAAATGTTGAGATTAGTTATCGATATAAAAAGAAAAACTTGATATGCGCGTGATATATACGGACCTAGGAAAAAAATTTCAAGTCTCTTATCTTCTGAGATCGACGCGTTCATACATACGGGCAGACGGACGGACAGACAGACGGACAGGGTCAAATCGACTCAGCTCGTCGCCCTGATCAAGAATATATATATACTTTGTGGGCTCTGCCACGCCTCTTTGTTACATACTTTTAACAAAACCATTATACCCTGATTTCCCATTTTCAATGGGTTCAGGGTATAACAATTAAAACAAGTAAGAAAGCTCTAGTCGAGACTGCTCGACTACGAGATCCCCTGAACCCTTGGAGTAATAGCTATTTCCATAATTTTTCGCGTCTTTCAAGTTACACAAGAAACACGCACACACACACACACACACACACACACACACACAAACATTTACACACACAAGCATAAACACGCATGGGCGGCAGTGTGTGCTTACTATGAGAATTTAATTGTTTGATAACATTTTTTGTGGACGTACGATCTTCATGAAACTTTCAGATTATAATTATAACATAGATATGCATGTAATTGCCAAAGCACAAGTCTCTAGTATTTGAAATACGCTTTTTACAAAAGTGATGGTGAGGGGGTGAATTTTGAGGTGGGGGTACATTTTAACAAAAACCGAAATTGTATAAATTGCATGTAAGCATACATTAAAAATTTGGAGACTCTAGCAATAAAGGTGTAGAAGATATAATTTTATAACTGGTTTTCGATAAGTTTTTTTTATCGATAAAAAAATATCGGGATGAGTTATCGATTTTTAATGATAAACTTGATATGCGCGCTGTAATTACGGACATTTAAAAAAAAATTTGGAGTCTCTAGCTCTTATATCTTCTGAAATCGACGCGTTCATACATACGGACAGACGGACGGACGGACAGACGGACAGACAGACGGACAGGGCCAAATCAACTCAGCTCGTCGCCCTGATCAAGAATATATATACTTTGTGGGGTCTGCCACGCCTCCTTCTGCCTGTTACATACATTTCAACAAAACCATTATACCCTGATTTCCCATTGAAAATGGGTTCAGGGTATAAAAAGACACCAGTCTATATGCTGAGAAAAGAAATACGCATTAATTTTGGCCGGGCGAACATGACGTGGTCTACCCAATGGCAGCATGTTGTCTTTTCTGATGAGAAAAATTGAATTTGGAAGGAACTGATGGCTATAATTATTATATCCATGACTTACTCATAAAAGAACATTATTTGGAACGGTTTCCAAGCCGGTGTAGGTATCAATATCTTACTACAGCACTTGCAAGCTTCAATTTTTGACATCGCGCATGAACGCATAGGACTATAACATCATGTTTAAAACTGCAGTTACGCATGTCTATAACCTGTCTGAAAACCGGCATTAGATTTTCCAGCATGATAATGCTCCAAATCAGACCGCCCGATCCGTGAAGTCCTGGATTCAGGGCCAAAAAATTGATCTCATGGAGTGGCCACCATACTCACTCGACCTTGATATCATTGGAAACGTCTGGGAATGGTAGATCAGGAAAGTATATGAGTCCGAAAAGCATTATAGTACAAAGACAGAGTTAATCGAAGGTACTGAACACGCTTGGTCAACGTTGAATAATATTGAACAACTTTATAATTCCATTCCCATTTTAAATAAAATCGGCACTACGCACTACTAATATTACTTAAAAATAATAATATTTAAAATACAGACGTTATTTTTGGTCATTAACTTAAATAATCTGATGACCAAATTTTGTTTACATGTTTTTTGTACATTTTACAACAAAAATTATTAAAAATTATTCCCTATTGCTACAGTAGCCATTGTTTTTTTTAATTTTTATTTTAAAGAGAAATAGATGAAGTATAATACAAAAAAAAATTTGAAAGATGAAGCTTTGATGGTTTAGCTTTTATTTAGCTTTGTGATTGAGTGTATGGGGGGGGTCATTAGGGATGCAAAACTATCGATAGTAAGGCCATCGATTTTTTTCACATCGGATAGTGAAAAACCATCGATACTATCGACAATACTATCGAAAATTTAAAATAATTACAATTTACTTCATTTTTCTTAAAGTCTGCATATATAGAACGGTCCTAAAAATGTTTCTGGCTTCATTTACAGCTATTATTTATAACTGTTGTATATTTATATAAAACGAAAACAAAAACCAATATTTGAAGCAACTTAAAAATAGATTCATTCATAATTTTCACAGCAGTAATAGGTAAATATGTAATGGAATGTGATATAAGATAAAAAAGAAATAAAAATAATATTCAAACTTAAAAGTATTTAAATAACCTTAACCGAAAATTTTGAACAAATATAATATTAATATTATTATTGCATTGATACTAAGTACTTCTCAGGGAAAAATCCAAAATTAAATAACTTAAATTAAAATTTTTACAATTTACTTACGCGTTCGAGCTTTGAATTAGACTTGAGTAGCTCATGAGTGAGTGAGCTAAAATGAATGGTTCACTGAACTGAGCCACTGAATTTGTTTTTATACCCTGAACCCATTTTCAATGGGAAATCAGGGTATAATGTTTTTGTTGAAATGTATGTAACAGGCAGAAGGAGGCGTGGCAGACCCCACAAAGTATGTATATTCTTGATCAGGGCGACGAGCTGAGTCGATTTGGCCCTGTCCGTCTGTCTGTCTGTCCGGCTGTCCGTCTGTCCGTCTGTCCGTCCGTCCGTCTGTCCGTATGTTTGAACGCGTCGATTTCCGAAGATATAAGAGCTAGAGACTTGAATTTTTTTTTTAAATGACCGTATATACAGCGCGGACGTCGAGCTTGCTTTTAAAATTCGTTAAATCATCCCGTTATGTTTTTATGGAGTAAAAACATTCAAGTTCAAATAAGATGCCACTATAGCTAATTGTGAATGATTTTTCTTTTTTTTTAATTTCTCAAATATTCAATATAATATGTAGATCATATGCTGAAAGTTTCATTGAATTCAGTTCAGTCAAAAATTAATAAAAAATAATCAAATATTTGGCCAATTAACAAACGCACGTGCAGCAGCTACAACAGAAACATTCGTTGAATCACATCAGCTGTTAGTTTCGTTTAGTTTTGGTAGATGGCGCAGCAGCAGTGAATCTATTTGAGTTTTGCCAGCGCCACTAGCAGGAGTGGGGTGGCCTAGTGTGTTAGCTGCATGACGCTCGATCGAGAAGTCGCGGTTCGAGTCCCGATCGATGCAACTAATGTTAATTTTTTTAATTGTTTCAAAATATTTTTATATTTTCATAAATGAGTTTTCTATTTAATTTCTATTTTTAAATACACCGAAATTGAAATTTTAACTATACCTTATGTGCGTTTTTAATTGTTTGGTTATTCTAGCAGATTCTTAGAATCACATCAGCAGTTAGTTTCGTTTAGTTTTGGTAGATAGCGCTGCAACAGTGAATCTATTTGAGTTTTGCCAGCGTCACTTGCAGACGAGAGGTGGCGTAGTGTGTTAGGTGCGTGACGCTCGATCGAGAAGTCGCGGTTCGAATCCCGATCGGTGCAGCTGATGTTAATTTTTTTTAATTGTTTCAAAATATTTTTATATTTTGTTAAATGAGTTTGGTATTTTATTTATATTTTTAAATACATCGAAATTGAAATTTCAGCCATACTAAATGGGCATTTTTATTTGTTGGGTTCAGGGTAGTATTTAGTCGAGCACTCTCGACTAGAGTTTTCTTACTTGTTTTAATATTACTCATTTTGGCACACTAGCTCGTATTGCTCATTTTGCATTCTTCGGAATTGGCGTTCGCCAACTTAACGTTCACTTTTTTGAATGTCAGACTATCGATAGACGAAAATAATATCAAGGTATCGCCGTTTTAGAAAACCATCGATAGTACCATCGATTGTTTTGCATCCCTAATGGTCATACATGTACTAAGCTTTATATCATAGCTTACAAATGATAGTTGATCGTTTTTCGAATATGCTTTGATTCACAACATAACCGAAAAGATTGTTCAGACACAATCTCGCTATGAGCGGCTCTCTTTGTTTTATTAATTAATTAATTAAGAAAAATTATCACTATTTTTTACGCGCCTTTGGCGATATTAACGTCCACTATCGAGGCATCGAACCATCGATAGTTCAGTGGCTCGATAGTGCCCGACCATCGATAGTGATTATAGTGTCATCGGTAGTTTGGCACCTCTACTAGGCACACGCCAACGTTCATGTCCCATGCGTACACACAATCAAATGTCTATACATACATAAATACATATGAGCATACATGTGAGCACTTGCAAATGCTGGGATTTAAAATTGCTCAAACGGCAGTCTAACGTGAACAAATTTCAATTTTCGTAAGCTGCTGCTTGTGCTCACATGCATATTTGAGAGAGCAGAGAGCAGAGAGAGCGAGAGAGCAAGAACAAAAATTGAGCATAGAGGCATCTTTTATTCAGCATTTGAACATCTCGGTCGAGCGCATGAAGCGGAATGATTGTGCTTTCGTATATTTTCGTAGCCCGAACCTAAAAGTGAAGAGCCGAGTACATACGAAATCGATAGGCCCTAGGAGACAGATTTTTCGGTGTTGAAAAACTGTGTACTACATGTCTAGTCTATGTGTTCTCTGGTCAGTGTCGTTACGCACTTACCTAATTAGGAAAGTATTCAAAAAAAATTTTGAGCATTAACCCATACTTTCATCTGCAGCACAAGGCCAATGAGCCAATGACATAGCATGGCCGAAGCAAACAACACGCAACAGGCGATGGTCAGCAGCAGTGAACAATTTAATGGTCGGCACTCGGCATCACCAGCACGTACTATAGACTCGCACGACTCAACAACGGGCAGCATGGATACGATTGTGGATCGCAGTCTGAATCGAAATAATCTGTTGCAAGTGACCAATACCATTGAGCAAAACACCAATGCGACCAATGACGACAGTAGCTTGACTAACTCACAAATAGCGATACTACGGAGGGATTTTCAGCAGGGTCAGCAGAAGCAGGAGCAAGTTGAACAGGGTGAACGTCAGCATGTTGATGCTCAGAGCCACATATATTCCAGTCCTGTCTACGATGAGAAACTTTCGCCTCCATTGATGCTAACGGCTGCTACATTGCTGGCCAATGCGCTAAATGTGGATGCTGATAAGGATGATCAAACAAAGAAGTCAAAGCTCATAAGCCACGAAGAGTTTAAGCACCAACTGTCAGACGCATCGGTCCCACGTACACCGGTCAAGAGCATTAGCAATACCATCGATTCTCGCATCAGCAAAAAGCAACGCTGTCCACCAGAATTCATCAAATATAAGGGCGGCAGTGGCAATGGTACCGGTGATATTGGAGCCAATGTCTCCACATTATCAGCCAAGGCGCGGCACAAGCATCGGGCCAGCAATGAATGCTGCTCCGCATTTCCATTGCAAATAATGTTAGGTACTTTTCAACTGGTTTTGGCCATTTCATTGGTGGCGCTCGGCTCCCTGTTAATAGTGCGCGACGCGGCCTTGTCAATGGCCGGTATTTGGACAGGTTTGATTGCAGCCGTCACCGGTTCGTTGGGCGTGGTCAGCATACGCAAAACCCAGACGGCATTTCTTGCGCTCAGTTTGGTATGCATTGCCAGCAGTACGTTGGCGCTGGCCATTTCTGGTGTGGGCCTGTCGCGTGACCTCAATCGCATGGCCGAACAAAAGGGTGAACAGGTAAAAACATAAATTAATGTAACTTTCCACTTTGTTTTTATTTACATATGTATCTTGTTGCTATTGCTTTTACTATTATTTGCAGTTTGACCTGATGAATGCCCATAGGGAAGTTTCAGCTGCTTGCGGACTAATATTTGTCCTATTTTTACACTTTCTGATCAGCATTGTTTCGGTTTATCGCTGCGCTCTGCAGATTTGCACAAAGTGAGTACTTTTTATAATTCAAACATAAAATTTAAAATATGTAAGAAAGCTCTAGTCGAGGCTGCCTGACTACGACATCCCCTAAGCCTTTAAGGAACTGATATTTCAAAAATGATTTGGGTCTGTCGGTTTATACAGGGAACAACACATACACACATGAACGCACACAGTACATTAGACACGCACGCATAAACACGCATGGAAAGCAAACTCGATATCCGCGTTGAATATACAAACATTTTAAACAAAAATTTAAGTATCTCTTATATTTCTGAGAACGACGCGTTCATATATACGGATGGACGGACGGAAAGATACATAGACAGGCAGGGCTAAATCGACTCAGCACGTCACCCTGATCAAGAATTTATATATAAATGGGGTCTGCAACGCCCTTTCTGCCTGTTACATACAGTTAATAAAGCCATTATACCCTGATTTCCCATTTTCAACAGGTTCAGGGTAGAGGTGCTAAACTATCGATGGCACTATAGTCACTATCGATGGTCGGGCACTATCGAGCGACTGAACTATCGATGGTTCGATGTCTCGATAGTGGACGATAGTATCGTTAAAGGTGCGTGATAAATAATTATAATTTTTCTTAATTTTATATCATAGCTTGTGCAGACACAATCTCGCTATGAGCGACTCTCTTTGTATTGTTTTGAATAGGTTTTGGTCAAGCGCTTCGCATTGACTCATTGTAAGAGTAATACTATTTTCGTTTACACAAAGCCTCTCAGCAAAAGACAATTTGACTATAAAACTCAACAGAAATGATCTTCGTGTTTATGCAAATACATACATACATACATACAATGGAGGACAAAAGTACTTTAACCACATTTTGCAAAAACTATAACCGCTTATTCCTGCGTGCTGAGAGAGGTAACGGTTATATTTTTCAGAGAGAGCAAATATAAAAAGCTTTAAGTGACCAAAATAACTCATAAATCATTATTTTTCTATAATTATTTGCAAGGCGGATTATCATAATTTGGGTGGACAAAAGTATTTTGACATTCCTTTTTAAATTCATTTTTGGTGATTCGCTTGGATTAAAAAATACGTATTTTTATTTTTTAAAGTTATTTTTGGTGTTTTCTTTAATAATAGCCATTATTTGATGATAGATATCGGTAAATTTTAGGCAAACACGTGATTAAGTGAAATCTTTAAAATATCAATCAGTCACGAAGAATAATGCCGGTATTTCCGTGTCAGCACGCTGAAATAAGCGGTTTGTTTTTGCAATATATTGTCAAAATACTTTTGTCCTCCATTGTACATATATAACAGAACGCAACAATCGCTTGTGATTACCCATACTTACGCAAAAGACAATTCATTTAACTCAAGCAAACGATCAGTGCTTGACTTGAGCGAAACGAAAACTGAAATAACTGTCTCGCTTAGAGCGCGAGCGAGCTAAACCATACGCGACAAAAACAATTTCTGTCTGAGTCTTTTTTATTGTGTGAGTAAAAGACAGTGAAATATTTGTAGACAACAAAAATCGATCGCTACAATAAAAACAAGTAAGAAAACTCTAGTCGAGAGTGCTCGACTAGATACTACCATGAACCCAACTAATAAAAATGCCCATTTAGTATGGCTAAAATTTCAATTTCGATGTATTTAAAAATATAAATTAAATAGAAAACTCATTTATGAAAATATAAAAATATTTTGAAACAATTAAAAAAATTATAATACCCTGAACCCTCTAAGCTGATACTCTAATCATTCTGTACTTCTTTTATGCACACATACATACACATGCATCCACACGCACGTATATAACGCGCTCTGCTGACTGCGCAGCAGCTAGCAGCGACTACGCTTGGGCTGCGCTACAGTGTGAGCAATATTATGAGAATTTATTTGTTGAATAATTTCTTTTGTAGACATACGATCTTAATAAAACTTTTAGAGCGTAATCATATGATAAAAATGTGTGTACGTTCCAGAGCACAAGTCTCTAGTACTTGAAAAAAAATCATACAAAATCTTTGTATCGATTAACTTTATATACAACCACTGACCAGAGAACACATAGACTAGACATGTAGAACAAATTTTTCTACAGCAGAAAATGTTAAGTTGGTCGACCACTTTACTTCGTATTTGCTCGGCTCGGTCGCTGGAGGTTCGAGCAGTGAAAATATTGGACGACAAAAACAGTGCGCTGTGAGCGCTCAGACGGAATGGTCGTGATTATGTATGAACCACACTTATGTGCCATTTGTCCTACTCTCTCTCTCTCTCAGTTCCTCTCTCTCGCTCTCTATGGTCGCTGAAATCATCACTCTCAGCGGCGCACAAAAATTGAAATTTTTGTTCGCGACGATCCCAGCTTTTTCCTTTTCAGCGAAGGGTATACCTAAATCATAAAAGCGTTTGTCAGGCTCATGCAAACAAAATGTAGCGTTTCGATGGATATTCGTGGGAAGGGTATGAAAGCGTTGATACGCATAAAGAATATGAATTCGCGACGGGCAAGCATACACACACTTGCAGTCTCTTGAAACATGTGTGAGCATTTGTGGCCTGTGTGCGTAACTCTTGCTGCCTGAGCAAATTGTAGTGCCCAAAATTTACCGTTGATTGGCCTTTGAGGGAGCACATACATTTGCATACATATGTGTATGTATGTATGAGATGGGATAATAATTGTCTGGCGATTCAGTAGTTTGTCAATTTTGTATTGTTTGAATTGTAGAGTGACTGTCAAATGAGCCTTTATGACTTAATCAGTAATTACGACATGCGTATTTCATTTCAAGTTTTTATAGTCCACTAGCCAATATATTGTAAAGCATTTAATAAACATATAAGTGTACCCCGATAAAAATTTTTCGGTTGAAATTTGAATAAAATATTTAATTATAATTATATATATGTATATATATATGATTAGATAAATTATAGGATATCCGTAACACCAACCAACCAGTGGCACAATGATCTTTACTGCCAAAATTACTGATTAAGTCATAAAGGCTCATTTGACAGTCACTCTACAATTCAAACAATACAAAATTGACAAACTACTGAATCGCCAGACAATTATTATCCCATCTCATACATACATACACATATGTATGCAAATGTATGTGCTCCCTCAAAGGCCAATCAACGGTAAATTTTGGGCACTACAATTTGCTCAGGCAGCAAGAGTTACGCACACAGGCCACAAATGCTCACACATGTTTCCAGAGACTGCAAGTGTGTGTATGCTTGCCCGTCGCGAATTCATATTCTTTATGCGTATCAACGCTTTCATACCCTTCCCACGAATATCCATCGAAACGCTACATTTTGTTTGCATGAGCCTGACAAACGCTTTTATGATTTAGGTATACCCTTCGCTGAAAAGGAAAAAGCTGGGATCGTCGCGAACAAAAATTTCAATTTTTGTGCGCCGCTGAGAGTGATGATTTCAGCGACCATAGAGAGCGAGAGAGAGGAACTGAGAGAGAGAGAGAGTAGGACAAATGGCACATAAGTGTGCTTCATACATAATCACGACCATTCCGTCTGAGCGCTCACAGCGCACTGTTTTTGTCGTCCAATATTTTCACTGCTCGAACCTCCAGCGACCGAGCCGAGCAAATACGAAGTAAAGTGGTCGACCAACTTAACATTTTCTGCTGTAGAAAAGTTTGTTCTACATGTCTAGTCTATGTGTTCTCTGGTCAGTGATACAACGCAAAGACTCCAGGTCTAACAGTGCTCAAATTAGGCTGAAAAAAAACAAAATCAATTTTTCGATTACTCTCGATAAAAAAGTTATCAGATGATTTATCGAAAAAATAAAGCAAACTCGTGCTGCGTATGGTACACACGAGTATGCATGCCAAATTTCAGCTCTCTAGCTCTTATAACTTCTGAGATCGACGCACTCACGGTCGGACAGGGCTATATCCCCTCAGCTCGTCGTGCTGATCAAGAATATATAAACTTTATGGGGTCTGCCACGCCTTCTTCTGCCCGTTACATACTTTTTCACAAAACCATTATACCCTGATTTCCCATTGAAAATGGGTTCAGGGTATAAAAGTCTCATAGGTAATGCATTACTTTACGTCTTGGATTGTTTGCATTATTTCCACCAACCTCATTAAGGTCGTCGCCACTAGGTTAAGAGACCATAGAGAGAGAGAGCCTAAAGAGAGGGAGAGAGTGAGTAAGGGAAAAAGAGCACATAACCGTACTTCATTTGGGAACGTGTGCATTTCGTGGCAGCGGTCGCAGCGCACTGATTTTGTCGTGCCTTATTTTCACTGCTTGAGCCTCAGAAGACCGAGCCGACCAAATACGAAGTTGTCAGATCTCTTCAGCGCATTTTTTCGGTGTTGAAAAAGTTTGTTCTACATGTCTAGTCTATGTGTTCTCAGCTTAGTGACAAAATAAATGTTAGCTAATTCGATTCTTAAATAAGCCAGATTTTCCGCTGTCCATAATTCCACAAATTTTTCCGCAATCGCACTTGAGAATAAGCCAGATCTGGACGAAAATAAGCCAAAACGGCAACACTGGCTCTATAGTTAGTGTAGCAAATTCGTCTGTTGATACCCCCCTTAAACTATATTTTCGATGCTTATCGATATCTATTGTTAGGACTAATCGTTATGCAATCGGTAAGATGCAATAATGAAGCGATGTTATTTCACATCACTAGCAAGTGTTTTTTCTTATAGAGGAAGAAGAAAAGGAAAATAATACGTGAAAAGCGTAAGCAGAAATGGAGCAGGAGGGAGCAGCGCAACACTAATGCCTCTGCTTTCCCAATTTAACGCGCCTGTTGTTTAGACATAACATCAACAGTAATACAAAAAGCTGCAGTTTGGTCAAATTAAAAGCATCAAAACGCTCACAAACGTGTACGTACAATTGAACACCAACAAGGCAGCAACAGTCATGCCACTGGCTGACTCTAATAGAGATCTGAGACACCTACAGCAGCAGCAACAGCAAGTGGAAGCCAACATCAGCAGAATTAGCAATAGCAACGATGCTGAGCAAGCTCGGTTGGATAATGCCAGTGCTGCAGCTGCAACAACGGCAACAAATACAGCAAGGGCAGCGGCAACAACAACGATGGGCCTGCAACTGTGGCAACGTATGCAAATTACCTCTTCTAGTTGCAGTAGTCTTGCGGTGACACCAATGGAGCACACGCCCACCGATGAGGAGAGCGGCGCCGTGACAACAGTGACGTCATCTCAGCGTCGGCAACAACATCAGCAACAACAACAGCAACTGCAAACAGCACTCGAACAACATCATATAACACCAAGCAAAGTCTCCGAGCAGATGGAGCTAAGCGACTCGGAATCGTATGGTGCAGCAAGCTATAATGAATTCGAATTGCGCGAAGTGGTAAAAGAGGGTCACGATAAGGCGGATCCTTCTCAATTTGAGCTGTTGCGCGTACTTGGTGAGGGCAGCTTTGGCAAAGTGTTTTTGGTGCGCAAGATTCTAGGAAAAGATGCGGGCACTCTGTACGCCATGAAGGTTTTAAAGAAGGCCACACTTAAAATTAAGGATCGCGTGCGCAGCACCAACGAGCGAAAAATTCTTGCTGATGTGGGACACGCATTTATCGTGCGCTTACACTATGCATTCCAAACACCTGGTAAATTGTATTTAATACTGGATTTTCTACGCGGAGGTGATTTATTTACACGACTCTCTAAGGAAGTCATGTTCACTGAGGAAGATGTGAAGTTCTATCTGGCAGAGCTGGCATTAGCGCTCAATCATCTGCACACTCTCGGGATCATCTATCGCGACTTGAAACCAGAAAACATTCTCCTCGATGAACATGGACACATTGCTTTGACTGACTTTGGTTTGTCTAAGCAGCCGCTAGATGGCTCTAAGACGTATAGTTTTTGTGGCACCGTTGAATACATGGCTCCCGAGATTGTAAATCGCAAGGGTCATGACTTTGCTGCCGACTGGTGGTCATTCGGTGTCCTTATGTACGAAATGCTGACCGGGAATCTGCCTTTTCATGGACAGACACGCCAAGAGACGATGAATCAGATATTACGCTCCAAGTTAGGCATGCCCGAGAATCTGTCACCAGAAGCACAGTCGTTGCTGCGTGCGCTCTTCAAACGCAACCCGTTAAATCGATTGGGCGCTGGCGCGCAAGGCATTTTAGACATTAAAGCGCATGGTTTTTTTTCCACCATTGATTGGGTACGTCTGGAACGTAAACTGGTGCGCCCTCCATTTATACCGGCAGTTAGTCGTGATGATGCCTTCTACTTTGATGTGGAGTACACTTCCAAGTCGCCACGGGATTCGCCAGGTGGTCCAATATCTGCATCTGCACACGAAATATTTCGTGGCTTTAGCTTCGTGGCACCCATCCTACTAGAGAATAATGCTAACATCAGCTGCTCCAATAATGTTAGTCCCATGCACGCTACTCTACCGGCCGCCTCAGTACCGTCTTTGGTGGCGACACCAGGGCCACGCAGCTTACCTGGTGTCCTACCTGGTAATTTCTTGTCCGAATATAATTTGCTGCATGAATTGGGACGTGGCACGTTCTCTGTGTGTCGCCTGTGCGAGCATCGCGCTTCCAAAAAACACTACGCTGTGAAGATCATTGAAAAGGCGGCTGTTGCTGCAGCCTCCTCTTCTACATCGGATTGCTGGGAGGAGGTAGAGATAATGCTGCGCTACGGTAATCATCCGAATATTGTGACACTATATTCAGTGTACGAAGATGCCAGCTCTGCGTATTTAGTGATGGAGCTGCTCAAAGGCGGCGAACTGCTCGATCGCATCCTGGCAGTTGAGCAAATGTGCGAGAGTGAGGCTAGTGCAGTCTTACGTACGATTGCCGCTGCAGTCGCTTATTTGCACGAGCACGGAGTCGTGCACCGAGATCTGAAACCCTCGAATATGATCTACGCAAGCATGCGACAAACGCCCGAAACGCTTAAGCTCTGTGATTTAGGTAAGTCTTGATACTATCGAGGATACGGACTAAGTAGAACATAGTTGTAACGTCCCGTTTCTATACTCAGATACAATTTATATTAATTAGAATTCGTTTAATGCTTTATCCTTGTCATATTCTCATCAAGCTAAAATCTTTAAAGGAAAAGCTGTAATTTTAAACGGTACCTGACTTTGATGATAAAATGGATAGATAAAATAGATAAAACTATTGACAAAAGAGAAACATGTCAGCATAGTAAAAAATCATATATATATATATATTTGCAGGCTTCGCGAAGCAACTGCGCGCCGACAACGGCCTGCTTATGACACCCTGCTACACAGCCAACTTTGTAGCACCGGAAGTACTGAAAAGGCAGGGATATGATTTGGCTTGTGACATTTGGTCGTTGGGCGTGCTGCTTTATATAATGCTATCGGGGCGGACACCATTTGCTAGCACGTCCAATGACTCTCCGGATGTAATACTGAAGCGAATTGGATCAGGACATATTGATTTTAGCAGCACTCGATGGTCACTAATTAGTGCCCCAGCTAAAGATCTGTTGCGTCAGATGCTGCACATTGTGCCTGAGAATCGGCCAACGGTGGCACAGATCATTGAACACAGTTGGGTGCGGGACCAATTTGCTGGCAATGTAAAGCTTACAGAATATTCACAAAATGCAACCATCGGTAACTGCGCTGCACGGCAATTGTCATTGGGGGCACAACAACAGCAGCATAACCACATTTCAATGGCGCTTCGAGGTGCTGTGGATGCAACTTTTCGTGCTATTGCCATTCCGCAAGCAGCGAACGTGGGTCCTGTTGAGCTCTCGATGTTGGCTAAACGACGAGCCAAAGATCGCGCAAACCTTCATTCCTAATTATTGGCAGTTCTGTGCTCGAGACGACAGGCCAAGAGGCAGCTAATACTATTAATACCTTATCTGTAAAGTCTTCTGTATAATACATTGAATATGCGCAACGCCTTTGGGAAGGTATGCCGCCACCAATCCTCACCAGGAGCAGCAAAATCAGAGACAGCATCACAATAATAATTGCCATTTGAGATGGTGTCGCTACCCCAGCACCAAGGTGCGTCTAGTTTAGGATTTAGCACACTATAACGGACAATGATAATGAGGCAGTGTCCTCTCACTTACTCATAACTTTGTTATATCCCCCTCTCTCCACTAATTTGTATTTTACTTCCTTATCTTCCACGCAACATGGCAATTATATAGTGTTATTTATTTATTTTATAACAATAATTAAAGACTCATGTAAATGAGCGTTTATTTAAAGTATATATATGTAAAAATCCATTGCACAAAATTCGATCTTCCTTGTAACCTCAAAGCCATTTGCCGACCATACAAGGAATACTCGCAATAAATGAATAACTTGCGTTTATGTATTAAAAGGGAGTAAAGAAAAACGTGAATATTTAAATTATCTTAGAGAAAATTTTACACATCACGTGGTATTGTTATTAAAGAAATTCAATATTTATGAATAAAACCAACAAAAAGTAAATAAATATAAATGAAACAAGTAAGAAAGCTCTAGTCGAGACTGCTCGACTACGAGATCCCCTGAACCCTTGGAGCAATAGATATTTCAATAATTTTTCGCGTCTTTCAGCTTACACAAGAAACACACACACACACAGGCACACATACACACACACACACATACACAAACACATACACACACAAGCACCCACGCATAAACACGCATGGGCTGCAGTGTGCGCTTACTATGAGAACTTAGTTGTTAATTAACTTTTTATGGACGTACGATCTTCATGAAACTATCAGATTATGATTATAACATGGATATGCATGTAATTGCCAAAGCACAAGTCTCTAGTATTTGAAATACGTTTTTTACAAAAGTGAGGGTGAGGGGGTGAATTTAAGGGTAGGGGGTAAATTTTAACAAAAACCGAAATTGTATAAATTGCATAAAGGCATACAATAAAAATTTGGAGACTCTAGCAATAAAGGTGTAGAAGATATAATTTTATAACTGGTTTTCGATAAGGGTTTTTATCGATAAAAAAAACAGATCGGAATGAGTTATCGATTTTTAATGATAAACTTGATATGCGCGCTGTAATTACGGACATTTTAGAACAAAATTTGAAGTCTCTAGCTCTTATATCTTCTGAAATCGACGCGTTCATAAATACGGACAGACGGACAGGGCCAAATCAACTCAGCTCGTCACCCTGATCAAGAATATATATACTTTGTGGGGTCTGCCACGCCTCCTTCTCCCTGTTACATACATTTCAACAAAACCATTATACCCTGATTTCCCATTGAAAATGGGTTCAGGGTATAAAAATAATCAACAGTAATAACTTCGGTTTTCATTGGTGCCCAACGGCAAATGAACTCACAAGTGTTGCCAAAACAAAAATATAACTGCTTATTTGTGATCTGTGCGAAGAATCGTAGTGCAAACGAAAAGACAACAAATAAGAAATAAATAAAAAACAAGTAAGAAAACTCTAGTCGAGAGTGCTCGACTAGATACTACCCTGAACCCAAAAAGTAAAAATTGCCATTTAGTATGGCTGAAATTTCAATTTCGATGTATTTAAAAATATAAATAAAATACCAAACTCATTTAATAAAATATAAAAATATTTTGAAACAATTAAAAAAAATTAATATAACTCGCACCGCTCGGGATTCGATCGAGCGTCACGCAGCTACTCACAACGCCACCTCACTTTCGGGAGCTGCGGTGGCAAAATTGACATAGATTCAATGATGCAGCGTCATGTAGCAAAACTAAACCAAACTAACTGCTGATGTGATTCTAAGAATCTGCTAGAATAACCAAACTATTAAAAACGCACTTAAAGTATTAAAATTTCAATTTCGGTGTATTTAAAAATATAAATAAAATACCAAACTCATTTAATAAAATATAAAAATATTTTGAAACAATTAAAAAAAATTAACATCAGTTGCATCGATCAGGATTCGAACCGCGACTCCACGATCGAGCGTCATGCTGCTAACACACTAGGCCACCTCACTCCTGCTAGTGGCGCTGGCAAAACTCAAATAGATTCACTGCTGCAGCGCCATCTACCAAAACTAAACGAAACTAACTGCTGATGTGATTCTAAGAATCTGCTAGAATAACCAAACTATTAAAAACGCACATAAAGTATAGTTAAAATTTCAATTTCGGTGTATTTAAAAATATAAATTAAATAGAAAACGCATTTATGAAAAAATAAAAATATTTTGAAACAATTAAAAAAAATTAACATCAGTGTTGCACCGATCGGGATTCGAACCGCGACTTCTTGATCGAGCGTCATGCATCTAACACACTAGGCCACCCCACTCCTGCTGGTGGCGCTGGCAAAACTCAAATAGATTCACTGCTGCTGCGCCATCTACCAAAACTAAACGAAACTAACAGCTGATGTGATTCAACGAATGTTTTTGTTGTAGCTGCTGCACGTGCGTTTGTTAATTGGCCAAATATTTGATTATTTTTTATTAATTTTTGACTGAACGGAATTTAATGAAACTTTCAGCATATGATCTACATATTATATTGAATATTTGAGAAATTTAAAAAAAAAAGAAAAATCTATATATATCTATATATATAGCTATAGAGGCATCTGATTTGAACTTGAATGTTTTTACTCGATAAAAACATAACGGGATGATTTATCGAATTTTAAAAGCAAACTCGACGTCCGCGCTGTATATACGGTCATTTAAAAAAAAAATTCAAGTCTCTAGCTCTTATATCTTCGGAAATCGACGCGTTCAAACATACGGACAGACGGACGGACGGACAGACGGACAGACAGACAGACGGACAGGGCCAAATCGACTCAGCTCGTCGCCCTGATCAAGAATATATATACTTTGTGGGGTCTGCCACGCCTCCTTCTGCCTGTTACATACATTTCAACAAAACCATTATACCCTGATTTCCCATTGAAAATGGGTTCAGGGGTATAAAAAAAAAAGCGGTAAAATTTGTGCAACTTTCAAGTTTAATGCTGCGGTAAATAAAAATAAAACTTTTTATTTTAAAAATGGAAAACAATACTAATAATATATACTATAAACTGTCAATTTCAATTTTTGAGTACATTAGTTTCATTGTCTAATTTTTCTATGTTTTGATGTCGTGTATTTTAACTAAAAAATAAAAAAAACAAGTAAGAAAGCTCCAGTCGAGACTGATCGACTACGAGATCCCCTGAACCCTTGGAGTAATAGCTATTTCAATCATTTTTCGCGTCTTTCAGCTTACACAAGAAACACGCACACACACGAACACGCATGCACGAACACACAGGCATACATACACACACATAGGGGTGGGGGGTAAATTTTAAACTCTCGATATCCGCGCTGTAATTACGAACATTTTACAAAAAATTTTAAGTCTCTAGCTCTTATATCTTCGGCAATCGACGCGTTCAAACATACGGACAGACGGACAGGGCCAAATCAACTCAGATCGTCGCCCTGATCAAGAATATATATACTTTGTGGGGTCTGCCACGCCTCCTTCTCCCTGTTACATACATTTCAACAAAACCATTATACCCATTGAAAATGGGTTCAGGGTATAAAAATTGTTCGTGTTTCGTGGAGTATAAGTTACAAAAGAGGAAAGTAGTGATGAAGTTTAATTGTACACGTATTAAGTGAACCCTCTATTATTAGAGGCTATTAACCGTATTTGTTCCTTTTTGCTCCATTTCGAAAAAAAAAAAAAAAAACAAATTTTCTAGTAAAATATGAGTTCAAAGCTAGGAATTTGTTGACGTATGGTCAAGCAAAAATCGCCAAGTAGAGCCAAACCAAATTTTCTATCGTTGAGAACATGAATAATAATATGAACAAAAGTATGGAAAACATTATTTCTGCTCAAGTTGTCAAATTTATTGATTTTATTAAACAATTTTGCCAAAAACTAGCCGGAATCTATAAAAATTCAAAAAAGGTCATTCATGGGAAGAAAAGATCCGAGGTCCTTGCGAAATAAAACTCTCCATAAGGAACCTAATTATGAAGAAGCTGGCACTCAAGTCCAGATACAATTTTCTTCTGATCTTGCAAGACAAGAGGAACACACTATTTGCTATATTTTCTTAGCCTTATATAAATAGGGAAAAATTTAGAGCGTTAAGTGCTCAAATATTGAAATATACATGAATAACTATGCTTCGTATCCCATGTCCCAACTGTGAATATAGTTTTGATCCATGGATACCTGTTGATGTATAGCTGCTAGTATTCTTGAAGAAAACGCATCAAATTTAAAAAGTTTTCATGTCCGAAAGAGCAGCAGATTAAACAACATTACGGATGTTTTTCAGAGGTTATTAGACTTATCTGATCAACTCTTGTTGTCTTTATCTTCAAAAAATGCGTGAAGTGAAGTGAAGTGATTGGTTGTTCTGTTTGAGCGTCTGTCAAACGCGCCTCAGTTAAGATAGGACGATATAAGCGAAACCGGAAATTCAACAGGAAGACGAAGATAAACATGACAATTTGAATATCTAGACAATTTGAATATCGAATTAGGTGAAAAATATTAAGATTATTGATGTTAATTTTCTAGATATTTTATAAGTGTACAGGGTATAGCTGAATTGTCATTTATAATACATTTTTGTATTATATTATGACTTATTTTAATAATTTTTATCTAAAAATATGTGCTGTAAGCTTTATGTTGAATATTAGTAAAAATTATGTCCCATGATTAAATTAAAAAGTAACAAGGTGGCGGGAAGAAGGCGTGGTCTAATCGTAGAGAAAAAAATTCGAAATTCCAAAGTAATTTTTCTTAGGTGTATGTAAAATTTCAACCTCCTAGCTCTATTTTTAGAATTGATGCTAAAATTTTGGGCTTTTTTCCTATAGAGGACTGAGAGCGAATAAAGTTCAAGCAGGGTCAGTTAATAGATTCAGAAAATAGGCAAATCGAAATAAACAATAAATTTCAAGTACGACTTAATGAAGTTTCGAAGGCACATAATGCAATTCTAGAGCCCGATGCGAAAGTTGAGCATCTCTATTCAACAATTCTAGCGAAGAACAGAATGATAATTACTAATCTTGAAGACCTAATTCTATCCGTAACACTTGCCAAAATAAATTTGATTAGCCCACTTATCTTGGACAGCGTTCACATCAAAAAGTTGTTAAATGAGCATCTTACAAAGATTAGTGTAGTAGACCTTTTAGAGGTATGTAGCATTAAATCATTTCAAAATTCTGAACTATTATATTTTGTTATACGATATCCCCAACCTAAGTTAAATTGTAAGAAAATAGACATTTTCCCGGTTCAACATAATAATGTAATAATAGATCTAGAAGAGGGTAACATGGTGACCGATTGCGGATTAAAGACCTTCGCTGTGGGCAACTGCGATACTACTGTGAGCACCACCTTCTGTAAAAGACTACAGAAAGCATCGTGTGCCCAGCAATTGGTGTCAGGAACCGTCGCACAATGCGCCACACGCCCCGGGCATTTAGAGCCCATAACAACGATCGAGGATAGCATCATTATCATCAACATCGCAACAGTAAACGTGGTGGACAATACTGGAAGCAGCCAACAAGTTACGGGAACCTTCCTAGCCACTGTTGACGATTACATCTTGCTGAACGGCACCCGTTATGACAATCATCGAGGCATCATAAAAAAGAAACCTGCCGTTTCTACGTCGGCCATAGTAAACATCACCTTTATCAGGGAACATTTAAGCCTTCCATTCCTGCACGATCTCAGCCTGAGAAATCTCCGTTACATCGGAGATCTCAAATCAGACATACCATCAAGGTCGTTTGCTGCTTAATCCTCATCGCTCTTCTTCTCCTTCTCTTAAGCGTATGGAAACTATACCGCCGCAAAACAATCAAAGAGAAGCCCGAGGACGAGTTTCAGCCTATCCGGAGAGGAGTTAACCCGCGCACGGCCGGAGTTGCTGATGGAGCTATTGCACCGGATGCCGTTGCGAAAGAATCGCAAACAGACACTACCACGCCTAGATGGTTTGATTGCAGCCAACACGCGCACGACCGGAGTTGCTGATGAAGCAATTGGGCCGGATACCGTGTGAAAGAATCGCGAGTCTGATATCACCACGCCTAAGTGGCCTGATCGTCGATAGGAAGCGACAATTCAGCGGTCTGCCGGCAGTGGCAGCTATATAAATCCATTCCATAAATCCATGTTACTTTAAGCTTTAGTTTTAGATTATTACTCGATCGATTCAAATGAGTCGAAAATAAAAAACAATCAAGAGTAATAACTTCGGTTTTCAATTATACTTCATAAAATTTCGATTTTTGTTATAATTCACCCCCATTCTTTTATCTACCTTTCACCAATAAATTTGTAACAGGCGTATTTCAGATACTAGAGACTTGTGCTTTGGAAAATGAACGCATTTCAATGTTATAATCACGATCTAAAAGTTCCATGAAGATAGTTCATCCGCATGAAAAGTTATTGAACAATTAGGTTCCCGTAGTAAGACCACATTACAGCCAATGCGTGGTGCTTACATACATATGTATGTAAGCCGGTGTGAGTGCTGTGTTGTTTCTTGTGTAGGTAGAAAAGAAGCTATTATTGAAATATTAGGTAGTCTAAAAAGTCTTTTCGTATTTGTAGTGAAACTTCAAATCATATTTTTTAATATTTATAATAAACTTTATTAAATCAAATATTCACCATTTTGGTCGGCCACCTTTTGCCATTTTTCCACTAGAGACATAATTCCATTCGTGTAAAACATTCGTGGTTTCTCTTTGAAAAACTGCTCCAAGTAATTTTCACAGGCTTCTCTTGAAGCCAACTTTACTCCATTAAGGGAGTTCTGCATTGACCGAAATAAATGGTAGTCCGAAGGTGCAAGGTCAGGGCTATATGGTGGATACATCAAAACTTCCCAGCCAAGCTCTCTTAGTTTTTGCCAGGTCATCAAAGATGTGTACGGTCAGGCGTTGTCCTGATGGAATACGATGCCCTTTCTTTTGATCAGTTCTGGCCGTTTTTTTCGATTGCTTGCTTCAATCTCACCAGTTGTTCACAGTAAAGTGTCGAATCAATCGTTTGACCAGGCTGAAGCAGCTCATAGTGGATTATTCCTTTCCAATCCCACCAAACACACAGCATTACCTTTCGAGCCGTCAATCCTGACTTTGCGACCACTTGTTGAGCTTCACCACTCTTGCACCATGATCTTTTTCGCACATTATTGTCGTATTTGATCCATTTTTCGTCCCCTGTTACCATTCTCTTCAGAAATGGTTCGATTTCATTTCGTTTCAGCAAAGAATCGCAAATGTTAATTCTGTCCAATAAATTTTTCACAGACAATTCATGTGGTATCCATACATCGAGCTTCTTTTTGTAGCCAGCTTTTTCTAAATGGTTCAGAACCGTTTGATGACGATTGTTTAGTTCATTTGCGATGTCATGGCTGCTTATGTGACGGTCCTGGTCAATCCTTTCCATAATTTCATCGACTTTTTCAAAGATTGGAGCGAGGTGCATCTTTCACATCGAAATTTTCAGAACGGAAGCGAGCGAACCATTGTTGTGCTACACGAACTGATAGAGCATCGTCACCGTAAACATCATAAATTTCATTAGTGGCTTGCGTGGCATTCTTCCCTTTTTTATACAAAAATTTCAAAATATAGCGAATTTCATCATTATTTTTACTCATTTTTGAACAGCTGTAACTTTTTTCAAATTCTTTGAATTACATTTTTTTTTTTTGGCAATCGAAGCTTAAAGTGCTACCAATCGAACACCATAATGTGCACATCATGTGATTTGTAGCACTGGAGATATATGACGCCAACGACATCTATTGGCAAAATACGAAAAAACTTTTTAGACTACCCAATATAATTATAAGTTGCTCGCAGTGTTCAAGGGATCTCATCCTACAACATCGACTAGAGATTTCTAAGAAATCATTTCTTACTTGTTTTTTTATACCCTGTACCCATTGAAAATGTGAAATCATAGTTCCCATAGTAAGTCACCACTGCAGCCAATGCGTGATTATGCGTGCGTACGTATGTCTGTGTGTGTGTATATGCGAATAATTATTGAAATATCAGTTGCTCGAAGGTTCAGGGGATCTCGTGTCGAGCAGTCTCGACTAGAGCTTTCTTACTTGGTTTTTTTTTTTTAAACCCTGAACCCATTGAAATTGGAAATCAGGGTATAATGGTTTTGTGAAAAAGTATGTAACGGGCAGAAGGAATCATCGCAGACCCTATAAAGTATACATATGTATATATTCTTGATCAGCACGACGAGCTGAATCGATATAGCCCTATCCGTCGGTCCGTCCGTCCGTCCGTATGAGTGCGATCTCAGAAGTTATAAGAGCTAGAGAGCTGAAATTTGGCATGCATACTCGTGTGTACGCAGTACAAGTTTATCATATTAATCGAAATTTTGATTTTCTTAGTTCAGACTTGTTTGAACACTTTTAGACCTAGAGACTTCAGATTTACTATGTATATACAGTTGATCGATACGAAGATTTTGTAATTCACATTTTGGATGCCACGCCCCTTTCGCTCCAATTTGTAAAAAATGTATTTCAAGTACTAGAGACTTGTGCTTTGGAATGTACACACATTCTAGCCATATGATCACTCAGAAAGTTTCATTAAGATTGTATATCTACAGATTAAATTATTCAACTAATAAATTCTCATAATATTGCCCACACTGCGCAGTTAGCAGAGCACGTCCTTATTGTACGTGTGGATGCATGTGTATGTATGTGTGCATAAAAGAAGTGCAGAATGTTTGGAATATCAGCTTGGAGGGTTCATGATATCTCCTAGCCGAGCAGTCTCGACTAGAGCCTTTTTACTTGTTTGTAATTGGTCTTTGCGTCTCTTTATTATAATTTCAAAGAATACGTTTGTGTTTATACATAATTTGAGATATATGAATGACGATAAAAAAAAGCAAAAACAAATCTATTCATACACTAAATTATTGTACAATGCACGTTCTTGAACCTAGCTGAAATTCTCCTCTGAAAACATATATATCTATATATATATATATGTATATATATATATATATATATATATATATATATATATATATATATATATATATATATATATATATATATATATATATATATATATATATATATAATATATATGTATACATATATATAGAGATTATCGCATTCTCTCTCTACTGCTTATTGCCTTTCCCTTTGCGATTGTTGCGTTGTTTATTTGCTGATGTGGTTGTTGTTACAGTTGATGTTGCTTCTGCTGACAGCACTGTCTTCTCCTCAAATGTTGCTGTGATTGGATACAAGGTTAAGTTAAAGTAGTGAGATATTGGTCAAGTTATATACCTTTTGCACGGGCTTCCAGCTGTACTTGTTGAAGTGTTTCGGTAACTGTTTTGAGGCGCGCCTGAAGTGATGTGTTATCGTTTGGTTTCTCAACAAGAGTTTCCTCTGATTCAGACAGAACATGCTGATCTTCCTTCTGCCGTTCCTGTTCTTGCTTCGTCACTGCAATCACCTGTTCCCCTTTGGCGATTACTTGCTGCTGTTGTGAATTTGGTCGCTCTTCCACAACATGCGCCTCTCCAGCAGCAATGTCATTGAAATCATTTACTGCTTCCTGGGCCATATTGCCTTCGGCTGCCTTGCGCCGTCGCCTCTCAAGTTCACGCGTATCGTTGTGCGTCCATTCAATATGCTCTTTGTAATACTGATAAACTGGAATCACAATAACTGAAATATCATCGACTGTAGCTGCAGCTTTGCTGTCCGCTAGGCGCCAATGACCAGAATCGTTGATTTTTCCACGGGCACGTGCTACCAGTTCCTGGGCGGCCATTGTATAACGATGCTTCTCCTTGGGGTAACGTGACAACATTTGGAAGACGATGCGTGAGACGGCATCATTTTCAGACACATCCCAGAGTCCATCGGTAGCCATTACGAGTATACCATAATCACCGTCCTCGTTGTGTTCATCGGGTATGCTAACAACCTGACTGAGATCACGCTGTCGCACATCGGGATGTGGCGTTAGGAATGGCTTTATTTGTACGCCCGTATTAATGGCTAATAAATCATGATCACCAAAGCCACGAGTTACGCCCAGCGTGCCCAGCAATCGGCTGCGTTTACCTTCGCCGTTAACCACAGGTATGCGCAGATCATTGCGCGTCAACGTCTTGTATGACCAACCCTTCATGGTGCCCTGGCGACATAGTATACGTTTGCCCATGTCTGTAATATGTGGCCGCTTCGCATATTCCATGGCCACATAATGCTGGCCCATTAGCTGGGGCTTCAAGCGTGCCACGTTCATTAAACGTTCACGTTCCGTTTCCGGCGTATGATCGGCAGAATAGGCCGTCGGGTAACTGTTAACGTCGTCCATCGGGTTCGTCGGAATTTTATTGGGGTCTGCTGTTGACTGCATTACGCTAACTGCAAGTCCAGCTCCCGCTCGTCTCTGACAGAGCACAGCACGACTATCGCCAGCATTAGCCACATACATTTTGCCATCAATAAAGAGTGTGACGCAGGCCGTGCAGCCACCCGCATCTCTGTAGTAGTTCCTGTCTTGTGCTATTAGCCAATCCATATGGAAGAAGGCGCTCTCTAGTGCGCCGATAATAAGTTCATCCCTGCTGACCCGCCGCTGAAAGTAGGTCGGATGCGGAAATGTCGGATTTTGATGAGATTTGCTGTTGTCGTTCACCTCATCGCGTGGCAGCAACAGTTCGCTGCAGTCCACCAGCATCTCGTGTAGTATATCATGAAATTGATAAGAGGCGGCCAACGCGGCCCCATAGCCAGCATGGCCATCGAAGATTCCAAAATACGTATAGGGGAGATCGGGATACTTCTTTTCCGGATCTGTCAGCACTTGTCTGTGAACGGTATGATCATTTAATTAGTAGTCTATTTCTTAATAATCATCACATATAGTGCAGCATGTTGTGCGATATTTTTAAACCCTGATCCAGTGATTGAAAATGCTATGCTACAATGGAGTATTTTTTTTTTTTTGCTCTCGCTATTGCTCTGATTTCGAACGGGTACGTAGCATAGCAGAGAGCACAAAAACAAAACGAATGCTCTTCTGCTCTGCTCCATAGCATAGAACATCGGAGCAAAGAGCAATAGCAAAAGCAAAAAATTTGCGATCCGTTATTTGTAGTTGTAGCAATAGCACAAGCATTGAAAGCGAGATGAGAGAAAAGCAAATGAAAAAAATTTTTTTTGCTACTGCTACGGAGCATTTGTATTGTTTTTCTCTTTTCCTTTTCTGTTGCTTTCGTAGTTGCTCTCGTAGCTGCTCTCATATTTGCTTCCATAGCAGCTCTGTATTTTGTCGCGTGCCACATATTCCCGTTATAATGTCTTTTTTACAAACGCATAATATTAACTGAGCTCTTGTGTAAACATGCCTCCTCGAAAAAACTCGTTTAATATTTTTAAATATTTTGAAGACGATGGGTCGTCATATGTGCAGTGCAAATATTGTGATCGGGTTTTAAAGAAAGATCGTACATTTAATTTAAAAAAAACATATTACTGGAGTGCACAAAATAAAAATAGATTATCAAGATAATGAGTCCTCTCACAACTCAGAAAAGAAACAATCAAAATTAAAATAAACAAAAAACAGGTAATTCGTTAATTCGTTCGTGCATAGGACTGGTGACAGAACAAAGTGTACCTTTCAATGTTTTAAATTCGGAAAACATGAAAAACATAATAGTTCCTATTTTTGACAGTCTTACAGAAAAGAGCGGAAAAGCTTTAAACTAAATGGCAGTAAATGCAAAAACATGCTAAAACAAAACAAAAACATGCTAAAGCATGTGGCACGGCCGATTACTGTCTTTAAAAATAGCGCAACTCGGCTTAGCCGTAATATTTTTGGAATTAGCCCGCAATTTACCATATTAATGAAAATGAAACTATATCCGATATATTAGGCTTGTCTGAAATTAAAGGCGCTAGTGGAAGTACATCTAAAAATCTGGACAAAGAAATTATAGCCACTTTGGACAAGTACAATATCCGATTGAATCAAATAGTTTCAATTACATCAGAAAATGGAGCTAATATGATTAGAACAACAAACATTTTATCACATAGTTATACATATATACATCTGATGATGATTTTGAAGGCACAGAGGAAGTGGAAAAAAACATAGACTACACTGAGAAAATTGATAATTTTGAGACCCCAGAAGAATTGCATGTGGGTAATATCCCTAACCAGAGAACACATAGACTAGACATCTAGAACAAATTTTTTCACCGACGAAAAAATGCGCTGAGGAGACTACACAACTTCGTATTTGCTCGGCTCAGTTTCTTGAGGCTCAAGCAGTGAAAATATTGCACGACAAAATCAGTGTACTGCAAGCGCTCAAACGAAATGGTGCCATTCTTATATAAAGCACGGCTATGCGCTATTTGTCCTACTCTCTCTCTCCCTATGGTCTCTCAAATAGCAGCAGCGTCAAATGAGCTTTTATGACTTAATCAGTAATTTCGTCATGAGGGTGGGGGTCATTTGACAGTCACTCTACAATTCAAACAATAGAAAATTGACAAACTACTGAATCGCCAGACAATTATTATCCCATCTCATACATACATACACATATGTATGCAAATGTATGTGCTCATTCAAAGGCCAATCAACGGTAAATTTAGGGCATTACAACTTGCTCAGGCAGCAAATGTTACGCACACAGGCCACAAATGCTCACACATGTTTCCAGAGACTGCAAGTGTGTGTGTGCTTGCCCGTCGCGAAATCATATTCCTTATGCGTATCAACGCTTTCATACCCTTCCCACGAATAACCATCGAAACGCTTACATTTTGTTTGCATGAGCGTGACAAACGCTTTTATGATTTCGGTATACCCTTCACTCAAAAGGAAAGAGCTGGGATCGTCGCGAGCAATTTTCAATTTCTGTGCGCTGCTGCTATTTGAGAGGCCATAGAGAGAGAGAGATAGAGTGATAGAGAGAGAGAGTAGGACAAATAGCGCATAGCCGTGCTTTATATAAGAATGGCACCATTTCGTTTGAGCGCTTGCAGTACACTGATTTTGTCGTGCAATATTTTCACTGCTTGAGCCTCAAGAAACTGAGCCGAGCAAATACGAAGTTGTGTAGTCTCCTCAGCGCATTTTTTCGTCGGTGAAAAAATTTGTTCTAGATGTCTAGTCTATGTGTTCTCTGGTTAGTGATATTACCCACATGCAATTCTTCTGGGGTCTCAAAATTATCAATTTTCTCAGTGTAGTCTATGTTTTTTTCCACTTCCTCTGTGCCTTCAAAATCATCATCAGATGTATATATGTATAACTATGTGATAAAATGTTTGTTGTTCTAATCATATTAGCTCCATTTTCTGATGTAATTGAAACTATTTGATTCAATCGGATATTGTACTTGTCCAAAGTGGCTATAATTTCTTTGTCCAGATTTTTAGATGTACTTCCACTAGCGCCTTTAATTTCAGACAAGCCTAATATATCGGATATAGTTTCATTTTCATTAATATGGTAAATTGCGGGCTAATTCCAAAAATATTACGGCTAAGCCGAGTTGCGCTATTTTTAAAGACAGTAATCGGCCGTGCCACATGTTTTAGCAAGTTTTTGTTTTGTTTTAGCATGTTTTTGCATTTACTGCCATTTAGTTTAAAGCTTTTCCGCTCTTTTCTGTAAGACTGTCAAAAATAGGAACTATTATGTTTTTCATGTTTTCCGAATTTAAAACATTGAAAGGTACACTTTGTTCTGTTACCAGTCCTATGCACAAACGAATTAACGAATTAACTGTTTTTTGTTTATTTTAATTTTGATTGTTTCTTTTCTGAGTTGTGAGAAGACTCATTATCTTGATAATCTATTTTTATTTTGTGCACTCCAGTAATATGTTTTTTTAAATTAAATGTACGATCTTTCTTTAAAACCCGATCACAATATTTGCACTGCACATATGACGACCCATCGTCTTCAAAATATTTAAAAATATTAAACGAGTTTTTTCGAGGAGGCATGTTTACACAAGAGCTCAGTTAATATTATGCGTTTGTAAAAAAGACATTATAACGGGAATATGTGGCACGCGACAAAATACAGAGCTGCTATGGAAGCAAATATGAGAGCAGCTACGAGAGCAACTACGAAAGCAACAGAAAAGGAAAAGAGAAAAACAATACAAATGCTCCGTAGCAGTAGCAAAAAAATTTTTTTTCATTTGCTTTACTCTCATCTCGCTTTCAATGCTTGTGCTATTGCTACAACTACAAATAACGGATCGCAAATTTTTTGCTTTTGCTATTGCTCTTTGCTCCGATGTTCTATGCTATGGAGCAGAGCAGAAGAGCATTCGTTTTGTTTTTGTGCTCTCTGCTATGCTACGTACCCGTTCGAAATCAGAGCAATAGCGAGAGCAGAGCAATATTTTGATTGAAATTGCTGCTATGTAGCAGCAAATGCAAGCTCAGGGCCTGAACCCATTGAAAACGGGAAATAGGGTATAATGGTTTTGTTGAAATGTATGTAACAGGCAGAAGGAGGTATGGCAAACCCCACAAAGTATATATATTCTTGATCAGGGTGACGAGCTGAGTCGTTTTAGCCCTGTCCATCCGTCTGTCCGTATTTATGAACGCGTCGATCTCAGAAGATATAAAAGCTAGACTTAAATTTTTTTTTAAATATGTCCGTATATATTGCGCGGATATCGAGTTTATCACCAAAAATCAACAACTCCACCAACTATTTTGATCGATGAAAAGCCTTATCGAAAGTCAGCTATATAATGATATATCCTATATCTCCAGAGCAAGTCTCCAAATTTTAAATGAGATTCGATTTTTATACCCTGAACTCATTGAAAATGGGAAATCAGGGTATAATGGTTTTGTTAAAAGTTTTTCTTTAACTACTCCCGATATTTTATTATCGATCAAAAACCTTATCGAAAGCTAGTTATTTAATTATATCTCCTACACCTTTAGAGCTAGAGCTTGTAAATTTTAAGTGTAGGCTTATATGTATTTTATATAATTTCGATTTTTGTTGTAATTTACCCCCCACTCCTATATCCACCCCCTCACCATCACCTTTGTAAAAGGCGTATTTCAAGTACTAGAGACGTGTGCTTTGGTATGTACATACATTTTCACCATGTGATTACGCCCTGAAAGTTTCATTAAGATTTTACGTTGTAAATTATTCAACAAATAAATTCTTATAATGTTGCCCACACTACAGCGCAGCCCAAGCGCAGTCGCTGCTTACTGTGTAGTTAGCAGAGCGCGTTCTAATACGTGCGTGTGTATGTATGTGTGTCGAAAAGAAGTGCAGACTGATTAGAATATCAGATTAGAGGGTTCAGGGTATCGCCTAGTCGAGCAGTCTCGACTAAAGTCTTCTTACTTGTTATACCCTGAACCCATTGAAAATGGGAAATCAGGGTATAATGGCTTTGTGAATAAGTATGTAACGGGCAGAAGAAGGCGTGGCAGACCCCATAAAGTTTATATATTCTTGATCAGCACGACGAGCTGAGGGGATATAGCCCTGTCCGTCCGTGAGTGCGTCGATCTCAGAAGTTATAAGCGCTAGAGAGCTGAAATTTGGCATGCATACTCGTGTGTACCATACGCAGTACAAGTTTATCATATTTTTCGATAGCTCATCCGATAACTTTTTTTTCGGGAATAATTGAAAAATTGAGCCAAATTTTAACACTTTTAGAGACTTCAGATAGTAAATACAATTGTTCGATACGAAGATTTTGTAATTTACAGATTTTGGATACCACGCCCCCTTCGCCCACAATTTCAAGTACTAGAGACTTGTGCTTTGGAACATTTTAACCATATGATCACGCTCTGAAAGTTTCATTAAGATTGTATGTCTACAAAAGAAATTATTCAACTAGTAAATTCTCATAATATTGCCTATGCTGCAGCGCAGCCCAAGCGCAGTCGCTGCTAACTGCGCAGTCGGCAGAGTGCGTGATTATACGTGCATGTGGATGCGTATGTATGCATGTGTGCATAAAAGAAGTGCAGAATGAAGAATATCAGCCTAGAGGATTCAGGGTATCTCATAGTCGAGCAGTCTCGACTAGAGCCTTCTTACTTGTTTATACCCTGAGTCCATTGAAAATGGGACATCATTTTCAACTATTGGGGTATATGCAATATGCAGACGCTTCTCATTATTTGTCGCAGACCAAATTTATGGTTTTTCGTACAAGAAAACATGGTTGGCTTTGTATTTTCATTTTCTATAATACAAAGTTTAACTACTTAATAATATTCATATATGTACATATTTTTTGCATTTATTGTTTCCTCCTTAATATTTGGCTGGCTAATGGACAACATTAATGGGACTTACCGACAAAAGGCAGCTTGATCCTCATTCCACTTGGATTTGCCAGAGTTTATGCACTCGGCATATCCAGTGCCCCAGGGCAATAAGTTTAAGTCGCGCGGCACAATAATCGGTCGAACATTATGATTAGCAGAGGCTCGTAATTCGTCGGCAGTGAGCAGCTGTAAGAATGGAGGCCGTCCATAGGGAAACTTATCTGGCAACAGATTGGCAGAGCTCAGATCTGGCTCTATGGCAGATATAAAGCGGTTTTTAAAGTTATTTAACATTGCTGGGGGAGTGAACAGTTGCCACAAAAGCCGTTTGTTAACGCTGTGGCGTTTGGTCTTAATCGCAGCTGCACTCAGCTGGCGTTGTTTCTCGCTCACTCCCACTGACGTGGCGAGCTTGCTGTTGTATTTATGCTTTGATTGCAGTTCGCCGATTGCGCTGTCCTTACTTCGCTGTTATTTTTAAATGACGGTTGGCAATATATGGTAAATAAAATTAAAATGGGAATAAACCCAGCAGAAATGGCTTTTAGATTAGGCTTATCTTTATTTTGTGTACTTGGAATCGATTGCGACTACTTTAATATCGATTGCTACTTGACGACTATCGGCTGGAGTATTCTTTTTACTTTTGTTGAATTTAAAATACTTATTTTATTAAATATTTTACATATAATGCGATGATTTGAAAACTATCGTAAACAGACACCAACAATGTGTTAATAATTATGATTTGCTCTTTCTTAGCCAAACAAAAAAACAACAGTTTACCCATTTATGTATTTGTACTCTTGTAAAAATCAATAATTTGTTTGAGAATTTATGTGCACCGCATTGACTCACTGAATTAGTTTGTAATTAAGTAATCAAAGCAAGCGTTGAGCACTGACCCCGAAAGTTTCAGCTTCTACTAAAGCTGTTTTAATATCCTCTTTGACGGACAGCGCTATGCAATAAAATATGTACAATGCGTTTACACATGATGTATATCGAACTATACGATAGTTGGGTCTTTGGGTGATAGCGCATATATGTAGACTTAGCACGGTAGATGGCTGCAACTTCTACAGCCAACTACGATAGCCATCGATAAATGGTTCAATAGTTCGCGGTAGCTCTGAGCAATAGGGCTGCAAATCCATAGATGGTGGCTCCACTCGATAATTTCTTCATCGATGGAAAAAACTACCTACAGTCGACTCTCGTTATTTCAAACCTGCGGTATTTTGAGCCTATCATTAATTCACATTAATTACGAGTCTCCTACAAATTGTTTATATTTATGTCCATACATTTTTATGCACTCAGTGATTCAAACTAAAAAATCTTTGCTAAGATGCGGCACTAACCAGAGAACACATACCTTTCATACCCTTCCTAGAAATAATTATGCAAACGCTAACATTTTATATGAGCACGGCAAACGCTTTTAAGATTTCGGCATATCCTTCACTCAAGAGGAAAGAACTGGGATCGTCGCGAATAATTTTCAATTTCTGTGCGCTGCTGCTATTCGAGAGACCATAAAGAGAGAGAGTGAGTAAGGGAAAAAGAGCCCATAATCGTGCTTCGTTTGGTAATATACTTGGGTAAAAGCAGCTCATTGAGGTGAACCGGCTCACTCGCTCTTTTTTGTGAAGTGAGCCAACTCACTCATATGGCTCACTGGCTCACCTGCTGATTGCTCGTGAGCTGATAGTGATCGCAAGCAACTTGAAAAAAAACTGTCAAAATACGTTACATTTAAATTTAAAAAAAAATGACACATTTAAAATTTGTTTCTTAAAACTAACAGAACAAACTTAATAAAGTATATATTTTTTAGCTCCCTTCATTGGGAATATAACAAAATTATGAGATAAAATATAACAGAAAATAATAAAAATACAAAAATAACAAAATTATGAGATAAACTATAACAGAAAATTAAAACAAAAAATACGCATTCGAGATCCATTCATTGGGAAGTATGAGACATTATACGCATTCGAGATCCATACATTGGGAAGTATGAGAGATTATATATACTATAAAAAAAGGAATCGATTAGGTATACGGTTTGTGAATTAAAAAAATACTTACTCAAAATTTACATATTGTTATGCAACATCAGGCTTTCGACGTTCTTCGGTTTCAGCACTGACCAGAGAACACATAGACTAGACATGTAGAACAAATTTTTCTACAGCAGAAAATGTTAAGTAATTTTGGCAGTAAAGATCATTGTGCCACTGGTTGGTTGGTGTTACGGATATCCTATAATTTATCTAATCATATATATATACATATATATAATTATAATTAAATATTTTATTCAAATTTCAACCGAAAAATTTTTATCGGGGTACACTTATATGTTTATTAAATGCTTTACAATATATTGGCTAGTGGACTATAAAAACTTGAAATGAAATACGCATGTCGTAATTACTGATTAAGTCATAAAGGCTCATTTGACAGTCACTCTACAATTCAAACAATACAAAATTGACAAACTACTGAATCGCCAGACAATTATTATCCCATCTCATACATACATACACATATGTATGCAAATGTATGTGCTCCCTCAAAGGCCAATCAACGGTAAATTTTGGGCACTACAATTTGCTCAGGCAGCAAGAGTTACGCACACAGGCCACAAATGCTCACACATGTTTCAAGAGACTGCAAGTGTGTGTATGCTTGCCCGTCGCGAATTCATATTCTTTATGCGTATCAACGCTTTCATACCCTTCCCACGAATATCCATCGAAACGCTACATTTTGTTTGCATGAGCCTGACAAACGCTTTTATGATTTAGGTATACCCTTCGCTGAAAAGGAAAAAGCTGGGATCGTCGCGAACAAAAATTTCAATTTTTGTGCGCCGCTGAGAGTGATGATTTCAGCGACCATAGAGAGCGAGAGAGAGGAACTGAGAGAGAGAGAGAGTAGGACAAATGGCACATAAGTGTGCTTCATACATAATCACGACCATTCCGTCTGAGCGCTCACAGCGCACTGTTTTTGTCGTCCAATATTTTCACTGCTCGAACCTCCAGCGACCGAGCCGAGCAAATACGAAGTAAAGTGGTCGACCAACTTAACATTTTCTGCTGTAGAAAAATTTGTTCTACATGTCTAGTCTATGTGTTCTCTGGTCAGTGGTTTCAGTAAAGACATTCTTTTTCGCACTGTTTCACCTGCGCTCACAGGGCACAGATGTAGTGACTATGCAGAGCCGTTTTAACATATATGCGTATAGTAATGGGTACTGCGATTTTCGCTGGTTCCACCATATTAAGGGGTCGTCTTTTCAATGAATGTATTCCTCGGCATTTTGACAATTGCCTGTCAATCTGCGAAGATTTGCTCGCCGAAATGGGCTTGCGGACAAACGAAGTGATTTTTTGTTGTTTTTTCCAGAACAACTGAGCCTTCCACTATTTGTCGTATACCGGTCTCAAGAGCTGCTGGATGCTTGGTTTTTAAATGTCTATTCAAATTGCCTTGTGACTTGCAGCTTAAGACACTTTTGCAAATCTTGCATTTAGCCTGTTGCGTTCCCATGTCCTCAAAATGAGTCCCAATTTCGCTGTGCATTCTAATTACCGACATTGAAAGTTTGATGAAATACACGATTCGCGGGAAAAAACGTTAACTTTGTGATTGAGAAGAACGCAAAATGAGCGAGTGAGCAAAAATGTCAACCAAAATGAGCTAGTGAGCCAAAATGAGCCATATAGAAGGAACTGGCTCACTGGCTCAGTTCAGTGAGCCATTCATTTTAGCTCACTCACTCATGAGCTACCCAAGTCAATTTGGTAATGCGTGCATTTCGTGGCAGCAGTCGCAGTAGAGCTGGGAAACCATCGATGCAACCATCGATTATATCGATGGACTTTAATTTTTATGATATATCGATTGACTTTTGTCGATATCGATATATCGCCGCTTTGAGTAACATATCAAACATGTGAAATTTTCTTTTGAAACAAAATAAAATTTATTGTTTGCGTACTTGATCTATTTTTTGGAAATTTAATAAATAGTTGACAAGCATAGTATATGGACATTGTTAAACATTGGTAGTTTTTCTTCAACATGGACAAGTTTGTCGTTTCAAGTAAGTATTTTATACCCTGTGGAGGGGCACTTTACGTTAAAAAAAAGTGCTATTTTCTAGCCTCAACGTATTTTTCACATTTTAGATAAAACCTGCAATGGCTCCACTACAATTTCATCTTCAAATGCATTGACTGAATCCAATGAGCCTAGCACGAAACGAAAAAAAAAAAACATCAGAAGTTTGGTTACATTTTGAGAAACTGATGAACATGCTTGTCAAATGCCGTCATTGCGGATCATCCATATGCTGAGAGGTGGGGCTTGGTATATCCGAGATATATAAGAAAAAGAGCAGTGGACCTAGGACACTGCCTGGTGGCACACCTGCTCTCATTGTATAGGTGGCCGAGTATATGTCCTTTACCCTGACTTTAAACTCTCGTCCTTCCAAATATGACCTTAGAAGGCAGTAATATGGGGATGGCAAGAGGTTTTTTATTTTGCACAGCAGACCATCGTGTCATACCTTGTCAAATGCTTGCTGCATGTCAATGAAGGCAGCGTTTGAAAACTCCAGATCGTCATACGCCTGCATGATGTGCTTTACCAATCTATGGACCTGCTCCACCGTCCCGTGTCCCTCTCGAAAACCAAATTGGTGATCCGGCATAGTATTGCACTGGCTTATATTGGCGGAGATTCGATTTGCAATAGTCCTCTCCCATAACTTAGACAGAGAAGGTAGGAGACTTATTGGCCGATAAGACTCTGGATCCTTTTCTGGCTTGCCTGGCTTGTGTATCATTGTAATTGCTGCTAATTTCCATTGCTTTGGGAACACTTGCAGCCTGACGATAGCATTGAAAATTGAAACTATATAGAGTAGCGCTCTTACAGGCAGGGCCTTCAGCGTGGCATTGCAAATCCTGTCAATACCCGGAGCTTTGTTTTTTGGCAATGAACGTATAATTTCTGTTACTTCCTCAATCTCTATAGGCTTAATAGGCAAGGACATTTGCAGTGGGGTCTGTAGGCTTAGTTGAGTCTCTCTTCTCTGCTCTAAAGTGGCATAATCAAAGCTGCTGAAACGCTTTGCGAGATGGTATCCGAATGCATTGGCCTGCTCCCAATCATTTTTCGCAAGCTCACCATCGTGACATCTGACGGGGACTTGTCTGAAGGGTTGTTTCTTGAGCGATTTTGGGCATTTCCATAGAGAGTAGTTGGCATCAATTGTATAATCCATAGAAGCGAGTTTCTGCTCAAAGAAATCACTTCTGATTTCCCTTAGGAGGTAACGTAGCTCTCTTGCAGCTCGATTCCACAGAAGTCGGTCCCAAGGATCTTGAGATCGAATCGCTCTTCTTCGTAGGCACCTCTTTCTTCTAATTAAATCTCTAGCCTCTCTTGTGAGGACAATGCCATAACTTCTTGGGCGTATTTCAGGTGCAGATGGCGTTGAGGCAGAGGCAGCCATATATATGTTCTCGGCTAGAGAATCAATAGCTCTCTCGATGTCTTCTCCAGAGTTCATGGTGGAGTTCGGTTCGATGGCAGACTCAAGATGTTGTCTGAACTCCGTGATGTTAGTGCGGTTGTTGATCAACCGTGGGCTTGGTCTGATGTTGGAGCCATCTACTTGCAAGTTAACAACGAGGGCTATGTGGTCAGAATCTAAGTCCCAGCTTTGGTATATAGTTGCTTGTGACTCCGGTATAAGGCATGGTATAAGGCAAAATCGATGCAGCTAGGTGTGTGACTCGATACATATGGATATCTGGTTGATGATCCCGTTGCGAGAATGCAAGCTCCTCTTGCTGAAATAGCTTCGGCTAACTCTCGGCCCCTGGGTGAGTTATAAGTGTCTCCCCACAGCCAGTGTCGCGCATTCCAATCTCCACCAACAAGATATCTTTGGCCACAGGACACAAGTATGTGATTGAAGTGCCTTTCTTCAAGTCTATTCCTTGGCGGACAGTAAATTGCGCTGAATACCATATCTCCCAGACCTGTGGCAACTTTTATTGACGACATTTGTATGGATTGCGTTTCCAAAGTTCTTTGTGGAAAATGACGAAGAGAAGTCCTGACATATACCGTCGCTCATCCAACGCCGTGATTGTGATTAGAGGGTTTGTAGGCTGGATAGAAAGTATATCCAAAGATATTTATTATTTCCCCTCGGTTTAGTCTTATCTCGCTTAGCAGGAGAATGTCCACGTTGTTGTTGTGCGCAAAGAGTTCAACTTCTCTGGCTTTACCTGCAATGCCATTGGCATTCCAGATGAGAATCTTGAGTGGGTTCATTGTGAGGTTGAGGCGTTATTGTGAAGCTGGTGATTCTACGTATTTCCAGTCCATTGTTTTATCGTGTTAGCCATGTCGTGAACCATGCTTTCAAGTCGCTCTAATCGTAGGCTGTTTTGCTTGTTTTGTTGTTATTGTTCTCTTTGTTGCTCTTGGAGCCATAAGAGGAATTGCTGCTGCTGCTGTAATTGCATCTGTTGTTGGCATTTCAGAAATTGCTGTTGCTGTTGGTCTAGCAATGTCTGAATGTCAACTAGATGGTGCTGTTGGTAACTATTATTTGGCGCATATGAATTGATTTGTTTCTGTGGCTCTTGAGTTAGACGATGAGGAGGTGCATTGCCGCCACGGACTATTGCAGCATAGGATTTACCTCCAGGATCGACTCTAGGGTTGGACGTTTGTTGAGTTTGCTGCCGTTGTCTCTGTTTTAATTGTGGTTGTTGCGATTTTGCCTGTTTTTGATTCTTGCTAGTCTGTCTAGGTAGTAATGTGTCAGAGTGTTGTTTTGCCAGAGAGCCTGTTGCTCGTCTATTGAACTCCTGATACCACTGGCAGCCTTTGTAGCTTGCCATATGGTTACCTCCACAGTGGATACAAGTGGGCTGCTCTTCCGAGGATCGTGCACATAGCTTGGTGAGGTGGTCTTCACCACATCGGGCACAGTTAGGATGACGACGGCAGTATTTGGCTGTATGACCATAATCCTGACATCTTGTACATTGGGCGATTTCGGATGTCTTGCGCATCCTCTCTACCCTCACCTTCTGTCTGCACAGTGTCTTAATGTTATATATTTCATTAATTTTAGGACATGGTCTTATATTAATGAAGAATATGTTGAGTTTTTCATTGCTGGAAGCCCTAGCTCTTAGGTTATGCACCTGCAGAGCAGCAAATCCATTTTTTTTTTAAATCTTCAATAATCTCGTTGTTCAATGTACTGTGGTACATTAATAACTATTCTGCAGGGTTTATCTTCCTTTAGTTGATAAGTGTGAAATTCAATCCCAAGAGTATCAAAATGGTTTACAATGGCTCTATATGTATCACTGTCTTTGGGAAATATTCGGGCTGTTTCACCTTGATTGACTTTGACGGACACGTTATCTAGGCTAGTTACCTCCTTGATGAGTTCAAATAGATCATTAAGGTCGGTAATACTAACTACTATCTGCGGTGGCTTTGGGGAACTAAGCTTATTAGCATTAGAAGTAATATGCTGTGGGTTGTTGTCCGTGTCGTTAGGATTCATATTGAGAGTATTCTGAGGGGCAGCATCAGAAGAGCTGTTATTTCCTTCATTGGAAAATGTAAGAGTTTCGTCGTCGTGCATTTCACTGGCTGCATCAATGTCCATGTCTAGCAAGGCAGATCTGTTGCTAGAGTTTATTGTGCTGGTTGTTATTGAAGACGCGTCCAGTTTTAAGTTTTTGTTCGACCTCTGAAGGCTATTATAGGGAGAAGAAGTCTTCCTTTTATTTTTTAAGTTTCTTTGGGCAGTCGCCAATTTTAGTGCAGCTCCACTAAGTACTGGATTGTTAGTTTTAGCGGCATCGCTGCATATTGGAGCGACAGTATCAGCGGAGCGTTGAATTGAGTCAGCTTCAAGGTTAGCCGTGCATCCACTAGGGCTAAAATATAGTGGATTGCTGCAGTGGCTGTTGTTGCGTTAGTGTAAGTGGAATTATTAATCGCACTAGTAAATGTTAGTGTTGTAGTTGTACTACTAATATTCTGCGTATCAGTACATAACAGATGTTGTATTTTTAGAAATTCTGCCCTGATTTCTAGCGGCGATTTACCGGCAACTTGGTGCATTTTTTCGTAGTTAATCTGCTTATTACTAACTAGGCAGATTGTTCGAAGAATTATTCTCATCCATTTTAATTGGTTTATATTGTTAGCAACTTTAGTGTTAAAGTTTAGCCTATAAACCGACAGTATTTTACTTATATTTTCTTTTTTACTTTTTTCTAACCAAAATATCAGCTGAGCACGGCGTTTATTTCCCTTCTTGTGCAGTGGTGCGCACGAAGAGGGGTAATAAGTTTGGCCCTTGCGGGCGACGAATGTATGTAGTTTGTCGCAGTCCCCTTGCTGTTCGTTGTTTCGGGCAGCCGACACTGCACGGGGCAGCGTCCGAAGGTTTTCGTTTACCGTTACGGCTATTTTTAGCTTAGTAGAAAATCAAATCGCGTACTTTGTGCGCAACACAACCGACCACGACGAGAGCAGATTAGCGACTTTATATATTATTAAAAGTTAAAATTGTATAAATTATATATGTATGTAATTTGAATTCAGTGATGCAATGATCATAGCAATAGCTATCGATGATTTTTCAATTTTAATGGGATCATGCCCTTTTTTTTTTGTATTGCGCACTATACTTGAAAATTGCACTATATGTATGTATACTCTGGTTGACAGCGTTTGGGCTGTGAATGACTATTCTGCAATCGGTATCGCCCGACTGCAACATTTTTACTTGTTTGAAATCAACATGCTTGAAATACGAGTGAAAAGCTTATAGCTTGAGATCTAGCTTATTTCAAATTTAATTTGGCTTATTTTGGTTTAAAAAATCGTAGTACAAAACTAATTTTGTTTTTTGATTGTATTGTAGGCAATGTTGCCGTTTTGGCTTATTTTCGGCCAGATCGGGTTTATTTTCAAGTGTGATTGCGGAAAAAATTTGGAAATTGCGGATAGCAGAAAATCTGGATTATTTATGCATTGAATCAGCAAATACATATTTTGTTTAATATCTGATATTAGTTACCGATTAATAAACAAACTAACAAGCTGCCAACTGTTAAAGGCTAACATCACAAGTTCTGCAATACTTTCATCTCTAAAATATAGTGGTTAGATAGATTTTCTGTTGCGCTTCGTATACATTCGTTACCTTGGTGGAATGCCGAAGTTGAAGGGTCTTTAGCCAAGTCAATTTAATAGGATGAACATTGATACGTTAAACTCAATATCAAGCATAAGGTAAAGGTTTAATGAATTACAGTTTCATTAAAACAGAAACTAATATGTATTTTTTAAAATTTACATCCGAATTGAGCCGAGATAACAGATGATGTTTTGATTACATAGTTTTTCTAAACTGCCTCAAATCGATCGCAACCAAGGAATATTTAAATTATGAGACCGAAGAGTCTGTAGACTATCTATTGGCAGATTTATCATCAATTGAAACATTTAAAATGTATAATGTAAAATTTTCTATTATTTTCGTTCTGTTTTTCATGAATATGAAATGTTTGTTACAATATTTGTACGTGTATCTATCTATTACAATTAGAGGTGGGCACGGGCCGGGTTTTCATCGGATACCCGTGGGCACTCGCGGTTACCCGTGGGTATGGGCTGAAAAACCGAGATTTAGCCTATTATTGCTTATTTTTGTCCTGATTCTGCTATTTTTTCTCGGAAAATACGGCAACACTGATTGTAGCTTTTGGTCATATTCATCGAGAAATGGATAGTAATTTTTATTGATCGTTCCATTTTGAAACACTGACCAAAGTTTTTGGTAATACTTAGCCATCATTATATATGTAAATAAGCGACATTTATAATTAGCAGTACCTTATTTTTTAAACTTGGAAATTAAAACTGAAATATTAATATATTACAATTTATTTACTTGCAGATCACAACCTAATGAGCTACGCGATGTAATAAAGTCAAGCGAATCGCCAACAGCATTGGATGAACAAAAGGTGGACCAGTACATTAAAGCAACGTCTTTAAATGTCAATGAAAAGGTTAGCCTACAGGTAATAGAAAAATTCTTCAACTGTGAATGGTTCTCTTATCGTTCTGTTCAGGTAAACAACGAGAAACTGGCAGCCTTGTGGAGGCATGCCATACACATCGGCACGTTGCCACTTCCACAGAAATCGGGGTGTAAACTTACGCCCCCATCACGTTCCATTATGCTCATACCAGCTACAGTCACCGGCAATGTGGTAAATCTGATATATAAATAAATAAAAATATTTTTGAAAAATAAAAACTTGAATTATTTGCAGATACTACCACGCATGCCTCCCATCCTTGGGGCTAGCATGCTGCTGCCGGTTCCCCCACCACACTATAGAGGCATGACACTACCCCATATGAGACCGTCTGTACTCTATGCCAATCCGGTTAGTTTAACGGGCACCTATCGCTCCAATAAGAGCACCAAGCCGACAGGGTTGATTGAGCAACGACGACGTGGTCGTACTGTTGACAACTCTGAGATAGATGTGTTGAGTGGTGCTCAAAATTTTCAATATACTGGCATGGATCGCGCGATAGCTGACAGTTTCCTGGAACGCCAGGAGCAATCGCAAGTCAACAGCCACATCGACTACTCCTCATTCTCGTCCTCAATGCACAGCAATGTCTACAGACAGAAGGCAGCTGCCAGCTCCCATACTTCAAGCAAAGCAAAAATTGTATGCCGCGATATGGTGATTTAGATCCACCAGTCACTTTTATAAATAGCTTCTCCAAGAAACTAATTCTTTAAATTTATATATATATATGTATATTCTTGATCAGGCCGACGAGCTGAGTCGCTTTAGCCCTGTCCGCCTGTCTGTCCGTCCGTATGTAAGAACACGTCGATCTCAGAATATATAAGAGCTAGGGACTTGTATTTTTTATCACGCGGATATCGATTTTTTCCTCAAAAATAGATAACTACTCCCGATATTTTACTATCGATTAAAGACCCTATCGAAAATAAGTTGTTTTATGATATCTCCTACACCTTTAAAGCTAGAATCTCCAAATTCTAAATGTAGCTCGCAAATAACTGTTAACACTTTTTCGTTGTCTGCAAAAAAGTGTCTTTCACTGACACAACCAAAAAAACTCAGACAGAAACTGTTTTTGTCGCGTCTGGCTTAGCTCGCTCGCGCTCTGAGTGAGACAGTTATTTCTGTTTTCGTTTCGCTCAAGTCAAATACTGATCGTTTGCTTGAAATAAATGAAGCAAACTGTCAGTTGCGTTTGTATGGGTAATCACACGCGATTGTTGCGTTATTTTTGTATGTATGTATGCATGCACTCGAAGGCAAAGATCATTTCTGTTGAGTTTTTTAGTAGAGCTGTTTTTTGCTGAGAGTCTTTGTGTGAGCGAAAGCCGTATTACTCTTTACGCGACACTCATGTGAGAGCGTCACACAAATGAGTCATTGCATTGCGTCTGACCGAAACAGATTCCATTGCGTCTGACCGAAACAGATTCTAAAGAAAACAAAGAGTGTCGCTCAGAGTGAGATCATGTCTGCACAATTTTTTCGGTTATGATGCGAAGCAGAGCATAAACAAAAAACGATCAACTCTCATGTGCGAGCTCTGATTTATATGCATTTTATAGAAATTTGATTTTTATTTTAACTCATTTCCACCCTTATGTCCATCCCCTCACCCATAAGTTTGTAAAAGGAGTATATCAAATACTAGAGACCTTTTGCAAATGCATGCATTTTAATAACAAAATCACAATCGAAAAGCTTCATGAAGAAAGTTCACAAAACTTTCCACAAGAAAATTTATTAAACAATTAAGTTCCCATAGTATGCCCACACTGCAGCCCATGCTTGTGTGTATGTGAGCGTGTAAGTGTGTGTGTGTTTCTTGTGAAATATCAGTTGCTCGAAGGGCTCAGTCTCAGAATCTCGTCATCGAGCAATCTCGACGTGAGCTTTCTCACTTGTTTTTATATGTATATTTACAAATGTTGGTATGTGTGTTGCATACATTGAAGAGAAAAATGTATTAGGCGTCTCTGCATAATAAACGAATAAAGTATAGTCGTATAACACATTAATCGCGTATTAATTATAGTTTGATGGAACATCAATGGCCTATTAATGGTGGATAAATAAAAGATTAAGGGAATATCGATGCTTAATAAATGCATCAACGCTAGTTTACAAATGGTACATTAATAACCTATTTATAGCATATATAAATCTATTCATCAGCTCGTTTGGCTAAAAATCCTCGTCGCTATTGTGCTCCGTCTTGATCGCCGTTTTCGGGCGCAGTGGCAGCTCGCCCGTTAGTTTTGATATGCTAATATCATCGATAGAGATAAGATCAACTGTATGAAGATTTGGAAATAGGGAATAGAGAGTAAGGAGGAAAATGTATCAGTTGACGTTAATAATATAGGTTTCAGACTTACAATCATCATCACCCTTGCCAGGGCCCATACCCACGTTGAAATCACTATCGGAACTGCTAAAGCTACTGTCGTTATCTCCAAAGCGATTGAGCATGTTGCTACTTGGTCCATCTCGTCCAATGCGTGTGGGTCGGGCGCCGCTTGAGGTAGCTACAGATACCGTGGCTGCCGCTCTTCGAATACGTCCAGTGGTAGGACGTTTGCGAGACGTGGCCGTCCCGGGTCTCTTATTGGGTGCCGCCGTTGACGAGCCGACAACCGACCCGGGATGGACACCTCTGTCTGCTGTGGTGCCCTGTAGCATTAAATCTTCGTCGCGTATGTCGGGTATTTCTGAGTCCAGACCGAAGGCTGCCTCTCGTGACAGTCCGTTGCCCATATGCTCATTAACACCATCTTCGTCTTCATCGTCATCGTCCTCGATAAGGCTCTCTGGTATAAATGACATCGAGCTTTCTGTCGGCTTCTGAAGTATTGGCGATGAAATGGGTGTACCACGTCGCTTGATGCGTGCTTTCAGGTAAGTATGCAGCGCATCACGCAAATGAAGTCGTAGAAAGTAACGCTGAAATAATTGTTGCAACTCCCTCTCGCATTCCTCAAACTCTGACATGTGAGCGGGCCGAATTTTTTGGAGTGCCTCTAGTCTCTGCTTGATTCTCTCCTGCTCTGCTCGCTTGCGCAAAAGCTTAGAGTTGAGCGCATTAAGTTCGACACGTGCATTCTCTAGTTGGGCACGACTGGACTGCAGCTTCAGGTGGCTGGCCTGGATAGCGTTCTTCAAAGTCCGCTCCACGCTGACTGTTTCCATTGCGCGTTGTACCTGCGCTACACGCACTGACTTGTTGATCAGCTCCTTAGACAGCAGATCGAAAAGACCGGCGCCGCGTTGTGTTAAATCCGAGGATAGGTCGCGAGCTCGACGCAACGCATCCATTTTATCGCCAATGTCTGCTTGATTGAGACTGCAATCTTGCTCTCGTTCCTCATCTCTATTCTCGGCATCTTCTTCTATGAGTGTAGGCGCAATGAGCAGACTTGTTATCTTCTGTAACTCAGTGCAACTAACAGCCGCGGCGGCATAGAGTTTACGCGGATTAAGCTTTATGGCTGCCTTTGTAACAAAAAATTCAGTGGCGACGCGTATGAGCAGCACACGCTGTTCCTCCGTCTCCACATTACCGGCTAGAATAACGCCCGGCTCCAGCAGCCCAGAAACCCACTGTATTACCTCGGCCACAATATAAAAGTTAGCTAGGCTACCATGATGAGTGGCGAGTGCTTGGAGCGGAAGCACCCGTGGAAAGCCCAACAACTTGAGTTGCTCACTCAAATCTGATGGACGAAAGCATCAACAAAACGGATGATAGGATAGCAAAAATTGAAAAAGTTATAGCCGCAGCCACAGCCACTGCTCAAGCACTCACCACGCACATCCTTAAACGACATCCTGCTTGCTTTATCCAATTTCAACTAAATACGCGATTAATCCAGCAAAATAAGATACATATGTACACGTTTTACCTTATTTGTTGTGGCTCTTCTGACCGCACCATTGCTTGGCAACCAGAACCACTTCCTGGTAACCGCATGGTTACTAAAAAGTCCACACGCCATATACAATTTTTTTTTTTTTTTTTTTTTAGGAATATATGCGTGTTTATAATGTATAATGTATAATGTAATGTATAATGTATAATGTATAATGTATAATGTATAATGTATAATGTATAATGTATAATGTATAATGTATAATGTATAATGTATAATGAATGTATAATGTATAATGTATAATGTATAATGTATAATGTATAATGTATAATGTATAATGTATAATGTATAATGTATAATGTATAATGTATAATGTATAATGTATAATGTATAATGTATAATGTATAATGTATAATGTATAATGTATAATGTATAATGTATAATGTATAATGTATAATGTATAATGTATAATGTATAATGTATAATGTATAATGTATAATGTATAATGTATAATGTATAATGTATAATGTATAATGTATAATGTATAATGTATAATGTATAATGTATAATGTATAATGTATAATGTATAATGTATAATGTATAATGTATAATGTATAATGTATAATGTATAATGTATAATGTATAATGTATAATGTATAATGTATAATGTATAATGTATAATATAAAATGTATAATGTATAATGTATAATGTATAATATAAAATGTATAATGTAAATTAAATATTCGACAGCGGTTTTTGAATTTAAACAAGTAAGAAAGCTCTAGTCGAGACTGCTCGACTATGAGATCCCCTGAACCCTTGGAGTAATAGCTATTTCAATAATCTTTCGCGTCTTTTAGCTTATACAAGAAACATGCACACACGCACACACACACACGCACGCGCAGACTGGCATACATACACACACACGCATACACACACACACACATACACACAGACATACACAAACATTTACACACACAAGCATACAGACGCATGGGCGGCAGTGTGCGCTTACTATGAGATCTTAATTGTTTAATAGCTTTTTAGATTATGATTATAATATGAATATACATGAATTTTCTAAAGCAAAAGTCTCTAGTATTTGAAATACGCCTTTTACAAAAGTAATGGTGAGGGGGTGAATATAGGGGTGGGGGTAAATTTTAACAAAAACCGAAATTGTATAAATTGCATATAAGCATACATAAAAAGTTTGGAGACTAGCAATAAAGGTGCAGAAGATATAATTTTACAATATAATTTTTCGATAAAGTTTTTTATCGATATAAAAAGTTAGGGATGAGTTATCAATTTTTAATGATAAACTCGATATCCGCGCTGTAATTACGGACATTTAAAAAAAAAATTCTCTTATATCTTTTGAAATCGACGCGTTCATACATACGGACAGACGGACTGACGGAAAGACGGACAGACGGACGGTCAGACAGACGGACAGGGCCAAATCGACTCAGCTCGTCGCCCTGAGCAGTTCCATACAAGTAAATGCGAAGGTCTTACAATGCCCAAAGTATCGTTAGCATTTCCTTTTCATTTGTTGCATAGTTGTCCTCCGTTTTTGACAATGTTCGTGATATAAAAGTAATGGGTCTGCCTTCTTGTTCAAGGACTGCACCGATTGCGTAATTCGAAGCATCGGTTGTTAGGTGGAATCACTGACCAAACGACACATAGACTAGACATGTAGAGCAACGTTTTTCCACGCCGCAAAATCTGTGTAGCAGGTCTCGGCCAATTTCGGGCTGATGATAGACGAAAATACTGAGAAAGAATTGAGTTTCGCGACGCACGCACACAAAAGCACATACACGTAGCAAGGATGTAAGTGTGTGTGTGCATGCTCGTCGCGAAAATGTATTCTTTCTGTGCACAACAGCCTGTGCAAATTGTAAAGCCCAAAATTTGCCGTTGGTCTGCCTTGTGAAGTGAGCACATGCATACATACATTTGTGTATGTGTATGCTTGTATGGGATGGCAAGCTAATTGTCTCTGGATTTAGTAGTTTGTAAATTTTGTATGATTTGAATCGTAGGGTGACTATCAAATAGGCTATCATGACTTAATTAGAAATTTTTGACAATAATGAGTAACGCTTGAGTGTAATATGACATATGCATTTCATATATTGCATAGCATTTAATAAAGTTAGTAGTGTTTTACGTTAATTTTTTCGGTTGAAAATGTGTATAAAATAATTTTAATTATATAAAATTATTTATATTTAATTATAAACACATTTATAAACATGATTAGCAATAATAATATATAAATGTACTTATGTACATAACTATGTATGTTCATACATAGTACATCTGTGTAAAGTGGTTATGACAGTCCGTAAGACCGACCAAATGCAAATGCTGGGCTTTAAAATTGCTACAAGCAGCAAGAGTAACGCACGCAGGTCACAAATGCTCATACATGTGGCAAGGGACTACAAGTGTGTGGGTGCATGCCCGTCGCGAGATCATATTCTTTATACGCCTCAACGCATTCATACCCTTCCCATAAATATATATCGAAACGCTAACATTTTGTTTGCATGAATGTCGCAAACGATTTTAAGATTTCGGTATACTCTTTACTCAAAAGGAAAGAGCTGGGACCGTCGCGAAGAAATTTCAATTTTTGTGCGCTGCTGAGCTTCATGATTTGAGAGCCCACAGAGCGAGAGAGAGAGAGAGAGAGAGAGAGAGAGAGAGAGAGAGAGAGAGAGAGAGGGAGAGAGTAAGACAAAAAACGCAAAGCGCATGCATGACCATCTCGTTTGCGTGCTTAGAGCGCACTGATTTCGTCGTGCTATCTTTCATTACCCGAGCCAGCCAATACCAAGCCGAGCGTATACGAAGTTGGCCGGGACCTGCTACACAGATTTTGCGGCGTGGAAAAACGTTGCTCTACATGTCTAGTCTATGTGTTGTTTGGTCAGTGGTGGAATTCTTTAGAGAAGTTTGGATATTTTAGAACTACGTCATTAGAACCAAGAGTTTGCTTAATTTTGTTGAATGCTTCTATTGTTTTATTATCTAACTTTATATGTACTTTATCTGATGCTTTTGCTGATATACGACCATCTTCACCTCTGAAGTGCGTGGTAAGGGGATTAGATAGTTTTGCATAATCTTTTATGAATCTGTGGTAGTAGCTGGAGAGACCTAAGAACGATCGTAGTTCTTTAAGAGTTTTGGGTATGAGGGAATTGTATGGTATGGGGATTTGTCCTAACGCCACTGTCTGAAATGGTGAATCCTAGGAAATTGACTTCCTTTTTGAAAAATTCACACTTGTCCATTTAGATTTTCATATTAGCGTTAAGTAAAGTCGTGAAGACTTGTTTTAGGTGATGAGCATGTTTGTTTTTAGTTTTGCTGAAAACAATGATGTCATCAATGTAGACATAGCAGATTTTTCCAACATGATCCCTTAGAATATCATCTAAGGCTCCTTGGAATATTGAAGGGGAAATCTTGAGACCAAAAGGTAGTCTTGTAAATTCGTACTTCCCTCCGTTAACAGAAAATGCTGTCTTTTCTATGTCTGTCTCCTTCAAAGGAATTTGGTGGAAACCACTTTTGAGGTCAAGGACCGTAAAGAATTTATTATCCCCTAAGTGGGCTATGATGTCACCTATATCTGGCATGGGATATCGGTAGGAGATTGTGACCAAATTTAGTTTGTGATAATCAATTATTAGTCGGTATTTCTTTTTTCCTGAGGCATCAGATTTCTTTGGTACGATCCATAAGCAATAGGATATGGGTAATGCCTGCTGTAAACCGGAGTGTCGGTATTGGTTCGGATATCTCCTACTACTTTAGTCGTGTAAGTTAATTTTTGCTCTGGGTCTGCAAATACCGGTTTAGCTTCTTGAATTAGTCGATCTATTATTTTTTTCTGGCTATCGGACATATGATTTGTTCGGACCCTTGCAGGTAATTGCTTAATACGGACTTTATTACTGCCATTTACTATTAGGATATCATTCCTGATATCAATAACAACATTGAGTTGCAGCAGCATAGTAGACCTGTTCACTCATACACTGCTCGTATGCGTCGGCATAAGCTTCGGCGGCGTATGCATTTGCATATGCATTTACGTAGGCATTAGCCTCATCGTCTATGTTCTGCACTTGGATTTCCCCAGTATTAATATGAAATTGTCGCTGATGTTTGAATGGGTTTTCTGTCCTAGAAGATACGGGTCTTTTCCCAGCAAACTGGTTATTATTTGGCCTGTTCATATATTGGTCTTGGCGGTGCGTTAAAGAACTGTTGAGGTTGTTGGTATATTGGTCTTGGTATGAAACCTGAGTTTTGGGGATTAAGCCTGGGCTTTGGTGGATAGTACAAATTCGGGTTGAAATTGGTTTGATTCAGGACTTGTGGATTGTTATATTGACGCGAAGGCTGAGTAACATTATTTTGATGATTGTTTTTCGGAGGTAACGAAGGGGCTCTCATGGGATTAACGGAATTTCTAATCGACTGGTTCTCAATCACTCGGTACAAGTGAAGGACGTGTTTAAGGTCGGTTGGCCCTTTGATGGCTAATAACCTTGGTAAGTCTCCGTTGAGACCTCTGATAAATGTATCTAAAGCTTTGTCTCTATAAATCTTGGTAATGGCTCTTACTGTTTCTGCAGATGAATCATGGTTGTTTATCTGATTCAAAATTTGAGACAGATAATAATAAACGGCTTGATAAAACTCGTCTATTGATCGTCCATTCTGGCTGAGAGTATAAAGTTGGTATTCCAATGTCTAAAAATCTCTGCGGTTAGCAAAATGATCAGTGAGACATTGGGATATGGCCTTCCAATTTAATGGGGTACTATACGCTTCTAATACGGCATCGGCTTCACCGACTACTTTGCTTCTTACTACCATTACGATACCGTAGTGTTTTGGTGTTCCCTGTACAGTAGCGTATGCCTCAAATATCCTGTTTACGCTTTAGCGCCATGAAGTGAATTCTGCTCTATTCCCAGAAAAGTCTTTTAAAACTCTTACGATGTCTGGCAACTTGTCTAACTCGTTGATTCGTCTCAACTGAAACGGTTGCACCTGGGTTGAGTAGTTCGTCACCTTTCTCGGACAATATCTTCCTAAGGTATCTTTCTATCGTCCTCTCAATTGGTTCGGTCAAGTAAGTTTGTTTTGTGGCACCTGTACTGGTGGATGGAAGTGTATTTTCTGGTGGTGACATGTTTATTTTAGAGAATGCGGTCGTTAGTTCGTCAATGGTCACGGACAGATTTAAAGAATTTTTATCAAATCAGAAAATGATGGTAGTTTGTTTTCAGTAAAAGTTATTGAAAACTTGATTTATATTATTCCTACGCGATCAAAGCAGTGATCTTCCTAGCTAATATTGTATGGCTTTACGGGCCTTACGCTATACCGGGCAACTGAGGTGTCGCTCAGTAGTACAATTTTAGAGTTTTCTTAAATACTAAGTGTTAAAGTTCAATATTTCTTGATTATTTCTTGTTTTTCCTAATTTCTAGGTGAATTGTTTAATGTTTGTTGTTTATTTCTTGTTTTTAAGTCTTATTCACTATGCTTACAATATAATTTTTAGTATCGTTGACTCCAGTAAGAAAACTCTAGTCGAGAGTGCTAGACTAGATACTACCCTGAACCCAACTAATAACAAGTAAAAAAGCTCTAGTCGAGACTGCTCGACTACGAGATCCCCTGAACCCTTGGAGCAATAGATATTTCAATAATTTTTCGCGTCTTTCAGCTTACATAAGAAACACGACACGAACTGCGAACTGCCACACACATACACTCACACATGCATACACACACAAACGCACACACAGGCACACATACACACACACGCATACATACACACATGCACACACACATACACACACACGCATACACACAGGAGTTGCGTTTTTCACGGAGTGCGGTCGATGTCATCGTGGTCCATCGTAGACAATAGCTTGAACTGTGTTTTCCCCTGTGAAAGTGGAAAGAACTGAAGTCAACGTGTTTGCTGTGGGCGCGGCGTACCCAGCGACCTCAAAAAAACTACCAGAGACTTACTGCCCGGCGGTTCGTGGAATTCCCAAGCGGTATAATTCGGTGGTGCAAGAGAGGGGGGGCGATAGCGTCAGTGTTTTGGCGTCAGGGCTTCTTTCCTTTCCTTGTCTTTTGTGAGCGCGTAAATTTTGTTACTTTAGGCGTCACACTTGCGCAATAAGAAAAATCAGGTGCATTCACTCTAACAGCTGTTAGTAGTGCTGGAAATTGCATCGGGCAATCAGCTGCTCACTAACGTTGGTGAGTTGCTAAGCCTTAGCAAAGACAGCAACCTAGCTGCTGGAGTGAAGTAGCAGTTATTAAAAGTAGTGCATACTTTCGGGCTCTCGTGGTAGTCAAGTTGAGTTTAAGTTACTGCGGGTTGCAAACTCAGATTATAGTAGTAGCCATTGCCCACTACAGGCTTCACGCCGTGGTAGTCGGAGCAGAAATGGATGCCATGATGGAGGACGAGCTGCAAGCTTTTGCGCGTCGTTCCTCGTTGCAGCGATCGCCGCAGCAACAACAGAGGGTGTTGGCGCAGCCGTCGACTTCTATCCAGGCTCCAGTGGCTGAGTGCCAGGCACCCAAGTCACTAAAAGAAGCGTTAGCTCAAATAGGAGCTACACTAGAGGGTTTGTCTGCCTTATTTGGGGGTCAGCGGCATATAAATGCCTTAATGAGAGAGGAGCTGGCTAGGCTGGTCAGCCTTCACAAGACGGCCGAAGCGTTCTGCAACCGTTCGGTTAAAAACTGTGAGGTGCAGACCACGTCACTCAAAAAAGTAGGCGAAAACGTTAAGGCAGCGAGCATTAGTGCTACAGTAGGTAGCAATACTCCCAAGCGGTCGAGGGAAGTTGCCTCCGAACAGAGGAAAACTCCCTCAAAAAAGCCGAGGCCCAATAGAAGTGCAGCGAACCCAAAAGAACCAATGGCTCTACGGGCTACAGCTGAATCTGAAACTTCAAACCAGGCCGCCCGACAGACAAACCAGAGCAGCTGGACAGTCGTCAAAGGGCGAAAGCCTATGCAAAAACGTCCCAGGACTGACGCGATTGCGATTTCAGGCGTAGGGGGTTGCAGCTATGCGGACATGCTTCGTGTAGTTAAAAACGACCCAAATTTGAAGCATCTGAGCAGCGACGTTCAAGGCATTAGGAAGACAGCTAAGGGGGACCTTTTACTGCAACTGAGTAGGAAGCCGGAGCATAGCGCTGAGGCTCTGCACGAAGCTGTAGGCAAGGCCTTGGGAGACCGAGCGGTAGTTAAAACACTTACCGAATCGGCGCAAGTTGAGATTCGCGATCTAGATGAGTTAGCGACCAAAGAGGATATCTTGGAGGCAATTAGGGTGGAGTTGAAGGATAGCTCACTCCCCATTGAGGCTATCAAATCGCTTCGGCCAGCTTTCGGTGGACAGCAAAGACCTACGGTTGCTCTTCCAATTGGGAAAGCTAAAACTCTGCTCGAGCTGTCCAAAATTAGAATAGGATGGGTAGTTTGCCGTATCCGAGCCGTGGAGCAGCCTAAACGCTGTTTCAAGTGCCTCGATTACGGTCATATGGCAGCAAACTGCGGCAGCGACTGTGACTTAAAGGGCGCCTGTTTCAGGTGTGGAGAGATGGGTCACAGTGCCAAAGCATGCACCAAGCCACCAAAATGTAGCCTCTGCATCCGGAAAGGTGAAAAGCAGACGGACCATTCAGCAGGCAGCTTCAAGTGCCCATCTTACCGTGAAGCTGCTCGTAAAATGAAATGTTAAGGTTTTTGCAGCTTAACTTAAATCATTGTGTTGCTGCCCAAGATCTTCTAGAGCAGACCATTAGGGAAAAATGTATAGATGTAGCTTTTCTCAATGAGCCTCACCACTGTAGAACCAGCTGCCCTAGGACATGGTCAACAGACGTTAATGGCAAAGCTGCGTTGTGGGTATGCGGCAACTCAACGAACGTACTTTCGAATGTTAAGTCATTCAATGGGTTCGTACGTGGCCGATATGGTAGCTTGTGGCTTTACAGTTGCTATCTGGCCCCCAGCATGCAGCTCAGTGAATTCACGACGGTGCTCGACGAGCTTGCCGAGGATGCCAGGGGTCGGAAGGCCATTATAGCTGGAGATTTTAACTCCTGGGCGCTAGAATGGGGTAGCCCAACAACAAATGCCAGAGGTCGTATCCTACTGGAGATCTTCGCGACACTAGATGTTGCACTGCTCAACACTGGCCATGAGTACACCTTCAGTCGGGCGGGATACGGGTCTGTTATCGACATTACTTTTGTCACTTCATCCCTCTTTCGGGGAGCAACATGGAGCCATTGCGATAGCTATACAGGCAGCGATCATACGGCACTTCTGTTCACAATAGGTGAGCCACATGCCAGGGCGTCAACATTGTGGAGGGAGTCGTATCGGCTAGATACTTTTGATCCCGCGGTCTTTTCAGAGGCCATTCAGTCTCTAGGTACAATTGGTAATGCTGAGGCCAGAGCATGCCAAATGGTAGCCCAAATACAGTGTGCCTGCAATAGCAGCATGTTACGTCGCAAGCAGTTCACGCGACAACATGATCCTACGTATTGGTGGAATACGCAAATAAGTGACATTCGTCGCAAATGCATCCAGGCGAGAAGAAGCTACCAACGGGCTCGCGGTAGGTCAACGTTTTTTGAGAAACAGTTAGCTTACCAGGCAGCTAGAAGACAGCTGAAGAAGGCCATTCGGGCAAGCAAAAGAGAATGTTTTTTACAGTTGTGCGACTCAGCCGAATATGACCCTTGGGGCAGGGCATATAAGATAATAGTTAAAAGACTATACGCAGGTAGACAGGTGCAGCCTACGGATCGTCTGGAGCTTAAATCGATTGTGGAAACACTCTTTCCAGAAAGTTTAAGCTCCATTCACGCCCCTGAGTCCGAGTCTGCTGATCAGGGCTCAACGAGCACTGAAATTGTTTTAGTTACAGAGGAAGAAATATCAGTAGTTCTCCGAGGTCTTAGAACCAACACAGCTCCAGGGCCGGACGGGATCCCAAATCGTGCGCTAAAGCTAGCCCTCGCCTTGCACCCAAGTACGTTCGCCGAATTATTTAACGAATGCCTGATCCAAGAGACGTTCCCGGCAAAATGGAAAGCCCAGAATCTGGTATTGCTACCCAAGGCTGGCAAACCACCAGATGAGCCATCTTCGTACAGACCGATCTGTCTCTTAGACACCATGGGAAAGGTGTTTGAGAAACTGATCTGCTCTAGGCTGGAGACTGCGATTGCAAGCGCCGGAGGCCTGTCACCAAACCAATTTGGATTCCGGAAGGCCCGGTCAACAACGGACGCGCTTAACAAAGTTTTTGGTCTGGCCACTTCCGCTACTCAAGGCACCAGATGGAGGCACGGGACGAAGGAATACTGCATCATCGCGACCCTGGATGTAAGGAATGCCTTCAACACAGCTAGTTGGGATATGATACTGAATGCGCTGTCACAATATAATATCCCTAAATATCTAAGAGAGATAATAAAGAGCTACTCCAGAGGAAGAACACTGGTATACAACACGAGTGAGGGTCCCCAAACTCATACAGTGTCAGCTGGAGTACCCCAAGGCTCAGTGCTGGGGCCTCTCCTATGGAACATCATGTACGACGGCGTACTGCGCTTGGAACTACCAGCAGGCGCGCACACCATTGGCTTTCCTGATGATGTAGCTGTCGTAGCCATAGGAAAGGAGCTCAAAGATACAGAGGATATGTGCAGCGAAAGTATCAATCGCATACGAAGCTGGTTGACAGGAGCTGGGCTCGAGCTTGCGGCACACAAGACCGAAGTTGTACTAGTCAGCAGTCGCAAAAGAGTGGAAACTGCCAATATAAAGATCGGCAGCGTCACCATTGCGTCAAAGAGGGCGATAAGATATCTTGGTGTCATGATAGACACAAGATTAACTTTCCGCGAGCACTTAGAATATGTGCATAAAAAGGCAGCTGATTCTTGTAGAGCTCTCTCGAGAATCATGCTTAACACGCGGGGACCTAAACAGCAACGACGTCTCCTCCTAATGAGCGTCATTAGGTCTGTCATCCTCTATGCTGCGCCAATATGGGCAAGAGCGATGGCAACGCCGAGCTACAGCCGAGGCATTTGCGCGATCTACAGGCTGAGCGCAATCAGAGTCAGCTGCGCTTTCAGGACTATCTCCGATGACGCGGCGCTCGTCATAACCGGTATGGTGCCACTGGAGTATTTGGTCGCCGAAGCCGTGGAGCGGAATTCGCACGGGCCTACGCGACTCAACGCTGTCAGGGCGAACAGCATCGCACGATGGCAAAGAAGGTGGAATAGCTCAGCTAAAGGGCGGTGGACGCACAAGCTCATCCCGGAGCTTGAACCATGGGTTAACCGCAAACATGGCGAGGTTAGCTTCTACCTTACGCAGATCCTCTCGGGTCATGGATGCTTTCGGAGCTATGTGAAGCGCTTTGGCCACGAGGAATCTGACGAGTGCCCCTGGTGCGAGCGAGGGCATGTGGAAGACGCCAACCACATTCTTTTCGAATGTGGACGGTTCCTGGAGGAGAGGCGTCGTCTGGAAGAGGCAGTGGGCTGCTCCATCAGAGCGGACAACATAGTCAACGCCATGCTGGAATCGGAGGAAGCTTGGGAACTAACAAGCACCTTCGCGGCCGCGGTGATGATGGAGCTCCGCAGAGTCGAGCGATCGAGAAGACGAGCTGTCCCAGGCTAAGGTAGCGCATAGTGCTTGCGAAGCAAGGCTTTACGGCCGTCCCGCAAGCACCGCGCGCTATCCTAGCCACCACGCAACTTGCAATTTGTATAATTTTGTCAATAAATGAATATAAAAAAAAAAAAAAAAAAAAACACACGCATACATACACACATGCACACACACATACACACACACATACACACATACACACACACACATACACAAACACATACACACACAAGCACCCACGCATAAACACGCATGGGCTGCAGTGTGCGCTTACTATGAGAACTTAATTGTTTAATAACTTTTTATGGACGTACGATCTTCAGGAAACTTTCAGATTATGATTATAACATGAATATGCATGTAATTGCCAAAGCACAAGTCTCTAGTATTTGAAATACGCTTTTTACAAAAGTGAGGGTGAGGGGGTGAATTTAGAGGTGGGGGGTAAATTTTAACAAAAACCGAAATTGTATAAGTTGCATATAAGCATACATTAAAAATTTGGAGACTCTGCAATAAAGGTGTAGAAGATATAATTTTATAACTGGTTTTCGATAAGGTTTTTTATCGATAAAAAATGATGAGGGATGAGCTATCGATTTTTAATGATAAACTTGATATGCGCGCCGTAATTACGGACATTTAAAAAAAATTTGAAGTCTCTAGCTCTTATATCTTCTGAAATCGACGCGTTCGTACATACGGACGGACAGACGGACAGGGCCAAATCAACTCAGCTCGTCACCCTGATGAAGAATATATATACTTTGTGGGGTCTGCCACGCCTCTTTCTCCCTGTTACATACATTTCAACAAAACCATTATTCCCTGATTTCCCATTGAAAATGGGTTCAGGGTATAAAAATGTCCATTTAGTATGGCTAAAATATCAATTTTGATGTATTTAAATATATTGTAATAAAAAAGGTAATGACGGGAACGCATCCGTTTGGTTTGTGTTCAGTTTATTGAATAATGTGTAAAATGAAAAATGAAATAAAGTCTTAGGCTAAGATACATATATTTCTTATTATATATATCTCTGCCGCAGAAGGCAGCAGAGCGAGAGAGCGTAGTATGTGTGTATGTATATGCAAAGGGCATATACATTAGAATTGCTATATGAGCCTCTGCTCATGAGCATATATATATATATGTGAGCATATATATATGTTTGCAAGCGGCAGCCGTTGGCTTGTGAAGCGGTCAAGTGCTGACGCGGCTATTCTCACGCCTCTTGTATATAAGCGGTATATATGTATATATGTCCGATCATCTCAAGTGCATTTATGTTTACATTATTGTATATATTTGGTTGTATATTTACATAGCGACAAAGTGTCAAAGTGTATTGAGTGCCGGGTATATATATTATTAAATGAGACATACTACACCTCCCTTTTTAAAAAAATAACGTAATATATGTAGTTATTTAATTATTTATTTAATTTTAAATTTAATTAGATATATATTATTATTATTATTTTTTTTTTTTTTTTTTTTTTAATATATATTCTTAATATATAAATTTTTGTTTTATTGTTGTGGCTTTATGAAAATAATTAAAATTTTTTTTTTTTTTTTTGTTGGTTTGAATAAAATGAGAGTGAAATAAATGAACCATTTTTTTTTTTTTTTTTAATTTTATTATATTAGGTTGATCAGACCGATTTTATGAACCTTTTAATTATGAAAAATTTTTTTTATTTTTTTTATTTTTTTTATTTTTATTTTATTTTTTTATTTTAGCCTATCTCTATGTACTATTTGTTTTTTATTTTTCTTATTCTTGATAATTATATTATTATTTTTTTCTATACTAATGACCTCAAATGGTCCTATATATGAAGATTCTAGTTTATGACCTGTTTCGTTCTTTAAATAAACTTGGTCTCCTATTTCTATTTTAAAATCTAATACTTTCTTATCATATTTTTCTTTTTGTTTAATTTTATTGTTTTCTAAAAGTATTCGCGCTCTCTTATACGCGTGTTCTAGTCTAAACTTAACTTCCTTAGAATAATCTTCTATATTATATATAGGTTCTATGCTATTTACGCTATTAAATTGAATTGGTAGATTGTTCTGTCTACCAAATACTAATTCATATGGACAATAATTGTGAGTTACTGATGGTGTTGTGTTAAAACAATACACGAAATACTGTAACCATATGTCCCAATCAGTTTTATCTACTGATATATATGAACGAATGTACTCATTGAATGTCCTATGACTTCTTTCAACGGTACCTAATGTCTGATGATGGTGTGCTGTAGACGTTATGTTGTCTATTTTTAAATATTTGCACAGATCAGTTATAATAGAATTTTTGTATTCTGTTCCCATGTCCGTAATGAACGTCTTCATTGGACCGTACTTCAGAATAAAATCTTCAAATATAGCTTTGGCAACAGTTTTTGCGCTTTTGTTCGGAATTGGAATGGCTACTAAATATTTTGTTAAATCACATATTAGCGTAACTGCGTATTCATTGCCATTTTCCGATCGTGGTAGTGGACCAATTGTGTCTACTATCACTCTGTCGAAAGCATATTGTGGTGTTTCAGTTATGATCATTGGTGATCTTGTATGTATTGTCGTTTTCGACATCAGGCATTTTGGACATTTCTTAATGTACTCTTTGATATGACGTGTCATATTTTTCCAATAATAATGTCTCTTTACTTTGGCCAAAGTTTTTGTAATGCCTGTATGACCTCCTTGAATTGGATCGTCATGGTATGTAAACAGTATCGCTTCTTGATCTTTTCTGTTATTTATTACGGTCACCGGCTTGAGTAGCGCTACTCTTATGGTTTTCAATATTTTGTTGCCCATATTTTTGAAAGATTCTATTGAAATTAATTCAAAGATCTTTTCGCTCGGTGCCACTTTGAGTTGGTTGATCCCAAGTATACCGGCTTGCTTTTCAAGCCTTTGGAAGAATTGACCTAAGTCAAGGGTTCCATTGGTGTACAGATCGTCAACATCAATTCTTGCAATAATTTTCTTTCCATGTTTCAAAAAACATGTATTGTTTATTATGTGCAAGGCCACTACTTTTCGTATTTCGTCATTACAAATGACTTCATATACGTTGGGCTTAGAAGCGTTGTCAAGTGTTTGCCTAGGCAAATCTTGAACATTTCCTGCGCAGGAGTTTTGCTGTTTACTTTGAAATCTAGTAGTGACTTTAAGTATTTTTTGTGTTATTTCTTTTAATTCTTTTATAGTGATGTGTGATAGTGCATCAGCTACGAAGTTGTCTTTTCCTTTCAGATACTCGACAGTAAAGTCATATTCTTCCAATTCTAATCTCATTCTTGTTAGTTTCGAGCTTGGATTTGTCATTGAGAACAAATACGTTAACGGTCTATGATCCGTTTTTACAGTGAAATGTTTGCCATAAATATATGGTCTGAAATGTGTAATTGCCCAGTGGATTGCTGCTAATTCTTGTTCTGTTGTTGATTTGTTGCTTTCACCTTTGGTGAATGAGCGTGAAGCATATGCAACTGGGAGTTGTTTATCTCCATAATTTTGTGTTAGTACAGCTCCACAGGCGTATTTACTTGCATCTGTAATTATGCAAAATTCTTTATTGAAATCTGGGTATTTCAATAATGTTGGCTTAATTAAAGCTTGTTTTAAGTAATCGAATGTATTTTGGCATTCGTCGGACCATCGAAAATTGACATTCTTTTTACATAATCTAGTTATGTGCCGTGAATAGTCGGCGAAATTTTTGATAAAACGTCTGTAGTAATTGCAGAATGCAACGAATCTTCTAGCACTGTCCGCGTCCGTGGGGACAGGGTATTTTTCAATGACATCATACTTTGTGTCATCTGGTAAAATACCATTATCAGTACACTTATGACCTAGGAATGGCACTTCGTGCATGAAGAAAGAGCATTTTTCTGGATGCAGTTTAAGGTTATGCTTCCTGCATAAGTCAAAAACATTTGTTAGGTTTTTGATCATGTGCTTTTCAGAACAACCGATGACAATTAAGTCATCCATGTACAAGAAAGCTTGTGAAGGGTTTAATCCAGAAAAAGCTATTGTCATCATTCTTTGAAAAGAATTGGGTTTTATTTTTAAACCGTAAGGTAATCGTGTAAAACGATATGAACCATTGCTGGTCGAAAAAGACGTTAAATTTCTAGGGTGTTCTTTTAACTCTATTTGGTGAAATCCAGACATTAAGTCCAAGCATGAAAAATATTTTGCTCTTCCGAGCTGGTCAAGAATATCGTCGATTCTTGGAAGGGGGAATTTATCGGACAACAGTTTTTTATTAATTTGACGATAGTCTATTACTAATCGCCATCGTTTCTTATCTGAACCTGGTAAACCTTTCTTAGGTACCAGTAATATCGGACTGTTATATTCAGAAACTGAGGGCTCTACTATCTTATCAAGAATGAGTTTATCGACTTGTCTGTTTACTTCTTCTTTGTGAGCATGTGGTATTCTATAGTTTTTTTTATATACACTGGTTCTTTATCTTTCAATCTCAGTTCTTGTTTATAAAAATTATTTGTAGATATTGATTCGGTTTCTAGTCCGAATATATCTGTATATTTTGTGCACAGGTCTGTTAAAATTTGTTTGAATAAATTTGGAAAGTTCTGATTTAGTTTCTTCATGACAGTATTTTGTCTGTCTTCGCTAATTTCTTGGGCTATCTCGTAGTCATTTAGCGTTTCTATTTTTATTTTGTTAAGGTTTATTAATTTAATTGAATTGGTTGTGTTTAATATTCGGACAAATGTATTATTTTTATTGGAAATAGTGTTTCCAATAAAAATTCCTTCTTCAATTTCCTGATTTGGAATTAGAACATTTTGTTCTTTGGAAGTTATATTAATTTGACGGACTACTTCAGCACGAGCTGGGAGTATTGTGGCATTATTATCACATGTGTGTATAATTGGTATATGTATTGGATAATTTAGATTATTTGTCCGTAGTATTAGAGAATCAATTGATGGTGTGAAATCTAATTGGCAATTATATTTTTTAATGAAATCTATACCAATAATGCCATTGCTTGGAATTGGAAAGTCTTTATCGACTAGATGGAAGTCATGTGGTATGACATGTTTACCTGTAGATAATTCTACGAATGCTAAACCTTTTGAAAAAACTGAACCTTTACCAATACCTGATATTTGTGTTGAAATATTATTATTTATATTATCAAATATATCTATATTCTCTTTTAGAATTGATATATCTGCACCTGTGTCAATTAGTAAGGTATATGTTTTACCTGTACTTTCATTGTTAACCTTTATAAATATGCTAAAACTGAGATTGAGTGTGTATATTTTGTTATTTAATTGCTCTGAGTATCTGAAGGATTCTGTCCGTTTCCCGAATTGCTTTGGGTAACTCGGACATTATTATTGCTGTTATGGTTACTATTTCTGTCTGAATAGTTGTCTCGGTTGGAATTATTCCTACCTCGGTTATAGCTTCTTCCACCTCTATTATTGTTTCTGTTGTTGTTATAGTTATTGTTGTTGTTGTAAGAGTTGTGGTTACCGCGGCCATTGCCTCTACCTCTTTGGTATCGGTAACCACCTCCTCTATTGTTGCGACTGTGCTGGAATAGCACTGTGCTAGAACTTCCAGTCATTTCAGTGCTGCAATGGATATATTTACCCATTACATCATTGAAAGTGACAAAGTTACCTGCTTCTAATATTATCCGAAGCTTGTCATGCTCGCAGTTTTTGGTCATGGCAGAGATTGATTCTTTTGTAGAGAATTTCTCTGCATTGTCAGGTTCAAGTCCCTCATCAATATACGCTGCTTCCAATTGCTTCCGCAAATTGTCCATTTCAACTGTATATTGAGATGCTGTTTTTCCTTTTTGTTTATTGTTCAACAATTTGGCTTTTATTACGTCGGGAGATTCTCCTTTTACGTTGCCTTTTAGTATGTTGATTATTCCTGTTATTGTGGTTTCATTTTGAACCTTGTACAGGATCGGGCCAGTTATCCTTGATTTGATAACTTCAACTGCTATATCTTCTTGATCGCCTTTAGTTCTTTCTACGAGTCTTAAGGCTGTTAGGAATCTATTCAATGATAATTTTTTACCATCGAATTCAGGAACGGAAGCAGATACTTGCCTCACATATTCCCTGTCTAAAGCGACCTGATTTGCCATATTTGTATTTGTTAGTAAATTAGGTTTTGTATCTACTAATTCACTTGTTTTGTCTTCTAGTGTTTCTATGTCACTATCAGATTCAGCGTCGCTTGACTGTATAGATTCGTCTAAATCTTTTAATGGGCTGGCATTAAAGTCTGCCAATTGATTTAGATTTTTATACCCTGAACCCATTGAAAATGGGAAATCAGGGTATAATGGTTTTGTTGAAATGTATGTAACAGGCAGAAGGAGGCGTGGCAGACCCCACAAAGTATATATATTCTTGATCAGGGTGACGAGCTGAGTTGATTTGGCCCTGTCCGTCTGTCTGTCTGTCCGTCTGTCCGTCTGTCCGTATGTTTGAACGCGTCGATTTCCGAAGATATAAGAGCTAGAGACCTCAAATTTTTTGTAAAATGTTCGTAATTACAGCGCGGATATCGAGTTTATCATTAAAAATCGATAACTCATCCCGATCTTTTTTTATCGATAAAAAACCTTATCGAAAACCAGTTATAAAATTATATCTTCTACACCTTTATTGCTAGAGTCTCCAAATTTTTAATGTATGCTTATATGCAATTTATACAATTTCGGTTTTTGTTAAAATTTACCCCCCACCCTTAAATTCACCCCCTCACCCTCACTTTTGTAAAAAGCGTATTTCAAATACTAGAGACTTGTGCTTTGGCAATTACATGCATATGCATGTTATAATCATAATCTGAAAGTTTCGTGAAGATCGTACGTCCACAAAAAAAGTTATTAAACAATTAAGTTCTCATAGTAAGCGCACACTGCAGCCAATGCGTGTTTATGCGTGGGTGCTTGTGTGTGTATGTGTTTGTGTATGTGTGTGTGTATGAAAGTGTGTGTGTATGTATGCCTGTGTGTGCGTACGTGCGTGTGAAAGACGCGAAAAATTATTGAAATAGCTAACACTCCAAGGGTTCAGGGGATCTCGTAGTCGAGCAGTCTCGACTAGAGCTTTCTTACTTGTTTGGTACTGATATTTGAATGTGTCGTCTATTGGCGACAGAAATTAATCTTGTGTTTAGAGATTTTAAGACTCTTAAACATTTCTCTCTATGTTCAGCTGTAAATCTATTCTCGTACTTATTTACTAGCGTCACTATATTATTGTATTCTCCTACAATTATATCTATATGGTGTATTAATGTGTTCGTTTTTATTACTGCATCTTTATTGATGCATTTGTATGACCTTTCAAATTTATAGCGAAATGCGTCTATGTTTTTCGCTATTTCGTTCCATTCCATCCTTTAATGGAGCTTCACTTTTGTAAACGCACTAACCATATAGTTGCTATTCCTAATATTGGATTGTATCCCTTAACTAATTTAACTCTAACGTATGGCAGTGTGGTTAATACCATTGCCATTTCTGCTGTATTGCAGTGTATTAATGGACTAAATTCTTCACTAAATGCTTCTATATACTCATTATACCCTGAACCCATTGAAAATGGGAAATCAGGGTATAATGGTTTTGTTAAAAGTATGTAACAGGCAGAAGGAGGCGTGGCAGACCCCACAAAGTGTATATATTCTTGATCAGGGCGACGAGCTGAGTCGATTTGGCCCTGTCCGTCTGTCTGTCCGTCCGTCCGTCCGTCCGTCCGTCCGTATGTATGAACGCGTCGATTTCAGAAGATATAAGAGCTAGAGACTTCAAATTTTTTTTTAAATGTCCGTAATTACAGCGCGCATATCAAGTTTATCATTAAAAATCGCTAACTCATCCCGATCTTTTTTTATCGATAAAAAACCTTATCGAAAACCAGTTATAAAATTTTATCTTCTACACCCTTATTGCTAGAGTCTCCAAATTTTTAATGTATGCTTATATGCAATTTATCCAATTTCGGTTTTTGTTAAAATTTACCCCCCACCCTTAAATTCACCCCCTCACCCTCACTTTTGTAAAAAGCGTATTTCAAATACTAGAGACTTGGGCTTTGGAATATACACACATATTCACCATATGATTACGCTCTAAAAGTTTTATTAAGATCGTATGTCTACAAAAGAAATTATTTAACAAATAAATTCTCATAATATTGCCCACACTGCAGCGCAGCCCAAGCGCAGTCGCTGCTTATTGCGGAGTTAGCAGAGCGCAGGCTTATGCGTGCGTGTGGATGCATGTGTATGTATGTGTGCATAAAAGAAGTGCAGAATGATTAGAATATCAGCTTGGAGGGTTCAGGGTATCTCCTAGTCGAGCAGTCTCGACTGGAGCTTTCTTACTTGTTTTCAAACTGGTATATAGATATGTATTCTTTATGCAAGTGTAAAATTCTAATTGCGTTAATTCGAAAATTAGGATAGTTCTCGTAAATATAATCTATTCGATTGACATTCATTGTCTATATCTGATCCAAATGGTTTGCTCTACTTATATATCTCTTCTTTATGATCTTATTGTGTTTTATATATAGAGTCAATAAGAATTGACCAACTGAAGCAATTGTTAAGATCAGAAGTAGAATCCGCAATGATTGGATATCATCTGTGTGATCCACTATTTTGACATTATTGACGACATTGGCCGTATTGTCTTTTGACTTGGTATCGTCGCTTTCGAACCAACCCATTTTGAAGAGAAGAATTAATAATGAAAAAAAAAATTTTAGAGAAAAATTTTGTATAACTTATGCTTGCTTTCTACTATTTCATATTACTATCATACTGTTTCATATAATCGGTGTGAAAAAAAAGAAAAAAATTTGTTTTTCTTCAAATTATTTTGAATATTTGTTTTTTTTTTTTTTTAATGGTTAATTTACTTTGCTTTCATTTAATGAAAATTATTATTAAAAAAAATTTAAACAAGTAAGAAAGCTCTAGTCGAGACTGCTCGACTACGAGATCCCCTGAACCCTTGGAGCAATAGATATTTCAATAATTTTTCGCGTCTTTCAGCTTACACAAGAAACACGCACACACACACACGCATGTACGCATACACAGGCATACATACACACACACACACGCATACAGACACAAACGCATACACACACTCACATACACACACACATACACAAACACATACATACACATACACAAACACATACACAAACACATACACACACATACACAAACACATACACACACAAGCACCCACGCATAAACGCATGGGCTGCAGTGTGCGCTTACTATGAGAACTTAATTGTTTAATAACTTTTTTTATGGACGTACGATCTTCATGAAACTTTCAAATTATGATTATAACATAGATATGCATGTAATTGCCAAAGCACAAGTCTCTAGTATTTGAAATACGCTTTTTACAAAAGTGAGGGTGAGGGGGTGAATTTAAGGGTGAAGGGTAAATTTTAACAAAGCCCGAAATTGTATAAATTGCATATAAGCATACATTAAAAATTTGGAGACTCTAGCAATAAAGGTGTAGAAGATATAATTTTATAACTGGTTTTCGATAAGGTTTTTTATCGATAAAAAAAGATCGGGATGAGTTATCGATTTTTATTGATAAACTTGATACGCGCGCTGTAATTACGGACATTTAAAAAAAATTTGAAGTCTCTAGCTCTTATATCTTCTGAAATCGACGCGTTCATACATACGGACAGACGGACAGACGGACAGACGGACAGACAGACGGACAGGGCCAAATCAACTCAGCTCGTCACCCTGATCAAGAATATATATACTTTGTGGGGTCTGCCACGCCTCCTTCTCCCTGTTACATACATTTCAACAAAACCATTATACCCTGATTTCCCATTGAAAATGGGTTCAGGGTATAAAAAGAGAAAAGTTTTTGTTTTGCTGCTATTTTCATAGCGCCACAGACATGGAAAATATTAGTGTGTTATTACACACGATTGGCTGACATTTTTATACCCTGAACCCATTTTCAATGGGAAATCAGTCCGTCCGTCTGTCCGTCTGTCCGTCTGTCCGTCTGTCCGTATGTATGAACGCGTCGATTTCAGAAGATATAAGAGCTAGAGACTTCAAATTTTTTTTAAAATGTCCGTAATTACAGCGCGCATATCAAGTTTATCATTAAAAATCGATAACTCATCCCAATCTTTTTTTATCGATAAAAAACCTTATCGAAAACCAGTTATAAAATTATATCTTCTACACCTTTATTGCTATAGTCTCGAAATTTTTAATGTATGCTTACATGCAATTTATACAATTTCGGTTTTTGTTAAAATTTACCCCCCACCCTTAAATTCACCCCCTCACCCTCACTTTTGTAAAAAGCGTATTTCAAATACTAGAGACTTGTGCTTTGGCAATTACATGCATATCCATGTTATAATCATAATCTGAAAGTTTCATGATGATCGTACGTCCACAAAAAAAGTTATTAAACAATTAAGTTCTCATAGTAAGCGCACACTGCAGCCCATGCGTGTTTATGCGTGGGTGCTTGTGTGTGTATGTGTTTGTGTATGTGTGTGTGTTTCTTCTGTAAGCTGAAAGACGCGAAAAATTATTGAAATAGCTAGCACTCCAAGGGTTCAGGGGATCTCGTAGTCGAGCAGTCTCGACTAGAGCTTTCTTACTTGTTTTTTTTATACCCTGAACCCATTTTTAATGGGAAATCAGGGTATAATGGTTTTGTTGAAATGTATGTAACAGGCAGAAGGAGGCGTGGCAGACCCCACAAAGTATATATATTCTTGATCAAGGCGACGAGCTGAGTTGATTTGGCCCTGTCCGTCTGTCTGTCCGTCTGTCCGTCTGTCCGTCTGTCCGTCCGTCCGTCTGTCCGTCTGTCCGTCTGTCCGTATGTATGAACGCGTCGATTTCAGAAGATATAAGAGCTAGAGACTTCAATTTTTTTTTTAAATGTCCGTAATTACAGCGCGCATATCAAGTTTATCATTAAAAACCGATAACTCAACCCGATCTTTTTTTATCGATAAAAAACCTTATCGAAACCCAGTTATAAAATTATATCTTCTACACCTTTATTGCTAGAGTATCCAAATTTTTAATGTATGCTTATATGCAATTTATACAATTTCGGTTTTTGTCAAAATTAACCCCCCACCCTTAAATTCACCCCCTCACCCTCACTTTTGTAAAAAGCGTATTTCAAATACTAGAGACTTGTGCTTTGGCAATTACATGCATATTCATGTTATAATCATAATCTAAAAGTGTCATGAAGATCGTACGTCCACAACAAAAGTTATTAAACAATGAAGTTCTCATAGTAAGCGCACACTCAGCCCATGCGTGTTTATGCTTGTGTGTGTATATGTATGTAATTGTTTGTGTATGTGTGTGTGTGTGTGTATGTGTGTGTATGTATGCCTGTGTGTGCGTGCGTGCGTGCGTGTGTGTGTGTGTGTGTGTGTGTGTGCGTGTTTCTTGTGTAAGCTGAAAGACTCGGAAAATTATTGAAATAGCTATTACTCCAAGGGTTCAGGGGATCTCGTAGTCGAGTAGTCTCGACTAGAGCTTTCTTACTTGTTTATACAATTAATTGTCCAATCGTGTGGTTTTAGTATATAGCCTATCAGTGATTAGTTTTTTCAAGTTGCACTGTAAAGTGCTTCAACTTGAGGTAGGTCTTATTATAAAGGCAAACAAGGCATATGCATTTCTGCAGCCCGATTGCGTTACTGCGCTCTTTGGCGAAGTTGCTGGTTAATCTTTGCGATCCGCTCCAGTCCTTTTGTTTTTTCCTCGTCTGTTGTGTATGTCTTCAACAGATCCCTTTCTAGGTATCTTTGTTGAAGAAGTTTCCTAATCCTGCCTCCGCGTTTTGTCTTCTTTTTTTCTTTCTTCGCTTGACGTGCCCGGTACTCAGCTATCGTGAGTGGGCGTGGTCCATCGATGGGATGCACCTCTAACGCTTCTTGGAGTGTCGGTGCGTCCCTTTGCTCGATAGGAGCAGCTTCCTCCAGCGACGTAGATTCGGTGTTTGTCATTTATTGCTGCTGCTGAGTTTTTGGTTGGTAGCGGGTTTGCAGGGTGCGTTGTGTTACGTTTTCGGTTGAAGAATTAGTTTAACTTTGCATTTGGCCAATGGAATGTTTTTCACAAATTGGTAATATATGTATATATATTTATATTTTCACGCTACGTACAACACACGTCCCTTCCATATTCGCACACTTCCGCTCTCAACACATATTTTAAAAGTATTTCTTTGCACAGCTCGTTAATAGTTAATAATTACTATTTCGCAACACATGTTCGTCCTGTCACGGTCGCCATGTAATAAAAAAGGTAATGACGGGAACGCATCCGTTTGGTTTGTGTTCAGTTTATTGAATAATGTGTAAAATGAAAAATGAAATAAAGTCTTAAGCTAAGATACATATATTTCTTATTATATATATCTCTGCCGCAGAAGGCAGCAGAGCGAGAGAGCGTAGTATGTGTGTATGTATATGCAAAGGGCATATACATTAGAATTGCTATATGAGCCTCTGCTCATGAGCATATATATATATATGTGAGCATATATATATGTTTGCAAGCGGCAGCCGTTGGCTTGTGAAGCGGTCAAGTGCTGACGCGGCTATTCTCACGCCTCTTGTATATAAGCGGTATATATGTATATATGTCCGATCATCTCAAGTGCATTTATGTTTACATTATTGTATATATTTGGTTGTATATTTACATAGCGACAAAGTGTCAAAGTGTATTGAGTGCCGGGTATATATATTATTAAATGAGACATACTACAATATAAATGAAATACAAAACTCACTTAATAAAATACAAAAATATTTTGAACCAATTAAAAAGATTAACATAAGTTGCACCGCTCGGGATTCGAGCCCGCGACTTCTCAATCGTCACACAGATACTCACTACGCGACCTCATTTTTGGATGCTGCGCTGACAAAATTCAAATAAATTCACTGCTGCAGCGCCATCTACCAAAACTAAACGAAACTAACAGCTGATGTGATTCAAAGAATGTTCTAGAAGAAGTTTGAATGTATGTGTGCACACGTATACGATGCTGATGTAGCTGCTGCACGTGCGTTTGTTAATTGGCCAAATATTTGATGATTTTTTTATACCCTGAACCCATTTTCAATGGGAAATCAGGGTATAATGGTTTTGTTGAAATGTATGTAACAGGGAGAAGGAGGCGTGGCAGAACCCACAAAGTATATATATTCTTGATCAGGGTGACGAGCTGAGTTGATTTGGCCCTGTCCGTCTGTCTGTCCGTCTGTCCGTATGTATGAACGCGTCGATTTCAGAAGATATAAGAGCTAAAGACTTCAAATTTTTTTTAAAATGTCCGTAATTACAGCGCGCATATCAAGTTTATCATTAAAATTCGATAACTCATCCCGATCTTTTTTTATCGATAAAAAACCTTATCGAAAACCAGTTATAAAATTATATCTTCTACACCTTTATTGCTAGAGTCTCCAAATTTTTAATGTATGCTTACATGCAATTTATACAATTTCGGTTTTTGTTAAAATGTACCCCCACCTCAAAATTCACCCCCTCACCCTCACTTTTGTAAAAAGCGTATTTCAAATACTAGAGACTTGTGCTTTGGCAATTACATGCATATCCATGTTATAATCATAATCTGAAAGTTTCATGAGGATCGTACGTCCATAAAAAAAGTTATTAAACAATTAAGTTCTCATAGTAAGCGCACACTGCAGCCCATGCGTTTATGCGTGGGTGCTTGTGTGTGTATGTGTTTGTGTATGTGTGTGTATGTGTTTGTGTATGTGTGTGTGTATGTGTATGTGTGTGTGTATGCGTTTGTGTATGTATGCGTGTGTGTGTGTGTATGTGTGTCTGTATGCGTGTGTGTGTATGTATGCCTGTGTGTGTGTGTGTATGTGTGTCTGTATGCGTGTGTGTGTATGTATGCCTGTGTGTGTGTGTGCGTGTTTCTTGGGTAAGCTGAAAGACGCGAAAAATTATTGAAATATCTATTGCTCCAAGGGTTCAGGGGATCTCGTAGTCGAGCAGTCTCGACTAGAGCTTTCTTACTTGTTTTTAATTAATTTTTGATGAACGGAATTTAATGAAACTTTCAGCATGATCTACATATTATATTGAATATTTGAGAAATTTAAAAAAAAGAAAAATCATTCACAATTAGCTATAGTGGCATCTGACTTGAACTTGAATGTTTTCATTCGACGGACAAATCAACTCAGCTCTTGGCCGGTTCAAGAATATATATACTTTATGGGGTCCCACAAGGTATATATATTCTTGATCAGGGCGACGAGCTGAGCCGATTTGGCCCTGTCCGTCTGTGTGTCCTTCCGTCCGTATGTATGAACGCGTCGATCTCAGAAGATATAAGAGTTAGAGACTTGAAATTATTTTTCCTAGTTCCGTGTATATCACACGCATATCAAGTTTTTCTTTTTATATCGATAACTACTCCCGATATTTTATTATCGATCAAAAACCTTATCGAAAGCCAGTTATTTAATTATACGTCCTACACCTTTAGAGCTAGAGCTTGCAAATTTTAAATGTAGATTTATATATATATTTTCGATAGTAGAATTATCATGTATTGTAAACAGTATCGCTTCTCGATCGTTATTAATTATTATTTGGGTCACCGGCTTGAGTAGCGCTACTCTAAAATATATTATTGCCCATATTATTAAAAGAATCTGTTGAAACTAGTTCAAAGATCTTTTGCACGGTGCCTCTTGTGTTGCTGATTATATATACACCGGCTTGTCATGCAAGCCTTTGGAAAATCTGACCTAAGTCGAGAATTCCATTGGAGTACAAAATCTCTAACATCAATTCTTGCTATAATTCCTTCATGTTTCTAAAAACATGTCGATTTGTTATATGCAAGGCCACTACTATTCATATTTCGTCATTAAAAATGACGTTGGGCTTAGAAGCGTTTGTTAAGAGATTGCACAAGCAAATCTTCTTGAACATGTCCTGCAGGATTTTTCTGTTTACTTGCCTGGTAGTGACTTCAGGACTTTTATAAAATTTTTTGTCTTTGCCAGTTGAGAATCTTAGTCGCCTTTTACGACAAGCGTCTCTCACTGTGGTTGTATTCTAAAGTCCCGCGACCACACGGGTGTGTCTAAGCAGGTTTTAGTTACATTTTAAATTATTAAAGATTTGTATGTTGGATGTTATATATCCATTATATGTTGCCAACACAAAACAGGTAATAAGTTCAAGGCTGAAATCGACAACAGGTAATAAATTCAAGGCTGAAATCGACAATATCGAGTCAGCAAGAACATAAAATTTCAAATGAAAAAGGGTCATAATGAAGTTGTGTAAATATAAATCAGATCAAATTTATAGTTTTTTTTTTTTTTGTAATTAAAAAAAAATTAGTGTATACCCTTTCATTTCTTGAACAAACATAAAAAATTTATTTATATTTATATATTTATATATATATATATATATATATATATATATATATATATATATATATATATATATATATATATATACATATATAGTATATATATATACTAAGATAAAACTGTTACGAGTCGAATAAATGCTGCGACATATACTAACAGCAACGCTAATATGATTTAAAAGACGAAGTCAAGGTTGGATTATGACAACTTGCTTTATTGAATATCAACTTAAGACTAACAATTGTGTGTCTATTGACACGTATTTATGCACTGTGTGAGGCTGTGTGAGTGTATGAGTATTCAGTGTTGGGCATTTCACCACACAATTCCAAGACGTTAACAATGTTGCGTCAACTTCTAATTGTCTATTATGCACTGTGTGAGGCTGTGTGAGTGTATGAGTATTCAGTGTTGGGCATTTCACCACACAATTCCAACACATCATCCGAATACTAGACCTCGGTCAACGGAGCTGCGCGCCTTGCAAAGACGAATCAGCTTAATGACGCGACCATACAGCTTCTGAATATTGTAGACGTAATCAGTATGATTATGTCACTTCCCTCTCCTTAAGAGGCGAGCCTGCGAGTCAAGGTGACACAGACGGGTAAAGTTTTGGTAAAGTTGATTGTGTCATCTCGATGATCGTGTTTTCCTGTTTTTGCTCTTCTGTTTGGACTGATGGCGTTGTTTGCTTGTTGGGCTCGTGAATTTGTTTTTTAAATTTTGTTCGAAATAATTTTATGGGGTTACAAGATACATATTTAAAATATAGGATTACAATTATGAATATGGTTATTGTGATTACAATGATTGTATATGTTAAAGTATTATTTTGTGATACAATTTTTACAATGTCATCATGTTTTATAGGTTTTACTTTAATAATTTCTATTGGGGGATACAATGGTGTAAGGTCAACTTCTAGTTAAAAATAGTTATCGCTTACAATTATGTCGTTTATATGCAGTTTACATTGATTGATATTTATAATTTTGTTACCCTGAATATTAAGACTAACATTATTATTATTATTTTTTTTTTTTTTTTTTTTTTTTTTTTTTTTTTTTTTTTTTTTTGGCAATTTTGTTTTACAATTGTAGAAGTTATGTTCCAAGTTACAATGGTATTTGGCTCAATTAAAGATTTTATTATCTTTCTCATAATAAGAAGTTGTGCTAATGTAATCGAGTTGATAGCCATTATGATCAGGATATGGGATAATTTTGATTGTATTAATGGATTGAAAGTCAATTGGGATATGGGAAATGATAGTATGATTATGAAGTAGAAACCTGTGGAATTTGAATTTGGTTAATTTTCTTTAATTTTTTAAACTGAGTTTTATAGTAACGTGTAATTCTATTTCTGTTAGTAATTTGGTAATGATCTGGATCTGTTTTTTCAACATTTTTATTGGCTTTAAAGGGGTTTTCTAGTTTTCCTTTTTGTAATGGTCCTTTTCGATATCTGGTATCGACTTCGTATTCTTGTCGGTCACTGTTGATTTTATTTATTACTTTTTCTTTATTTTCTTGAGTGTTTAACTTTGGTTGTCCCGCATATAAGAATATGTGTGCAGGAGTTTGTCCAGTTGTGTCATGCTTAGTCTTGTGATTGTAAATGTAAAGTATGGTTTCTATTTTGCTGAGTTTATTTTCTTCGTCATTTAAAGTGTTGATTATTCTAATTTTTTCGTTTATTGTTTTGTGTAGTCGTTCTATGTCTGCTATTCCTGTTTTTGTAGTATTTAATTGTAATTCTACTCCTTCATTTTCAAGCCATTTTTTGAGTGCTAAGCTGGTAAATGCGCCGTCTCGGTCAGCTTTTAATAATTTTGGCTTTCCTAACTGATTGAATATACGCATTAATGCATTCTTGCATTCTATCCAGTCTTTTGCTTTAATATTTTCAAGAGTAGCGAATTTTGAGTAAATGTCTATGCAACTAAGATAATGTTTGCCTTCAGAGGAATAAATGTCTATTACAAATTTATCGCGACAATGTTCGGGTCTGGGAGTAATTTTCATTGGCATGTTTGTATTTCTGTGTTCGGTTTTTGCTAAATTGCAAATGTTACATTCGTTTACTATGTTTTGTGTCAGTAATTGGCTGTTGGGGAAATAGTAAGTTTCACTGAAGAGTTTATTTGTTTTTTGAATTCCGGGGTGTAAGAGTTTTTCATGGGTTTTCAAAATAAGTTCTTTAAATTCGGCATATGAGTTTATATTTTTTAATTGAATGAGGCTTCGTAGAATTTTAGTGTCGCTAGTGTTGATAATTTCTTTATGTGCGTTTTGAATGATTTCGAAATCTGCATCACTGTCTATAAACATTGCATTAGTTTTTGTACAAAAATAGTCAATTAAATATTTTTCGGCTTTGTCTTTAGTCATGTTGTCGTATGTGATGTGAATTATAAGTTTTTTGAAGTAATTCTGTTTTGTAATATTTGGAATGCCTTTGGAAAATATAATTTGTCTTTTAAATGTGTTTATTGGTTTCTCTGTAATGCAAATTAAATTACTGTTATCTTCGTCAGCGCTATGTTGTGTTTCTTCTCCGAAATAAGTCTGTTCTATTTTTACTCGCGATAGAGCGTCAGCTATGTGGTTTTCTTTTCCTTTTATGTATTTTATGTCAAAATCGTATTCTGATAATTTTACTCTCCATCGGGTTAATTTTGAATTTGGCTCTTTCATTTTATACAACCAACATAATGGTTGATGGTCACTATTGATTTCAAAATGTCGACCTAGAAGGTAGTGTCGAAAGGTTTTTGTTGCCCATACAATAGCTAAAAGTTCTTTTTCTATAGCGCTATAATTGGTTTCGTGATCATTGAGGGTTCTGCTAATAAAACTGATAGGATGTCCGTCTTGAGAAAGTACAGCTCCAAGGGCTACGTTACTTGCGTCAGTTGTTAAAATAAATTTATTTTTGAAATCTGGAATTTTTAAAATTGGGTCATTGGAAATAAGTTGTTTTAGCTTTTCAAAAGCTCTAATGTATTCTGGATTTTTAGTGTCTATTTTTGCGTCTTTTCGAAGTACTGTTGTCATTGGTTTGGCTATGTCTGCAAAATTTGGAATAAACTTTCTATAATAACCGGTTAGTCCGAGAAAACCTTTTATTTCTTTAGTTTTTGTGGGAATAGGATATTTTAGAATTGCCTTGATTTTATCAGGATTGGGTTTTATTCCATCCTTAGTTATGACGTGTCCTAGGAAGGAAGTTTCTTGTTTTAGAAACTCACATTTGTCAAGTTGTAATTTGAGATTTGCTTCAGAAAGCTTCTCGAAAACTAATTGCAGTGAATGTAGGTGTTCTTTTAAAGATGTTGAATATACAATTATATCGTCAAGATATACTAAACAGTGTTTATTTATTAACGGTCGCAAAACATTATTCATGCAACGTTGAAAGGTTGCAGGTGCATTCTTTAATCCAAATGGCATACGAAGATATTCATAATGGCCATTTTTTGTGGAAAAGGCTGTTTTTTTGATGGAATCTGTATGCATTTCAAGTTGATGGAAACCTTTTGCAAGGTCGATTGTTGTGAAATAATTGCATTTGCCTAGTTTTCCTAAAATCTCATCCATGTTTGGTATTGGGTGTCTGTCATTTATAGTTACGTCGTTTAATTTTCTATAGTCAATTACGATTCTAAATTTTTGTTTACCTGAAGCGTCTTGTTTTTTCGGTACGATCCATAAAGGACTACAATAAGGGGAATTACTGGGGCGTATTATACCTTGATCTAACATGTCTTGAATTTGGTGTTCAACTTCTTGTTCGTATGCTTGTGGATAACTGTATGGTTTTGTATACAAAGGTGAATTGTGAGTAGTGTTAATAACATGTTTTTCTTGATTACTGAAACTAAGTTGATCGCCTTCTTTGAACTGAATGTGTTGATATTGTTTCAATAAACTTATTAAATTAAATTTTTCTTCTTCATTTAAATGGTCTAGTCGGTAAGGACTTGAGTTGATAGATTCTTGATTTTTAGAATTATCTCTGATTGGGTTGTTGAGGTGTTGATAAGTTTCAAGAATTGGTTGAGCTACGAAATGATTTTGGTTTGTGATCGGAATATCATTGATTAATTTATACTTTTTATTGTATAAATTAACAGTTTGGGATTTATAATCTATAACGGCTTGTGCGTCTGAAAGCAGTTTTCTACCAATTAGTAGATCGTAATCTGGTGAAAATTGATGTAAAAGAAATTCATTATTACTTTTGAACAAGTTGTTTGAAAGAACATTCACCTTTTTTGTGATAGTCAAAGGTCCATTGCTGGTTTGAATAAGACAATCGGTATCGTGAATTGGTAAATTAAAAACATTGTATGTCATCATATTGACAGTAGATCCTGTATCTATTAGACATTTTATATTTTTTCCTTTATAGGTGATAATTATGTATTGTTGGTTTCCGAGGCTGGCAGCTGAAAATTTTCGGCTTTCTCGATTTCTATTTCATTTGGTTGTTCTATTTCCTGTTCGGTTGTGGCTGGTTGTGTGTATGTATAGTCTGAGGTTTGTGGATAACTTTGTTCTTGGTAATATTGAGGATAGTATTGGGAATAAGAAGCTAATTGATTATAATATTCTTTCTGCATATAGTCGTGACAATTTATCTCTTCTTGATTTCTAGTTTCTTCATCTATACTCATTTTACTTTGTTCACTTTCTGCTTGTCTAACACGCTTTGCTGGTTGGTTGGCTACGCCAAAACTATTGAAAGGAGTTTGTTGTGGAGTTGTTTGTGTATGTTGTCCAAAACGATTATTGTCAAATTGATTTTGTCTGAAAATTGGTCTAAGTGTAGGGTTAAATGGTCTAACTGGGTTAGGCGTTGGTTGCATCGGTCGAGGTGAATAATGATTAGGTGGAAGATATGGTTGTTGAAAATAAGGTTGATATGGGACATAAGGATGGTTTGGTTGAAGAAATGTGGGAAACTTTTGAATATTTGGATTTGGATAAGTTGGCTTAAAATTTTTATCTTGCTTTACTTTGTTTTGATTTAAATTTTGACAGGGTTCATCAAAAAGATTTCTTTCTTGTAATATGTTAATTAGTGATCTTAAATCTGGAATTTCGCAATTTATGATTCGAATACAAATATTGGTAGGAAGTTTTTGAATTAGGTCGTCAATACTTGTTTTAATTAATCGATTATATAGTATTTTTTCATCTTGATTATTTTCTAATTCTAGTTTACTCATCAATGTCTGCCTACGGTGTTCTGCTTCTTCCAGAAAAGCTCGTACGTTGCCTTTGAACGGAGTGTTCCTGAATTCCTCCAGTAGAATATGGTTCTTGGTCTGCGTCTTGAAGTTTAGGATTAGCTGTTTTCGGAGATCCGTCCATGTAGTTAGGTTGGTCATGCCAAGAGATAACATGACTTCACTGCTGATGCAGCTTTCAACAAGTCCAAAGAGTATTGATCTCTGCCTCGCATTGTTGGTGGTGTACAGGGCCAGTATATAATCGATCCGGTTGATGAACGTGTATAAAGCGTTTTTATTTCCGGTGAACTTTTCAACATTTTTAAGTTGATTAATCACTTGGGTCATGTCGGTATCAGAAAGGGGTGTTGTTGCGTCGCCTTCCATTTTGTTTATTTATTTAATTTATTATAATTATATTTTATTTATTATTTGTTGTCGGTTTATTTTATTTTTATTGATTATTTAGTACGTATGTTGGGGTTTGTATGCACTGATAGCACTTTCGAAGGTTTGCGAGAAAACCAAATGTTTCTGGAATTATATTCTCTTCGAATTCTATAGCGTCTTCTTGAATTATTTTCAAGTTTTTTGCACAATCCGCGGCTTTGGCAATATGCGAATTTCGGTATACACGTCACTGTCGAGGTTTTATTTTAAAACTTGACGCGATATTGACCATCGCGTGGGTTGCCTTCGCGTTTGTTGTTTAGCGGATAGCAGTAAACGGGACACAAGAATTAATAACTTAGTTATTGCATCAGGATCCACAATTTATTACTATCCTACCGGCTGCGCCACTAAGATAAAACTGTTACGAGTCGAATAAATGCTGCGACATATACTAACAGCAACGCTAATATGATTTAAAAGACGAAGTCAAGGTTGGATTATGACAACTTGCTTTATTGAATATCAACTTAAGACTAACAATTGTGTGTCTATTGACACGTATTTATGCACTGTGTGAGGCTGTGTGAGTGTATGAGTATTCAGTGTTGGGCATTTCACCACACAATTCCAACACATTAACAATGTTGCGTCAACTTCTAATTGTCTATTATGCACTGTGTGAGGCTGTGTGAGTGTATGAGTATTCAGTGTTGGGCATTTCACCACACAATTCCAACACATCATCCGAATACTAGACCTCGGTCAACGGAGCTGCGCGCCTTGCAAAGACGAATCAGCTTAATGACGCGACCATACAGCTTCTGAATATTGTAGACGTAATCAGTATGATTATGTCACTATATATATATATATTTTTTTTTTTTAGTTATTTTCTTGTTCCTACTCGACCAACGCAGTGGTCTTCCTGTCTAAAATTTGCATGGCTTTACGGGCCATGCGCTATACCGAGCAACGCAATCGTCGCTCAGTAGTACAATTTTACAATTTATAATTAAAACTAAATTTTATATCTTAATATATATTATTATAGTCTATAACGTTGCGCGCTCTGAGTAGCGCTGTCGGTTCACATGATCCTGTTGTAGGGCTGGGCGTGGCCGGTGCAGGTCCTTGCACAGGCTTTTTCTGCATTAAATTGGCCCAGCTTGGCGCGCTGGGCGTGGCCGGTGCTGGTCTTCGCACAGGCTTTTTTTTTTTTATATTTATAGTTGATTATGTCCGTTGTTGCTGCGGCTCATTGTTGTTGTTGTCATTTGGTTCGGGGGCCGAGCTTGGCACGCTGGGCGTGGCCGGTGCTGGTCTTCGCACAGGCTTCTATATTTATAGATGATTGTTGCTGATGTTGCTGCTGCTGCTGGTGTTGTTGTTGTTGTTGTTGTTGTTATTCAGTTTCTGTTGTTGCTTTAGCAGTTGCTGCTGTTGTTGTTGCTGCTGCTGCTGTAGTTGTTGCTGCTGCTGCTGCTGTAGTTGTTGCTACTGCTGCTGCTGTAGTTGTTGCTGCTGCTGCTGCTGCTGTTGTTGTTGTTATTGTTATTCAGTTTCTGTTGTTGCTTTAGCAGTTGCTGCTGTAGTTGTTGCTGCTGCTGCTGCTGTAGTTGTTGTTGCTGCTGCTGCTGTTGTTGTTGTTATTGTTACTGTTGCTGTTGCTCTTGTTGCGCTATTGCGCTGCTGTTGCTGCTGTTGTTGTTGTTACATCGATTAGATATATTGTGTTTGCAACTTATTTGAAAATCTTGCCCTGGTTGAATTTACGGCCATCATTGTCCACCGACAACAGCCCAAAGGTATGCAGCCACATAACACTTATAGTTTTTAAATAAAAATATAAAACAGGCACTTGAGTGACACTTGTCACGGTCGCCATGTAATAAAATGAACCTCTATTATCTTTGAGTTCTGGACAGCGAATCCTCTCCGTATTTTATTCAAATAAAGTCTTAGCCTAAAGTACATAAAGTTTACATAAAGAATTTTGTCGCTTATAGCAGTGGCAGAATGGGAGTATATAACATGCTGTATGTGTGTGTATATATGTTTGTATGCAAGTTATCACCACGCAACTCAGGCAAATCTTATGACAAATGTAAACAACTTTCAAATAACATAATTCCCTCTATAGTATCACGCCACTCAGCCCAGACATAAAAGCTTCTTGCACTATTCCCACAGAGTAAGCAGTTTTAGCCTCAATATAAACATAAGATCTCCCTGCGTTGTTTCCATGAGCCCATAGAGCCGGCAACCCAGCTTTGATGTAAACAAATCTTAATTTCACAATTCCGATATAAAATCACGTAAGCCAATCTTGGGAGCTTTTGAGCTTTGAGCTTTAATGAGGGAAGCTTTAGCATAAACATTAGCTGACTTGCAGCATAAGATCATATCTTGTAATCAGTTCAATTTTGGAGTTTAATAAAAGAACACTAAGTTCACTAAATATAAAATTATTTTTTTATCAACTTGCAAAGTCAAGAAGTTAATTGGCGCCCAACGTGGGGCATACGTTAAATAAGAAAACACATTGAAAGAATATAAAAACCTTTTAATGTAATCGTACGCCGCCGAAATTTTAAACGTGAACTAAAAAGTGTTAAAAAAATTAAACCCAACAGAAACAAAAGGTTTCTGGAACTCAACCAAAAAGTGCATTAAAAAGTTTTGATAAAAGAACAAAACAATTGTGCTTACAAAAAAACCATAACGTTAACAAAAGTTAAAGAATCGATTATTAATATATAGAATATTCAATGAACAAGGTGTAAAAGTACCAAACCAAAAACTAAAAGTAAACAACAAAAATCTGTGGCCAAACCAAAATCTAAAAGTAAACAACAAAAAACTGTGGCCAAACCAAAAACTAAAAGTAAACAACAAAAATCTGCGACCAAAAAGACGATTAAGAAGGAAGGAAGGAAGGAAGGACGACCTACCCAATTTGCTGAAACCCCCAGAAAGAAGCACTACTACGTGAGCGATCGTGAATTTTTTAAATAAGAAATAGTATTAAAAATATTGATTGTTTTAAAATTGTACTAAACCAACATTCATTTAAAATTGTACTAAACCAACATTCATTTAAAATTGTACTAAACCTGGACGAGTTAATTGAAAATTTAGGAAAATTAAAGGTGACTACAGATAATTCAAAAATGGCTAATAATCTGACAGCAGATATTATAGCTCAACTGATAGCGACTCACACTAGAGCACTGCAAGATCAAATTTCAGAATTAAAATCCCAATTAACACTATCATCTACTAATGAACAGGAGTTTAGAGCAACAGTTATCAATGAAGCGATTCGATGCGATGAATCGTTTGATATAATTAAATCTTTACCTGAGTTCTCAGGAAGCCATAACGCGTATGTAAGCTGGCGTGAAGCAGCTTGCGGCGCTATGCGAATGTATAAAGAAGGCAGTAGAAGATACGTAGGTGCTTTAACAATACTTCGAAACAAGGTCACTGGTAGGGCAAACGATGTCCTAACCAATCATGGAACCGTACTTAACTTTGAGGCGATACTTGCTAGATTAGATTTTGCATATAGTGACAAGCGTCCAATGCATATTTTGGAACAAGAATTAAGCGTATTACGACAGGGTAACTTATCAGTTCTTGACTATTACAATCTGGTCAACAAAAAATTAACTCAGATAATAAACAAAACTATCATGACATACGGCGATAAAGCTAATTTAATTAACGAATTAAATACTAAAAATAGGGATAACGCTTTGCGAGTTTTCATTACAGGCCTTAACGGCTCATTATCCAACATTTTGTTTTCTCTTAACCCAGAAAACCTTCCAAATGCTTTAGCAAAAGCTCAAGAACTAGAAGCGAATCATCAAAGAGCTAATTTCGCTTATAACCATTCCTTTAATTCGCAACAATCACATGCGAATAAAACGGAACAAACGAAGCAAAACAAATCTGATCAACCTTATAAAAAATATGATAACCGCTTGCGATTCAATCAAAGCTCGCAAAATCAGAAACATCCAAACGCTCAACCCCCTCAAGAACCGATGGATGTAGATAGATCCATTCAAATACAAAACCCGTCCTTTCAACAGAATCCAAATTTGGAGCAAGCCAATAAAAGAGGATTCTCTTCACAAACAATTCAACAACCGAAAAAGGTTATGCGCGTAAATAATATTCAGGAGGATCATTTTTTAGAGGAGCAAGGGGAGACCTCCCATTCATCTATAGAATAGATAAAAAAATAAACAAACAATTAAAAGTACTAATAGATACAGGTGCTACATGTTGTTATATTAAAAAGGGAATATATGATAACCCAGAGGAGCTAGCTATTAAAAAAAGAGTAAAAACTGTAAACGGATACAGCATCATAACACACTTTCATAATATAAATATTTTTGGCAAACGTTATAGATTTTATGAAATCAGTAACCTAGAAGCTGATTTGTTAATCGGCTATAATCTATTAAAAGATATCAATGCAATAATTGACCTATCAAAAGGTTCCTTGCAGTATAATAATAAAACGGAAAAAATTAATTTAGTAAATTCAAATCTAGATAAGGAGCATTGTGCCATTCCTTATCTAAATTATGAAACTCTTAAATCCGATTCATTATTCAATGTATCTGACATAGAATCATCGTCATCAAGTGACTCTGATTGCCCCAAACTGAACTTCAAGAGAAATAAGCATAAAATGAAGAAAGCTAAAAAGAGCAGGCAACAAGAATTGTCGGTATCCTCTACAAGTACTTCTATATGCAAAGTAAACCATTCCATTGATGAAATGGTTAATCCTCGCAAATCTTGAAGAACAAATCATTCAGGAAATTAAAACCAAACACTCCCAAATACAAATATCTCTTCCTTTTAGAACAGATATAAGAGGTGAAATCAGAACGGTAACAGATACTCCAATCTATAGTAAACAATACCCTTACCCGCATTCAGTTAATAACTTCGTTAATAAAGAGATTAATAGGATGCTAAACGATAATATAATAAGGCCAAGTAAAAGCCCTTATAACTCTCCAGTATGGGTTGTAGGAAAAAAGGGTTTTAATGAAGATGGCACACCAAAACACAGGTTGGTTATTGATTATAAAAAACTGAATAGCAATACAATCCCTGATAGATATCCGATGCCAGATCCCTCGGTAATACTATCTAATTTAGGTAAAGCAAAGTTCTTCTCAACTATTGATCTAGAGTCTGGTTTTCATCAGATCTTGATGAAAAACGCAGACATTGAAAAAACCGCCTTTTCCATTAATAATGGAAAATATGAATTTCTTCGCTTGCCATTTGGACTTGCGAACGCACCTAGCATTTTCCAAAGAGCAATGGACAATATTCTACGCGACAAAATTGGCAAAACTTGCCACATCTATATAGATGACATAATAGTCTTTTCAGAAAATATCGAACAACATTTCAACGACCTACGAGAAATCATTGAAATATTATTTAAAGCCAATATGAAAATATCTCTAGAAAAATCTAAATTCTTTAAAAAAGAAATCGAATTCTTAGGATATATGGTATCTCATAACACTATCGCAACCGACCCCAAAAAGATAGAAACTATTTTGAAATATCCCCCTCCCAATAACTTGAGAGAATTACGAAGCTTTCTAGGTCTAACTAATTATTACAGAAAATTCGTACAAAACTACGCAAATATAGCCAAGCCACTGACAAAACTGCTACAAGGACATAATGGTATGATTTCAAAACACATGTCGAAAAAAACAAAAATATCTCTAAACGACGAAGCCCATTCAGCATTCGAAACTTTAAAATCACATTTAGCTACAAAGGTTGAATTAACCCAACCAGACTATTCCAAAAAGTTCGTTCTTACTACAGACGCTTCCGACATCGCTATAGGCGCCGTCCTTTCACAAGAAAATAAACCAATAACATTCATTTCAAAAACTTTAAATAAAACAGAGAAAAATTATGCAACAAACGAAAGGGAATTATATGCCATTGTCTGGGCATTAAAAAATCTTCGTAATTACTTATATGGTATTACAAATCTAGAAATTCAAACAGACCATCAACCACTTTCTTTCGCGGTTTCTGCACGAAATCCTAATTCAAAAATGAAAAGATGGCACGCTTTCATTGAGGAATTTTCCCCAACCATTCTCTATAAACCTGGGTCAACCAATGTTGTTGCTGACGCATTATCCAGAGTAGTAATAAACCACATCTCCACTGAAAACAATCAAATGTCCGATAACAAACCCTCGTCTGACAATGAATCTTCATCCGATATAGAAACCATACATTCAGCCGACAGCAGTCATGATTACATATTAGAAGAAACAAAAAAACCACTAAACCAATTTAAACAGCAACTACTAATTTCAAAAAATAGTTTCACTATCCACGAAAAATGTAACCCATTCAATAAAACTAGACATATTATAGAATATGATACACTAGACAACCTAATCACAATACTTAAAGAGTTTCTACAGCCAAATATAACTACAGGAATCCATTGCAGTCTTGAAGACTTATACGAAATTCAAAATAAGCTAAAAATCACCTTTACAAATAAATTTTTATTTACCAGAAAATTTGTCGTAGATATCGAAAACAAAAACGACCAAGAAATCATTATAGAAGAAACACATGCTCGTGCTCATAGAGGTTTCGATGAAAATCTCAAACAAATTCTTAAATATTACTATTGGCCAACACTATACAAAACTCTCAAACAATACATACGACATTGCGAAATCTGCAATAAAAATAAATACGACAGAAACCCAAAACAAATACTTATTTCCAAAGCACCGATTCCAAAAACAGAAGGTGAACAGTTGCATATAGATATTTTTTATGCTCAAAAACTTTCATTCATCACTTGTATAGATGCTTATTCCAAATTCCTAGTTATTAAAGAAATCAATAACAAGTCTGATATGGCTAACAAGGTATTAGAATTGATCCAAATCTTTCCATTTGCTAAATCAATAATGCTAGATAATGAACCTAGTTTTTCATCAGCACAATTCAAATCAACAATGTCCCGTTCAGGCATAACTATTTATTATACAGACCCCAGACACAGCCTTAGTAACGGTCAAGTAGAAAGAGTTCACTCAACACTTATTGAAATTTCTCGATGCATCCAAGAAGAATTTAATATAATTAACTATTCTGAAGTCATATACCGCGCAGTTAAAGAATATAATAACACAATACAATCAACAACCCAGCAAAAACCATGCGAAATTCTATTCAACAAAATAAATCATTCTGAATTGCCCGAAAAACTAGAATCAGCTCAATCCAAAATGCTAGAATACCATAACAAAAAAAGGATATCTAAAAATTATCAAGTAGGTCAAGTCATTTATGAAAAAAAACATGGCGAAAGAAATAAATTACAGCCGAAATATAAAAAACAAGTAGTCAAAGAAGATTTAGGAAATACAGTAAAAATAAATAATAGAGACCGCATAATTCATAAAGATAATATAAGATCTTAATAAAACAATTTTTTTTTAATTTTTAGCATGACCATTTTATATGTACTAATCACTTTACTGCCCTTCTGCCGCCCCGATATCATAAACTACTCCAATGACGACTACGTTTTACTTGAGGACGTTGACAATTTTTTATTATACGAAACATTCGGAGAAGTCTTCCACGTTACTAATTTAAGTTTTTATAATGACATATTTGAAAAAGAGCTAAAATTTTTTTAGTAATAGAAGTAACTCTACTGACTGGGAAATAACTATGGAACTAAATTTAATTAAAACCCTTCTTTCTCAACTTACACCCCATAGAGTCTCTAAGCGAAGTATCAATGAATTAGGTACTATTTTTAAATGGATTACAGGAACACCAGACCATAATGACATGTTAACAATTCAAAATAAAATAAACGAACTCATTGAAAATAATAATATACAAAATCAAATTAATTCTGCAATTTTTAAAGAAGTTACTAAAATAACAAATCTTCTAGAAAATATTAAATTCAATCAAGAAATATTATTGAAAAAATATCGATTAAAACTATTATCACTTGACCTACAAAATCTGCTCGACACTATTACATTTTCAAAAGCCAACATAATAAACCCAAAAATTTTAAATAAACAAGACATGACAAACATATTTAATCACGAAGCATTCAATATTACTCTTATTGACCTCCTAGACGTATCCTCTTTTTCAATTATCTCATACCAAGGTTTAATTATAGTTTTCATAAAATATCCAACTATTAACCATAATTGTAAGTTATACCATGCTAAAGCAATTTCCCAATCAGATGGAAAACTATTTATAGACGATAAGATCGCTAAATGTAAGAACACTTTTTATCTTATAAAAAACTTTAAAGCCGAAATTTATAATGCCTTTGCTCAAATTGTCTACGAAAAGAACTGCTTCATCGATTTAGTTAATAAGCAATTCACAAGCTGCACAAAAATATCAGAAAAAAATAAGCCAATAGAAGTAATTACAGATGGTGCAATTTTAATATCAGGAAAAAATTGCGTTAATAACACCTGGCTTACAGGCACTTATCTCATAACTTTCAAAACCATTGTAACCATAAACAATATTACTTACACAAACGAAAAAGAGAAACTGCTTAATTATGTAAAACATACCAAATTTACAAATTATTTAATTACTGAATATAAAACCTCTAATGACACCGAATTACGATTAGAAAATACTAACACTCTATCAAAAATTGTAATAGAATTAGAAAACAACCACACAAAAATAACATTCATTATATTTTTAATAATTTTTACATTCATTATGATAAAGCTTCTCAAATTTTGTTCAAGGAACAATTTCAACCCTATTACATTTTTATTTTCAAGCCCGTCAAATAATCAAAATATTCAAAATTCTGATATACTAAATGCCATAAATAATCAAATCGAATTTCTAATGAGAAATCGTTAAGAATCGAGGACGATTCTTCTTAAGAAAGGGGGGAGTTATCACCACGCAACTCAGGCAAATCTTATGACAAATGTAAACAACTTTCAAATAACATAATTCCCTCTATAGTATCACGCCACTCAGCCCAGACATAAAAGCTTCTTGCACTATTCCCACAGAGTAAGCAGTTTTAGCCTCAATATAAACATAAGATCTCCCTGCGTTGTTTCCATGAGCCCATAGAGCCGGCAACCCAGCTTTGATGTAAACAAATCTTAATTTCACAATTCCGATATAAAATCACGTAAGCCAATCTTGGGAGCTTTTGAGCTTTGAGCTTTAATGAGGGAAGCTTTAGCATAAACTTTAGCTGACTTGCAGCATAAGATCATATCTTGTAATCAGTTCAATTTTGGAGTTTAATAAAAGAACACTAAGTTCACTAAATATAAAATTATTTTTTTATCAACTTGCAAAGTCAAGAAGTTAATTTGCATATGCAGAAGGCATATACATTTAGCGTTTAAGCTGCGGCGTGGACAAGAGCGTAACAATGCTTACGTTGCAGATCCCACGCTGCAGGCCAGTCTATACATAAGTGACCGATCATATTACGGCGCTTATGTATAGCTGTTATAATATAAGTAAAGCAACAAAGTGTTGCTATGTTGTGAGCATGATACTCTTACTTATATTTTGGGCATATGTCAACTTCATATATTGTATACACTACAATACTGTGAGCATATGCTTATATGACATACAACATACTACAATATAATTTCGATTTTTGTTGTAATTTACAAGTACTAGAGACGTGTGCTTTGGAAAGTACATAGATTTTCACCATATGATTATACCCTGAAAGTTTCATAAAGATTGTACATCTAGAAATTAAATTATTCAACAAATAAATTCTTATAATACTGCCCACACTGCAGTGCACTGCAGCGCAGCCCAATCACAGTCGCTGCTTACTGCGCAGTTAGCAGAGAGCGTTCTAATACGTACATGTGTATGTATGTGTGTCGAAAAGAAGTGCAGACTGATTAGAATATCAGTTTAGAGGGTTCAGGTATATCCGAGTCGAGAAGTCTCGACTAGTCTTCTTACTTGTTATACCCTGAACCCATTTTCAATGGGAAATCAGGGTATAATGGTTTTGTTGAAATGTATGTAACAGGCAGAAGGAGGCGTGGCAGACCCCACAAAGTATATATATTCTTGATCAGGGCGACGAGCTGAGTTGATTTGGCCCTGTCCGTATGTCCGTATGTATGAACGCGTTGATTTCAGAAGATATAAGAGCTAGAGACTTCAAATTTTTTTTAAAATGTCCGTAATTACAGCGCGCATATCAAGTTTATCATTAAAAATCGGTAACTCATCCCGATCTTTTTTTATCGATAAAAACCCTTATCGAAAACCAGTTATAAAATTATATCTTCTACACCTTAATTGCTAGAGTCTCCAAATTTTTAATGTATGCTTATATGCAATTTATACAATTTCGGGCTTTGTTAAAATTTACCCTTCACCCTTAAATTCACCCCCTCACCCTCACTTTTGTAAAAAGCGTATTTCAAATACTAGAGACTTGTGCTTTGGCAATTACATGCATATTCATGTTATAATCATAATCTGAAAGTTTCATGAAGATCGTACGTCCATAAAAAAGTTATTAAATAATTAAGTTCTCATAGTAAGCGCACACTGCAGACCATGCGTGTTTATGCGTGGGTGCTTGTGTGTGTATGTGTTTGTGTATGTGTGTGTATGTGTATGTGTGTGTGTATGTGTGTGTGTGTGTGTTTATGCGTTTGTGTGTGTATGAGTGTGTGTGTGAGTATGTGTGTCTGTATGCGTGCATGTGTATGTATGGCTGTGTGTGCGTAAGCTGAAAGACACGAAAAATTATTGAAATATCTATTGCTCCAAGGGTTCAGGGGATCTCGTAGTCGAGCAGTCTCGACTAGAGCTTTCTTACTTGTTTTTAATTTTGTTATATGTCTATTGAATAGACATAATAAAATTATATTTGTTTCACCGCTTCTGTTCCATGCTCTATGTCTTGAGCCCTACGTGCGCATTTGGTGAATTCTATTTCTTTGTCATTAGAATATAACTGAATTAATTTTTCCTGCACTGTATTATATTCATGATAAGGTAATTCCGAGTAAATACCCACTTTACCTTTCGTTATGTATTTTTCGAAAATTTCTTCCATCGTTGGGAAGTCGTGTTCTGCTATAAAAATTATTCTTTTTCCATGAACTGATTTATACTCCTCTGTTTTGGACTTTGGTATTATTACCTGCGTTTTGTATTTATTAATGTTGAAGGTTTTTCTTAAATGAAACACGGTATATGTAGGCGCAACGCAAAAAGTTTATTTAACACAATATTCAGTAACAAGTACACTTCTTCACGTACCGCGACGATTTGAACTTAACTAACCGAGCCGACACACTGACATTGATCTTACACAATGAGCTTACTGAATGAACTTTGGCTCGACTTACAGCACGCTTATATACCTACTTCTACTGCATATCGAATGTTCTGGATGTCACCTTATGCTTCTATGTTTGCGTCTATTTCATAATCCAGAACATTCGGTTTCTTATTCTAGAGACAAATGTGCGATCAGCCGACGACTGTGTTTACCGTTAGCTCAAATGCCCACTTGATGATGAGTTTTTCGAGATCAATCCTCAACACCCTCCCTAAAACTCAACATCTCTATAACAAATTTGTCCCTTATTTCTCATTCCCAATTTCTCTCTTAGATACAAAAATCTGGGCTTTGGCAAAGCTTTAGTAAAAATGTCAGCGATCTGCTCTTCACTCTTTACATACCTTACATCTATCTCACCTTTCTCAAATAAATCGCGTACAAAATGATATTTAACATCTATATGTTTGCTTCGTTGATGAAATTCAGGATTTTTGATTAGCTTAATCGCACTTATATTATCTATAAACAAGATGTAGCTACTTAAATTAATGTTACAATCAAAAAACAATTTCTTTAGCCATATCATTTCCTTACTTGCTAGAGCTGCACTTACATATTCGGCTTCTGTTGTTGATAAAGCTACACATTGTTGTTTTTTACTTTGCCACGTTATTGCAGCATTCGCATATTTACACAAAATTCCAGATGTAGATTTCCGAGTTTTCTTATCACCTGCATAATCAGCATCACTATATGTCTCAAAAATATTATTATTTTTACTGTATAAAATTCCCAAATCCATCGTTCCTTTCAAATAACGAAATATTCTCTTAACTAACGTCCAGTGATGCTGCTTCGGGTTTTCTAGCTCTCGGGAAACTACATTAACAGAAAAACTTATATCTGGCCTTGAAACAACTTGTAAAAACATTAAATTTCCTATTGCTTCGCGGTAAGGTGCATTACAATTATTTTCTTCAGATACATTTTCATCATAATTACATTCAACTGGCGTGGAGACAATGTTCGCATTTATCATATTAAATTTTTCTAAAATTTTCTTTATATAATTTAAAGGCAAGCTTTGTGTAATAAATGTAACAGGGCAACCATAAAAATCTGGCATACGAATCTGTGATCTATCTCGCAATCGCCGACCCATTTCACTATTATTATGTTCAGTTGATTCATCTTCAATTTTATTATTTTCGTATTCACTTTCATTAGTCTCACTTTCAGAATTGTCAACTAAAATTTCAGGTTTTTTAAACTGAGCTGTAAAGTTTTCTGGTTTAAAACATACATCTCTACTTATAATTACATCTCTCATATTTGGAACATATACACGATATCCTTTGCAATTTTCAACGTATGCTACTATAAATCCTTTAATAGACTTTTTATCTAATTTTCTCCTTTTTTCTTTTGGTACATGTACAAAACATTCAGTCCCGAAAATTTTAAGATTTCTGATATTTGGCTCTTTCTTGAACCACAACTCATATGGAGTTTTATTCCCATGTTTTGTTGGACCTGTGCGGTTAATTACATAAACTGCAGTGTTTACTGCTTCTGCCCATAGAAATAATGGTAACTCAGAATTAGAATGCAACATTGATCGTGCAGCTTCAATAATAGTTCTATTCTCACGTTCCGCAACTCCATTCTGTTCAGGTGTATAAGGAGCATTAACAATATGTTTTATTCCCTTCTTATTAAAGAACAATTTAACTTCTTTATTAATATATTCTCTACCCCCATCGCTGTGAATTTCTTCAATGTTTTCATGAAATTGATTCTGAATTGCCTGAATAAAAATGTGGAGTTTTTCAAATACTTCCGACTTATGACGTATAAAATAAACTTCTCGATAACTTGAATAATCATCTTTAAAGCTAACAAAATACAACTTTTTACCAATAGACTCTACCTCTATCGGACCGCAAACATCAGTATGAATTATCTCTCGTGTCTTTGTTGCACGGTCAATATTTTTGTGAAATGTTAGCCGATGCTGCTTCCCATAAGCACATCCTTCACAAAAGAAATCATTTTCTAGAAAATCAATATTCTTATTTTTCAAATAATCGCGAACATGTCGAACGTTTTGATGACAAAACCTCTCGTGCCATACTTGTAAAGAATCACTTTCTTTCGATTCTATTTTTCTTGTTAAATTACACAATTTTGGCATCAAAACATTCGCATCTAATTTTAATAAGTTTCCGAACCTAGAACCCGTTGCAATTATTTTATTATCACGTCTCAACAAACACTGTGTTCCTTTATTTTTAATAAGACAATCAACACCCCTTTTTGCAGCTGACATAATAGAAAATAAATTGTAAACTATTTCCGGAACATACAAAACATCAAACATTGTCGTCGCCCTTTTATTATTATTGACATAAGTTTCAATATCAATATTACCTTTTCCGTGCGCCGTGATATATTTACCGTTACCTACGCCTATCCTCAGGGGCTCCAAAAATTCTTCATAAGTAGAATACCAATCTCGACGCCTTGACATGTGATCAGAAGCTCCTAAGTCGATCACCCACACGTCATCTTCTCTGCCGTCCCTGCTCGCAATCAATCCTTTCCTCGATGATTCACCCGATTCTCCTTGATTATTTTCCGCTTGACTTCCTGCATTTCTCCTTTGGTGACAGGTGTTGCTCTTGTGGCCTTTCTTCTTGCATATATAACACCTGTAGCAGTCCTTCTTCAGATGTCCCATCACGCCGCAGTTATAGCACTTCATAATTTTCTTCTTATTTTCATGTTCTCTTTTATTTTTTCCGTTGTCGGCAACTAACGCTGTTGACTCTTCAGGTACCACTTCTTGTTCTTTTGACCGCATTTCTTCTGTCATTAAACGAGTCGTCAAATTGTTCAATGTTCTTTTGCTGTCTTCGACCGAATCCCACGCACTATGAAAATAGTTAAACTTTTGAGGCAAAGATGACAGGATTCGCGACATTAACATTGTTTCAGGCACAGCACTTCCAAGATTTTTCATCTTGCTCCACAAAACTTCCAACTTTGAAATATTGTAGTCCACACTCTCACTTTCAATCCATTTGAAATCAAAAAATTGTTTCTGAATAGCCGATAAATTTTCTTCTGATTTCATATCATACACTGAGTTCAATTTTATCCACATTTCTCTTGCTGTTTTGCAGCTCACAATCAATTCCATCGGTCTTCTCTCGATAGAATGAATAATTATTTTCCTTGCAGTCTTATCAGCTTTCAAGAACCTTTTCGAGTCTCTCTCGTATGTTGCAGACTCCTGTGTCGGACACGTCAAACTACCTTCACAAACGGCAAGAACATCGTCGTCTTCTTCCAATAGCGTACGAATCATAAAACACCACAAATGCCAATTGTCTTTGTCGCGTAATCGTTCAATTCTCATATTTAATGGCTCCATTTTCATTGTGTTTATTTAGTTACAAATTTGCCACTAATTCACTTTTGTACTTGCACTCGATTTCACACTACATTACACGTTTAGCACTGTCTGGGCCCATAACCTGTTGAAGGTTTTTCTTAAATGAAACACGGTATATGTAGGCGCAACGCAAAAAGTTTATTTAACACAATATTCAGTAACAAGTACACTTCTTCACGTACCGCGACGATTTGAACTTAACTAACCGAGCCGACACACTGACATTGATCTTACACAATGAACTTACTGAATGAACTTTGGCTCGACTTACAGCACGCTTATATACCTACTTCTACTGCATATCGAATGTTCTGGATGTCACCTTATGCTTCTATGTTTGCGTCTATTTCATAATCCAGAACATTCGGTTTCTTATTCTAGAGACAAATGTGCGATCAGCCGACGACTGTGTTTACCGTTAGCTCAAATGCCCACTTGATGATGAGTTTTTCGAGATCAATCCTCAACAATTAACTATTTCTTCTTTTATTGAAAAATGATCATGTAGATTTTCCTTAGCTGAATGCACTGTTGCTATTGACCTATTATCTTCTATGTCTCCTATATTTGCTATTACGTTTATGTCAAATATGTCGTCATTGTTGCTACTTGTATAGTCGTTGTCTTCAAATCTGCTTAGAAAATCGGCTACTCTATTTTCTTTATCTTTTAAATAATCTATTTCGAATTGATACTCTCCTAGCTTTAATAGCCAGCAAATTGGATGACCTTCTTGGGATAGGACCGCTCCAATGGCGTAATTTGACGCATCGGTTGTAAGCGTGAATGTTTTTTTCAAAGTTAGGGTATCTTAATATAGGGTGTGAACTGATGCGATGTTTTAATTTCTCGAATGCTTCGACATAAGTCGGATCTTTTATATTTACTTTAACGTTTTTCTTTAAATATTTCGTGATTGGTTGTGATACTTTATATCTTATCTTTAATAAATTTCCTATAATAACCTGTTATACCTAGGAAGCTTTTTATTTGACTTTCTGTTTTTGGTAAAAGTAATTTGTTAATAATGGCTATCTTATTTGGATTTGGTTTAATGCCTTCTTTTGTTAAAATATGTCCTACGAATTTAGTTTCCCTCTTCATAAAGTTGCATTTGTCAATTTGAATCTTTAAATTCTTTTTTTTTCTAAAATTTGAAATATTTTGTTGATAGCTTGAATATACGTTTGCAATGATGAGCTGAAAATAAGTATATCGTCTAGATATACGACACATTTTTTGTTAATCTGATTCCTCAAAATTTCGTTAATAAGTCTTTGGAACATAGGGGGGGGGGGGGGGGGGGGGGGATCATTTTTCAACCCAAATGGTATTCTTATGAACTCGTATAAGCCATGTGGTATTACAAATGCCGCTTTCTTTCTATCTTCTTCCCTTACTAAAATCTGGTGGTAGCCTTTGGCTAAATCTATTGTCGTGAAATATTGCGCTCTCCCGAGTTTATCAAGAATTGAATTAATATTTGGAATGGGGAACTTATCGTCAATTGTTATTTCATTTAACTTTCTATAGTTGATCACTATGCGAAATTTTTATACCTTGAACCCATTGAAAATGGGAAATCAGGGTATAATGGTTTTGTTAAAATGTGTGTAACAGGCAGAAGGAGGCGTGGCAGACCTCACAAAGTATATATATTCTTGATCAGGGCGACGAGCTAAATCGATTTGGCCCTGTCCGTCTGTCTGTCCGTCCGTCCGTCCGTATGTATGAACGCGTCGATCTGAGAAGATATACGAGCTAGAGACTTGAAATTTTTTTTCCTAGGTCCGTGTATATCACGCGTATATCACGCGTATATCGAGTTTTTCTTTATATATCGATAACTACTCCCGATATTTTATTATCGATCAAAAGCCTTATCGAAAGCTAGTTATTTAATTATATCTCCTATACTGTTCAGGCACGAACATAAGGATTGCAAGCATGGACATTTCGTTAATATTATCAATAATTATCATATCTCTATTTGTCGTGTACACAAGTAAGAGGAGAAACCAGAGACAGGAATTGTCAGCTACTACTTTCCCTGGCCCCCCGCGGAATGTTCATGCATATGCATGAACATAGAAATATGATAAGTATGGGAACATACCCTCTACGCACTCAATAGCTGGCATACATAAAATAGATAATATTTGTGCAAGTGTGAACTGTCAGACTAGAATAAATATGACTATGACCCTTAGCGACAAGAATATGTAAGAGAAACGCTGAGCCTTACAACCTCAGCGACAGGATAAGAATAGCTAATAGACCCACGCGGAGCCTTACAAACTCAGCGATAAGATAAGAATATGTAATAGACCAATGCTGAGCCTTACACACTCAGCATAGACGCACTAGATTTAAGGGTTGAAATTATGCATGAGTCTGGGTATATAAATCCAGGCTCAGAAGAATAAAGACCAATACGCAACTAAACACCATCAAACTCAAGTGTATTCGTTCATGGTCCTTCGATCCGTACCACAAGTCTACCAAATACCAAATGTTGTGACAGTTGTATATAAAATAAGAAAAGTGGCTTCTTCTTTGGCTTACCACTCCACGCTGTGAGTAGAGGCACAGCAAGATCAACAAGGCGATCAAAACCAAAACCCTTAAACGGGTTAATCCAAAGAGAAAAGTGACAACAAATATACAAAAACTACAACAACCGCAACAAGATGCTGTCAGGATAGGTTATGGAAACGCTAAAGAAGCAATCAGACTTGTATGACACCATTTTAAAGGCCATAGCTGATAAGGATGCGTAAGCAGTCGTAGATAAGTTGGCAGAAGAATTCACTGCCAATCACTCGACGCTAATTAAACTCGGTCCCCAAACTATCATCCGTATTGTACACAGAATATATTCTATGAATTGATGGAAAAAGTCAGGATCTACAAAGAGCTCCTGATGAAGGTCGAAGCTGCCGACCTCGATATAGATACCGACAAACCATTCACTAGCAAGAATTGGCACCTGCAAACTGAGGTATCCAGGGAACAGAAAACTCAACAGGAAGTACTGTTTTCAAGAAGTGGTTCAACCTCAGTGGATTATCTGGTAGAACATGTGGACAAAAAAGCTCAAAAAGTAAGGAAAGAAATATCAGAAACAACTGCTATCTTGGAGGGCAACAACAGCGAAGAAATTCTTGCCTATAAAGGCAGATTATCCTTCCGATGGAAAAAAAGTCCAGTCAGCGCTAGCAGATTTAGAGGCAAGATATGGAGAGCATTCCTCCTGCAGCAACGAAATAGAAGAACTGGAAAGCAACGTCGATGAATTATCATCTAGACTTGACAGAAAATGACACGACTTGCATATCAGAAAAGAAGACGTTCCAGAGCTACCGAAAACGGATGTTCCTCAATTTAATGGAAGTCCCAAAGAGTGGCCAACGTTCTTCAATTTGTTCTCCAACATGATGCACAAAGGGAAGGATATCAGCAACACAAGGAAGCTGAACTACCTGAAATCATGCCTCAAAGGAGATGCCTAAAAGGTAGTGAGCCATTTGTTAAGTGGATCATCTGCTAGCTATAATTCGGCGTAGGAACTAATATGCAAGCGCTATGAAAATAAGCGCAAGATATTCGCAAACGCCGTTAACCAGCTAGTGGACATGAAACTGCTGGAAAACGATGATGAAGGCAGGATCCGCCAATTCTTGGACACAGCAAATGAGAGTATTCACATAATTAAAGAAGTAGGCCAAATTGGTAATGATGCTGATGTACTACTCGCTCAGATTTTGCTACGAAGATTCTCGACGGAAGTCCTACAACTTTACGAGCAACATGTAAAGAGGGCCAGAGAAATTCAGTCCTTGAAAAATGTACTCGAGTTTATTGATCAACTATACAATTCAATAGACGCAGTACAGATAAGGGCCGCCCAGACACTTTTTGAAGCAAAGAGAAAGTGTGAGGCGGCTCACCGATCACCGCCTCACAAGATTTATATTACAAATGAAAATAGATTTTTATTTAAATTGATTACTATTAAGTGGATATCGAATTGGATTTTTAGTTGAATTGTTTAATATTAAGTTAATCTTGAATTTGATTTATAGATGATTTTTAGTTAAACAAGGTTAAGGTTAAGATGTAGGTGTAATGTAGTAAGTAATTAATGAACAAAATGGAATATTGAATTGGAGCGAATCGGAATAAAGCAGAATGAGGTAGGAGGAATTCAAGAAGTGAGAAGAGTAAAGTGAAGAGAGATAAAAACAAGTAGACAATGAAGAAGGGTAAGATCCGATAATGAAGACGGAGTAAAGTAGCGAAGAAAATTAAATAAAGGTGACGAAAGAGTTGATAACTCTCGGTAACGAAGGTGAAATAAAGCAAGTTAAACGAACGGAAAATAAATTAAAAACGTACAAAGAGAAGCGAAAAGGGATGAAACAGGTTAAGAACGCACGGAAAATAAATTAAAAGCGTATAAAATAAAGCGAAAAGGAATAAAACAGGTTAAGAGCAAACGAGGAAAATCAAACTGAAAGCAAATAAAAGGATGCGAAGAGGGGATGAAATAATGTCAGTTAAACGAACATAAATGAAAATGAAAATGAAAAAAAGGGGGAAATAAAAATAATAATTGTAATAAGAATGATAAGAATAATAAAGTAAAAACAAGTAAGAACATTCTAGTCGAGAGTGCTCGACTAGATACTACCCTGAACCCAACAAATAAAAATGCTCATTTAGTATGGCTAAAATTTCAATTTCGATGTATTTAAAAATATAAATCAAATACCAAACTCATTTAATAAAATATAAAAATATTTTGAAACAATTAAAAAAGTTAATATCAGTTGCATTGATTGGGATTCGAGCCGCGACTTCTCGATCGAGCGTCATGCAGCTAACACACTACGCCACCTCACTTCTGCTAGTGGCGCTGGCAAAACTCAAATAGATTCACTGCTGCAGCGCCATCTACCAAAACTAAACGAAACTAGCTGCTGATGTGGTTCTAAGAATCTGCTAGAATAACCAAACTATTAAAAACGCACATAAAGTATAGTTAAAATTTCAATTTCGGTGTATTTAAAAATATAAATTAAATATAAAACTCATTTATGAAAATATAAAAATATTTTGAAACAATTAAAAACAAGTAAGAAAGCTCTAGTCGAGACTGCTCGACTACGAGATCCCCTGAACCCTTGGAGTGTTAGCTATTTCAATAATTTTTCGCGTCTTTCACAAACACGTACGCACACACAGGCATACATACACACACACGCATACAGACACAAACGCATACACACACTCACATACACACACACATACACAAACACATACACACACATACACAAACACATACACACACAAGCACCCACGCATAAACACGCATGGGCTGCAGTGAGCGCTTACTATGAGAACTTATTGATTAATAACTTTTTTTATGGACGTACGATCTTCATGAAACTTTCAGATTATGATTATATCATGGATATGCATGTAATTGCTAAAGCACAAGTCTCTAGTATTTGAAATACGCTTTTTACAAAAGTGAGGGTGAGGGGGTGAATTTAAGGGTGGGGGTAAATTTTAACAAAAACCGAAATTGTGTAAATTGCATGTAAGTATACATTAAAAATTTGGAGACTCTAGCAATAAAGGTGTAGAAGATATAATTTTATAACTGGGTTTCGATAAGGTTTTTTATCGATAAAAAAAGATTGGGATGAGTTATCGATTTTTAATGATAAACTCGATATCCGCGCTGTAATTACGAACATTTTACAAAAAATTTGAAGTCTCTAGCTCTTATATCTTCGGAAATCGACGCGTTCAAACATACGGACAGACGGACAGACGGACAGACGGACAGACGGACGGACGGACAGACGGACAGACGGACAGACAGACAGACGGACAGGGCCAAATCAACTCAGCTCGTCACCCTGATCATGAATATATATACTTTGTGGGGTCTGCCACGCCTCCTTCTGCCTGTTACATACATTTCAACAAAACCATTATACCCTGATTTCCCATTTTCAATGGGTTCAGGGTATAAAAATTAACATCAGTTGCATCGATCGGGATTCGAACCGCGACTTTTTGATCGAGCGTCATGCAGCTAACACTCTAGGCCACCCTACTCCTGCTAGTGGCGCTGGCAAAACTCAAATAGATTCACTGCTGCTGCGCCATCTACCAAAACTAAATGAAACTAACAGCTGATGTGATTCAACGAATGTTTTTGTTGTAGCTGCTGCACGTGCGTTTGTTAATTGGCCAAATATTTGATTATTTTTTATTAATTTTTGATTGAACGGAATTTAATGAAACTTTCAGCATATGATCTACATATTATATTGAATATTTGAGAAATTTGAAAAAAAGAAAAATCATTCACAATCAGCTATGGTGGCATCTGATTTGAACTTGAATGTTTTTACTCGATAAAAACATAACGGGATGATTTATCGAATTTTAAAAGCAAACTCCGCGCTGTATATACGGTCATTTTAAAAAAAATTCAAGACTCTAGCTCTTATATCTTCGGAAATCGACGCGTTCAAACATACGGACAGACGGACGGACGGACAGACGGACAGACAGACGGACAGGACCAAATCCACTCAGCTCGTCGCCCTGATCAAGAATATATATACTTTGTGGGGTCTGCCACGCCTCCTTCTGCCTGTTGCAAACATTTCAACAAAACCATTATACCCTGATTTCCCATTTTCAATGGGTTCAGGGTATAAAAAAAAAATGGAAATAGATTAAGACGAAACAAAGAAAAACAAGAAAGAATAACTAAATAAAATAAGAGGAAATAAAGAGAAAAAGTAAAATTAGAATAAGTGATCAAAGGGTAGGTTAAGAGGAAATAAGATAATAAACGCAAGCAAAATTGTATAAAAAAAAAGAGAGAAACAAATAACTAGAATAACGGTAGCGGGATAAGAGCTGAATAAACTGAGAGGAATAAATAAACATTTGAAATGGAAGACGCCGAATATCATAACCCAGGATTGAGCGTCGGGTGGATCTACCAGCGGTGCAAGGAAGAGTTAATCACGATAGCGCGAGAGTTTGGCCTGGATGCTGAGGGCCGAGTAGAGGATCTAAGGAAAAGGCTCTCTACGTTCACACAGAGCAACAACTATTCGGCGGAGGCCAAAGTGAAATTGGCCGAGATCGAGAAGCGTTTCGCGAAGGGGTCCGAGTTCACTCTGGGAGGCAATGCGCCAAGCATGGGCAGCCGAGCTGACCAGAAATCGTAGCCGGATTTACGAAAGGTTCAAGAGCAAGGTCCCGCTCAGACAGAGTCTCTGAGACTGAGGGTGCCCATGGCGAACAGCGCGGCGGTGCGGCGTCGTGAAGAGCGGAAGGAGTTTAGCAACACTGGAGAGGACGAGGCGTTAGCGACGACTTAGAAGGCTGGTCGACAAGTCCCCGCGTCCACGATCCCGTCAGAGAGGTTCCCACCCTGGGGGGTCGCCGAACAAGTACGTAATGGGGCATGCGGTATGATGGCCGAACGGACCCGTTGGGCTTCGTGGAGATTGTGGAAGAAAGAGCGATCACTTACGGTATCGAGTTAGATCAAATGACACGAGTGTTGAGCGAGGTATTCGCGGTAAGGCGGCGAAGTGGTTCTTGACCAGCGGGTTGAGGGATTCTTCGTGGGCCGATTTCAGGAGGGAATTCTTGGATTTCTTCCTCCCACCCCCGCTGTACTTCGAATGCCTGGAGGATCAAATAAGGTCGCGTCATCAAAGAGAAGGAGAAAATTTCAAGGACTACCTGATCGAGCTTAGGTTTTTAATGCGGCAGGCACGATATAGCGCGGCGCAGGAGCTGTATCGAGCCTATGAGAACGCTGCCCCGGACTATCGGTTGTACGTTAGGCGTCATGACTTTGTCACGCTGACGCAACCCACGCAGATGGCAGCCGAGTATGAAAATGTCCAAGGTCAGAGGATGGAACAGGGCAGAGAGGCTGCTGCGGAATGAACGAAGACTGCATGGTCGAAGCCGGCCGAAAATCGACCAAACAACCCGTTCCGCACACAGACGCCGGGATCCGGGATCAGAGGTCAAACGGCAGCAGCAGCGATGGCGCCCGCGGCGGCATCTCAAGAGGCTGTCCACCGGATGATGGCACAGGGGGGTGAGTCCGGAGGAGGAACACGACGAACGTGCTATCGGTGCGGGCAAAAAGGTCATTTCGCACGCGAATGCCAAAGCGGACAGGCGCCGTCCTGTCAGCGCTGCGGAAGGAAAGGGAAAAGCACGCGGGAATGCTGCGAGCGCGACGACGCGGGAGACGGAATGGGGCGCCTCCCGCTGGAGCGGGGCGGCGCCGCATAGACAGCAAAGATGAGGCGAAGAATCCCCTTTCAGTGGATGGGGGGAGGATCGTCGCGGCGGTGGTGATTGGGGGTCGAGCGATGACGGCCACAATCGACACCGGGGCCACACGCAGTTGCATAAGTGAAGACTGTGTGCGCCGGTAGGCGATCCGTGGCGAGATCCAGGAGATGCGCTGGAGATAACGAAGAGGATAAACGTGGAGGTGAGTCTCGCATGAAAGGCTGTAAAAATTACATTGCTCGTCATGCCGGCGATGCTGGACCACCTTATTCTAGGGATGGACTTCTTGTGCGCTATAGACACCACATTGTGTTGTGGCAACGCAGCGCTTACCATGAGGATGAAGGAGGAGCCGAACGAAGAGGTGTACCTGAGAAGCGGGTCACAAGTATCGAAAGAGAGCGACCAGTCTGGAGGGCCACAATCGCTCGCTCGATCAAGGATTCGCAGACAGGATCGGAAGAGAGGCCCCGAGGCACCGGGTTGGTCCCCGACGCAGAAGGTGGGCGCGGCGCCGGCGGGCGGAGGATTGCGGATCGATGAGCAGGACACGTCGAGGAGTGGCGGGCCAACTGCCCAGTCGATCGAGAGATGTCACAAGACCCCGAAGGGAGAACTCGGGAAATGTCCTCAGCTAGCGTGGACGGAGGATCTGGGGGAAGGGCCAGAGGAGCGCCCCCCGGAAGTTAAGTTGGTGGGATTGGAGGCGGAGGACGTGGATGAAATTCGGAGTAGCCAGTCACCGCGGAGTCCAATAGACCAAGAAGAGGATGAGGAGAATACGGAGTCTTCCCCCGACGGCGCAGGGTGGCCGGAGGATCTGGAGGACGAGCTGAAGGAGTTCCTGGTTTCGCCGAGTTTCGCCGAGCATAGCATAAGGATACGGGATGATAAGCCTCTTAAGCAAAGATATTATCCCAAGAATCCGGCTATGAGGAAGGTGATTGAAGAACAGGTAGACGAATTGATTCGAGCTGGAGCTATCGAGCCGTCGCGAAGTCCGCATAGTGCACCCATCGTCTTAGTAAAGAAGAAGACCGGAGATTGGCGAATGTGTGTGGACTACAGACAGCTAAATGTCTTCTAAAGGTCTTCCGCCGGTTGAAGAAAGCCAACCTTCGAATAAACCGGAAGAAATGCCAGTTTCTTCAGGAAAAGGTTGGTCTATCTCGGACATGTCGTCAGTGAAGAAGGTATATGCACGGATCCCGCAAAGGTCGAGGCGATCCGCCGTTTTCCGGCACCCTCGACCCTCAAGGAATTACGGCAGTGTTTGGGAATGACATCGTGGTACAGGCGATTCGTGCCGAACTTTGCGTCGATGGTGGAACCAATGACGAGTCTCCTTAAGAAGGGACAGAAATGGGAATGGAGCAAGAGGAGTCATTGAAGCAACTAAAAGAGAGTCTCACGACCGCGCCAGTGTTGGCGTGTCCCGACTTTTCGGCGAGGTTCGTACTACAGACGGATGCCAGCGATTACGGCTTGGGCGCGGTGCTCACACAAGAGGTCGAAGGCGAGGAAAATGTGATTGCATACGCTAGTCGGAAGATGTTGAAAGCGGAGCTCAATTATTCAGCTACAGAAAAGGAGTGCCTCGCGATTGTCTGGGCTATCAGGAAAATGCGGTGCTACCTCGAGGGCTATCGATTTGAGGTGGTTACAGATCATTTGGCATTGAAGTGGCTTAACTCGATAGAGAGTCCCACGGGGAGGATCGCGAGGTTGGCACTGGAGCTACAACAATTTCAGTTTGATATCCGCTATCGACGAGGGAAATTGAATGTTGTGGCCGACGCACTCTCTCGACAACCTGTGGAAAACTGCCAACGAATGATGGAGGCCAATCCCCCTTGCAAGTGGGTAACGAGAATGCGTGGGAGGATCAAAGAGGATCCAGAGAAATTCAAAGATTACGTTGAGGAGAACGGACAGCTGTACCGTAATCTTGGCCACCGGCGGACGATGAGAACTATATTCCCTGGAAATTGTGCGTCCCAACTCACCAGCGGAAAAGAGTACTGCAGGAATGCCATGATGCTCCCACGACGGGGCAACAAGGCGTGAGGAAAATGGTTATGAGGCTATCGCAACGATACTACTGGCCAGGAAGCGGCCAGGTATGTGAGGCGATGTGAGGAATGCCAACAGTTTAAGAGCGAGCAACTCAAACCAGCGGGTCAGATGTTAACCAGGCAAGTAGCGGAGCCCATGGCGATTCTGTACGAGGACTTCGTGGGTCCAATGCCTCGATCGAAGCGTGGGAACACAATGTTGCTTGTGTTGAATGATGCGTTCGCCAAGTGGGTGGAACTGGTGCCACTGAGAAGGGCCACCAAAGCGTTGCTGCAAGCGGCGTTCAGAGAGCGCATTTTGGCTCGATTCGGAGTCCCTAAAATGTTCATCTGTGACAACGGCGCGCAATTTGCGAGCAAAGGGTTTCGGTCGTACATGGAATCCTTAGGGGTGCGGTTACAGTTCACTGCCCCGTACTCCCCGCAAGAAAATCCGACCGAGAGGACTAATCGCACCGTAAAAACGATGATAGCCCAGTACATCGAGGGACATCAGAGTTCGTGGGATGTGTTGTTGCCAGAGATATCGCTAGCGATCAACTCTAGTGTCGCAGATTCTACCGGATTCACTCCTGCGTTCCTGATGATGGGTAGAGAGCCTCGCCTCCCGTCCACTCTCTACGACGAGGTCACTCCCGGGTCGGCAACGAGAGAAGTCGACTTGACAACAAGGAAAGAAACGATGAAGGAAATCTTCGAAGTGGCCCGTAGCAATCTACAAAAGGCGTCGAAGGACCAAGGCAGGTATTACAATCTGCGCCGACGAGAGTGGAGACCCGCGCTAGGGTCGATGGTTCTGCTGCGGCAGCACCAGCTGTCCAGCGCAGCGGAGGGCTTCGCGGCGAAATTGGCACCCAAGTTCGATGGTCCCTACAGGGTCGTCCACTTCATTTCCCCCAACGTGGTGCGGCTCGCTCGAGCGGGCGAACGGAGAAAAAGGGGGGCCAACCTTTCCCAGCTTAAGCCTTTCTACACTGAGGAGGAGGAGACCGGCGAAACGGCGTTGAGAGAGGAAACCGAGGAGGAAGAAGGATTCGATCGGCCCAAATCGAACAAGGACGCGCCGCTCGAAGACTAGAGGAAACTTGATCGCATGAACCCCGCTATCCCCTTTACAACCTCTTTGAGAAACCTCACTAATCTCATACTAACGCACTAACCGTTTTGGTCAAGAAGAGATCCGAGAGAGAGCGAGTATTAATGTTCTGATTCACACAGATAAGCGAAATCAAAGACGAAGTGATCACGATCAGCAGCGACGAGGAGTGGGAGGAGGCACTCCCCCAAGGGTCGCCGTGGGAGGACCAGCCACGCACCGGTCATGTCCACTCCATCCATCACTCCACTATAAACATCTCAGTGGCCTTGGAAGACATGATCATGGTGCTCAGAGGAGATTTTACGACGATGTACGTACCAGCGCCCGGAGTGCAACGGACTCCGCCGCACGTGGAGGAACCGACGTCCCTTCCCGGTTCGCCGACCCCATCCCAGCCGGAGAGTCACGATATCCCGACGGACGAGGAGTTGGAGAGATGGGCAAGCCCGACACCGTGGGCCGCAAGAGACGGCGAAGGCGATGACGCTGCGGAAGAGGTCCCCGACCAGCTCCCGCCACGCGAGGTAGGAGGCGGCAGGGAGCACTGTCCCTCCGCCCCTAATCCTGCCTCGAGGGTGGCGTCGCGAGCGGAGGCCGGGGAGCCGGAGGAGCTGTGGACGAGGAGGAGCAACCGACACGAGGATGTGGGGCCGAAGCCGACTCCGCAACGCCCGTTGGAGGGCGATGCAGGTGAGAGCCGCCGCCGCGATTCCGCGCGAGTCGCGTTTCGCTACGTCCCCGGGGCCGTCGAGAACAGGCGTCGATTGGCCCAGCCAGTCTATCGTTCAGAGCGGACGAGTGGACGGCCTCGGGTGGACCTCCGAGACCGGCGTGCTGGATCCCCGAACGTCGCTGGAGCATCGAGCCATGTTGGGGCCACCCGACGGAGGCGACGAGCGAGCTTCGGCGAGTCACAAACAAAGTGGCGAAAGCTAGACGATTCCCGTCTAAGGGGATCAAGCCACCAAAGAGAGCTCGCCGATCACCGCCTCACAAGATTTATATAACAAATGAAAATAGATTTTTAGTTAAATTGATTACTATTAAGTGGATATCGGATTGGATTTTTAGTTGAATTGTTTAATATTAAGTTAATCTTGAATTTGATTTATAGATGATTTTTAGAAAATGGAATATTGAATTGGATTTTAGTTGAATTGGTTAGTATTAAATTAATATTGAATTTGATTTTTAGTTTAATTGGTTAGTATTATTTTAAAATTGAATTTGATTTTTAGTTGAATTGGTTAGTGTTAAGTTAATATTGAATTTGATTTTTAGTTGAATTGTTTAGTATTAAGTTAATATTGAATTCGATTTGTATTATTGAATTGAATTGAATGAATTGAATTGAATTGTTTAGCATTAAGTTAATATTGAATTGGATTTATATATAGTTTTTAGTTAAATAAGGTTAAAGTTAGGATTTAAGTGGGGCGATTAGGGTTTAAGTTTGAACTGTCATTTAAATTTATATTTGAAAATGCCGCCCAAAGCGCTGGTGATTTATCGGCGATCGGCGGCGTAACCCTGCGTGGAGAGTTTTGAGCGGAGAGTTGCGTCGCCAACGCCGAGCGCTTTGGGCGAGCGAAAAAAGAACAAGGGTTAGTTGGCGTTGGAAAGCGAGAGTCGTCAGACGACGAAAAGTGATGGAATAAAATTTGTGCGAGTAGTTGAAAGTACAGTTAGTTTTGAATAAGGAGGTTAAGTGATTGATAAAATAAACGGCAACTGGCAATTAAAGCGATAAAAGGTGGTCATTTGGGATAATTAGCGAAGACGACTGGCGATTAAAGCGATAAAAGGTGATCGGTTGGGATAATTGGCGGATACGACTGCGAAAGGTTGGCGGAGTATCCGACGGCCAGCAGGAAGTATAGCGAAAGACGAAGTCTCGTAAGTGTTGCACGTGAGTGGTGATCCCCGTTTTGAATTTTCCCCCTTTTTCCCCATTCCCGACCATAATATTAAACATCCCCCCCTGGTGTCTCACAATTCTAATAAATTTCTTGTGAGTACACTCTGGGTAGACTGAGTCTATCCCAGCGTTAATAATTTACTACTTTACAAACGAGCTACAAAAGATGCCGTTTTTGCAACCTGGATAACCACGAAATTACCAGGTGTTCAAAATTTAAAGCAGAGCCAGTTAAAAAACGCAAGGAGTTTGTAACTAAAAGTGCTCTGTGTTTTAAATGCCTAGCTTCCCATAGCATGAAAGAGTGCCCAAAGGATTGGTCATGCAAGTATTGTACCAAATCACATTGTGAGGCGGCGCCCTCACGATCATAAGAGAATGAAGAAATGTTTAATGCTTATTTTGAGTTTGTCTAGTTTGTAAGAGAATTGAAGAAGTGTTTATTTACGAATTTGAATTAATGAAATGTTCAGTTGGTATCAGAATTGATGAAATGTTTACTTTATTTTGTATTCGCTAAGATGTAGAGTTAAATTAATAAATTAAGTAGGCTTAATTAGGGTTAGTTTTGTAGTCGTTAGGGTTTAGATTTAGCAAGTAGAAATTAAGTTAGTAAAGTAAGTAGTATTGGTTTTGAATTGATAATTAATAGTTTTTAGATTTATAATTAATAGTTAAACAAGTAGGTTAAGCAGAAGTTGATATTTGGTACACAGAGAATTGAATTGATATTTGAAAATGCCGCCCAAAGCGCTGACAATTTATCGGCGATCGGCAGCGCAACCCTGCGTGGAGAGTTGTGAGCGGAGAGTTGCGTCGCCGACGCCGAGCGCTTTGGGCGAGCGCAGAAAAGAAACGATTAGTCGAGTGGTGAGCGAGCAATAGTCAAGTGGTTAAGCGTGAAATTGAGTTGTGAAACGCGGTTAGATTAAGCGGCATCTCAAATAAAAAGGAAAGAAACTGGAGAACGGATTGGCAACTTTTATTAAATTAAACGGCAACTGGAGCAAAGTTTGATGGCGACGAGGCAAAAGAAAAGGGGTGAGAAGACACTGGAGAAGAAAAGGTACACGTGAGTGGCGGTCCCCATATTAGATTTCCCCCTTCTCCCATTTCCCGACCAATAACGTTAAATATTCCCCCCCCCCCCCCCCCTGGTGTCACCCTATTACATAAAAATAAATTCCTTGTGAGTACACCCTGGGTAGACTGAGTCTACCAGTCTGAGTCTGAGCCGTAATTTACTACTTTACAAGTGGCGCCCGAGCAGGGACACAGGGAGGTGCGCGGTGTATCGTATGGCCGAGGGGAAACGGCGGAAATTATAATAAATATATAAAAGTGCTATATTTTGATATATAAAACCTTAAAAATCTTGATCGAGAAGAGTAGAAAATTTATGTGTATATATATATATATGTGCATGTGTGTTTAACGATTTTGGCGCAAGCTGTACTTTTCGGCGCCATAATCGTTTTACCGTTGGTTTTCTTCTCTCGTCGCTTTTGAATCTTTATACCCTGGACAGCGCGATCGCTGTGAGGTATATCCGTTTGGTTGCTTACATTTCATCACGTATTTACTCATTGCTTATATGTCTGGTTTTGGTGGTAGTTGATTAAATATATTATATGTCGGAATTAATATATATGGTATATTGAAGTAAATATATATATGTGGTGCATATAAGCGTATATGCATGAAGGAGTGTAATGGTATATGGGTATGTATGTGCGAGTAAATACCCGAGAATATTGTTATATGTGCAAGTAGTGGTTGATTTTGACATGTGAATATCTTCTCTGAGTGGCAAGTCGAGTATACCTTGCGAGTGAGAAAAGAAAAAGTAGAGTATACTGGTAACGGTAAAGAGACGAATTGCGCGTCTAATTCGAATTTCGGCGCGTCGATTTTGTGCATATTTATTCGCCAATATATGAGTATACGCATTTGCATATATGTATGTATGTTTGTGTGCATGTCTGTAGTTATGTGCAAACAAATATATATGCATGCAGACTAGAGTGCATATACATATATACGCATTTTGTCCGTTTGTTACTGCCGCTATTCGCTATATATATATATGTAGTTGAGAGCGCATAGGCGAGTGAAAGAGAAAGAGCGAGGGTCAATTTTGGCCGCTTGTCCGTTACATATGTATGTATGCAGGTTATAGCGTACATACATATATACGCGCTTTGTCCGTTTTTTTTTACTCTCGCTATTCGCTGTATGCATACATATATGCATATGTGAGCGCATAGGCGAGTGAGAGAAAGAGAGTGAGAGTCAATTTTTGGCCGGTTGTCTATTACACGGTTCCGCTTCATTCTATATAGGGTATATTCGACATGTTGGTGCGAAAATACGTGTCGCAGAGATTTGTCCGGTTTTGGCGGCCTGAGGCCCACTGTGCAGCTCGACTACTATAGTTTATTCGCCTGTTGCGTTATTTCGCGATACCCTACCTAGGGCATATCCGACCAAATAAAATAAAATAAAATAAAAATAAATCAAAAAAAAAAAAAAAACCGAGAGGAATAAATAAACATTCGAGATGGAGGACGCCGAATATCATAACCCAGGATTGAGCGTCGGGTGGATCTACCAGCGGTGCAAGGAGGAGCTGATCACGATAGCGCGAGAGTTCGGCCTGGATGCTGAGGGCCGAGTAGAGGATCTAAGGAAAAGGCTCTCTACGTTCATACAGAGCAACAACTATTCGGCGGAGGCCAAAGCGAGATTGGCCGAGATCGAGAAGCGCTTCGCGAAAGGGTCCGAGTTCACTCTGGGAGGCAATGCGCCAAGCATGGGCAGCCGAGCTGACCAGAAATCGTAGCCGGATTTGCGAAAGGTTCAAGAACAAGGTCCCGTTCAAACAGAGTCCCTGAGACTGAGAGTGCCCATGGCGAACAGCGCGGCGGTGCGACGTCGTGAAGAGCGGAAGGAGTTTAGCAACACTGGAGAAGACGAGGCGTTAGCGACGACTTAGAAGGCTGGCCGACAAGTCCCCGCGTCTACGATCCCGTTAGAGAGGTCCCCACCCTGGGGGGTCGCCGAACAGGTTCGTAAATGGGGCATGCGCTATGATGGCCGAACGGACCCGTTGGGCTTCGTGGAGATTGTGGAAGAAAGAGCGATCACTTACGGTATCGAGTTAGATCAAATGACACGAGTGTTGAGCGAGGTATTCGCGGATAAGGCGGCGAAGTGGTTCTTGACCAGCGGGTTGAGGGATTCTTCGTGGGCCGATTTCAGGAGGGAATTCTTGGATTTCTTCCTCCCACCCCCGCTGTACTTCGAACGCCTGGAGGATCAAATAAGGTCGCGTCATCAGAGAGAAGGAGAAAGTTTCAAGGACTACCTAATCGAGCTTAGGTTGTTGATGCGGCAGGCACGATATAGCGCGGCGCAGGAACTGTATCGAGCATATGAGAACGCGGCCCCGGACTATCGGTTGTACGTGAGGCGTCATGACTTTGTCACGCTGACACAACTCACGCAGATGGCAGCCGAGTTTGAGAATGTCCAAGGTCAGAGGAGGGAACAAGGCAGAGAGGCTGTGGCAGATAGGACGAAGACAGCATGGTCGAAGCCGGCGGAAAATCGACCAAACAACCCGTTCCGCACACAGGCGCCGGGATCCCAAGTCAGAGGTCAAGCAGCAGGAGCAGCGATGGCGCCTACGGCGGTATCCCAAGGGGCTGTCCACCGGATGATGGTGCAAGAGGGCGAGTCTGGAACGGCGACACGACGAACTTGCTATCGCTGCGGGCAAGGAGGTCATTTCGCACGCGAATGCCAAAGCGGGCAAGCACCATCCTGCCAGCGATGTGGAAAGAAAGGTAAAAGCACGCGGGAATGCTGCGAGCGCGACGACGCGGGAAATGGAATGGGGCGCCCCCCGCTGGAGCGGGGCGGCGCCGCTTAGATAACAAAGATGAGGTGAAGAATCCACTTTCGGTGGAGGAGGGGAGGATCGTCGCGGCGGTGGTGATTGGGGGTCGAGCGATGACGGCCACAATCGACACCGGGGCCACACGCAGTTGCATAAGCGAAGACTGTGTGCGCAGGCAGGCGATCCGAGGCGAGATCCAGGAGATGCAGTCCCGGATTAGATTGGCTGATGGATCCACGCTGGAGATAACGAAGAGGATAAGTGTGGAGGTGAAAATCGCAGGAAAGGTTGCAAAGATGACATTGCTCGTCATGCCGGCGATGCTGGACCACCTTCTCCTGGGGATGGACTTCTTGTGCGCTATGGACACCACATTGTGTTGTGGCAACGCAGCGCTTACCATGAGGATGAAGGAGGAGCCGAACGAAGAGACGTCCCTGAGAAGCGGACCGCATGAATCGAAAGAGAGCGACCAGTCTGGAGGGCCACAGTCGCTTGCTCGATCAAGGATTCGCGAAAAGGAACGGAAGAGAGGCCCCGAAGCACCGTGTTGATCCCCGACGCAGAAAGGGGGCGCGGCGTCAACGGGCGGAGGATTGCCGATCGATGGGCAGGGCACGTCGCAGGGCGGCGGACCACCAGCCCGGCCGATCAAGAGATGGCGCGAGATCCCGAAAAGAGAGCTCGGGAGGTGTCCCCAGCTAGCGAGGGCAAAGGATCTGGAGGAAGGACTAGAGGAGCGTCCCCCAGAAGTTAGGTTGGTGGGATTGGAGGCGGAGGATGTCGACGAAATTCGGAGTAGTCAGTCACCGCAGAGTCCAATATACCAAGAAGAGGATGAGGAGAATACAGAGCCTTCCCCCGACGACACGGGGTGGCCAGAGGACCTGGAGGACGAGCTGAAGGAGTTCCTGGAAGCGGAGCTGGCGCTTTTCGAGCGGCTCGACGGAGTTTCAAATATCGCCGAGCATAGCATAAGGATGCGGGATGATAAGCCTCTTAAGAAAAGATATTATCCCAAGAATCCGGCTATGAGGAAGGTAATTGACGAACAGGTAGACGAATTGATTAGAGCTGGAGCCATCGAGCCGTCGCGGAGCCCGCATAGCGCACCTATCGTTCTGGTAAAGAAGAACACCGGAGATTGGCGCATGTGTGTGGACTACAGGCAGCTGAATGCACACTCAATCCCAGACGCCTATCCCGTTCCACGTATCAATCACATTCTCGAGAGGCTGAGACACGCACGATACATATCCACCCTGGATTTGAAGAGTGGATATTGGCAAATCCCCATGGCAGCAGATAGTAGAGAATGCACGGCGTTCACGGTCCCGGGGAGAGGGTTATTCCAATGGCGAGTGATGCCATTTGGTTTACATTCAGCAGGCGCTACGTTCCAAAGGGCGTTAGACACAGTAATAGGACCGGACATGGAGCCGCATGCTTTTGCATACTTAGACGACATTGTGGTGACCGGCGCCACGAAAGCGCAGCATGTGGAGAACTTGAGGGAAGTTTTCCGCCGATTGAGGAAAGCCAACCTTCGAGTAAACCGGAAGAAATGCAGCTTCTTCAGGAAAAGGTTGGTCTATCTCGGGCATGTCATCAGCGAAGAAGGGATACGCACAGATCCCGCAAAGGTCGAGGCGATCCGCCGCTTCCCGACACCATCGACTCTCAAAGAACTGCGGCAGTGTTTGGGAATGGCATCGTGGTACAGGCGATTCGTGCCAAACTTTGCGTCGATGGTGGAACCAATGACGAGACTCCTTAAGAAAGGCCACAAATGGGAATGGAGCGACGAGCAAGAGGAGTCATTGAAGCAACTCAAAGAGAGCCTCACGACCGCGCCAGTGTTGGCGTGTCCCGAATTTTCAGCGAGGTTCGTACTACAGACGGATGCCAGCGACTAAGGCTTGGGCGCAGTGCTCACACAAGAGGTCGAAGGCGAGGAAAAGGTGATTGCGTACGCTAGTCGGAAGATGTTGAAAGCGGAGCTCAATTATTCTGCTACAGAAAAGGAGTGCCTAGCAATTGTCTGGGCTATCAGGAAAATGCGTTGCTACCTCGAAGGCTATCGATTTGAGGTAGTTACAGATCACTTGGCATTGAAGTGGCTTAATTCAATAGAGAGCCCCACAGGGAGAATCGCGAGGTGGGCACTGGAGCTGCAGCAGTTCCAATTCGACATCCGCTATCGACGAGGGAAACTAAATGTGGTGGCCGACGCACTCTCTCGCCAACCTGTGGAAAGCTGCCAGCGAATGATGGAGACAAATCCCCCTTGCAAGTGGATAGCGAGGATGCGTGGGAGGATCAAGGAGGATCCAGAGAAGTTCAAAGATTACGTTGGGGAGAACGGGCAGCTGTACCGTAATTTTGGCCACCGGGTAGACGACGAAGACTACATTCCCTGGAAATTGTGTGTCCCAACCCACCAGCGGAAAAGAGTGCTGCAAGAATGCCATGACGCTCCCACAGCGGGGCATCAAGGCGTGAGGAAGACGGTTATGAGGCTGGCGCAAAGATACTACTGGCCGGGGATGTTCCGGGAAGCGGCTCTATATGTGAAGCGATGCGAGGAGTGCCAAAAGCTTAAGAGCGAGCAGCGCAAACCAGCGGGTCAGATGCTGACCAGGCAAGTAGCGGAGCCCATGTCGATTCTGCGCGCGGATTTCGTAGGTCCCATGCCTCGATCGAAGCGCGGGAACACAATGTTGCTTGTGTTCCATGATGCGTTCGCCAAATGGGTGGAGCTGGTGCCGTTGAAGAGGGCAACCGCGGCGTTGCTGCAAGCGGCTTTCAGGGAGCGCATTTTGGCTCGATTCGGAGTCCCCAAGATGTTCGTCTGTGACAACGGCGCGCAGTTTGCGAGTAAGGGATTTCGGTCATACATGGAGTCCTTGGGGGTGCGGCTACAGTTCACTGTCCCGTACTCCCCGCAAGAAAATCCGACCGAGAAGACCAATCGCACCGTAAAAACGATAATAGCCCAGTACATCGAGGGACATCAGAGTTCGTGGGATGTGCTGCTACCAGAGATATCGTTAGCGATCAACTCTAGTGTCGCGGATTCTACTGGATTCACGCCTGCGTTCCTGATGATGGGTAGAGAGCCTCGCCTCCCGTCTACCCTTTACGACGAGGTCACTCCCGGGTCGGCAACGAGGGAAGTCGACTTAGAGACAAGGAAAGAAACTATGAAGGAAATCTTCGAAGTGGCCCGTAACAATCTACAAAAGGCGTCGAAGGACCAAGGCAGGTATTACAATCTGAGCCGACGAGAGTGGAGACCCGCGCTAGGGTCGATGGTTCTGCTGCGGCAGCACCAGCTGTTCAGCGCAGCGGAGGGCTTCGCGGCAAAATTGGCGCCCAAGTTCGAGGGCCCCTTCGGGCGAACGAAGGAAGAGGATGGCCAACCTTTCCCAGCTTAAGCCTTTCTACACTGAGGAGGAGGAGACCGGCGAGACGATGCTGAGAGAGGAAACGGGAGAGGAGGGAAGATTCGATCGGCCTAAATCGAGCATTGGCACGCCGCTCGAATGAAAGAGACTCGATTGCATGAAACCCCGCTATCCCCTCTACCACCTCTTTGAAAAAACCTCACTAATCTCACACTAACGCATTAACTGTTTTGGTCAAGAAGAGATCCGAGAGAGAGCGAATATTAATGTTCTAATTCCCACAGATAAGCGAAATGGAAGACGACGTGATCACTATCAGTAGTGACGAGGAATGGGAGGAGGCATTTCCTCAAGGGTCGTCGTGGGAGAGGCAGCCACGCACCGGTCCTGTCCTTTCCATCCATCACTCCACGATTGACTTATCGGTGGCTTTGGAGGACACAATTATGGTGCTGAAGGGAAGTTTCACCACAATATATGTACCAGCGCCTGGAGTGCAGTGGACTCCACCGCACGTGGAAGAGCCGGCGTCTACTCCCACTTCGCCGACTCCGTCCCAGGTGGAGGGCCACAGTATCTCAACAGACGAGGAGTTAGAGTGCTGGGCCAGCCCGATACCGTGGGCTGCATATGAACGCGAGGAGGAGAGCAACGCGGAAGAGGTCCCCGACCAGCTCCCGCCACGCGAGGTAGGAGGCGGCAGGGAGCACTGTCCCTCCGCCCCAAATCCTGCCTCGAGGGTGGCGTCGCGAGCGGAAGCCGGAGAGCCAGAGAAGCTTTGGATGAGGAGGGGCGAGCGGCGAGAGGATGCGGAGCCGATACCGACTCCACGGCGCCGATTAGAGGACGATCAAGGCGATAACCGACGCCGCGACTCCGCGCGGGTCGCGTTTCGCTATGTTCCGGGGGCCGTCGAGAACAGGCGTGGATTGGCCCAGCCGGTCTATCGTCCGGAGCGCACGAGTCGACAGTCGGGTGCAGGCCGCCGGGATCGAGGTGCCAGATCCCCGAACGCCGATGGAGCGTCGAGCAGTGGCAGGGCGGACCGACGGAGACGACCAGCAAGCGACGCCGAGCCGCGGCCAAAATGGCGGAAACTAGATGATCCCCGTCTGGCGGGGTCGAGCCATCGGAGGGAGCTAGATGATGTCCTCGATGGATGGCAAGCAGATGAGGCGTCCCAGTCAAGAGCAGAGGATAGTGCGGGACGAGAGGGCTTCGTGTCCATCCCGCGGGACTGGACAGTGCGCCCGGAGGGCACGGTTCTAGCCGAAGAAGCAGTAGAGCTGGTGAGGAGGGAAGCGGAGGTTTGCAGTCGCCGACATCGCCGCACGCGCTTCAAAGTGACGTCGGACGCCGGAGCCTATAATGTCACGGTGGCGGCCACAGGAGCCGTGGTCGTCTCCTTGATTAAGTAAGGGGGGGTGTGAGGTGGCGCCCCAGTTACCGCCTCACGATCATAAGAGTATGAAGAAATGTTTAATGTTTATTTTGAGTTTGAGCCGATGAAATGTCTAGTTTGTAAGAGAATTGAAGAAGTGTTTATTTACGAATTTGAATTAATGAAATGTTCAGTTGGTATCAGAATTGATGAAATGTTTAGTTTATTTTGTATTCGCTAAGATGTAGAGTTAAATTAATAAATTAAGTAGGCTTAATTAGGGTTAGTTTTGTAGTCGTTAGGGTTTAGATTTAGCAAGTAGAAATTAAGTTAGTAAAGTAAGTAGTATTGGTTTTGAATTGATAATTAATAGTTTTTAGATTTATAATTAATAGTTAAACAAGTAGGTTAAGCAGAAGTTGATATTTGGTACACAGAGAATTGAATTGATATTTGAAAATGCCGCCCAAAGCGCTGACAATTTATCGGCGATCGGCAGCGCAACCCTGCGTGGAGAGTTGTGAGCGGAGAGTTGCGTCGCCGACGCCGAGCGCTTTGGGCGAGCGCAGAAAAGAAACGATTAGTCGAGTGGTGAGCGAGCAATAGTCAAGTGGTTAAGCGTGAAATTGAGTTGTGAAACGCGGTTAGATTAAGCGGCATCTCAAATAAAAAGGAAAGAAACTGGAGAACGGATTGGCAACTTTTATTAAATTAAACGGCAACTGGAGCAAAGTTTGACGGCGACGAGGCAAAAGAATAGGGGTGAGAAGACACTGGAGAAGAAAAGGTACACGTGAGTGGCGGTCCCCATATTAGATTTCCCCCCTCTCCCATTTCCCGACAAATAACGTTAAATATTCGCCCCCCCCCCCCCCCCCCCCCCCCCCCTGGTGTCAACCTATTACATAAAAATAAATTTCTTGTGAGTACACCCTGGGTAGACTGAGTCTATCCCAGCATCCGTAATTTACTACTTTACAACATAACAATCTGCTTCACGAGGATGCGAACGAAAACGAGACCTTCAGCAGCAATTGTCTCAAAGAAAGCAACGGACAAGATACGTTGTTGGCAACTGCGCTTATTCGGATTAAAAACAAGTCCGGAAAATACGAGCAGGGAGTGCAAGGAATTTCACAAAATGTTGAAGTTCTAAAAACCAGAGTTTGCTTGATAATCAAACCAAGGATGACAAGCAAATTCGTCACCACAACGAAGGCACTTGTTATGCCAAAACTGCAAAGAGCTCTACCGAGCAAGAACATTGAAATGGATATCAATAAGGACTCGATGGGCTGCAAGCTGACAGACCCACATTTCAACGAACCTAGCAGAATCAATGTTGTGATTGGCGCTGATCTACTCCAGTTAATAATGTTGGGAAAAATTAAAAAAGTCAACGGAATACTGGGACAAAAAACTGAGTTTGGATGGATTGTTTCCGGGAACATAGCTAGAACAGTAAACAACAAGGTGATCAGCACAACAACGACGATATGCCTAGATAACCTCGAACGCTTCTGGAAGCTTGAAAATAACTCAAGCGATTCAAAAGAGAACAATCATTGGGATGACGAAGGCCGGCTAGTAATCTCCATACCATTTAAAAAGACTTCGAGTCAGGAAAATCGCGCAAGCACGCTATGACACGATTACTGTCGATAGAAAATGTGGAGACCCGTACCAAGAGAGCTTTCTGTGGAAGACGATCCACACACAGAAAGCTCAGCAGCACAAACCATGGAATGAGCTTTCGTATGCGAGCTTTATTATTGTTATTACTTTTGTTCCTTTTGCTACTTCTATTCTTCTTGCCAGCGAGCGTGGCTGATCATTGCAAACGACGCGTGAATAAATAAATATTACTTTGCAAATTAACTAACCGATAACTGTGTTTACTTAAACCCGGGCAAACACGGGTTAATACACGAGGTGAAAACACAAAAAAAAAAAGAAGAGAGTATAAAGAAAACGCGGCCTACCAATTGGTAAAAAGTGAGGTTAAATATGAATCTACCCATCCAGCACTCCACAGAGCAACGCCATAAACAAAAAAAAAAAAAAAAAAAAAGATAAATAAAACAAAAAACAATAAAATTAAAAATCAAAATCATTGTAAAATAAGAAAATCCGACCGAGAGGACTAATCGCACCGTAAAAACGATGATAGCCCAGTACATCGAGGGACATCAGAGTTCGTGGGATGTGTTGTTGCCAGAGATATCGCTAGCGATCAACTCTAGTGTCGCAGATTCTACCGGATTCACGCCTGCGTTCCTGATGATGGGCAGAGAGCCTCGCCTCCCGTCCACTCTCTACGACGAGGTCACTCCCGGGTCGGCAACGAGGGAAGTCGACTTGACAACAAGGAAAGAAACGATGAAGGAAATCTTCGAAGTGGCCCGTAGCAATCTACAAAAGGCGTCGAAGGACCAAGGCAGGTATTACAATCTGCGCCGACGAGAGTGGAGACCCGCGCTAGGGTCGATGGTTCTGCTGCGGCAGCACCAGCTGTCCAGCGCAGCGGAGGGCTTCGCGGCGAAATTGGCACCCAAGTTCGATGGTCCCTACAGGGTCGTCCACTTCATTTCCCCCAACGTGGTGCGGCTCGCTCGAGCGGGCGAACGGAGAAAAAGGGGGGCCAACCTTTCCCAGCTTAAGCCTTTCTACACTGAGGAGGAGGAGACCGGCGAAACGGCGTTGAGAGAGGAAACCGAGGAGGAAGAAGGATTCGATCGGCCCAAATCGAACAAGGACGCGCCGCTCGAAGACTAGAGGAAACTTGATCGCATGAACCCCGCTATCCCCTTTACAACCTCTTTGAGAAACCTCACTAATCTCATACTAACGCACTAACCGTTTTGGTCAAGAAGAGATCCGAGAGAGAGCGAGTATTAATGTTCTGATTCACACAGATAAGCGAAATCAAAGACGAAGTGATCACGATCAGCAGCGACGAGGAGTGGGAGGAGGCACTCCCCCAAGGGTCGCCGTGGGAGGACCAGCCACGCACCGGTCATGTCCACTCCATCCATCACTCCACTATAAACATCTCAGTGGCCTTGGAAGACATGATCATGGTGCTCAGAGGAGATTTTACGACGATGTACGTACCAGCGCCCGGAGTGCAACGGACTCCGCCGCACGTGGAGGAACCGACGTCCCTTCCCGGTTCGCCGACCCCATCCCAGGCGGAGAGTCACGATATCCCGACGGACGAGGAGTTGGAGAGATGGGCAAGCCCGACACCGTGGGCCGCAAGAGACGGCGAAGGCGATGACGCTGCGGAAGAGGTCCCCGACCAGCTCCCGCCACGCGAGGTAGGAGGCGGCAGGGAGCACTGTCCCTCCGCCCCTAATCCTGCCTCGAGGGTGGCGTCGCGAGCGGAGGCCGGGGAGCCGGAGGAGCTGTGGACGAGGAGGAGCAACCGACACGAGGATGTGGGGCCGAAGCCGACTCCGCAACGCCCGTTGGAGGGCGATGCAGGTGAGAGCCGCCGCCGCGATTCCGCGCGAGTCGCGTTTCGCTACGTCCCCGGGGCCGTCGAGAACAGGCGTCGATTGGCCCAGCCAGTCTATCGTTCAGAGCGGACGAGTGGACGGCCTCGGGTGGACCTCCGAGACCGGCGTGCTGGATCCCCGAACGTCGCTGGAGCATCGAGCCATGTTGGGGCCACCCGACGGAGGCGACGAGCGAGCTTCGGCGAGTCACAAACAAAGTGGCGAAAGCTAGACGATTCCCGTCTGAGGGGATCAAGCCACCAAAGAGAGCTCGCCGATCACCGCCTCACAAGATTTATATAACAAATGAAAATAGATTTTTAGTTAAATTGATTACTATTAAGTGGATATCGGATTGGATTTTTAGTTGAATTGTTTAATATTAAGTTAATCTTGAATTTGATTTATAGATGATTTTTAGTTAAACAAGGTTAAGGTTAAGATGTAGGTGTAATGTAGTAAGTAATTAATGAAGAAAATGGAATATTGAATTGGATTTTAGTTGAATTGGTTAGTATTAAATTAATATTGAATTTGATTTTTAGTTTAATTGGTTAGTATTATTTTAAAATTGAATTTGATTTTTAGTTAAATTGGTTAGTGTTAAGTTAATATTGAATTTGATTTTTAGTTGAATTGTTTAGTATTAAGTTAATATTGAATTCGATTTGTATTATTGAATTGAATTGAATGAATTGAATTGAATTGTTTAGCATTAAGTTAATATTGAATTGGATTTATATATAGTTTTTAGTTAAATAAGGTTAAAGTTAGGATTTAAGTGGGGCGATTAGGGTTTAAGTTTGAACTGTCATTTAAATTTATATTTGAAAATGCCGCCCAAAGCGCTGGTGATTTATCGGCGGCGTAACCCTGCGTGGAGAGTTTTGAGCGGAGAGTTGCGTCGCCAACTCCGAGCGCTTTGGGCGAGCGAAAAATGAACAAGGGTTAGTTGGCGTTGGAAAGCGAGAGTCGTCAGACGACGAAAAGTGATGGAATAAAATTTGTGCGAGTAGTTGAAAGTACAGTTAGTTTTGAATAAGGAGGTTAAGTGTTTGATAAAATAAACGGCAACTGGCAATAAGAGCGATAAAAGGTGGTCATTTGGGATAATTAGCGAAGACGACTGGCGATTAAAGCGATAAAAGGTGATCGATTGGGATAATTGGCGGATACAACTGCGAAAGGTTGGCGGAGTATCCGACGGCCAGCAGGAAGTATAGCGAAAGACGAAATCTCGTAAGTGTTGCACGTGAGTGGTGATCCCCGTTTTGAATTTTCCCCCTTTTTCCCCATTCCCGACCATAATATTAAACATCCCCCCCCCCCTGGTGTCTCACAATTCTAATAAATTTCTTGTGAGTACACCCTGGGTAGACTGAGTCTATCCCAGCGTTAATAATTTACTACTTTACGAACGAGCTACAAAAGATACCGTTTTTGCAACCTGGACAACTACGAAATTACCAGGTGTTCAAAATTTAGAGCCAGTTAAAAAACGAAAGGAGTTTGTAATTAAAAGTGCTCTGTGTTTTAAATGCCTAGGTTCCCATAGCATGAAAGAGTGCCCAAAGGATTGGTCATGCAAGTATTGTACCAAATCACAAAACAATCTGCTTCACGAGGATGCGAACGAAAACGAGACCTTCAGCAGCAATTGTCTCAAAGAAAGCAACGGACAAGATACGTTGTTGGCAACTGCGCTTATTCGGATTAGAAACAAGTCCGGAAAATACGAGCAGGGAGTGCAAGGAATTTCACAAAATGTTGAAGTTCTAAAAAACAGAGTTTGCTTGATAATCAAACCAAGGATGACAAGCAAATTCGTCACCACAACGAAGGCACTTGTTATGCCAAAACTGCAAAGAGCTCTACCGAGCAAGAACATTGAAATGGATATCAATAAGGACTCGATGGGCTGCAAGCTGGCAGACCCACATTTCAACGAACCTAGCAGAATCGATGTTGTGATTAGCGCTGATCTACTCCAGTTAATAATGTTGGGAAAAGTTAAAAAAGTCAACGGAATACTGGGACAAAAAACTGAGCTTGGATGGATTGTTTCCGGGAACATAGCTAGAACAGTAAACAACAAGGTGATCAGCACAACAACGACGATATGCCTAGATAACCTCGAACGCTTCTGGAAGCTTGAAAATAACTCAAGCGATTCAAAAGAGAACAATCATTGGGATGACGAAGGCCGGCTAGTAATCTGTAACGAGTTACATTATCAAGCGCAGATGGTAGAATAGGAGGATTAGAGCAGTGCACGCGATGGATCCGGCCAATGGGTCATCGGGAGAAGGGAAGGGGTAAGAAGAGGGAAACTGCGACTCCTAGCGCTGCCAAGATATATTTATTAATAAAAATCGCGTGCAAACGATTATCTTCGGCCACTTGCTTAGAAGAGAGAAAAGAAGAGAGAGAGATAGAGATAGAACAGATTTAGACACACACAAACATACCTGTCCAAGCTGGGTCTCGCTGCGTAAGCAAATACATATGTGCCTGCTCAGCGAAAGTCGGCCTTTGATATTAAGGCGACCGACCGTGCCCACCCTACCTTGATCGCTGGCTACCTGCCTATATTGTCAGCGACCCCATTCCCAGCTAGGAGAGCTAAAAACCTATAGAAACGCGCCGCTTGGCCCCAAAATAATTAAACTTAATTAAACTTCATTAGATTTAATATAAACAAAATAATTACACATATGTAACTTGTTGTTTTGGGCAGAAGGCATAAGAGAATATAAACAAACGATAAGAAAGCTTTTGGAGAGCTTTTTCTCTCAGCCTTAGATCAGCTGATCGAAATGAAGATAGTGGAATGGTGATAGGAAGATTAGTGATTATGCATTATGCTTTTTTTTTTTGTTATTTATGCAGCGGGTGATATTAACGCTGACAGTAAATAATAAAAATAAATATGCAAATTGATAAATGATAAGGCTTCACTTACAGTGGTATCCCGCGATGAAAGCGCTTCCATTTCGGTGTGACTGCAAGATGTGCTAAAAAATGTATATGTGACTAACAAAAAAAATATAATGCATAACAACAAAATAAGATAACAAAAGCGATTAATAAAAAGAAATAGATTACGATAACTAATAAGAATTTTTCATTGGGGAGGGAAGGTGGAGGTTATGGATACTTAAGGGCTATTGCTTCATGTATATTATTATCTTATATTATTTTTCTATATAATTATTATTTAGTTCACGTTGAATGCAATCAAAAAAAAACAGCGCAAAAAGATGAACTCGGTGCCGCTAGTATAAATTAATAAATTAATATTCGCAACAGTTGGCCAGATGGCTGGGCATCTTTTAAATCAAGTGGTGATGCTTGGTGTGCAGCAGTAAGTCCGTGCAGAGGCGTGGCAGGTGCGAAGACATATAATGCAATGCTTATATGTATTTGCGCGCAGCTGCAGCTATTCAAATAGCGCGATGCGAATGTTTAGTTGTGCGCAGATGCAGTAATCCAGACAGCGCAATGCGAGCTATTTAGTGTGCGCGCTGCAGACTTAATTGCAAGCTGGCAAAAAAATTAAATTTTTGACTGGGTGCCAAACCTGCAAAGAAGTTTGTGCGAAATGATTTTACACATATATGCTGACTTACTGAAATGCCACTATTTTCTTCTTACCGATTTAAATAGTTTGGCACTTGCACAAGAAAAAAATTATACTTTCAATTTAATATTTTTTTTCTTCAATTCTCGAATTAATTTTTCACCACTTCACAGAGAAACTTTTATACAACCTTTTTAGTCGGTGGTTGAGATGCGAAAGAAAGAGGAAATATGGCCGATCCCATGAAGCGACAAGTCATCGCTTGGGAACAGTTTTTTATGGCCTGGCTGAGAATGACAATTTCTCCTGTTATTACTGGAGATTCGGGATTGCCACATCCGTGATCTCGTTTTTTTTTTTTTTTTTTTTTTTTTTTTTTTTTTAAATTCATTTATTGCAGCTTATTGTCTGAGACTATTTAGCGCATTATTGACTTAAACCTTAACTTAGATTATGGGCTAGAAGCCAGTATTTACATATTTACAATTTTTAACAACATTTAAGGTCTGTGGTCTAAGGGATGAGATCTTTTAAGCCTTCGCCTACTGTTGTTTACTGCCAGGTCAGTAGCCAGAGGATTTGGGTGTGCTAAGAGCCTGTCAGTTCAGCGATTGTTGGTACGCTTAGGTCGCTGTGCAGCACAGAGTTGCGGACGTACCAGCTAGCGCCTGTGAGTCGCCGAAGCGCCTTGTTTTGCAGGGTTTGCACTTTATTGGAGAGTTGGAACAACGATGGCATTATAGATTTTTATTTTGCTCTGTAGCGACAGCTTGCTAGAGGGCCTCAGCATCCAATCCAGTTTTTTTATTCTCATCTTGGCTGTGTTAACTGCCTGCGTGATGTGCGCACTATAGGTCAGCTTTTTATCTAGTGTTACACCGAGATATTTAACTTTGTTGACCTTCGGTATTTGCACTCCCAGAGCTACACCAGGGCAGTCTCCTCTTCGCGTTGTGAAGCTTACGTGGGCTGACTTCTGTGCATTGATGGTTATGCACCACCGTTTTGCCCAGCACCCAAATGCGTCCAGGTACCTCTGGAGGCTTTCGCTAGCTCCTTGCGCAGAGTGAGATCTCGACAGGATGGCAGTGTCATCTGCATACGTTGCTATCAGCACTTCCGAGACTGCAGCTCCGTTGTTGTTTAGTGGAAGTGGCATATCAGCTGTGAATAGTGTGTACAGTGTTGGCCCCAGTACACTGCCCTGAGGGACTCCAGCCTTGATAGGTCTTTCTGTTGATATAGCCTGACCCTTAGCCACTTGGAAGCTTCTGTTAGCGATGTATGATGACAGCAGCATAAAGATAGATACCGGGAGGGCTGCCCTTGCTTTTTGCAACAGACCTAAGTGCCATACACGATCGAAGGCTTACTTGACATCTAGAAATGCTGCAGAGCAATACATCTTCTGCTCGAAGGCGCCAACTGGTGTACAACTCTGTGTACCTGTTCCGGTGTTCCGTGCTGCCTCCGGAAGCCAAATTGATGATTTGGTACAATCCCCCTGCATTCCAGATGCGGCTGTACTCTAGCTAAGAATATTCTTTCGAATATTTTAGCAAGTACAGGCATCAGACTAATTGGCCTGTACGAGCCAATTTCGCCTACTGGTTTGCCTGGTTTGGGGATCATCACAATCACAGCCCGTTTCCAGCAAGCTGGAAAGTGCCGGATGCGAAAAATGGCGTTGTACAGCATGACGATGTAGTCCAGAGTCGAGTCGGGCAGCGATCTTAGGACTCTGCTGTCTATTAGATCATGTCCGGGCGCTTTATTCTTCTTGATCCGGCTGATTCCGTCTACGACTTCCTCCTTAGTGCAATTCCTAATCCCGTCATCTGCTGGGAGTGGAGAGAGTAAGTTGTTTACTGTCTCTTCTACCTCGTTTGGCTCAGCTCTGATCAGGGGCGTAAACTGCTGCTGCAGATGGAGGGCAAAAGCTTCGGCTTGTTGCTCATTACCCGTTAACCAAGCACCAGATGTGCTGCGGATAGGGTGACGACGCATTGGCTGCCTTTTGATGCTTCTGGTGTACTTCCACAGTTGAAATTCAGCGTCGCACGGGGAGTCCGCTCGTTCCAGGGCATCGCTTATTCGCTTCTGTTGAAGCGCACTGAGGGCAGTTTTGAGTTGCCTGGTGGCTTCATTGTATCTCCCTTTATCTCTTGACGTCCTTGAGATCATCCAACGTCGCCTTGCCCACCTTTTGTAGGTGAGGAGATTTTGAATTTCCAGCGGAAGAGCGATGTTGTGCTGAGAGCGTTCTAGTCTGCGAGGGGGGTGCGGTATAGCCAGGTGTGCAGCTTCAACTATTGTTTCTTGCAGCCTGTTTGCTGCATAGTCTATATCTTCGGGTGTGTTCAGCTCCATTTCCGGGTGTAGCGAAGAGTTCAGATGGCGTCTGAAGGCTCCTAGATCAGATCCTGGCGGCAGAAGTCGTTTTTTGCTTGGGAAAGGCTGAGGCTGTGCATGCACTGTCACTATGAGGGGAAGGTGATCTGAAGATAGATCGAAGCACTCTTCTATGTCAATCTGACGGTCAGCGATGCCTTTGTAAACAGCAAAATCAATTGCTGATGGGTTATGTCCATTTAATGCATACCGCGTAGGGGCTCCAGTAGCAAGTATTTTGTACTGCATTGTATGTATAGCCTCGAAGGTAGCTTCGCCTCGTGGGTTTGTGCTGTTGCTTCCCCAGAATGGATGCCAGCTATTCCAATCTCCTCCGATGAGAGTTTTGTTCTGTCTCTGTTCAAGGAGCTCTTTTACATCATTTTCACACAGTCTAGCGTTCGGTGGGCAATAGAGCGATGCGATCTCTAGCTCTCCGATAGACGTATATAGTCGAATGGCTGCAACTTGCATCGTTGGGTTGGATATTGGGAGTAGAGGTGAATGTGTGAGGGAAGAGCGTACGAGGACCGAAGATCCACCGAACCTGTTTGCTCCTCCAACGTAGGCCTGATAGTGCTCATATCCGTGTAATTTGACGTGAGGGCATTCATGAGTTTCTGCAATTAGCATTATGTCTATTTGCTTGCTTGTCAGAAATACTGCTAGCTCCTCAGTTTTGCTTCTGAAGCCATTTGCATTCCAAATGCCCACTCGTAAAGCCATTATTTCGATGTTAAATTCGAAACAATAACCATTAGGCTCTGTAGAATTGTTTGCTGCTGAACATACATCTCATTCATCCTTTTGAGATCTGACCGGATTTCATCAAACTGAGCCTGTTGCTTTTGGAGAAGTTCAGCGAAGAAATTCTCATTTGTTGGCTGGATTTGATTTCTACCCTCTCCGCGCAGGGCTTGAGCATATGATACGCCACCAACAGGAAGGGCACTTCTGCTAAAAGAGCTGCTATGTGGAGCTGCAGCAGGTCTTGAATGGTGACCTGTTGGGCCATTACGGTCTAATGCAGGGTTCCTTTTTTCTGCTGGAGATTGCATCTTGAGAAGGCGCTTGTAGACGAGGCAGCCTTTGTAGTTGGCAGGGTGTTGTTCATCGCAGTGTACGCATGTGGGTGGCTGTGACTTTTCTTTATTGCAGCTTTTGGAGTCGTGATCCCCTGCGCATTTCACACACCTAGGTGCTTTGTGGCAGTATCTCTGCGTGTGCCCGAATTCCTGGCAACGATAGCATTGTGTTAGGTCGTTGAACTTTCGTGGCAGTTCAACCGTACATCGCTGTCTGCAGATGACTCGTAAGTCCAAAATTTGCCTGTTGTTAGATGCCTGGGCCACGTCAACAAAAAATATATTGAGCGGCGATTTGTCGATGCGGCTGACTGGGTTGTACACGTTTTTTATAGCGTGCCCCTTTGCCTCAAGGTCCTCTTTTATGCATTGAACTTCAGTGCTGTGATGAAGTCCTTTGAGACAAACTCGATAAGGTTTGTCCTCCTTCAGCTGGTAGCAATGGAACTCCAGTCCTTGCTTAGTGAAGTGCTTCACGACAGCGCGGTAATCATCGCTGTTTCGCGTGAGAACTCCAATGTCTCTTCGCCTTGCCTTGATGTCGTACGAGTCTCTGCTGATGCATTGCTCGATCAACAGGTGCAAATTAGCCACCGAATTGATGTTTGGACACCAAATAGGGGGCGGGCGTGGCTTTGGTTTCTCCGTTGGCGCTGCATCGTTCATCGGCACATCTTCAATTTCGTCGGTATCGTCTTCCGCTTGTAGGAGTGCAAAGCGATTTTGAGACATAGCCGCTTTGCTTGTGCTGAGCTCATCTACCAATATCTTTTTACTTGTTGGCTTTGGAGAAGTTGCAAGTAGTTTCCTTTTCGTGTTCACGTTTCTAGGGGTTTGCACTGACGCAACGTCTAATTTGGCTGTAGCGTTTGTTTTTTGAGCCATGAACAGCTTGAGTTGGTTTTGCAAGTTTACTTGCGCTTTTGCTGAGGCAGCAGCGAGATCTACGCTTGGGGTGTTTGCCAATTTTTTAGCCATATTGGCGTCGAACCGAGCTTGTATGTCCGCTTGCAGGGTTGAGGATCCTGAAGCTTCCTTGCTGGTAGCGGTGTTGGGCATCTTGGATAAGTGCAGTCGCACACAATAAGTTATATTGCTAGGCCTAAAAGTATGCCTTGAATATATTAAATTAACGGCCTAAAAGTAGGCTAGAGTTTTCGGTTTGTTTGGCAAAAACCAAAACAAAACACACGCGCACGTGCGCTGTGAAAAAATTTATTTTACACTATTTCGTTTTTCTTTTAAAGTCTGCGGCTCACTATCAAGGTATGAGGCGCGGCGTCCACGCACAAATTGACTGCGCCGTTTCCAGATAGATCTGGTGGCGGCGTTCAGATAAATAATTATTTTTTGCGGAGCACTAGATAAACGCGACTGCACACTGATCAGCTGCTGACTGTGGTTCGTTCAACTATGCTAAGCCACTATGCTCAGCGCACTGCCTACTTTTAGGCTGTTTCTTTTTTCCCTCTATTCCAGCGCCACTACAAGACCCCCCGACCAAAATCACACTATAGGGTGATTCGCGCTGGACTCTGCAATTATTGTTTTAGGTCTTTTGCATGGTATTTACCAATCAAGCGACCCTGCAAATCTTCAATTTCGTAATAACTATTGCCAAGTTTTTTCTTAATTCTTGCCTTTACGAAGTTCGGAGCTAGTTTCGCATTAAAACCCTGTACGAAATTACTTTGTTGAAAATTACGCCTGTAAACTTCTTGACCTACCACAAACGAAACATCACGACAGCGCATATTATAGATATTCTCGTTTCGATTACGTTGTTGTTGCATGCAATCCTTTGCCCTGTCGCGTATAAGATCAAATGAATCTTCACGATTAAATCGAATAGCGCGATCTTCTAAGAAGTTTAAATTACGTAGCAGTTTGTACGTGGATGCATTGGTCACCATATTTTGGCCAAAGGCGATTCGATAAGGGCTAGTGCCGATAACCGAATGCACGTCTGAACGCAGAGCGCAACAGATAGAGCTTAGATGAGCGTCCCAATCTTTTTGGTCAGGTGCAATATATGACTTTATTGCTGCTATCACCGATCGGTTGACTCGCTCCGAAGCATTTGCTTGTGGGGAATAAACGGCCGTATATGTATGGTTAGCTCCATACTTTTGTAATAATACGTTGAACAACTGAGACTTGAACTGTACACCGTTGTCAGAGACTATAGTTTCAGGAACTCCGAAGCAATGAAACAAGTCCTGCTCTAAATAGTCTGTGATGGCGTCGGCAGTCAAATTTTTTTACGGGTTTCAAAAAGGGAAATTTCGACATATGGTCTAAAACAACAAAGACTCCTATATTCCCGGTGCGACTTCGCGGATATGGACCTAGAAAGTCAATATAAAGTTTTTGGAACACGCGTTGCGTTGAGCCCGATTTTCCTAAGGGTGGACGTAGTGTGTAATTTGGGTGCTTGTTGCACTTACAACTCTCGCAATTATTAACGAATTTTTTTACATCTACTACCATTTTCGGCCAGTAAAGATAGCGGCGCAGCTTATCTAGCATCTTGTTTATGCCTGGGTGAGAGGCTAGTGGAGGCTCGTGGGCCTTCTTAAGGACTTCTGGAACCAGCGATTGGGGAACCCAAAGTTTCCAACACAGATCATCGGCTACTTTCTCACCCGACGCGTGATCGGCTCTCCGATATATATAATCGTCAACTACCTTTACATCTGGTGATCTAGATTGATTGGCTAATATTTTGGCTTTGAGTTCTAGATAGTCAGATGTCTTAAAATGAACCGAGTCGAGATCAACTAGACAATCGGCTGAAATTGCAGACACATCTTCTGTGTACACTCGTGATAAAGCATCTGGTACAATGTTTTGACTGCCTTTTCTATGCACTATTTTAAAATCAAAACCCTGAAGTTTTAAAGCCCACCTTGCTAACCGAGAACTCAAGTCAGTTTGAGACATGAGCCATTTTAGAGAAGCATGATCTGTGACTACAGAAAATTCTTGTCCTTCAACATAAGCTCTAAATTTTTTTATCGCTAAAATAGCTGCCAGACATTCTTTTTCCGTTACGGAATAATTCCTTTGACAACGGTTAAGTTTACGAGACATAAAAGCCACCGGTACCTCTTCATTATTCTCTGTTACCTGGACTAACACAGCACCAACACCTGTATGGCTGGCATCGCAGTGTATAGAGAATGGTCTGTCAAAATTTGGACTATGCAAAACTGGAGCCGTACTAAGCTTCTCCTTGAGTTCTTCGAAAGCTTTTTGAGCTGATTCACCCCATACAAATTTTTGTTTATGTTTCAACGTGTCTGTTATAGGGGATGCAATGGTGGCATAGTTCTGAATAAATTTATTATACCATCCCGTCATACCTAAAAACCGCCTAACTTGTTTGACTGACCTCGGGACTGGGAATTCTGTAATAGATACAATTTTATCTGGGTCTGTGCTAACTGTGCCATTGCCAATCACATGGCCTAAATATTTCACCTCTTTGAGACAGAAATTACTTTTCTCAATATTGATGGTCAAACCTGCTGTTTTTATGTGACTTTCCAACTCTTTTAGGACATTTAGATGCCGTTCGAAAGTATCTGAAACTACCAACAAGTCATCTAAATAGATAAAAACTTCACGACGCAGATTAGTGGGTATTATTCTATCCATCAACTTCGACATTGTCTGTGGTGCATTACAAAGCCCAAAAGGCATAACCGTGTATTGATGCAACGGCCTACCAGGTACGCTAAATGCGGTTTTATCGCGTGACTTCGGCTCTAGTGGAATTTGCCAGAAAGCATCTTTTAGATCTAAGCTGGTTATGTATTCAGCTTTTGGTAGCCTACTAAGAATACCCTCAATGAACGGCATAGGATATGCATCCTTAACGGTAACCGCATTAACACGCCTGCTATCTAAACACAAACGAACCTTTCCTGGTTTGCGAACTAACACAACTGGAGAAGACCAAGCGCTTTGTGACTCCTCTATCACGCCTAATTTAAGCATTCTGTCCAGCTCTTCATACATTAACTTTTCTACTGCTGGTGAAACTGGATAATGACGTTGCTTAATTGGAGCGGCTCCGGCGACATTAATCTCGTGCGAAAGAAGAGTTGTTCGTCCCAAGCCCAGTTTAGCAAAAGAAGGGAACATGTTAACGTGTTGCAGCAGCAATTGATGCTGCGTGACTGTAAGTGGTTTTAGGTTGCGATCCTCTAAAGAAGACAAATTATTAACTGTGGGCACCACCTCCAGCGGAAGAGGATTAAATTGGGTCCAAAAATCTATCCCTAAATATAAATCTTGAGATAAGGAGGATACTATATAAAATGTCAACATTGTAGTTTCATTTTTAAATTTGTTTTCTGTAGTGATTTTGCCTATTATATTCTGTGCCTTGCCATCTGCAGTACGTACAGATGAATTCAGAGGCTTAAATACAATATTTGAATTAAGAACATGATTACAAAATTCACCACCAATACAGCGTATGGAAGCTCCTGTGTCCATTAGGCCAGTAATACTCTTTCCTAATAAACTAACATTTGCATATGGCCTAATATCTTGAGCGTTTGCTATCACAGCTAACATTAGCTGCTTCTGCTCTATCTTATGACGTTTTTTTGCTGAGATGCGACGTAGTTGAGAGCGAGATTTGGAGCTTATTTGTGTGTGTATTGTTTCGGAATGGGCATCATAAAGTTGTGAGGTCGTAATTGGGTCGTTAGTATAGTCAACGGATTGAAAATCTATGTGTTGGTTGCTATCGACTTAATTTGTTTGCGTGCACTGGTCGACGGTGCACGGGCTGACAAGTTTTTTGAATGCTTGTTGCATTTCATGCACGAAGGCTTATACGTGTCGGGTTTGCCACAACCATAACAAAATACTCAACGTTCCGCTGTACAATCTTGGTACCTGTGCCCTGTCGCATTACAGTTCCAGCACAGTAAATTTACTGCTGATACTTCTGGACTGTCTACGTCCTCATCCGAAGACTCGCGCTCTATTGCCATTCCATTTACTGAGCGACGTGGCATAGGTATAGGATGCGGCCTATTAACTAATGGCTTGCCAATCGTTTGCAAGAAAATTTCGCGCGTGCGCACCAAATGGCGTAGCTGAGCAACTCTTTCAATTCTCTCATAAAGAAGTTCATGCTGAATTTCAGGGAGCAAATTATTATGGAGAATTTGGAGTAGAGTTAACTCACGCAAGGGACTCGAAAGTTTGTCCGCAAGTGATACGATGGCCTCATGGAACTCATCGAAGGGTTCACCTATCTTTTGCTTACGCCTATCGATAGCAGCTCGGATATGAAGGTCAGTTCTATCATCATTAAATTGCTCTCTAAGTGCAAAACAAAGTTCTTGCCAGCGAATCCCAGGCACACTTTTGTGATAGCGCCAAAACCAATCACTCGCACTACCATCAAAGAGGTTGCTAACGTATCTAGACAACAGCTCAAAATTGCCTTCTAGAGTCTGATGCGTAAGAGCTTCAGTTCGATAAATGAAATCTTCTACTGACAAGGCCGTTTTGCCATTGAAACGTACCTTCCAATTTGAAATAATTTGGCTGATGCGATCTGGTCGCAAATCCGTTCCTAATGACGTGAATCTATTGTTTAAATGGGTGCCAGATATAGTTGAGGCTGGTTGAAACTCTTGTTGGCCGAGATTGCTGGTATTATCTTGCACTGGCAGTATGGGACTGCGACTTGTATGCGGCTCTGCGGATGATGAAAGCAGTTTCTGGAAGCCACTCTCTATCACCTGCGACAACGTCTCACTTTGCCTCAAAGAAATCTGAGCTATCAACTCGGTTTGCCGAAGTGAAGCGGCAGAAATGGCGTCAGCTATCATTGTAGCCAAGTCTGGAGTAAGTGTGGGCGCCACTGAAGGAACCAAGACGAGGAGGTGACGAGATATCACCTTCAGACATATTGGAGGTTGCTGTCTTTCTTGCCTGAGATCTAGTTTTGGTTGCTGCATTCGACCCTGATGGCTTATCCATTGAAGATTCTGTGCTGACGGCAACACTCTGTAAACGCAACGACTGTTTACAAACTGGACAAACTGTCTTATTGGCTATCTTAGTGTTAAAACACGATTGATGAAAGGTATGGCCACAACTTGTATTAAATAGCTGGCTTTCGTTAATAATAGATTCTGTACAAATAAAACAGTTTATGATAGGCTCGTCAGGCCGGGATAAATTTTCGCTACTACGCGTTAAAGGCATTTTCTAATCGATATAAATAATAACTAGATAGCAAGCAGATGACAAGTAATTCAAAAAAAACTTAACTGACTACTAATAAGTAGGAATATACAGCATTACTTAATAACTCCCAATAGAAAACAAAAAAAAACAAGTAAGAAGACTCTAGTCGAGACTGCTCGACTAGGAAATACCCTGTACCCTCTAATCTGATATTCTAATCAGTCTGCACTTCTTTTCGACACACATACATACACACGCATGTATTAGAAGCGACTGTGCTTGGGCTGCGCTGTAGTGTGGACAACATTATAAGAATTTATTTGTTGAATAATTTAATTTCTAGACGTACAATCTTAATGAAACTTTTAGGGTGTAGTCATATGGTGAAAATGTATGTACACTCCAAAGCACACGTCTCCAGTACTTGAAATACGCCTTTTACAAAGGTGATGGTGAGGGGGAAATTATATAAAATACATATAAGTCTACATTTAAAATTTGGAAGCTCTAGCTCTAAGGGTGTAGGAGATATAATTAAATAACTAGCTTTCGATAAGGTTTTTAATCGATAATAAAATATCGGGATGAGTTATCGATTTTTAATGATAAACTTGATATGCGCGTGGTATACACGGACCTAGGAAAAAAAATTTCAAGTCTCCAGCTCTTATATCTTCTGAGATCGACGCGTTCATACATACGGACGGACGGACGGACGGACGGACGGACGGATGGACGGACAGACAGACGGACAGGGCTAAATCGACTTTGCTCGTCGCCCTGATCAAGAATATATATACTTTGTAGGGTCTGCCACGCCTCCTTCTGCCTGTTACATACTTTTAACAAAACCATTATACCCTGATTTCCCATTTTCAATGGGTTCAGGGTATAAAAATAGCAAAAAAAAAATAATAATAAAATCAAACAAAAATAAACTCGCAAAACGGTAACTGCAAAAAAAAAATAAAGCTAATAAGTAAACCAAATCCAAAAGAATAATTCAATTACATACGATTTTGGGGTACCATGCGAACACATCCAATAGACAAAGTTAGCCAGATACATAGGTGCTATGAAAGTAGAAAATTTTAGTAAAGAGAACAACACGAAACAGAAGCAAAAATGACATAAACCATAGTCATGACTAAAATTATAGTCATTAAGGCGGCGATACCACAAATTCGTTGCGCGGAGGACAATAGACCGTGTCCATTGAAATCCACATCCAGCTACAAGAATATGTAATATTAGGTACGCACGTTCCTTTTAATAAACTGGAATGCATTATTGCTTTTGCATGCACTTTGCTAAAGTGGACCGAGACACATCGAAGAGATAAAACAAATCAGCTGATAATGACTTGCATCGATTGTTGTCGGGGCTGCCGGACTAATCTGGCCCCACGTTGGGCGCCAAAAAATAAATATATGATTTTAAAATTAATTCTGTAACGAGTTACATTATCAAGCGCAGATGGTAGAATAGGAGGATTAGAGCAGTGCACGCGCTGGATCCGGCCAATGGGTCATCGGGAGAAGGGAAGGGGTAAGAAGAGGGGAACTGCGACTCCTAGCGCTGCCAAGATATATTTATTAATAAAAATCGCGTGCAAACGATTATCTTCGGCCACTTGCTTAGAAGAGAGAAAAGAAGAGAGAGAGATAGAGATAGAACAGATTTAGACACACACAAACATACCTGTCCAAGCTGGGTACTCGCCTGCGTAAGCAATAATATGTGCCTGCTCAGCGAAAGTCGGCCTTTGATATTAAGGCGACCGACCGTGCCCACCCTACCTTGATCGCTGGCTACCTGCCTATATTGTCAGCGACCCCATTCCCAGCTAGGAGAGCTAAAAACCTATAGAAACGCGCCGCTTGGCCCCAAAATAATTAAACTTAATTAAACTTCATTAGATTTAATATAAACAAAATAATTACACATATGTAACTTGTTGTTTTGGGCAGAAGGCATAAGAGAATATAAACAAACGATAAGAAAGCTTTTGGAGAGCTTTTTCTCTCAGCCTTAGATCAGCTGATCGAAATGAAGATAGTGGAATGGTGATAGGAAGATTAGTGATTATGCATTATGCTTTTTTTTTTGTTATTTATGCAGCGGGTGATATTAACGCTGACAGTAAATCTATATATATAAAAGAAAGTTGTGTAAAAGTGAAGACTGCTTATAACTTGATTTGGGCTGAACCAATTTTCATGGTTTTTGATTTGTTGGATTTGTCTCCGCAACGAGTTTAGTATAGGGTCTTAAAAATACTGAAAAAATTTGCCGAATACTTGAAAAACGCGGTTTTTTCCCCAAATGTTCAAATTTTTTTTATACCCAGTAGGCTTCGTAACAGTGACAGTTTTGACAATAGTGTAGAAGTAAATAAACAAATGTAGTCAGTCAGTCTACGGTCTCCTGACCTCGAGCAGACCTGACTATTCAAAAAAAAAAAAAAAAAAAAAAAAAAAATTTTCAAATCAAAAGGAAAAATATTTCAAATCAAAAATCTGCAAAAAATCAAAAGATTAAAACCTGACTGTTCAAAAAATAAATAAAAAATTAAAAATTCGAAATTAAAAAAAAAAAAGGTAATTATTAAAAAGTGTATTTTTGGCTTTTTATATTTTCGGACTTTTAAACTTTATAAATATTTCAAATCAAAAATCTGCAAAAATTAAAAAAAAAATCAAAAGATTAAAACCTAACAATCAAAAATAAATAAAAAATTCAAAATTCAAAATTCGAAATAAAAAAAAAAAAGTTAATTATTAAAAATTGTATTTTTGGACTTTTACAAAAGCTAAATATCTCGAAAGTTCAGGTATTTGTTTGTCTCAAACATAAATTTGTGTAAATTATTTATATTTATATTTCTCGATTGTTTTATATGGTTTTGTGCGAGGGCAGTATTACTATTAATAAAAATGCCGCGTCCTAGAAGATCTAATCTTTCCCGGCGGACCCATAATGCAATTAGGCAACGGAATAGCGCGAGTCAATTATCTGACGAAGAGCGAGAAATCGCCCGAGAAAGGCTCCGCGTTAGTACCCAGGGAAGAAGGGCCTTAATTCGTGCTTCTCAAAGAGAGGCAGCCCGTGAAATGGCGATAAGAAATGGTTCAAGGATTGATTTGAATCGAGCAGCGTTTCGATATGATTGCACCATTGATTACAGCTTGAATCGTTTAGTTTGCATTGGTCCAATGGACGTTGTTTGCTAGCATTGTGGCGCATTGAAGTTTGCTGGTGAAACGCCCGGTTTGTGCTGCCTTAGTGGTAAAGTGACATTGCCATTAGCGGTCACCATAGCCATTGCGTTCCCTGCTTTATGGCGAAACACTAGAATCACGACATTTTCTAGCGAACACTCAAAAATACAATGCCTGTTTCCAAATGACATAATTTGGGGCGGAAAATATTGGAGACGGATATTTAAGGTAATTTACGTTAAAAATTTTATTTTCTATGACTGCCAAAAAAAAATTTTGAATAATGTAGTTTGTTAGATTTCTGTAAATAGTGTTTGTAAATATAACTATAATAACTATGGCTTTGAATTTAAAGATTCAAGGCCAGATTTGCCATCGCATTGGATCATTGCAACCTATTGAAGATGCACAGCAAAAATTCTTGCAAATATACTTCATGGGCAATATGGAAGAACAACTTGACCGGCGTCAAGAAATGAACACAGCTATGAAAAGAGCAATTCTCCATGATTTGCATGCTTAGAAATTTAAACCAACCAAAACTGTGCAATGGAACGCGTTTGGTGATAAGAAAACTGATGAGCAATGTGATTCACGCGTTGATACTCAAAGGAAAATTTAAAGATGAGGAAGTTCTTATTCCTAGGATTCCGATGAGCTCAACAGATATGCCCTTTGAATTTAAACGAATTCAATTCCAGCTTCGTCTTGCCTTCGCCATGACGATCAACAAGTCACAGGGCCAATCTTTGACTATTTGTGGCCACAATCTAGAAAATGCGTGTTTTTCTCATGGTCAATTGTACGTGGCATGCTCACGTGTTGGCAAACGATCCGCATTATTTGTTCTTGCACCCGACCAAAAAACGAAGAATGTCGTTTACAACAAGGTGCTTGAATGAAAATCCGATTAATAAATTTATCAGTGTATCCCAGCCTGAACAACATAGCTTTCAACAATTTTTTACCTAGAAATAATATAGAGGGCAATGCAACGTTTGCCGGGCCAGCTAGTAATAAAAATAAATATGCAAATTGATAAATGATAAGGCTTCACTTACAGTGGTATATTAATAAAAAGTGGCGATTAATAAAAAGAAGTAGATTACGATAACTAATAAGAATTTTTCATTGGGGAGGGAAGGTGGAGGTTATGGATACTTAAGGGCTATTGCTTCATGTATATTATTATCTTATATTATTTTTCTATATAATTATTATTTAGTTCACGTTGAATGCAATCAAAAAAAAACAGCGCAAAAAGATGAACTCGGTGCCGCTAGTATAAATTAATAAATTAATATTCGCAACAGTTGGCCAGATGGCTGGGCATCTTTTAAATCAAGTGGTGATGCTTGGTGTGCAGCAGTAAGTCCGTGCAGAGGCGTGGCAGGTGCGAAGACATATAATGCAATGCTTATATGTATTTGCGCGCAGCTGCAGCTATTCAAATAGCGCGATGCGAATGTTTAGTTGTGCGCAGATGCAGTAATCCAGACAGCGCAATGCGAGCTATTTAGTGTGCGCGCTGCAGACTTAATTGCAAGCTGGCAAAAAAATTAAATTTTTGACTGGGTGCCAAACCTGCAAAGAAGTTTGTGCGAAATGATTTTACACATATATGCTGACTTACTGAAATGCCACTATTTTCTTCTTACCGATTTAAATAGTTTGGCACTTGCACAAGAAAAAAATTATACTTTCAATTTAATATTTTTTTTCTTCAATTCTCGAATTAATTTTTCACCACTTCACAGAGAAACTTTTATACAACCTTTTTAGTCGGTGGTTGAGATGCGAAAGAAAGAGGAAATATGGCCGATCCCATGAAGCGACAAGTCATCGCTTGGGAACAGTTTTTTATGGCATGGCTGAGAATGACAATTTCTCCTGTTATTACTGGAGATTCGGGATTGCCACATCAGTGATCTCGTTCAACTATGCTAAGCCACTATGCTCAGCGCATTGCCTACTTTTAGGCTGTTTCTTTTTTCCCTCTATTCCAGCGCCACTACAAATCTCCATACCATTTAAAAAGACTTCGAGTCAGGAAAATCGCGCAAGCACGCTATGACACGATTACTGCCGATAGAAAATGTGGAGACCCGTACCAAGAGAGCTTTCTGTGGAAGACGATCCACACACAGAAAGCTCAGCAGCACAAACCACGGAATGAGCTTTCGTATGCGAGCTTTATTATTGTTGTTACTTTTGTTCCTTTTGCTACTTCTATTCTTCTTGCCAGCGAGCGTGGCTGATCATTGCAAACGACGCGTGAATAAATAAATATTAATTTGCAAATTAACTAACCGATAACTGTGTTTACTTAAACCCGGGCAAACACGGGTTAATACATTGGCGACGAGGTGAAAACACAAAAAAAAAAGAAGAGAGCATAAAGAAAACGCGGCCTACCAATTGGAAAAAAGTGAGGTTAAATACGAATCTACCCATCCAGCACTCCACAGAGCACCGCCATAAGCAAAACAAAAAAATAAATAAAACAAAAAACAAAAAATTTAAAAATCAAAATCATTGTAATAATAATACGTACATACGTAGGCTGAGTTGAGAAAGTGCAGAGGCGACTCTGAGACAAGCCACAGAAAAAAAAGCAATCGCAAAAAGTACAAGAGTACATGAGCTGAGTTGAGAGAGCGCAAAGGCGACTCTAAGACAAGCCAAAAAGAGAAAAAACAGCTGAGCAAGGCAAAACAAACGCCCGTGCAAGCTGATTAAAGAAAGATCGCAAAAATATTTGAAAAACAAATCAGAGGCTGGGCACAAAAAGTGCAAGCCAAATAAATCATCTGAAAAGTCAGAGGCTGGGCACGAAAAAAGAAAAATAACATATACATCTATACGTATACATATATATAATAATAAAAAAAAGTACAAGCTAAAACAGATCGGTAGAATGACGGAAAATAAACCATTTCTGTGCGCGAGCATAGAAAAATCGTTGTGGCGCAATGAGTGGGAGAAGTGGCTACGGTCATTTAATATCTACGTAGACACAGAAGAAATTTCGTCAGTAGTCAAAAAGCGAAACAAATTACTCCATCTAGGGGGACCACAGCTAATAGAGATAGTGTACAGTCTTCCAGGCGCGTTGGTGCCATACGATGACGTATTTACTCCACTGGCGGATAAACTGAATGAATACTTTTCACCGCAACGTAATGCAGTTTTCGAGAGACACATGTTTCGTAGCATGACGCCTCGTCAAGGTGACTGCTTTGCCGAGTTCTTGTTGCGTCTAAGACAACAAGCCAGCAAGTGCTCGTTCGGAACAACCATGATTGAAATCCAGGAGATCTGCATTGCTGATAAAATAATTGATGCTTGGGCTAAGGCCACGTTAAAAAAGAAGCTACTGGAATCGGAGCTGAAGCTGGAGAATATAATAAATATGTGCACCATTGAAGAACAAGTGAACCAGCAGTCAGAGGCAATGCTGATCCCGCCGGATACCGAGATTATAAAGAAAATCGCGGTTCAGTCAAGGAGACAAGACAAAGTAGATGTCGTGTGTGGCCGGTGTGGAGCAGAATACCATGATGAACGGAATATGGCATGCCCCGCAAGGAAATCAAAATGTAATAAGTGTTCCCGGTTCGGACATTATGCTCGTATGTGCAATACCACAACCCACAACGGTACAACCTGATAAGCCACGGCGATTGGCTGCGATTGAATCGTAAACATGCGATGGTGTTCAATATTCGCACCACTTCGGCTACCCAGTTCAAAGCTTATATGTCGGACGAGACGCTGAGAGTGGTTAACGTCTTTGAAGCCCCGATTACAGTTCAAGAAAGACCAGAGATGATTGCTACATTTTATGTAATCGAAAGTGGGAGACAATCGTTACTGGGTCGAGACACAGCTGTGCAACTCAACGTCCTAAAACTTGGCTTAAACGTAAATAGAGTGGCAGCTCACACACGTTTTCCCAAATGGAAAGCATCACCTGTGAGACTGGCCATTGACCACAATGTGAGACCAGTGAAGCAGCCAATGCGCAGATTCCCGACAGCGTTAGAGGACCAAATCGCAGAAAGGATAAACCAGGCTGTGCAGCAAGACATTAAAGAACCAGTTCGTGGACCGAGCCCATGGATTTCGCCAGTGGTAGTTGCATTTAAAGGGAACAGGGAAATAAGGCTATGTCTGGATATGCGAAGGGCGAATCTAGCCATCTCAAGAGAGAATCACCCACTGCCAACATTCGACATGTATATGACCAAGCTTCGAGAGGCAAAATACTTTTCTAGCTTTGATGCCCACAACGTGGTGCTGAATGAACAGAAATGTGTGTATAAAACTAATAAACTCAAGTAGGTCACATTCTGTCGGACCATGGTATTGAAGCGGATCCAGAGAAGGTCAAGGTGATCGCTGGCTTCCGGGCCCCGAAAACTAAGGAGGAGACAAGAAGTTTTCTTGGCCTCGTAACATACGTTGGGAAATTTATACCAGATCTAGCCAACACAACTGAGCCATTGAGAAGATTAATAAATGCAAACACCACATTCGAATGGAGCGACAAGGAGCAACGAGCTTTCGATATCTTGAAGAAACAAGTCGTCGAGGTAACAAATCTGTCATATTTTAATAAAAAATTTTGTACGTGTCTCATATCCGATGCAAGCCCGGTGGCATTGGGAGCTGTTCTAGTGCAGATTGTATTAGATTAGTATGGTTCGCCAGTAAAAGCCTAACTGACGTGGAGAAAAGGTATTCTCAAACAGAGAAAGAAAGTTTGGCACTAGTGTGGGCAGTGGAGAAATTCTACTACTACTTAGCGGGACTTGAATTTGATCTGATAAAAGACCAAAAGCCCTTAGAATCCATCTTCAAACCAACTTCGAAACCACCGGCACCGATTGAACACTGGTTGCTACGTCTGCAGTTTTACTTATTTCGGGTCATTTATAAAGCCGGAAAAGAAAATATCGCAGATTCCGTGTCACGTCTTTGCCAAATAACTAAAGCGGAAGCTTTTGATTGACAAGATGAGCAGAATATCTTTCATATTGTAGAAAAAGGGGTACCAAAGTCACTAACCATATCGGAAATCATGGACAAAAGTATGCAGGACGAGGAAATAATTGATACAATGACCTGCCTTAGCACCAACTCATGGGAGGCAAACGCATCCAGTCCATATTATCCATTCCAATGGGAGCTATCGGCAGTTGGCAATGTACTTTTACGCGGAACCAAAATAGTCATACCAACAATGCTACGATCTCAAGTGCTCGAGCTAGCCCACGAGGGTCGTCCGGGCGAATCTGCTATGAAACGGAGACTACGAGCAAAGGTGTGGTGGCCAAGGATCGATCGAGAAGCAGAATGTTTTGTCAAGGCCTGTAGAGATTGCATCTCCGTATCGTTGGCGAATAAGCCAGTACCAATGGATCGACATGCGTTCCCAGCTGGCCCTTGGCAATGTGTCGCATCCGACCTACTGGGCCCTTTGCCAAGCAACGACCATGTACTGGTGTTAATCGAATACTTTTCCAGATACATGGAATTTAAATTTATTAAAACTATCTCTTCGAAAGTATTAATCGAACAAAGGCAGGAGATATTTTCTCGTTTGGGAAATACCACGAACGCTGAGAACCGACAACGGTCGGCAATTCGTAAGTCTCGAATTTCAAGATTTTTGCCGGAACAACGGTACTACCCAAATAACGACTCCGCCATATTAGCCACAGGCGAATGGCGAAGTAGACAATATGAACAGGTCTTTAGTAAAACGCCTAAAAATCGCGTGGTCGAAAGGGAAAGACTATAAACAAGAGATTCAAAACTTCGCCATGATGTACAACGTAACACCGCATGGGACCACAGGAGTAGCTCCGTCGGAATTGATGTTTAACAGAATCATTAGAGACAAGATACCAGACATTCAGGACTTGGTAGGTGATGTTGGTGAATCCTCGGAAAGAGACTTAGATTGCTTAAACAAACAAAAGGGAAAAGAGAGAGCAGACAAGGGAAGACCCGGCGACAAAATCGTGCTGGAGAATGTCCTGTGCCCACATAAACTGACACCCACGTTCGATACAACCGAGTACGTGGTGATCAACAGAAAGGGGATTATAGTTCAAGTGCAAGGAGGAGGAAAAACACTAACAAGGGATGTGAGTCATTTAAAAAAGATTACAGTTACAGCTACTCATGGAGCTGTAGCGACAACCGATAGTGTCCAGAACACGGTCACACATAGGCAAACGCCTCAAGTACCGGAAACTGCAGCCGGCGCGCAGGACAATGGGTTGAAGATGAAGCTGAAAAATATTGGAGGGATGTGGAGACCCGTACCAAAAGAGCTTTCTGTGGAAGACGATCCACACACAGAAAGCTCCGCGGCACAAGCCACGGAATGAGCTTTCGTATGCGAGCTTTATTATTGTTATTACTTTTGTTCCTTTGGCTACTTCTATTCTCCTTGCCAGTGAGCGTGGCTGATCATTGCAAACGACGCGTGAATAAATAAATATTACTTTGCAAATTAACTAAACGATAACTGTGTTTACTTAAACCCGGGCAAACACGGGTTAATACAGAAAACAAATTCAGAAAGCATCTACAAATATTCACGGAATATGAAGACTTCACTTGGCATGGGAGCCGTCAACTGAGCAAAGGACCAAAGTAATGGTCGGATACCCGGTGCATCTGGATCTCTATTTGTCGTGTACACAAGTAAGAGGAGAAACCAGAGACAGGAATTGTCAGCTATCACTTTCTCTGGCCCCCCGCAGAATGTTCATGCATATGCATGAACATAGAAATATGATAAGTATGGGAACATACCCTCTACGCACTCAATAGCTAGCATACATAAAATAGATAATATTTGTGCAAGTGTGAACTGTCAGACTAGAATAAATATGACTCTGACCCTTAGCGACAAGAATATGTAAGAGAAGAACGCTGAGCCTTACAGCCTCAGCGACAGGATAAGAATAGCTAATAGACCCACGCGGAGCCTTACAAACTCAGCGATAAGATAAGAATATGTAATAGACCAATGCTGAGCCTTACACACTCAGCAATAGACGCACTATATTTAAGGGTTGAAATTATGCATGAGTCTGGGTATATAAATCCAGGCTCAGAAGAATAAAGATCAATACGCAACTAAACACCAACATAGTCAAGTGTATTCGTTCAGTAATTGACATTACTTCTGTTACTTCAACCCTCGTTCGGGAAGAAACATGGAGCCACTGCGATAGCTATACGGGCAGCGATCATACGGCACTTCTGTTCACAATAGGTGAGCCACCTGCCAGAGCATCAACATTGTGGAGGGAATCGTATCGGCTGGATACTTTTGATCCCGCGGCTTTTTCAGAGGCCATTCAGTCTCTGGGCACAATTGGTAATGCTGAGGCCAGAGCATGCCAAATGGTAGCCCAAATACAGAGTGTCTGCAATAGCAGCATGTTACGCCGCAAGCAGTTCACGCGACAACAAGAGCCTACGTATTGGTGGAATGCACAAATAGGTGACATTCGACGCAAATGCATCCAGGCGAGAAGAAGCTATCAACGGGCTCGGGGTAGGTCTACGTTTTTCGAAAAACAATTAGCTTACCAGGCAGCCAGAAGACAGTTGAAGAAGGCCATTCGGGCAAGTAAAGAGAATGCTTTCTAGAGTTGTGCGGCTCAGCCGAATACGACCCTTGGGGCAGGGCATATAAGATAGTAGTTAAAAGACTATACGCAGGTAAACAGGTGCAGCCGACGGATCGTCTGGAGCTTAAATCGATTGTGGAAACGCTCTTTCCAGAAAGATTAAGCTCCATTCATGCCCCGGAGTCCGAGTCTGCTAATCAGGGATCAACGAGCACTCAAATTGCTTTAGTTACAGACGAAGAAATCCTAGTAGCTCTCAGAGAACCAATACAGCTCCGGGGCCGGACGGGATCCCAAATCGTGCGCTAAAGCTAGCCCTCGCTTTGCACCCTAGTACGTTCGCCGAATTATTCAACGAATGCATAATAGAAGAAACGTTCCCTGCAAAATGGAAGACCCACAACCTGGTATTGCTACCCAAGGCTGGCAAACCACCAGACGAGCCATCTTCATACAGACCGATCTGCCTCTTAGACACCATAGGAAAGGTGTTCGAGAAATTTATCTGCTCTAGACTGGAGACTGCTATTGCTAGCGCCGGTGGTCTATCACCAAATCAATTTGGATTCCGGAAGGCCCGGTCATCAACGGATGCTCTAGAAAAAGTTGTTGGCCTGGCAGCTTCCGCCATCCAAGGCACCAGATGGAGGCACGGGACGAAGCAATACTGCATCACTGCGAACCTGGACGTTAAGAACGCCTTCAACACAGCTAGTTGGGATATGATACTGAATGCGCTGTCACAATATAATATTCCTAAATATCTGAAAGCGATAATAAAGAGCTACGTCAGAGGAAGAACACTGGTATACAACACGAGTGAGGGTCCCTAAACTCATATAGTGTCAACTGGAGTACAACAAGGCTCAGTGCTGGGGCCTCTCATATGGAACATCATGTACGACGGCGTACTGCGCTTGGAAGTACCAGCAGGTGCGCACACCATTGGCTTTGCTGATGATGTGGCTGTCGTCGCCATAGGCAAGGAGCTTAAAGATACAGAGGATATGTGCAGCGAAAGTATCAATCGCATACGAAGCAGGTTGACAGGAGCTGGGCTCGAGCTTGTGGCGCACAAGACGGAAGTCGTCCTAGTAAGCAGTCGCAAAACAGTGGAGACTGCCAATATAAGGATAGGCAGCATCACCATCGTGTCAAAGAGGGCGATTAAGTATCTTGGCGTCATGTTAGACACAAGATTAACTTTCCGCGAACACTTAGAATATGTGCATAAAGCTGATTCTTGTAGAGCTCTCTCAAGAATTATGCTTAACACGCGGGGACCTAAACAGCAACGACGTCTTCTTCTAATGAGCGTCATTAGGTCTGTCATCCTCTATGCTGCGCCAATATGGTCAAGAGCAATGGCATCGCCGAGCTACAGCCGGGGTATTTGCGTTTGTCATAGCCGGCATGGTGCCACTGGAGTACCTGGTCGCCGAAGCCGTGGAGCGGAATTCGCACGCGTCTGTGCGATATAACGCTATCAGCGAACAGCATTGCACGATGGCAAAGGAAGTGGAATAGCTCAGCTAAAGGGCGGTGAACGCACAAGCTCATTCCGGAGCTCGAACCATGGGTTAACCGCAATTACGGCGAGGTTAATTTCTATCTTTCGCAGATCCTCTCGGGCCATGGATGCTTTCGGAGTTATTTGAAGCGCTTTGGTCACGAGGAAACTGATGAGTGCCCCTGGTGCGGGCGAGGGCACGTGGAAGACGCCAACCACATTCTTTTAGTATGTGGACGGTTCCTGAAGGAGAGACGTCGTCTAGAAGAGGCACTGGGCTGCTCCATCAGAGCGGACAACATAGTCAACGCCATGCTGGAATCGGAGGAAGCTTGGGAGCTAACAAGCACCTTCGCGACCACAGTGATGATGGAGCTCCGCAGAGTTGAGCGAATAAGAAGACGCGCTGTACCAGGCTAAGGTAGCGCATAGTGCTTGCTATGTAATGCTTTACGGCCGTCCCGCAAGCATCGCGCGAGTTATGTAGTCTAAGTGCTGCTTCTCTGTCTCTGCCTACTTTAACATTGAGAGAGAAAAAGCTCGATCTGTATGTAAAAACTCAAAAGCTCTCTCGAGCAGTCGAAAGCTTTTGAGCTCACTTTTGATGTGCACGTCGAGGAGAAAATAACATGAAGTGAAATAAATACTATTATTTAAATTAAAAACACAAAGAACATTATTTATAAATAATTAAATGTTAACATATCAATGTTAACAAAACAGGCGCAGCCGACGGAGTAACCAAAAACATTAAAATACTCACTTAAGTGCAGTTTTAAACGAATTTGAGCTTGTACGCAATTCCATACATACAGTTTGGCAAGAAAGTGTTTACACACAGGGAAAAAAATTGAATTTTTTACTTTGAAGCGAAATAAAAGCAGTAAGAATATGCATATTCAATTTTTAAAAAATGAATGTAGGTATATTAGACTATAAACTATATTAGTAAGTAAAAAAAATTACAATATGTTTCCATTAACAAAAGAAAATAACAAAAAACAAAAGAAGTAACAAAAATCAGCTGACAAGAAAGTGTTTACACAACTAAAACATTATAGTGTTTTAACTACTTTTTAGTTAAAACTAATACTTTTTTTTGGCCACCGTTGGCATCTATGACTGCTCCCAAGCGTCTATTCATCGATTGGACCAAGTTTCTGACATATTCCACTGGGATATTTTGCCATTCCTCCAAAAAATGGTTTTCAGCTCAGTTTTATTCTTTGGATGCCTGTTGGCGGTCCTCTTTTTCAGATAAGCCTCTTCAATTAAAACCCAAAATCGTTCACACAATTCAAAGTTGTCGTAGGCACACGTCAATGCTCATGTCGCATGCATACACATACATATAAACATACACACACGCACATACATATAAAGGCACTAAAATGCTTCTACAATGATTACCCCATCATTTGTGAGCATCGCGGCCCCTGCGTACACACAATCAAACATATTTCTGTAAGTGTGAGCACTTCACAAGATCGACCAAATTCAAATGCTAGGATTTCAAATTGCTACAGCCAGCAAGGGCTTTGCACACAGGCATACAAATGCTCATAGTACATGTAGCATACTGTAAGTGTGTGTGTGCATGCTCGTCGCGAAAACATTTTCATTATGCGCACCAACGCTTTCATACTCTTCCCACAAATAATAACGAAAACGCATGGCAAACGGCTTAAAGAGTTCGGTATACCTTTCACACAGAAGGGAAGGCATGGGTTCTTGCTACGACGAAATTTCAATTTTCGTGAGCTGCTGCTTGTGCTCACAATGTGAGCCTCACATACATACATACATATACACATTTGAGAGAGCAGAGAGCATCGAGGGAGAGAGAGAGAGAGAGAGAGAGAGAGAGAGAGAGAGAGAGCAAGGGAAACATTAAGCATAGAGGGATCTTTTGTTCAACATTTGACCATCTCGTTCGAGCGCATGAAGCGAAATGATTGTGCTTTCGTATATTTTAGTAACCCAAACCTAAAAGTGAGGAGCCGAGCGAATACGAAGTTGTCTGGGGTGTTAACGCTCGAAAAAAAGTGTGCAAAACGCTTTATACTACGTGTCCGGTCTATGTGTTCTCTGGTTAGTGGTATTACAGAAAGTTCATAAAAGATTTTTCTCAAGTTGCTTATCCATTGATTAAATGCCTTAAAAAGGATGCTAAGATCGATGTTAATGAACCCAACTTCATGATTACATTTGACAAATTAAAAAGAATCATAACTGAGGCACCGGTACTTAAGTATCCGGATTTCAAAAATAAATTTCAGCTTATTACTGATGCTAGTAACAAGGCTTTAGGTGCTGTTTTGCAACAGGATGGTCATCCTATTTGTTATGCAAGCCGTACATTAAATGACCATGAGAAAAACTGTTCTTCTATACAAAAGGAGTTACTAGCTATAGAGTGGGCAACAGCTTATTTCCGCCCATATCTCTATGGAGTCAAATTCGACATTTTGTCCGACCACCAACCACTTAAGTGGCTGCTAATTAAATATAACGGAAAAGAACTCAATGAAACACTTTATAGATGGCTTGTGAAGCTTAGCGAATTTAATATAAACGTATCATACATTAAAGGAAAGAATAGCCAGGTAGCGGATTTTTTAAGCCGAATAAGCAACGACGAGATTTGTGCCGAAAACATAACTAAATCTTGTAGCTCTTTAGAAAACAATGTTGATGATGTTAGTACCCAACATACACAAGCCGAAGACTTTGTGGACACATCTATTTTAGGCAGCTTAGAAACAGTTGTTAATAGATTTAAAATACAAATCATTCTATCAGATAAAAAAAAATTTGGAGTTTGAATATAAGAATAGAAATAAGAAAATTTATTTAAATTTAAATGATCTTGAAAATGGAATGGAAGACATTTTGAAGAATCATATCATAAAAGGCAAAGTAGGAATATTCAGTGAATATAACGACCACCAATACAATAAATTTCAAAACAAAATCATCCAAATTTTCGAAGGCAATAAAAATGTTCAATTTGTAAAATGCTCATTTCACGCAAAAGACATTGAAAACGAAGAAGATGTGTATAAAGAAATTGAACGATTCCATAAACATTATACTGGGCATTCAGGTATAAATGAAAATTACCAAAGTTTAAAAAAGATTATTTACTTTCCAAAACTTCAACATTACATCCAAAAGTATATAAACAATTGTGACATTTGTAATCGGTGTAAATATGATAGGAACCCGGTAAAAGAAAAATTTAAATATACGGAAACACCAACTGATATAAGAAAAATTGTTCATATGGACATCTACACAAATTCAAAATGCAATTTCCTAACTTTTATTGACCGATTTTCAAAATTTGCTACTGCCTTCTATCTTGAGGATCGCAATAATCAAACTATAATCGAAACAAGTAAGAAAACCCTAGTCAAGAGTGCTCGACTAGATACTACCCTGAACCCAACAAATAACAAGTAAGAAAGCTCTAGTCGAGACTGCTCGACTACGAGATCCCCTGAACCATTGGAGCAATAGATATTTCAATAATTTTTCGCGTCTTTCAGCTTACAAAAGAAACACGCACGTACGCACACACAGGCATACATACACACACGCATACAGACACACATACACACACAAACGCATACACACACACACATACACACACACACATACACACACACATACACAAACACATACACACACATACACAAACATTTACATACATATACACACACAAGCATAAACACGCATGGGCGGCAGTGAGCGCTTACTATGAGAACTTAATTGCTTAATAGCTTTTTTTGTGGACGTACGATCTTCATGAAACTTTCAGATTATGATTATAACATGGATATGCATGTAATTGCCAAAGCACAAGTCTCTAGTATTTGAAATACGCTTTTTACAAGAGTGAGGGTGAGGGGGTGAATTTAAGGGTGGGGGGTTAATTTTAACAAAAACCGAAATTGTATAAATTGCATATAAGCATACATTAAAAATTTGGAGACTCTAGCAATAAAGGTGTAGAAGATATAATTTTATAGCTGGTTTTCGATAAGGTTTTTTATCGATAAAAAAGATCGGGATGAGTTATCGATTTTTAATGATAAACTTGATATGCGCGCTGTAATTACGGACATTTAAAAAAAAATTTGAAGTCTCTAGCTCTTATATCTTCTGAAATCGACGCGTTCATACATACGGACAGACGGACAGACGGACAGACAGACGGACAGGGCCAAATCAACTCAGCTCGTCGCCCTGATCAAGAATATATATACTTTGTGGGGTCTGCCACGCCTCCTTCTGCCTGTTACATACATTTCAACAAAACCATTATACCCTGATTTCCCATTTTCAATGGGTTCAGGGTATAACAAGTAAGAAGACTAGTCGAGACTGCTCGACTATGAGATCCCCTGAACCCTTGGAGCAATAGATATTTCAATAATTTTTCGTGTCTTTCAGCTCACACAAGAAACACGCACACACACACGCACGTACGCACACACAGGCATACATACACACACACGCATACAGACACACACACGCATACAGACACAAACGCATACACACTCACATACACACCCACATACATACACATACACATACACATACACACACAAGCACCCACGCATAAACACGCATGGGCTGCAGTGTGCGCTTACTATGGGAACTTAATTGTTTAATAACTTTTTTTATGGACGTACGATCGTCATGAAACTTTCAGATTATGATTCTAACATGGAAATGCATGTAATTGCCAAAGAACAAGTCTCTAGTATTTGAAATACGCTTTTTACGAAAATGAGGGTGACGGGGTGAATTTAAGGGTGGGGGGTAAATTTTAACAAAAACCGAAATTGTATAAATTGCATATAAGCATACATTAATAATTTGGAAACTCTAGCAATAAAGGTGTAGAAGATATAATTTTATAACTGGTTTTCGATAAGGTTTTTTATCGATAAAAAAAGATCGGGATGAGTTATCGATTTTTAATGATAAACTTGATATGCGCGCTGTAATTACGGACATTTGAAAAAAAATTTGAAGTCTCTAGCTCTTATATCTTCTGAAATCGACGCGTTCATACATACGGACAGACGGACAGACGGACGGACGGACAGACGGACAGACGGACAGACAGACGGACAGGGCCAAATCAACTCAGCTCGTCGCCCTGATCAAGAATATATATACTTTGTGGGGTCTGCCACGCCTCCTTCTGCCTGTTACATACATTTCAACAAAACCATTATACCCTGATTTCCCATTGAAAATGGGTTCAGGGTATAAAAAATAACACAGTAAAGGTTCGAACCTCCCCTACATTACTTGCGTCGCCCTTAGCACCCGCGCCACTGCTTTGCTCGAGCAATCAGTTGCTAAAATAGAATAGCTTAATAAGAGAGCGTCATCAGACAAAACTACAGTAACGGCTAGAAAGTCCAGAAATCAATCGAAATTCTAAGAATGTGAGAAAAGGCGCGATTCTGTCTGTACGCATAGAATAGACGATGAGTGTGTGCACAAGCATGGGAAAATCGCGCTGATCTGCTGTTAGCTTGAAGCCGGTATCCAATGTATGGATATAAATATATAATAAAAATCAAAATTGTATAAATTATATATGTATGTAAATTGAATGCAATAGCTATCGATGATTTTCCAATTTTAATGGCATCATGCCGTGTTTTTTGCTGCGCACTAGACTTGAAAATTGCACTATATACTCTGGTTGACAGCGTTTGGACTGTGAATGAGTCTTCTGCTATCGGTATCGCCCGATTGCAACGTTCTTACTTGTTTTTGATTTTGTGGGTGAGCGATCAATGACCAAAGTTGGAAACTCACGAGTGGATGCAATCCTTATTAAAAGGCAGTATCTGGAGAGGCCAACTGTCTCTCAAGATACGGACCCTCTGTTAAGGTATGCTTAAAATTGAATTATAAGTTCAATATAATTCTATTCATTAACCAAATAATATAATTTATTTTGCAGATGAATCAATCTGATTTTCCCTCTATTGGAAGCCTTTTCTGCAAGTACCTCTGCATTCCCGCAACGTCAGTAGAATCGGAAAGAGCATTCAGCAAGGCGGGCCAAATTATTTCAGAGAGGCGAACACTCAAAGAAAAAAACATTAACATTCTTTTATTTTTAAATCGTAACTTTTGGATCAAATAAACAATATATATATCTTATATTCAATTCAAATATATTTGGCTGTTGGGGTACACTATCGATGGCGCTATCGATACTGTCGATGACACCATCGACAATATCGATGGTTCAAAATAAACAATCACCAAAAATCGAGAGCGTCCAATATCGATAGTTCTCCACCTCTAGCACGCATTACTAAATGAAGCACGGCTATGCGCTCTTTTTCCCTTACTCACTCTCTCCCTCTCTTTATGGTCTCTCTCTATGGTCTCGAATAGCAGCAGCGCACAAAAATTGAATATTGTTCGCGACGATCCCAGCTCTTTCCTCTTGAGTGAAGGGTATAGAGAAATCATAAAAGCATTTGTCACGCTCATGCAAACAAAATGTAAGCGTTTCGATGGTTATTCGTGGGAAGGGTATGAAAGCGTTGATACGTGTTGGAGTGGTGGCGTCGCCGATAAGCAAAAAGACCGGGTTGTAATTTCCTCGTCTTTATTTCTTAGATTAAAGCTGTGTTGCTCGTATAGCATTAGTAATAAGATGTATGTCTCGTCAGTACCAGGAGAGGCAAGTGAGGCAAGTGGGCGAAGTCCCCAGCGGGGCGCTAAGTACCGCGAACCAGTAGGAGAACTGGGTGATGTTATTAACATAATGCTGTTAACAACATAACATTGTGTGATGCGGAAGGAGCAATTCTTGTTAATGGGATCTGGCATTAACATACTCCCCCTCCTTGCAAGGATTGCAAATTAAGACGTCGTGTCCAAGCTGGAGACCTCTTGCTGTGCGGATCAAGGTCGTCAGCGGAGCTGTCACCGCCTGTTTAGGAGTCGAGACGGAGAGACGTGCTGATCCCTGGAGATGCAGGAGCGTGTGTTGATTCTGGCCACACGTTTTGCAACATCCCTTGCTTCGGCAGGATTGCCCGGAGTGCTCGTGAGCCAAGCAGTTCGTACAGTACCGCACGCATCCGCTTCTCCCCTGAAAGGCCCAGAAAACGCTGGCAATTCCGGAGACCGTGGGCTCCTGGGCACACGCGGCACTGGAAGGAATCGGCGTCTTTATCTGGAAGGTCGAATGAGTTGGAGGTAGAATTACTTGCTCGTTAGAACACAACATGGAGGTTAGTTTGACAGCACAAGGAGGACGAGGATCGGGTTGAAATGATGGGCCTGAATGAAGAATAGTATTCAGGCTGTCATTCAGTGCTGGACGAAGAGCATTGAAACCAACCCTCACTTTCGGAGTGGTGCTGTTTGGAGCTCGGAATGGAAGAGCTTCGTCAGATGATACGGTTGGCGGAGACTCAAGTTTCGCCTCTTCCGAAACAGAAACCTGAGTTGTGAAGGAGGAGACCGTTCCTGGTATCATCTGTGAAAGTGGGCCTGTCAGTACCCAACCGAAAACAGTCTCCAGACCTATAAGAGGCCCACAAATATTAGGGTGATAACCTCCCTGAATGATAGTCGGAAGGATATCCGCGCCTATCAGGACATCAATTTCCGCACTCTTGTAAAACTCGGGGTCAGCTAGCTGAACTTTCGGAAGTTCGTTTAACAAGAGTTGCGGAACTGGGGACGAAGGGATGTTACCAGCCAGATTTGGAACGACGAGAGCAGAAGCCTTGATTCGCATTCTCGGCTTTAACGGAGAGCCAATATCAAAGTTGCATACCTTGTGTGCCTCAGCTGTCACTGCTTGATTCAGGCCGGAGACCTGAGTATGCACGGACTTGAAGGGCAACTTGATTTTTCGGAAGAGTCGCTCAGAAATGAAAGTCGCTTCGGACCCTGAGTCGACTAAAGCACGGGCGGGATAAGTTGCGCCGAAATGGCATATATTAATCACCGCCGTGCCGAGGAGGACACCTCGTGTGTTGGCAGCCAGATACGTTTGGACGTTGGACATAACTGGAGTATGAGTCGGAGTTATAGCTGTTGCTGATGCAGCAGCGGTCCGAAGAGTATTATCCCTATGGAGTAGGGTGTAATGTCGACCATTGCACGTGAAACAGTTGTAAACACTGATACACTCTCGTACCTGGTGACCTTTAGCGAAACAGTTTAGGCAAAGTTTCTTTGATTTTATGTAAGTCTCTCGTTCATGAATGGATAGTTGAAGAAATTGAGGGCAGAATCGGATTGGATGATTCTCTCTTGAACACAGATCGCACTTTGTGCCGATTGTGTCCACTTGCGTTCTGAACGAGTTCAGTCGTTTGAGTTTGGAACTTTTGGAACCGAACGGTCACCTTCCATAGCCTCAAGAGCACGAGCGCGCTCGCTAAGAAAGTGACTAACGTCCTGCCAGGCTGGGATTTCCGTTTTTCGTGTCAATGAATGCTCCCAGAGAGATCGAGTTTGTTCCGGCAAATTTGAAGTGCACAGGAACACAAGAATGCAATCAATGCAATCAACCAATTCTCAGTGGATATCTGAGCATGCTCGATTGCCGTGACACATCTGTGCATAGTGCTATGCAACTCTCTGAGAGCCGAGCCTGACTCCTTGGTGATCTTGGAAAGGTTGAGAAGAGTTTTAAGCTGGCTGTTGACTAACAGCCGCTTATTCTCAAACCGATCACACAAAGAGACCCAAGCCGATGCAAAGCCGTCGTTTGTGAGAGGATACTCTGCGACTAGTGCGTTTGCATCGCCTGCTGTTTTCGAATTAAGGTGGAATAGCTTTTCCACCGGAGTTAAACACGGATTGTTTATGTAGACCGCAGTAAAAAGATCGCGGAATGTTGGCCAACGCAAGTAGTCGCCGTGGAACATTTCCATGTCAACGAGTGGAAGGCGACAGCCTTCAGACGTGGCGAAAGGAGCGGACATAGGAGCGGGCGGTGTACTCGATGCGGAAAGTGCGTCGATCTGTACACCCAGATGGGTCATACACCGCTCGTAGACAGTGTAGCAGTTGTCGAATTTGGCCTCCGTGGCTTCAACTTCGCCACTGCTCGCCCCTTGGCTCAATGTTCTGACACAGACCTTATATTGCTGCTCAGCATCATCCCACAATGCCTTGACCCGATCTCGACGGATCTCGAAGGCCCGGAGCTGAGCCGCCTGGGTGGCATTAGAGTCTCCGGGACCGTCAAAGCGCGACTCAAACTTGATGAGCCTATCCGCAGCCGAGATGAAGTCAGACAACGACATTTTAGACGGACTTGCGGGCTTTATACTGGATCGGGTGACGGCCGGACTACGCTTGAAAGTGCTGCTTGTCTGCGGTTTCCCGGACGGAATGGGTGATGCAGAGGCACTGCGCTTGATCAGACGCGAAGCTGGTACACTAAGTTGCGCTCGACCCGAACGATCAGACATGGATGCTAACTAGAAGTTAGCTGCTGGAAATTTCTGATATGGAGACAGAAATTCACTCAAAGAGCAAAGTAATTCAGTTGACAAGAGCAAGAAAGTTGTCAACTGAACGTAGAGCAAATTGGAAAAGAATTATTGCCTTGTTAAGCAAGTAAAGCGAAAACAAAGAAGAAGAAGAGGCAAAAAAGTTTAATTTATTTAATTAGGATAAATTAAATAACCAAATTCTTAATTTGAAATTCGACTTTGTAATTAATTATTGTAATTAGGATAAATTTAATAATTAAAAGGGTGGCTTTATATATTGCCACTGACCAGGGAACACATAGACTAGACATGTAGAACAAATTTTTCTACAGCAGAAAATGTTAAGTTGGTCGACCACTTTACTTCGTATTTGCTCGGCTCGGTCGCTGGAGGTTCGAGCAGTGAAAATATTGGACGACAAAAACAGTGCGCTGTGAGCGCTCAGACGGAATGGTCGTGATTATGTATGAACCACACTTATGTGCCATTTGTCCTACTCTCTCTCTCTCTCTCAGTTCCTCTCTCTCGCTCTCTATGGTCGCTGAAATCATCACTCTCAGCGGCGCGCAAAAATTGAAATTTTTGTTCGCGACGATCCCAGCTTTTTCCTTTTCAGCGAAGGGTATACCTAAATCATAAAAGCGTTTGTCAGGCTCATGCAAACAAAATGTAGCGTTTCGATGGATATTCGTGGGAAGGGTATGAAAGCGTTGATACGCATAAAGAATATGAATTCGCGACGGGCAAGCATACACACACTTGCAGTCTCTTGAAACATGTGTGAGCATTTGTGGCCTGTGTGCGTAACTCTTGCTGCCTGAGCAAATTGTAGTGCCCAAAATTTACCGTTGATTGGCCTTTGAGGGAGCACATACATTTGCATACATATGTGTATGTATGTATGAGATGGGATAATAATTGTCTGGCGATTCAGTAGTTTGTCAATTTTGTATTGTTTGAATTGTAGAGTGACTGTCAAATGAGCCTTTATGACTTAATCAGTAATTACGACATGCGTATTTCATTTCAAGTTTTTATAGTCCACTAGCCAATATATTGTAAAGCATTTAATAAACATATAAGTGTACCCCGATAAAAATTTTTCGGTTGAAATTTGAATAAAATATTTAATTATAATTATATATATGTATATATATATGATTAGATAAATTATAGGATATCCGTAACACCAACCAACCAGTGGCACAATGATCTTTACTGCCAAAATTACTTAACATTTTCTGCTGTAGAAAAATTTGTTCTACATGTCTAGTCTATGTGTTCTCTGGTCAGTGATATTGCTTTACAATGGCTCTTTGAAATACGATAAATACTGATCGTGACACAACTATCGTCAGAAATTGTGGCGGCCGGTGATAGTTATTGAAAATGTTATCGATACTAGTGACGATCTTAGCTGCTTGGACACAAAACAAAACAACCAATTTAACAATTTAAGTTTATTATTTTGTAAATGTGTCGTGTATATGTATGTGGAAGTTTCAATTGTGAATTCACATATATGTTAATTGTGTTGCTGGGCTATTTGTACGCCATATGTTGTCATATGTGCATACATGGATGTGTATGTATGTATGAGCGTATGTTCGTACAAACAGAAGAAAGCGGACACACAATTAGCAAATAGATAAATAAAACAAGTAGAAATAATTATGCTTGGAGGATTAATTATTAAATTGCAAAATAAAACTATTAAAAATAACAAAGGATATTGTGTTTTATTTAATAGTTAAGCGAGGAGCATGTATATATGTATGTATACATATATACATATGTCTCTCTGCAGCCGGCGACTAGTTATGTACTATATGAGTACGTACACTTGCCAGAAAAACTATGCGTACAGGCCTAACGTGCGACTTTGATAGAGAATAAATATGATAAATAATAGGATTATTATCAATATTATATTTTTTAGTGAAAAACTATTTAATAACACACATTTAACAACAATTTTTTTTTAATAATATTAAACAGTTTTTTTTTTTATATTTTAAATAAGAAAAAAACAACGAAAATTCACTTAGAAAAAGTTTGCGTACAAACTAAAAAACAAAACCAAAAATAACTTTTTTTCAATGAAAATTTAAAAATTAATATGAGGTTGGATACCCCTTTCGCTTCTTGGTCTCTTCCAACCGTTTTGGCATCGATGCCACCAATTTCCGGGTGAAATCAGCCGGAATTTTGAGCCACTCCTCCATCAGAACCGATTTGAGCATGTCCTTTGAAGTAATTATTCGGTCTCTGATCCTGCGCTCCAAAAAATCCCATAAATGCTCTATGGGATTAAGGTTGGGTGACTGGGGAGGCGAATGAAGCTGGTTCTGGTATTATAGAGCAACCAGAGCTTGACATTGTGAGCTGTGTGTTTGGGATCATTGTCATGTTGAAAGACAAAGTCCTCCCCAAGACCCAATTGTCTGGCGCTTTGGTGTAAATTGTTTTTTAAGATATGGAGGTAATTCATATGGTTCATTGTGGACTCAATAAAAGCCAAATTGCCCACTTCACTTGCTGCCATACACCCCCACACCATTACGCCACCACCGCCGTGCATAACGGTTGGAGTTAGATTTTGTACGTCGAACGCAGTGCCTCTCTTTCGCCACACAAGCTTTCTCCCCTTGATACCAAATATACAGAATTTGCTCTCATCACTAAATATCACTTGGTTCCAGTACTCAGGACTGACTTCCAAGTATTTTCTGGCGAAATCCATCCGTTTGATTTTATTTGCTTCAGAGATAAGTGGCTTCCTTCGAGCAACACGGGCATTTAATTCAATTGGAGTGGGCAATTTGGCTTTTATTGAGTCCACAATGAACCATATGAATTACCTCCATATCTTAAAAAACAATTTACACCAAAGCGCCAGACAATTGGGTCTTGGGGAGGACTTTGTCTTTCAACATGACAATGATCCCAAACACACAGCTCACAATTTATATTTTATTTATTCTCTATCAAAGTCGCACGTTAGGCCTGTACGCATAGTTTTTCTGGCAAGTGTATGTATGTGCGGATGGATGAAAAGGCAGAATATGGAAATAAATTTATTAAACGATCAACAAAGGATATTGTTCTTTTCGTGTTAATAAATATTAATCGGATTTAAACACAGCTTAATACATATCTCTCTATATATAAGAATATATACATATAGGCATGTAGTCAAAATATTGCTAATTTAGTACATACATATGTACATATATACAAGAGAAGGCGGATGAGAGGTGCCAGTGTATTTATGCATATATATATGTATGTAGTAATAAGATGTATGTCTCGTCAGTACCAGGAGAGGCAAGTGAGGCAAGTGGGCGAAGTCCCCAGCGGGGCGCTAAGTACCGCGAACCAGTAGGAGAACTGGGTGATGTTATTAACAGAATGCTGTTAACAACATAACATTGTGTGGTGCGGAAGGAGCAATTCTTGTTAATGGGATCTGGCATTAACAATACGCATAAACATTATTATTTCGCGACGGGCAAGTACACACACACTTGTAGTCCCTTGCCAGATGTATGAGCATTTGTGACCTGCCTGCGTTACTCTTGCTGCTTGTAGCAATTTTAAAGCCCAGCATTTGCATTTGGTCGGTCTTACGGACTGTCATAACCACTTTACACAGATGTACTATGTATGAACATACATAGTTATGTACATAAGTACATTTATATATTATTATTGCTAATCATGTTTATAAATGTGTTTATATCCGTAAATAATTATATATAATTAAAATTATTTTATACACATTTTCAACCGAAAAAATTATCGTAAAACACTACTAACTTTATTAAATGCTTTGCAATATATGAAATACACATGTCATATTATACTCAAGCTTTACTCATTATTGTCAAAAATTTCTAATTAAGTCATAATGGCCCATTTGATAGTCACCCTACGATTCAAATCATACAAAATTTACAAACTACTAAATCCAGAGACAATTAGCTTGCCATCCCATACAAGCATACACATACACAAATGTATGTATGCATGTGCTCACTTCACAAGGCAGAACAACGGCAAATTTTGGGCTTTACAATTTGCACAGCCTGTTCTGCACAGAAAGAACACATTTTCGCGACGAGCATGCACACACACATTTACATCCTTGCTACGTGTATGTGCTTTTGTGTGCGTGCGTCGCGAAACTCAATTCTTTCTCAGTATTTTCGTCTATAAGCCCAAAATTTGCCAAAATTTCTCTGGTTAGTGGCAGCAGCTAACCACGATTGAGTGATAGTAGGTTATGCAAAGCGATTTGATAGCGTGACGTCATTATTTCAGAAAATGGTGGGCGCGCATTTAAATTTGTATGAAAATCAAGCAACTTTGACACTGTTATTTGTCTCTAAACTGGTAGACTAAATAAAATGAGCTGGGCGGCTAATCACATGTTCTATATAGACTCACGAATCGGAAAATATAAAGGTTTTTGCTAATTTTTATACTCTAACCCATTTTATAAGCAGTTATTGATCATGCAATCTCTTGACCACTTTTACTTTTGCATATAATGGATTAAGCCTTACTATCTATGGCTTGAATTTGTAAAACTAAAGAGCTACTACTAAGTATCATGCATTTCCCATTAATCCGCATCATTATATGTACTAATTTCATTCTTTATATTACAAATCCGATGGCCATAGATGATACGCCGCATTGTTAAACAAATTCCCATTTAAAACAATTGTTTTATGAATTGATCATTGATACAAATTAAAAGGTACTTAAATAGAAACGCGATTCTGCAATGCGAACCCTAAATTGGTCAACCAATTCTAAGTTGAGGTAGGCACACGCCAATGTTCATGTCCCCTGCATACACATATGCACATACACACACGTACATGTAAAAGCCCACAGGCATTCAAATGCTTCTACAAGTGCTATTCCATAATTGTGAGCATCGCATCCCATGTGAACACACACACAATCAAATGAGTGAGTAACGCACGCAGGTCACAAATGCTCATACATGTGGCAAGGGACTACAAGTGTGTGTGTGCATGCCCGTCGCGAGATCACATTCTTTATGCGCCTCAACGCATTCATACCCTTCCCATAAATATATATCGAAACGCTAACATTTTGTTTGCATGAATGTCGCAAACGATTTTAAGATTTCGGTATACTCTTCACTCAAAAGGAAAGATCTGGGACCGACGCGAAAAAATTTCAATTTTTGTGCACTGTTGAGCTTCATGATTTGAGAGCCCACAGAGAGAGAGAGAGAGAGAGGGAGAGAGAGTTAGAGAGAGAGGGAGAGTAAGGCAAAAAACGCAAAGCGCATACATGACCATTTCGTTTGCGTGCTTAGAGCGCACTGAATTCGTCGTGCTATCTTTCATTACCCGAGCCATCCAATACCAAGCTGAGCGAATACGAAGTTGGCCGGGACCTGCTAGACAGATGTTGCGGCATAGAAAAACGTTGCTCTACATGTCTAGCAGCGTGACCGCGTCGGACCAAACGAGAAATACCAATTTGGTCTCAAAAATATACTATAAAATACTATTTCATATTTTACAAAATACCACTATAAATACCATAACAACATTACAACATTTTCACCCTCTAAATCAATGGTGAACAAGAATTTTGTTTGCACTTCATTGTCGAAATACATAACAGCACACGCCAAGACCTTTGTACACGAAACATCAGTCGATTCATCAATGATTATGGAGAACACAGGCCTTCCCCCTGCAGAAACGCACCGTTTCATGCAGATCAGTTGCTCCTTCATCACAGGTGCCAGTACATTGTACGTAAGCGAAGCTGTTTTGGTGTTTGCAGTAAAACCCTTGCGCAATGGCACTATCGGGAAACGCATGCTTGATCACATCGCTAATATGGTCCATTGCTCTCATTGATATGTTGTGTTCAGCAATCGTTGCAGCAAACATAATTTCTGCCTTTATGATAGAGGTAGCTAGAGTGTTGTCCGACTCTTTAAAAAACGATTGAATATGAAAAAAGAATAGTTATTACTTACATATAATTTAAAAGCATATAAAGAACTCACCTTTGATTTTCCACAGAAGTATTTCATATTATCTTTATGTTTTTGTGTAGCCGCGTGCTGCTTAAGTGACGCCAGCCTACTCAAAATGTCAGTCTGGCACGCTTTGCAGTGCGCATCCATATTATTTGCGCTCCTCCCAGCCATTTTGCATTTTCCGGCATAGTCTCCCACTCAGCTCTATATTTTTGCTTATTGCTCATGTTTTCTATTTATTTGTTTTAAAATTAAGCAAGTCTTAAGCATTAAGCATTCGATTCATTAAGTCTTAAAGTGTGACCAAACCGAAAATACCATATAATATCATAAAATCTAAGAAAAATGCTACTAAATACCTATATACCATTAAAATACTTTTGAGCAAAATCAGAGCCACTAACCAGAGTAGGGCTGCAAAACCATCGATAGATGTTCCCCTCGATAGATTTATCCATCGATGGAATCAACCATCGATACTATCGATAGTTCCATCGAAAATTTGAAGTTCTTAGAAATGAACAAATTTTCAATAATTTAAATCATACATCCAACATAAAATGATTCGTGCAATATTGTATAAGAATACAATCACTGACCAGAGAACACATAGACTAGACATGTAGTACAAAGTTTTTCAACACCGAAAAATCTGACTCCTAGGGCCTATCAATTTCGTATTTGCTCGGCTCTTCACTTTTTAGGTTCGGGCTACGAAAATATGCGAAGGTACAATCATTCCGCTTCATGCGCTCGACCGAGATGGTCAAATGTTGAATAAAAGATGTCTCTATGCTCAATTTTTGTTCTTGCTCTCTCGCTCTCTCTGCTCTCTGCTCTCTCAATATGTATATGTATGTATGCATGTGAGCACAAGCAGCAGCTCACGAAAATTGAAATTTCTTCGCGTTAGACTGCCGTTTCTTCCCTTACGTGAAGTGTATTTCGAACTCTTCAAGCCGTTTGCCATGCGTTTTCGTTATTATTTGTGGGAAGGGTATGATAGCGTTGGTGCGCATAATGAAAATGTTTTCGCGACGAGCATGCACACACACACTTACAGTATGCTACATGTACTATGAGCATTTGTATGCCTGTGTGCAAAGCCCTTGCTGGCTGTAACAATTTGAAATCCTAGCATTTGAATTTGGTCGATTTTTTGAAGTGCTCACACTTACAGAAATATTTTTGATTGTGTGTACGCAGGGGCCGCGATGCTCACATATGATGGGGTAATCATTGTAGAAGCATTTTAGTGCCTTTATATGTATGTGCGTGTGTGTATGTTTATATGTATGTGTATGCATGCGACATGAGCATTGACGTGTGCCTACGACAACTTGGAATTGTGTAAACGATTTTGGGTTTTAATTGAAGAGGCGCGCTTACATTTAAGTAGATGATTTTATTTCAATGGTCGGGGGTTTGCCTATCAGAATGATATTTGCTAAAAATGTAGTACCTGATCAATCCCTGTGGCCAAATTGGAATGCGATTTTCGATACCTTGTACCTGCACATATACAGGTGAAATTTACCTTTTTAATAAGAAGCATGTGTATGTACATACATACATATACTGGCTCAATGGACCCATTTTAAAGGGTGCATCTGTTAGATGTCATAAAAATCATGCAATTAAAAAATACCTATAAAAGTAATAGGAAGTGCACTTGTTATTTTAGTTAGTCAGCTACTTAAATAAAAGTGCCTCTTCCGGTCAAACCCAAAATCGTTCACACAATTCAAAGTTGTCGTAGGCACAGGTCAATGCTCATGTCGCATGCATACACATACATATAAACATACACACACGCACATACATATAAAGGCACAAAAATGCTTCTACAATGATTACCTCATCATTTGTGAGCATCGCGGCCCCTGCGTACACACAATCAAACATATTTCTGTAAGTGTGAGCACTTCAAAAGATCGACCATATTCAAATGCTAGGATTTCAAATTGCTACAGCCAGCAAGGGCTTTGCACACAGGCATACAAATGCTCATAGTACATGTAGCATACTGTAAGTGTGTGTGTGCATGCTCGTCGCGAAAACATTTTCATTATGCGCACCAACGCTTTCATACTCTTCCGACAAATAATAACGAAAACGCATGGCAAACGGCTTAAAGAGTTCGGAATACCCTTCACACAGAAGGGAAGGCATGGGTTCATGCTGCGAAGAAATTTCAATTTTCGTGAGCTGCTGCTTGTGCTCACAATGTGAGCCTCACATGCATACATACATATTCACATTTGAGAGAGCAGAGAGCATCGTGAGAGAGAGAGAGAGCAAGGGAAACATTGAGCATAGAGGGATCTTTTGTTCAACATTTGACCATCTCGGTCGAGCGCATGAAGCGAAATGATTGTGCTTTCGTATATTTTAGTAACCAAAACCTAAAAGTGAGAAGCCGAGCGAATACGAAGTTGTCCAGGGTGTTAACGCTCGAAAAAAAGTGTGCAAAACGCTTTACACTACGTGTCCGGTCTATGTGTTCTCTGATTAGTGTCAGAGCTGATAAAATACCAAAAAGTATTTAAAATACCATATTCGGTCACGCTGATGTCTAGTCTATGTGTTGTTTGGTCAGTGTAAGTACTCAAACTTCAAAAAATGTTCTCTTACAGCTTTTTAAACTTTCGATGGAACCATCGATATACTCGATAGTTTTTCCATCGATGGAGAAATTATCGAGTGGAGCCACCATCGATGGATTTGCAGCCCTAGTATAAATATATATACAGTGGAATCCGGTTATAACGACTCCGCTTAAAGCGTCCAGCCGGTTATGTCGACGAAAATTCGATGTCTTGGTTGATCCCCATACAAACTTATATGGAAGAGTATCCGCTTAGTACGTCTCCACTTTTAACGACAATCCGCTGATCACGACGATTTTTTTTCATATTTTTGAGTCATTCACCGGATATTACGACGTGCCGGAAAAAATTCGAAATAATGACAACAGACTTAAACATTAAAAGACGCTGTTAGAAATGTATATATGTTTCTATTTATCAGTGATC